>NW_027412549.1:18161544-19361544 GCF_025532065.1 Leptinotarsa decemlineata
GAATAATGATGGAGAAGTAGAAAGCCGAAACTTTTTTTCCCACTTCGACATAAGCTACATCATTGTGGAATCAGTGGCATGATGTTGAGATATGATTTGAGAATCTTCGCATGGGAAGATCACAAGTTACCAAGATCAATGATTTTTTTTCCTATGTAAAAAATTAATTATAATGGTGTACCCGAGGACAATGTCCTAAGACCCCTTTTACATATTTTTGAGACTGGGACTTTATTAATCTTTTCGCTGATGACATACTCATAGCAGTAAATAATGAAAAATCTTTAAAAAAAGTGAATAAAGCTCTTGAAAATATTTCTAAATTTGGGAATTCCAAAATTTGTATTGAACCATCCCCAAACAAGATTATGTTTATAACATCAAAATATATATAAATATATATATGAACAATCCATAGTAACATGAATATCTTTATATATAATGAAATAATTCAGATATGTTAAGGAAATCAAACATCTTTGGTTGCCAATAATTAGACTTGAAAAATCATTTTGAATATATACAAGATGAAATTACCAAAAAAATGTTTTTCTTCTCAAGAATTCACTACTACTTACCTAATTAAACTTCGATTACTGTGCAAGTCTTTTAGATATTTCACGGAATGTTTTTTTTAATTTGCATCACAATGACTAAGTATTTTCCTTTATATGTTTTTTTTTATTATTCATTCAAACAATTGATGGATGTAAGCCTTTACTATGTGGTAGGAAATCATAATGAAGTTTAATGTATAAGTTTGGACTTTTTGCAAAGGAGTCATTAATTTCATAACTGAATTTCCATACAATCAATGGCACTCCCAATCCATTTATTTATCAAAATTTGCCTGAATATGTATTTTCATTAATTACAGTAAAAGAAACTTTATAGTGATTGAATAAAAGATTAAATCATAAACATATTACATAATAGAGGTCGTAAGTGGGGTTCTTGGGAAACCCAGAGAGAACATCTACTTCCTTGGACATATAACCACAGACCACCCAATCAACGAGAGGACCAATAAGACCTAATTGTTAGAGTTTCAGAAAAATGCTGTGATTTAATTGAATAGAACTGTCCAACTAAAATCCATATTAAAACTAATTAATACAGTTTATTGTATGATTTTCACTATAAAAGGGATTTTCTCTATACAATTCAAAGTAAAATCAAAACATGTGTCGCGGTTTTTGTAAAACCCTCTTATAGTGAAAATCATACAAAAAACTGTATTAATTAGTTTTAAGGTTGTGATTAACTCCGGCAAAAGCCTTAGAGAAGTCAGTATGCATTCCATGGTCCAAGACCCTTGTCAAGAAATCGTTCAAAGATAGAAGATTCAATTCAGTTGATTTACATGTATAAAATCCCAATTGTTCATTGTCTGAAAGGATCTTGAATGGAGTTGTCAAAAAATCACAAGCAATAGGTTCGAAGAATTTTGTATGCCATTCAATATTCTAATTAAGCAATAGTTCTTTATCAAATTTGAGTAGAAGGATATCAGAAAACTTGTCTTCCGAAAATTCGGAAAACAGCCTGTACACAGACAGATTGAGAGCAAAGAATAGCATAGAGACGGAATTGAAATTTATGTATTTTAAAAGTTTCATATGTATACCATCTGATCCTGGAGGCACAATGTTATTTCTATCAAGATATGTAAGAAGTCGTCCATGATGAAAAAACTTACCATATTTAGGAGCATTGTTATTAGGTGGTGGAGAACTTTGTGTGCTAACTTGCGAATTTCCATTAGCAGCATTTGTGAGGGGCGTACTGGAGGGTGTGTTGACAATAGAGCTGTTTGAACTCTTTCTTCCGTTATTTTGACTTGACGTCGACATTTTTCAGCTTTTCCTTATTCGTTCACTTTCAGGAGATACCTACAATTTTTTCCATACAACAATTAGGTTAGAACACATTTCTATTGTTTCCCGGGAAAAATTGAACTGTCTGGTTTCACTAGTGATTAAGTAAAGCCCCGTTAGATGTCTGTAAATAATAATTTAAGTTAGGTAGTACAAATCTGCATCAACTCAGTTAACTTGTTAGATAAAGAAATAATATCTAACAGAAAAGCTTGACAACAAAACAATGACAGCTGAGAATTTCAGTGGGGAAAAGGCTAAAAAGTCCCTAGACAGTGACCTACTTTCCACAATTTCAATCCCAATTTTTCAACATAATTGTAATCAAAGTAAAATAAATTAGCATACAATAATTTTGCAGGCGTCATGAAAGTTCAAACTCATTTCTAATAAAAATAGAAAGTTATTTTTATTAACCACAATCTTCGCAATTGAAGTATGAAGGGATTGGGGCATAGAGTTGAAATTACCATAGCTTTTTAATGATAACTCAAACCCTTTGGAGTGAAATGCATCCAAAATATGAGACTGCAGTTATTACATGCTACATTACAGGCATAAGAACAATGAACAGAAGAAAATAGTTACTAATAATAACATTAAAAACAACTTACATCGAAAGACGTTCTCATAAATTCTTGTATTATTAGAATATTCTTGTTAACTCAATACACAAATCATCCAAAAACTAAACATTTTCACTACTGTTCAACGGCTACGAATCGTCCATATAAAATGGCGTCTTATTGCAACCAATGAAAAGTCGGGATCGCCATAGCGCCAAATGTGACGTAATGAAGATATTCGAGTATTACAAAATTGTTTGTCGAACAGTCAATTTGAATGGAAGATAATACTGGTTTTCATTCTGGCAAATTTCAAGTACCTACTGGTTGTTGGTAATAAAATTAAACAAATTCAACTTACCTTATGTTTAAGGAGATTAAACTGTTTCTTTCTTAAAAATGATTTAATTATTTTTAAACTCTAAAATACTTATATGGAAGCATTTTAAATTATTAAAATTGAAACAGAACGAATAGAAAACAGCAAAGTTCAAAAACGAATTCAACTGTCAACAAACAAACTAGAAAACAAATGATCTCTAATGCCAATGTCGTTCAGGTATGCCCTAGTTGATATTAAATGAAAAATTACAGAGTTGGAAAATATTTCCAGTGAAATAATAATATTCCAAACGTACCCTCATTTCAATTTTATCGAAAATAAATCGTTCTGTGAAATGATGACATTGGGAAAAACCGTCACTGAAGATTAAATTGATTAGCCCGAGTTGAAAATGCAAACAACATCTACACGTCTTCGTTTTTAAACAAAAAGCGACGTCAGCTCAACCCATGAATCAGCATCTGAAGTATCATATTCAGAAAACACTTTATTGTGAGATTTTCACCAAAAAGTTTCTCAGAAGGGGAACACGTGTAAAAACACGCCTGAATACGTTATGGACTTTCATCAAATATCTGCCGATTCCATCACATATCTGAAGTATCATTCGACAGGTACCTATGCTCCTTCAGAGAAATGATGGTGTCGTTCATTATTATTATCAAGTTAAAATTACATCAGTTGATATCTGTGAAATGAACCTACTTTCAGGCTAGCAAGTATGCATACCTACATACTATTACACTTATTACGAAAATATTAATTTTGCTGGCTGATCTGGGACCTTGAGTACTCGCAAGTGGGAGTTGGAAGGTTGTAGGTACTCGATCTGCAGATCTGTGATTAATGGGGTAATTAGCAGGGCAGATGGAGTATCTAGGGGGTATTCGATATATAATATCTGTTATTGTAACACTTACGTTGCGAACGTCTCGTGACAGTTGGAACATGGCTCTCACAACGTATGGGGGTACCTTGTCTAGCTGAGGTCTACGTTTCCCTGGCCTTTATTTGCGTACGGCGCATTTAGCCAGAGGTACAATTATGTAGTTATTACCATACAATTTCAATTTTATGGGTGAAATACTGTCTAGTGAAATACGCTATTTTATGTTTCACAAAGGGGGAGGAATTTGGTATTATATGGTTGACAGCCCTATTTCAATTAGAAACATTGAAAATCAAATTCAGCTTTATTTTGTTCAAAATAGCAGGGCAGTAGTGAGCAAATTTGATGAATTATTTTGAAATTTGTAAATTTTCGATGAATGCTTTCTTTGAAAGACGTATGATGATTGACTTATACTTGACAATTCAAAATAATTGCAACAGCAAGTGTGGCCAATATTATAATATAAATTGTTCCTCTTATTAAATAGGACCATATTGTTTTTATGTCTCTAATTTTGAATGTCAAGCCAATTGTCTACACCTCAAATAATTTACCTAAACTGATAGAAAATAAATATAATGAAAACTAAATAAAATCTGAAAAATAGGCAGTATAAATATCAACTAGATATGAATTAAATTATTGAAAAACACACAGTGTGACCAACTAAGAAAAAATGCATGTGCTGCAAACAAAATCCTTTTGAAATGAACCAACCACCTAATAAAACTCATAAATGGACAACAGAAACTTCATCCATATATAACAACTAACACTGAAGGCAAATACATTGTGTGGCCAACATAAAAATAATATATGCTTTTCAAATAAAAATGTTATTCTATTCATTGGCAACAATGTCAACACTAGATCATTTTTTATTATAATAGAAGTGAAATATGTAATTTAATTTCGAGGCACCTCAATAATTCACATTTAGATACGTTTTCGAGTGGATTAAATCTCTCTAGTCCCATTACTGAGAAGGCGAAGTGTAGTGAGTTTACATTTCATAATTATAATTATCATTTTGGGGTTACCTACATCTAATTTCAACAGAAAATCACTTAGTACCTTTTATCGTCGATAATATTCAATTCATCTTGATAAATATTCAATTGTATGTCAAGAGACATCATAATCTACTATGTCAGAAGTAATATAAGTTAATTATGGAGTAAATGTGCCTGAATCCCAGTTGGGAAATGGGCCTATCTTTCAGACATTCAATCTGTTCAAAAAAATTCAATAGATAACTGAAAGGAGGCATAACTGGAAAAGGAATAAAGGAGTGAAAATGACAGATGAAAAAGAACGTTTTCCACTTCATAAGGCTGTTTTTGAAAATGATTTACAAAACCTCTCCCGACTGATAAGGAAACATGATGTTTCTACCAAAGACAAGCATGGTAAAAGAAGAAAAACCTAGCAATAATCTGTAAATTTTTCATTATTGAATTATTTTAGGAAATACAGCTTTACACTTGGCAGTAATGTTGGGAAGGAAAGGTTTGTATTTAACACATTAAACGCCGTGTGTAAAAATATTATGTACAATCGGTCAATACAAGGCGCCAAGTGTATGGATATTACACATAATCGATCTTTCTTTTCTATGCCGTGTGTATATTAAATCTGCATACGTAGCGTGTATTTGTTATAGCACATTTCTAGATTTAGTGCAGGATTAAATTTCATAAATATCACAAAATTGTATTATTTCAGTTTTGAAGTATGAAAATTGATGAAACAACACAAATTGGTGATTGACCTGGACAAGCTGGAGAAATATATAGAACTTGTTTGCTGTTGAGGGTTGTGTGCTATTGAATATGTGATATTATAAAATTATTATAATACTTGCACTGTATTTTTTGTCTGTTTATTTGTTGTTGTTTTCGTTTCAACAACTGTTTGTGGAGTGACTTCGTTTTTTAATGATTGCAATTGAAACGGTCTTCCCTAAATATTGTAATAGGTGTATTTATATTAATGGCTGCATTGTATGGGATCCATGAGTTTACAACAGTTGTCTTGTTAGCGCTTCCAAACCAATTTTTTTGTAACATTCTACAGTCTTATAGTGCATAAGAGTGCGATGCCAAGAAACAATTGTGTTTTCTAAGTGTGCCAACCAAATGAGCCCTGTATTCCAATAATTCCTGGGTTAAATCAAAACTGTTATTCCAGTTATCAGTGAAAATATCTGGCCTTCATTCAACAAGTCCCCCTATCATCTTACCCAGTAGCTACTGGACTGCCTTCGACTTTCACCATACCACAATAAATTTTTATGTGATATGTATAACCACCCTTTGAACATATCTTGAAAACTTTGAAGCCAAATTCATGCCGTTTTTCCTTCAGATATTGATAAAATGAAATTTTTCCACAACACAAAAAGGAATCGTGCTTTTATTGATGCAGAAAATAGACTACCGCCAGAAGTCTTCGAGAGAAGGTTCACTGTTGAGTCCCATCCATATTATAACTACTAAAAATTCCTTCATTTCAACTAGTAATGAAGTCCAATAATTTATTTTTAATTTTGGACCAATAATTTCATCAGCAATTTTTTATATTACAATTTTTCAGCATAAATGTTTGCACAACAATTTCTTTAAAGACATCACCAGTTACAAAATTTTGAAAATCTTTCAACACTCTGACCCAAATTTTTTGCTGCAATATCATCAGGAACCCCAACAGGTTCATTAAAAGATTTTCAAATTCCTCACAAGTAGCCCCAAACTTTTGGATCATCATTATCAGGTTCATGGGAATCTTCTTCCAGCAAATAACTTGCTTTTGCTTCACCTCCATTGGTAGAATATATACTCAATGTGATTCTAGTTGCTGGTGATAGCTGTTCCAAATCACTTGGAAATTCCACTCTCTTCGATATAATCTGGGTCATTATCTTAATCTGCAAGGTACGGTTCTTTATCGCTCACTTCCGTTGATCCTAAACGTTCCTCTATTAGTGCTTCAAGCTGTTGATTATGTTTTTGTACTTGATATACAGTTACTAATTCACAGACATTAACAGCAGTTTATTGATAACTGAACTCACAGCTGCCTGATGTAAAAAGTTCTTGTTTAGAGTACATCTGATGCATAATTAAGATGACAGCCTTAATCTCGTGTGCTGTAATGCTGTCAACTTGTTACATAGACTATACACATACGTTGTTGGTGTGAATAGTATATATATGGCACAGAGTCACAAACTAATCTAGCACCGTGTGTGTGGCTAACCGAAAAAAAACATTTTAAATAAAATTTGATTTCATCATTCAATATAGTAGCCTTGGAGGGCGATACAAAGATTATAGCAGTCATAAAACCATTTTTATAGTTGCTTCCCTCAAAATGTTCTATCCCACAAACTGATAGTCCAACAGCTGGGAAATTTGTACACGTGAGTTTTGAAGATTAGGGTTAACTGAAAATCATATAGATTTAATATCAGTAGCGCCAACTGTGTGTTAGCCTAACAACTTTTCAGCGCATCTAGTAAATTATCCACGACTCAAATAAGTTAAACTTGATGTACAATTTGATTAGCAAAGATAAATACCTTATTCAATATATTCAAAAAAGACATTTGGCGCCAGAGACCCGATTGTAAACGTTGACATAGTGTTTAATGTGTTGAACAAAAATAATATTTTTTTGGGTAGATATAGTAAATAATCTCACATATTACTTACTTACTTACTTTTTCAAGAATGTGTCCAGCTTTTGTTGAAACATGATGCACCTGTAAAAGTGAAAAATGGCTTAGGATGGACGGTACTTGCTGAAGCTGTTAGCTATGGAAATCGCCCCACAAGTATGTTATTACACTATGGAACCTATTTTATATTCAGAAATATTTCTCCATTCTTTAATTGAAGATATTCAGGTAAAATAGATTTAATGGTATAGCACTAAAACTAGCGATTTGTAATAACCGAAAACATACACAAGAATATTAGTGATGAAGTAGGTTTAACGAAAATAAGTGATTATTTGTTTGAGTAAAGCCGCTAATCGAATGTACGTAGTCCGCGAAATTTGAACATTTACCTCATTTTTTGAACAGTCCATGTATGTTCATACATTGCTAATTTAAAAATTTGTGAGAACAAGCTGAATTGGTTATAGCTTTGTAGTTGTCAAATAATTCGTGATCACCTGTTTGTAACAAGGTTGAACTACACAATGCAAAAAAGATCTGATGAAAAATGTCCCTTTATAAGTGATAAATTGAGAATATGCACAAGAGGAGCAACAGCAAAACGAATACACCTTTTTAAAAGAATAATCAATACTTCGTGTTTTCGAAATTTGTGTAAAAGCAATATCAGTGCCCTGGTAGTTGTTGATATCATTCCAGTCCTTTTACAACTCTTGATGAAACATCTAAATAATATTTTCATGGCATGTTCGAACAGCACATTATCTTTCATCATGATATTTCACCACCACTTCACTCGAAATAATAATAATTTATATATAAGCAGAAATAAAACATCATGAATTCTTTGTTTTTCAAGGGTTTATATCGGTTCAATACATTACCAAATGTTATTAACAATAGCTATCTCTGAACATGTTTGAACACGAACTGAAGAAATTTGTTTTCAATGTGCAAATATGATATTATTTATTATTTGTTTGTTATCTGTAGCTACAATTTTCTTTCATTCTCTTATTGATCAACTTCAGAATGTATTGATTTAATGTTTGTCATTTATTTTTAAATCATTCCAATATGTAACAAAATTGTAAGAAAAATATTAGAAATGTATGTAAATTAGGTTTTTCCTATTTCAAATAAAGATTATTATAAGTTTCCACTCATTTTCAGTCTCTTCTCTTGTAAGGAAGTTCAGGCAGCAATCTAGAGAACAAATGGAAGACAGACGTCCCAATCTAGTTGAGGCTCTGAATAGAATCAATGACTTTTATATGGAGCTGAAGTGGGATTTTCAGTCATGGGGTATGTATTCAATCCACTGGATACTTATATAACAGATATTTTTTCATTAACCCTCAACTTTGCTGGCGGGGTCCGTGCGGATTCCAGACGTAGTAAACGGACTGATTTTATATATAATGTTGTAAATCATGCCCGAAATAAAATAACGCCGGCCGCCACTGGTAGCTTTAAACCAATCTTGACGTAGGTAAGAGCGCGCGGATGTACGATGTTTGCTGCCGCTCTAGATGTAGCGAGAATAATCCTACCGATTTTGATGGAACTTCGGCGAAAGTCTACTGCATTCGATAACGAAACGATATATAAACGCTAGTCACGAACATATCGACACAGTCAAGTGGAAGCTACAGTGCGGTACGCCAAGCGATCTAGTAACGCGATAGACATTCGAATAATAGTTGAAGTCTAACATTATAACCAAAGAAGACCACGTCAAAAACCGGAAATAAACCAAAACATTGACGCCAGCCGAGAAATTTAATATCAAAATACTGAAAATAAAGGAAAATTAGTTGCATTATTCAAAATGTATATATATATATATATATATATATATATATATATATATATATATATATATATATATATATATATATATATTTATATATACAGGGTCCTGCAACAGTGGCGCGGTGTTCCATATCTCTATATAGGAAGCAGATAGGAATCTAATTTTCTATAATATTACCTTATTGCTCGAGCTCGACAAAATAAAAATATTGGCGGTCACACAGGGTGTTCGATTTTTTTTGGGCGGATCCCAACTGTGTCTTTTTAAATGGCAACCTATATTTTTTATCGCTTTTTCGGTTTCTTCATAGAAAATAAAATAAACTTTATGTATATCTGCACTTCGAAAATATTGACGGTTTTCGAGATATCTAGCATGACAGGTTTTTTTTTCCAATATTCGTCACTCAGAATATTTGAAATTATAAAGTGGTGCCAAGTCCAGTTGAAATTTTTTTTTTGGTCGAATATTCTACATTGGTAACTCTCTCAAACGATATATCTGAAATCGACCTGTGATATACAGGATATGAAAAACCGCTTGCCAAATATTGTAAATGGACGTTCTTGAATAGTTACAATAATTTCAAAAATCTCGGAATTTGTGCCATATTCTTTCGGTCTAAAACAACCTTTCAGCGAATGAAATATTTATTGGAAATCAAGTAGTCTGGCAAATGACAGAACAAAATATTTGGCTGCAAATGAATATTGAAATTTTTAGTCAATCGTGAAGTTGAACTGTCGGTATAATTTCATCAGAATGTTGTTATCAAAAAGTGATTTGATTGATATGATTTTCATATTAGGTGAATCAGACAGGAATTGTTTATTGGCAAGTAGAATTTATTCTCAACGGTATCCAGATAGAAGGCATCCAGATGAAAGATCTTGGGACGATTCGTTGAAACTGGATCTATTAATTATTCCAAACATGATCGCATCAAGCCAGCTACTAATGAAGATAATGAATTGCAAGTTCTTCTTGCTGTTGAAGAAGATCCTAGTAGGAGTCAACGACAAATTGGGGAAATAGTGGATATAAGTGAGAGATCAGTGCAACGAGTATTGAAGAAACATCGCTTGCATCCATACCACGTTCAGTTACATCAAGAACTACTGTATGCTGATTTCGAGAAAAGAGTGAGATTTTGCAATTGGGCCATGAACAAAATTCGTCGAAACGAATATTTTTTCAATAATATTTTATGGTCGGATGAATCGACATTCCATAAAAATGGATTTGTAAATCGACATAATTACCATTATTATGCGACAGAAAATCCTCACTTATTGAGACAGGTGGATTATCAACATAGGTGGTCGATAAATGTCTGGGGAGGCATCATTGGAGAATATGTAATTGGTCCATACTTTTTTGAGGGACATATGAATGGTGCAATGTATCTCAATTTCTTACGAAATGATTTACCAGGTTTGTTAGATGATATTCCTCTTGACCTCCGCAATAGAATGTGGTTACAACATGATGGTGCACCTGCTCACTATTCGGCAGAAGTGAGAGATCATCTAAATGAAGTATTTCCCAATAAATGGATAGGACGGAATGGGCCTGTACGGTGGCCCGCTAGATCACCAGATTTGACGAAACTAGATTTTTTCTTATGGGGATACATAAAAAATATGGTTTACGTTGAGCCACCAACTTCTCCCGAAAATATGCGACTTAGAATAACGAATGCTTTTCGCAGCATTACACCAGCTGTCTTGCGCAGGGTAGAACAGTCTTTCAAACATAGACTTCAGCTCTGCATTCAAGAAAATGGAAGACATGTTGAACATATTTTATAAAAGTTTCATTATCAACCTTAATTAAACTCTCCCTTTTGTAGTTTTGTAATTTGCCAGTTGACAAATTTGAATATCTAGAACTCAAGCTCTGAATGAATATAATAACATGAAAAAAATAGTTATTTATAATGTTTCTTTCTTTTAACTTGTTTGGTTTGATATTGCACGATTTATGAGTGAAATTCTGCATCCAATGAAAAAATAATTTTCCATTTAGCAAAAAGTGATAGGTACATACATTTATTTCGTTAAAAAATATTTGTTTGGACACCTTCTAATGTACAAAATTGAAACAAGATATCTTTCGTATATTTTTATCAGTCGTCAAATGGATTTCGCTTTGAAAAAATGACCATTTTTCGAAAGAAATGCTCATTTAAGAAAAACTATTGAACTTAGCCATAGGTAATACTTAATGAAATTTGTAGAGGTTTCGTTGGCGCTTCTTATGGATCAATAATATACAGGGTGTTCCATTTAATATAAGGAAGATTTTGCAAATTTTCATTTACAATATTTGGCAAGCGGTTTTTCATACCCTGTATATCACAGGTCGATTTCAGATATATCGTTTGAGAGAGTTACCAATGTAGAATATTCGACCAAAAAAAAATTTCAACTGGACTTGGCACCACTTTATAATTTCAAATATTCTGAGTGACGAATATTGGAAAAAAAAACCTGTCATGCTAGATATCTCGAAAACCGTCAATATTTTCGAAGTGCAGATATACATAAAGTTTATTTTATTTTCTATGAAGAAACCGAAAAAGCGATAAAAAATATAGGTTGCCATTTAAAAAGACACAGTTGGGATCCGCCCAGAAAAAATCGAACACCCTGTGTGACCGCCAATATTTTTATTTTGTCGAGCTCGAGCAATAAGGTAATATTATAGAAAATTAGATTCCTATCTGCTTCCTATATAGAGATATGGAACACCGCGCCACTGTTGCAGGACCCTGTATATATATATTTATAGATAAATACTTTTTGATCATTCCCATATTGATTTCAATTCAAGAGCCTCCGGTAGACAGCTGTTTCAGCCTATTGGGCATCGTCAGTACCGAACAGGCGGTCCTCGATTGAAGACAAAATGAGAAAAAAACAAGAAAGTACTTATCTATTTATTTTTTGATTTTCATGGAATTATTTTCCAACAGCTTGACACCTTGGGTGTCACACCAGTAGGTGGTTCCACTTATGTTTCGCTTGCGTTTACGTAGCTATTTTTATCAAGTACTTTCTTGTTTTTTTCTCATTTTGTCTTCAATCGAGGACCGCCTGCCCGGTACTGACGATGCCCAATAGGCTGAAACAGCTATTGTCAACGATAAAAATCTGTTTATTTTTTGATTTTCATGGAATAATTTTTCAGCAGCTTGACTGCATCAACCTTTCTAGATTTCATATCATTTCTAGAAACATGTGGATTCGTTTTCCAATAAGGATTATTTTCATCCTTATGGGGATGAAATCCCTCCGGAAATTTATTTTTTCCTTTATCAAGAATATCTAGAAAAAACAATATGATGCAAACATTATATAGTAATGAAAAGACTCGCCAAAGTTAGTTTAAAATATAAAAAGGCATATAAATCCAAACATAAAAAAGCCGAAAAGTCAAATGCAAATGTGACGTTGAAAATTTTGTCACAGCACCAGAGAAAATGTGATTATTAAGATATTTGCAAAAACAGTGAGATTTTAATGATGTAAGTGATCTATGATTTTATTTTTTTCAATATTAAAATTATTTGTTTCATTTTGTTGATCAAAAGTTAAAATATAATTGTAGATTTGACTTGAATTTTGTATTTTTGATTTTTCGTTTGAGTTATTATTAATTTCACTTATGTGAATCATTTCCAGAAATAGCCTTTTGACTTTATTATTTTCAACTGCTAAAGTTTTTGTATTTTCATAATCTTTTTATGTTTGGATTTGTATGCCTTTTTATATTTTAAACTAACTTTGGTGAGTCTTGTAATATTTTCATTACTACATTACAAATTTGTCTGTCTTATATCTGAGGGCAAGTGATTAAACATCTTGACCCCATTGTAATAAAATTCTTGACCAAATTGTTAAGCAAATAGGCAATTTTAACGCGGTGGAATGGGTGCTATGAGAATGTCATGAAGTCTCAAATAGGGAGATATTTTTGTAAATGAGGCAAACCGATTCCAAAATGAACAAAGCAATCACTGTTAAAATCTTTTGCTCAACGAATTTATGTCTGCACGAATCACGAGGTTTAATCTTACACATATACCTGATAGCCCGTTTCTGCAGTATTAATACAGACAGAAGTTCTGATGAACTGCATGCAATTCATATTAACACATGCATAGACAGTGCAATATATCTCAGAAAATGTATATCATGGAATGGGTTTATAATCAGAAGGGACTTTACTGTTGACCGAAGTACTATATCATGAAGGGGTTTTTGATTTGTAGATGTATATCAACTCTCGAGGTCAACTTATTTTTGAATTATTCGTTATTATCAATTTCTGAGATATATTGCAGAAGGCGCTCGTAGAGTTAATTTTCTGACTGTTTTGACAATGCTTTGATTAAATTTCAATGCATAGAGAAAAAACGGCTGACATCATATAGCAATAAGCTGAGGCAAAATATTGAAATTTGAAAATAAATGACCAGCATCAATGTATAGAGCACAAAAACACATGACTTCAAAACGGACAAAACAACCTAATATCTTTGTATTCATAAATATTTGATCTAAATTATTTACTTTATGCAACAATTGGATCTTTAGTGGATGCTGCATGAACTATATTATATATGTTTTGTTTCAGTACCATTAGTTTCAAGAATTCTACCTTCCGATATTTGTAAAATTTATAAAAGTGGAGCCAATATCCGGTTAGACACCACCCTTGTTGATTTTTCTGATATGAGATGGGAAAGAGGAGATATTTCTTTCATTTTCAATGGATATGCCAAACCAGAAGATAGCCTCACAGTACTAGACAATATTTCAAAGGTCTATCAGAAAGTTAGGCATGAGGTAAAGTTCGTTGTATACTTTTTGACAGGTAGAATATGATGAACCTAAAATATTATATTTGCAGCTGATTGGTGGTAACGATTTTTATAATTTTAAAATATTAGTTTTATTTCTTAATTCAATGAAATAGTATTCACTAAAATGAGATAGAGTGAAGAAATGATATATTTTAATTAGGTGAACACTCGTAAAATGTATTTTTCTTGGTCTATTTGAAACCAGAATAGTATCTAAACTTTATTCATTAGAGCATAATTGTGAACTGAAACAATTATAGTATATTAATTTTGATACTTGTGCCAAAAAATATCTAATTTTACTGTTATTGATATCTATCCTTCTTCCTATTTATTTATTTCCAGTGGAATACAAAACAGGACAAACCCAGAGAGAGTATTCACAAATGATAAGGTGAAAATAACAGTAAATAATTTGATTATATTACATAATATGCAATATCGTTTTATGAAAAGTTGTTAATCAAGTGCAGTGCAAATTACAATAGTTAGACATGAAAATGATGAATATATGAATGTTCGAGAGACGTGGTGAAGGTTGAGAGGAAATTAGAAAAGATGTTAATTTCTATTAAGATAAGATATTTATTCACCTTCACATTTTTTTACAGAAAACAGTATGTTACAATAGTCACACAACAGTTTTTTGTTTAGGTACGTCACAATATTGTAGAGAGTATTCTCAAACTCAAAAAAAAATATTTAAACATAAAAAAATATGTTAGTGTATCAAAAATTAGATATTTACATATATAAAACCAATCACACTTATACATATATGAACAGTTTTAACTTTAGAGGCACACAGATGGAAAACACAGAAACATTAATCACAAAATCTGTAGTCCACACTCTTGACAAGTATTTAGACCCATGAATGAAGAAAAATTTCATTTATATCATATAGTGGATCCAGTAGCAATGATTGTTTTAGTTGGTATTTTAATTTTTCAGTTGTGTAATACTTCCATTCCACTGGTATTTGATTGTACAGTTCCATTGATAAATATTCAGTTTGTATTTTTGTTTGTATTATTGATTTGGATATAGAATTTTAAGTTTATAACACCTATTTAGGGAAGAATTCAAATAGTACCAAGGAAGGTCAACAATGTCGGCCATTTTTCAGTTCACTCAAAATATATTATATTTCTTGGAAAAAAGTCACTAGCCTTGGAAATGTTTTTGGATCTTTCCAAGGCTTATGATTGTGTGGATAGAAACCTGTTGATGGTTAAACTAGGAGAGATATGGTGTTAGAGGGAATGCTCTGAAATGGGCTAAATCTTATCTCACTGAACGAACTCAGAGTGTGCATTAAGAATCAAGGAAAAATGTATAAATCTGAAATATCATCATCAAATATCGGAATACCACAGGGTAGTATTAACGGTCCAATATTTTTCATAATTTTCATGAATGATATATGTGCAACCAGTATTGAAGAAGACAGTTTATTACAAATTATGCTGATGACACAAACCTTTTATGCGGGGGTGATAATTTTCCTGATCTTATGCAAAATGCAAGTAATCTATTTGACGGTACCAAACATTGGTTTGAAAGTAATAAATTGATTCTTAATGAATCAGAAACTAATACGATCCTGTTTCGTCCCAGACAGCTACAGATAGAACGTCCATCAAGCATAAATATGAAAAATAGAAAGAGAGAGATAGCTCCTTGTACTGAATTCTTAGGTGTTTACATTAATGAATATTTGGGCTGGTCTGAGCAAATAACAAAATTGTGCATGAAACTAAATTCAGTCGTGTTTGCCATGAGAATAGATTTCAAATTTCAGTTCAATGAAAATTATGTATCATGCAAACTTTGAAGCAGCTGCTAAATATGGCATCATGTTTTGTGGAAGCAGTTCTGATACGGAAAAAGTGTTTATCATTCAGAAGAGAACGTTAAGAATAATCTTGAATATACCATATAGGGAATCATGCAGAAGTATTTTCCGATTAAGCAATATATTGACCAATTATGCAATTTATATTTATGAATGTTTATTGTTTTTTTTTAATCTTTGTTTATTATAAATTACGTTCCTCACAAATATGAAACTAGGACTAGAAATATCAACTACCCTGTTCACAGACTCAAGATAACTGAAAATAGCCCACAATACATGTGCATTAGATTGTTCAATAAATTACCAGTTAGAATAAAAGCATTGGTCAGCATAAATAAGTTCAAAATAGAAATAAAAAAGGTACTCATACATCTGGAACCTTATAATATTGCGGAGTATTTTAATCATAATTATTTAAATTATCTTTATGCATCTTATATGTCTATTTATGCAAGATTATTGTGTCTTGTAACCCTCATTGACGTCATTTCATTATATTTTGTCATTATATGTTTATTGTATCGTTGACATATTCTGAAATAAAGATGATTATTATTATTATTTAATTTTACTTTGATTTGTTTGAAATGAATATGTTCCTCTGATATTATATAGAGATACATTAATTGAAAGTTGGTTCAATATAGAGCTGCTGTTGAAACAAGTATTTGTTAATAAATTGATAGCCATTACTATGTAGTAGATCATCATGAAAAATGAGAAAAACTAGCAAAAACATAGACAGTTTTATTTCTCATTTTTCATAATTATTCATTATTTTATACAGGAACTTAATATCAGCTATTTGGCGTCTATATATAGGTATACCAATGATATCAAATTGAGTTGTATTTTAATTTGGAATGGATTTTTGAGATTATGAAAGAATGACGAAAAATGACCGAATGTGCTTTGTATAGATTCAAATCTTTCAATATACGATATATACAGGGGGTTCCATATAACTGGAGCAAAAATGAGCTGACTACATAAACCATGTAAAGTGTACAAACAGAGTTAATATTTCTGAAGTCGTGATAAGTCCTAATCAGGAATCCTAGAGTTTTGTTAGCTTTTTTGCAATATAGTCAATATGTGAGTCAAATAATAGTTTGGAGTCATATAATACTCCCGATTCTTTGACTTTAGGTGTCTTCCTTAGCTGCTGCCTGTTTATGTGGTATCGGTGTGGTGGTAAATATTTTTGTTTCTTGTAAACGTGATAGAGTGGCATTTTTTAAGATTGAAGAGTAGAGAGTTTAGCAATATTGTTTTGTATGGGGAGTGGATCGTTGGCACATCTCACAGTATGGAATACTTTCAAGTCGTCAGCATGTATTTAAAAATCGCAGTAGGGGAAACTACTAGATATATCGTTAATATAAATGTTGAAGATGAAGAGTCCCAGATGGGAGTCCTGAGGAACTCCGGAAGTAATATTTATGAATCTTCAACCTGTCAAGTTATTATTTAACTAATAACCATAAAATGGTGTGAGTGAAAACAATGTAGTGAATAGATACAAAACTTCATAAACTAATGTATTAGATAAATAGATAATTGAAATGATAACATTATGTTAACAAGGTTAGTACAATCACAGGAATGAAAAATGAGGTGAATTTTAATTTTTATAAAAAAATATTTATCTGTTAATTTCTATTTTGTCCTCTTCACAGTAGTACCCCTCAAATATAATACACTTGTGCCAGCGTTTATTTCCAAACCTTGAAGCAGTTCTGATATGCATTTTATGTCTTTGAGCTCTCAGTGATCCTGTTTTTATTCAGTTCGTTATGTTATAATTATTGTACTAATAAACCATTCTTACCAACATAGAGTTTAAGTGGTATTACCTGATTCCAGGAAAGTGAAATGGAAATAGAAGATGAAGTAGACCTACTTATGTCAACTGATATATTGGCAGCTCAAATTTCTACGAAAAGCATATCATTTTCTAGAGCTCAAAGTGGGTGGATATTCAGAGAAGATAGAAAGGTATTTAAGGCTAATTTAATGAAAATGCATCAATAATAATAATAATCTTTATTATTCTTAAAAAACAAGAATGTTTATAACAGGGATAAAATTTGGAATCAATGAAGTCGCCCCGGAGCGCCAATAAATTTTTATTGTTGTTTTTATTTTTATCATTGTTTTTATTTTTATCGTTGTTTTAAAATTTAAAATACTGATTGAATAAATTATTTCAATACTAACACATCAATTAAATGTACAGCACATATATACATAATTACAAACATGCATATACCATCACATACATATACAGTGTGTAACAACGAAAACTTAAAAAGTAAGTTTTTTAAAAAAAGCTCGGACACGTCGATTTCTAATTAAAGGGGGACACCTTTAAGACTAATCAGATTTTTTGTAGTACGCACCCCCTTGGAGGGGTGCGTCCGACGACCCTTATTTAGATAGGGAAAGTAAGTCGAGTGGTACCTTGTTTTAAAGGTCTTTCGAATACCTTTACATCTCTGTTAAAAGAACATTTTTGTAACGATTAGTTTGTAACGTTCAGAACTTTCATAAAAAAAAAAAAATTTTTGCTTTTTATGACGACCTGCTAATACGTGTCCATTTGATTTCGTAAAAAAGTAAAAATTATTTGTTTATTACGAGGAGATTTTTTCGGGGGATGGGGTTGGTTACCACCGTTACATTTTAGGTAAATTGAGTGGCACCTCCTTATGAAGGTTGCCTTTTGACGTGGATATTTTAGGCTTCTGATAAAAAAGTGAATCATACTAAAAACTTACCTACACAACGAATACAATCTGCTGATTTCCTTGAATGCTGATGACACAGACAAGTTTAAAAAACTGTTTTAGGGTTAAAAAATCCCAATAATTGTTTTTGAAGCACACACAAAAAAGTAACACCTAATAAGGGTAACTCACATAGAAAATTTAGAGTAAATGTTCAATATGTGCGCCATTTTGCTCCATGCAACAATAAAGATTTTATTCGAATTTTGCTCTTACCTTATTCAACATCTCAGGAGTTATAGCTCGGCATTCATCAATAATTCTACGACGTAATTCATCCAAATTGGCTGGCTGTGTAGCATAAACTTTAGACTTCAAATATCCCCACAAAAAGTAGCCCAGTGCTGTTAAATCTGGTGATCGTGCTGGCCATTCAATTGGACTTCTTCTGCCAATCCATTGTCCTTCAAAATGATTATTCAAAAAATTTCGAACCTGCTGGACATAATGGGGTACATCGTCTTGTTGAAAATGGATAAATTCATCTTGACATCTTGGATCCTGTTCAATTATTTTAACTATACGAGGTTGTATTGCCTCTTCAAGAAGTTGTTAATAAGAATCATCGGTTAAATTTCAATCAATGAAAAATGGACCTATAATATGATTGCCTAATATTCCGGCTCAGACATTCAACTTTTGGGGATGTTGGGTATGTATTTCTGCATATTGTCTTGGGTTTTCATCCGACCAATAACGGCAATTGTGACAGTTCACGCAACCATTTAAATAAAATGAGCTTTCGTCCGAAAAACAGATGTTATAAAGCAGCTCGGGATTTTGCATTAATCTCTCACTCATGCCCTCACAAAACTCCCGTTTTCGGTCAAAATCGTCCTCATTGAGTTCACGAACAAGTTTAATTTTGTAAGGATGAAATTTGTGGTTTTTAAGGATTCTCCATGCGCTCATATGGCTTATTCCGGCCATTGCTGATAAATCTCTGGTACTTAACCTGGGATTGTCGATGACTTGACCAATCACTCCAATCGCATTATCGTCATTCACTACCCTTCTCTGAACATTTCTTTTCTTATTTAAAACCGAACCTGTCTCCCTGAATTTTATGACCAAATCCAGAACGTGATTTCTGCTTAGGTGTTCACCAGGGTTTTGCTCGTTAAATGAAATTGATGTTCTATTAGAATTTTGGTCATTGCCAAAAAATAAAGCAATAACTGAAACCTTTTCAGCAGAAGTGTAAGGCATTTTTAAACAACATTGTTTAAACAAAACAATCGAACGATGTACTAATGAAAACTGGAAGAAGAGGAGTGGGTATTGATTTTAAAAAAGGGATTTTATTTAACAAAAAACTGATAAGAAGAACTGCTCGAAATTTTTTTTATTTAAGCATACAAGTTACCGAGTGGTCTGTCTAATGTATTATTAACATGGCAATTTTAACTTCAAATTATCGCGAAAACTAATCGTTACAAAAATTTTCTTTTAACAGAGTTGTGAAGGTATTCGAAAGACCTTTACAACAAGGTTCCACTCGACCTACTTTCCCTATCTAAATAAGGGTCGTCGGACGCACCCCTCCGAGGGTGTGCGTACTACAAAAAATCTGATTAGTCTGAAAGGTGTCCCCTTTTCATTAGAAATCAACGTGTCCGAGCTTTTTTAAAAATCTTACTTTTTATGTTCAAAAACGGCTCTGTTAAGTTTTCGTTGTTACACACTGTATACATACATATACACACCCATACACATTTACATATATACACACATATATAAATATATACATAATTGAAATATAATAGTAATTTTAAACAAAAAATGTTATGGAGATTATGGAGAGGAAGAAAGTAGAAGCTTTTTTATTTCATAATATCTAATTTTTAAAGGGTAAGCATAAAATAATTTTCAGTAATCCAAATTGGAACATAATATTTTTAACTAACAAAAAGTCCACGGTGGAACAGATTTTCAAATGAGAAAAACAAACAATTAGGTCTAACAAAAATGTAGATGAGAAAAATACTTCATATAGAATTCAAATAGATACCTATGTTGTGTGTACTACAGGTTTCAAACATCTGCTGAAAAAACACGTAACCCCATGATAAAATAGACTTATGTGTTTGTTTTTAAAAACATGAACGATTTCGATGTAAGGTCTACTATCCATAGTGTTATGGTTTCCTCCTGAATTTGACCACAATTGTCTACATTTTATAATTAAACACAACTTCATTTTACTGCTTTACTGACAATACAACTGAAACTTCAGACTGATACTCAAATGTCTATCACCTCATTTCGTACACTTTCAACTAGACTTGTCCCATCTGCCTGTTGGTAGTGTTTATATATTGTTATGGAAATCTGGAAGCCGATAAGGAAGTATCTCAAAGCGACGCGACATCTAGAATGATCGAGAAGCGCAAGACCAGAGGCGGCCGGCGTTATTTTTCTTAAGTAGATAATTTGCAACAATATCAGGAACACAAGGTCCAAAAATTATTTTCACAAATTTACAAAATATATAGAGCATCGGATATTGCTGAAACAATATTTAATATTCTATCAAATGATCTGAAAATAAGTTTGACTCTGGAAGTGTTTCAAATTTGAAAATAAAGATTATTATTGCAATGAAAATTGTATGTTAGAAATTGTTGTATTGTATTCAAAAAACATTTTAATGTAAGATTTCCACTTGACAGTTTAACCGCGATAAGTGTTTCGCGTCACAATATTCGTAAATAGTGTGATGCCTGAAGATACTCTTGTATAGCGAAACACATGTTGCGGTTTTATAAATTATCAAGTGGATATCTCACATTAAATCGTTTTTTTAATACATTATAATGGATTTTTATCAAGTGTCATATAATTGTTGTATCGATTGAAAAATTATATTATGTGACAAATATTTGTCTTGATAAATACCATATAAAAAACATTTCAGGAATTAGTTGCTGGACAGTATGAAAGTGAACTATACACTGTTCATGGTTTAATGTTAGAGAGCCGTAAACGAAGAGAACACCTCAATTCAGATGATCTTCAAAAGAATAAAGCTATTTTGGAAAGTTTTACGAAGGGAGGAACCTTTCAAAACTTTGATCAAAATGGAGCTGTGAGTATCAGTAGACTATTAACCAAAATAAAAACATCTGTTTTATAGTAATGCAACTTCACAAATGAGAAATATCATAAAGCATTAACAACTCACTTTTACACCAACATAATTTTTTTCAGCCTGTAAGAAGAAATAGTTTAATTCCACCTCCTGAAAAAAAAGTTACATGGGAGGAATATATAAAATCAGATGTGAATAATTATCCTAGATTAGGAAGAGATCTCGTGTATAAGGAATCATCCAAAGCCTTCAAAGCTACGATTGCAATGGTAAGATTTGTAATCCTGAGTAACTGATTTATTTTAAACATGTTATGATTCATTTCCATCATTTTTTGTAGAGTTCCGAGTTTCCGCTTTCAGTGGAGATGCTCCTCAATGTTTTAGAAGTCGTAGCACCATTCAAGCACTTTTCTAAACTTAGGGATTTCATTACTTTCAAACTACCCAGCGGATTCCCGGTCAAAGTGGAAATACCAATATTGCCAACTGTAACGGCAAAAATTACATTCCAGCATTTTGAGTTCAGAGATGACATTCCCAAACACCTATTTATGACTCCGAAGAACTATTTTGAAGATCCTACAAGGTAATGTAATCCGTAGGATGAATGTTTATTGAAAACTTTACTCGAATAATTTTGAAAATCTCAGAATCTCATCAAAGGTAAATAATAGTCTCAGTGATGGTTTGTTAAAAAAAACAAGCTTCAACATCAACCACAAAATGAGGAATGTTTTGTATCTCTATCTCCCTTTTTGCAAATAACAAAGTTCCAAAAATATATTTATTGAAAAACTTGATTTCTACATTTTGTGGATAACTATTCCTCAAAATAGTCAATATGGTGTGATCAACTTGAACAATTATAAAATAACAAGGTATGCCCCACACACCAAAAACATTCAGAGGTCGTACAATTCCTATAGTTGTTAAGTTTCCCAAAATTTTCGTCAGATTCATAAATTCCTAAAAACAAATCCACTCTTTCAATTGTATTGCCAATTGCATATGCAGGAAATTTTCTGTGAAGATTCCTGCACTGACGCCTGTTGGATATAATTCAACGCCGTTCGTGGTATTAGCCAGGGGAGTAGTTGTTTTCTCATAGGCGTCAGTCCATTCAACCTACTGTGTAGGTATATCCCAGATTGGCTTGAACATTTAAAGTTCGTTTCTTTAGATTTGTTTACTGCCAGTCTTCAAGTATTTTATTAACTGTCTATTACGTGCACTTCAATTCGCATCTTAGATATGGCATCCTTAAGTGGGGCACATCCTCTACCGTGTCTCGTGTGTTTTGTATACAAAAGTATGCAATTAGGATCATTGCTAAGTTGGGCTATAGAGATTCTTGTAGAGAAACTTTTCAGAATTTGAAAATAACTCCCCGACAATATCAAATTCTGAAAAGGTACACATTTTTAAATCAAGACTGAAGCAACTTCTTCTATCAAAGAACTGCTACAGTATTGATGACTTTTATTTGTAATCCAATACTATATGTGTGTATAGGAAACAATTATGTATTATTATATTTATGTGATATACATCTGTGTATGTTGTATATATGTGTGTATTTGTATATATGTTTGGTATGTATATATGTGTGCATATGTATATATACATGCGTGTATGTGTGTATAAATATGTATATATGTGTGTATATATTTTTTATTTATTTTATTTTTTTCACACATTTTTTAATTTATAACTTTTTGACATTATCTATTTCGTATAGTTTTATTTCTTTTCAATATTGTACATTGACGTTTTCCTCTTTTTCATTTGTACTTCTGCTCTTGTGGTTATACAAATCAATCTGAGCAAATAAAGAGATTATTATTATTATTATGTGATCCTGAGGTTAAGTGGTAGAACAAACCTTTAGTGTTCTACACTGCAGTTTTGAACTTCGCCTTTTGGATGGTATATTGTATTTCACCCAATAAAGACCATTAGTATTATTAATTATGTTTGAAGCAGATGAAACGGTGGAGTACATACATGTGACTTGAATGAAAATTTATGATTAGAATATTTAAAGTTTGGTTATTTATCATTTGTCAGTATATAGTCATCACTATCATATTTTAGATATTACTCAAAATATATGTTTCAGATTTCCAGACTTATGACGGCCTGAACTCCTGAACTCTTTCGAGTTGAACTATGCTCAGAAACCACAATTTCTCCTGCCGTATGATAAGCGTCATCTGTCAGCTCGGTCGTCCAAGTTGTCCAAAAAGCTACGAAGAAACATAGCTAGGCCATACTCTACTGGAGATCTAGATACTGCTCACAACTGCTCGACAATCATTGTCGAAGTTCCGATGCTCTTCACTCTAGGTAGCATTTACAGCACCAATTGTATATTATATTTAGAGTAAACCTTATTGATAGTACAAGTGGATAATCAGTGTATACCGTGTATAACAATTCTGTGATTCTTTAGTTTGTAAGGGTATTTAATTGATAACAGTTGTAGAGATGTGAAAATTATATCAAATTACTTTTTTCTGGTAAAAAATTTAAAGATGTTTCCAGTGTTTTCTCAGATTTGAGAGTACTAGTCAATCCGAGTGGTAATCAGTAATTTATTTCTTTCTTAGTTCATATATTGAAATCTATCTGTAAAATTTTGTAGGTATTCATGTAATTAACAAAACTTCATCAACATTTTAGAAAAACACGATGACATGTTGATTTTTTCATTAAACCGGAGCACTTTTTTTCAGTGTTTGTGAGTTCTCTACTTGCACTCTCAAACTATTTTAATGGAGGTCTTGTAGGATGTCACAAAGCTCTTAGTATTAATTTATAGTTGTAGTTATATTTTAAAATTCTGCTTAATAGTTTTGTAAAAAAATGCATTTCAAATATAAATTTGTTCAGCTGCCTGCTTGATTTGACTCAACAGTGTAACCCGATATGAAAAAATGTAATACAGTCGTAACCGTTTATGGTGACATCACATTCAACACTGCCCAATACAACAGGTTATTACAATATACTGCATTAAGCCACCATATTTAACTCATATTTTATAAGAATAACAAGTAGTATTTATTTACCCATAGATATTAGAGTACATTGTACAAATGGCAAGTCATAAAATATTCTATACAATAATGATTTACAGTAAAAATTAATAAGTTTATATACAAGTAAATAGTGCAGGAATGTTGATGAAATACTATTGATATATGTTATTAGTTATTCCACTTTGAAGCTATTTTCAAGAAGGTATGACTACACTGAGGTCTCAATCTGCCTACTCCTCGGGTAATGACACGCGATAAGGGTTTTGTGAGTTGACGCCGGGGTCTCAATCTGTCTACTCCCCGTGTCTCGTTACTGGCCTCCCCAATGGGTCTCAATCTGCCTACTCCTAAGCATCGACTGTGGGTACACAGGTTCTGGTTCATGTCCGTGGACGAGTGGTGTTAATAGACAAAATCTATGTGGGAAGAAAATTAGATCAAAATCTATCCAAGTACCACGTAATTTGACATTGCTAAACTTGATGATGTAAATATACTTGGGAGTTTTTTCGTCATGTGGAAATTAAAATAATTACTTTTATCTTCAATTAGAATCCGAAGATTTTTTCACACTATAATTCCATTTCGGTAAGAGGTATGTGAATATTCTTGTAGAGCTCTCAGGAGTTCCTCCACATTCTTTGACTGTTGTATTGTTTGCAAACATGGCGACTTTTCTAGAGGTCAAATGGTTTGGAAGATCATTTACAAAGAGTATAAAAGTCAAAAGTTCAAGAACAGACCCGTCAGGTACTCCTAAAAGAAATTCCCCTAAAAAGGAACGAGACATTCCAAAAAAGGAGTTTTCTTGCCGTTTACTTGTATACAGATAACTCTTGCACTGACAGCAGCCATCATCACCAAACGGGAGAATACCTTTCTCCATTACTTCGTTGTTTCGCGGTCAATGTCGTAGAGTCTGGACATTTGATTTGCCACATCAACCCCTCCCATTTTTTACAAAATGGCTCCGGGCTCCGGGGGGAAACTTGACCTTGGACCTGGGCGACATGGTCATTATGGCAATTATCCAACATTAAGACCTCTTTTGTGTCTCGCCATTTTACAAACATCAGTTTATCTGAGGTACATCAAAACATTGACTGTCTCCATTTCAATTTTATCTTTGATCACCGGCATATTTATTCTCGGAAAAATTCAAATTACTAGGGCTGGATATTGTAGAAATTTCAATAAATCCACGATTGAAATGACGTCCGGTGTTTCTATAGTAGATATAATAGTATTGACAACCCGCTCTTCCAAGGTTCCTTCTTGTGTTTGTTCCTCTTCACCTATGTATATGTTGAAGTCATATGTCACCAAAACATTTTGGGACGATTATTATGCTTCAGAGTGCAAGTGCCACAAATACGAGAAAAAGGGGTTTTCCTACCAAGAATTGACAGGTTCTTGCATTTTTCTCAAACATTGTTGAAGTTTCTGATGTCTCTTGTTCCATCATGTATATATTTTTAACTGAGCAAAAGCCTTAATTCTCATTAAACTGTCACCTAGGGTCTCTCATCGTTCTTTTTATTTATTGACTATTGATAGATAGTATGTTCCTTGCTTGAATGTTTGAAATCTTTCACCTTCCAGTAGTCAGGTCAAATTTGATGACATCGATAGCTATTATGTTATTCGTTTCTGTTCAATTCAAGTCTTGTCAAATGCACAGAGAATTGAAACTGTCAATTACAAAAAAAATTCAGGAAATAATAAACCAAGTTTTTTTTATTATTACTTTCTAAACAAAAGTTTTAAAAGTAGTTCTAAACTCTGATTATGAATATTTTCAGAGCATAATTATGTATGTTTTCGTTTTTCTAATGGTCTTGTACTTTCAGCATTCACATTTACTTTCAGAAAAATCCAGTATTTGAAAACCATCTCATTTTTGTATTGTTAGATTTGTCTTTTCATATAGTTTTTTATTAAAAATTTTTTTTTCTTGTACTTCCCTGATGTTATGCTATGGTGAATGCATTCTTGAAAATATCATAAGGTGAAGTCTACTACGCAAATATAGTTCTGAAATGTTTCATTATGCTTCTAAGAATTAACTGTTAACCCACCGACTTATTTGACTGAAATGGAATTCTCAAATCATTTTACTATCTGAGAAAGTTATTATTTAAATATCCTTACCAATATCCAATACACGAAAGGTGAAACGATAGAAATAATATACAAGCTCATTGGGGTGTTTGTTTATAATTTGTCTGAACAGCTCTACTATTTTGAATTGTGAATGCTTGACGTTTTCCTTGTTATCGCATATATCACCCTTTCAGTGTATATTATTACCTCCTTCAGCTATGTAAAATATAAAATCAAGAAGTCATTTTCACCGACATAAAAAAAATAGTTGGAAAATATATTGTATCACAGTGGTTAAATTGGGACTGTTTTTGTTACTGTTATAAAACATTAAAAGGTCATCAGTAATTTGTATTTTAACAGTTGGGCTGAAAAGTTCGTTGGCTAACGTAGAAAAAAAAATGTTTCTGATACATTTTGATTTTATTATTCATACAATTTTGCGATACAATTTATATAGTAAGATTTGTCTTTAGTCTCAAAATAGTCCTCAGTTTCGACGATTACCTCTTTATCGGGGCTAAATTTTTTTCCAGCGAGCATTCTCTTGAGGTCTGAAAACAGGAAAAAGTTGCTGGGGGCCAGATCTGGAGAATACGGTGGATTTGAAAACAATTTTGCCACTGTTTTCATTGATTTGTTTCACGGTGAATTGTTTTAATGAAACATAACTTTCTTTTCCTTCGAATGGGGCCGTTTTCCGGCGATTTCGTAATCAGGCTCCAATTCTGCTATGTATTAGTCGCTGTTAATGGTTTTTTTCTTTTCAAGATAGTCTATGAATATTTTACCATGCACATTCCAAAATACTGATATCATAACCTTGTCAGCCGACTGTTGCGTCTTTGCACGCTTTGGAATCGGTTCACCACGTGCAGTCCACTCTGATGGCGATCGTTTTAATAATAATAATAATAATCTTTATTTCAAAAATATGCCGACTATTACAGCTTGTACATAGACAACATAGAATGAAACAATGTCAACAAAAAAAAAAGAAAAAGACTACATATACTCATAAATATATAAATTTTATTTCTTTCTTAGATTCCTTTATGCTCCTCAAATCTTTGATTCGATTAGGCAATTTATTGTACAGTTTCATTGACATGTAATGAGGAGTTTTTTCTGTTATGGTTAATCTATGTATAGGGAGCACAAAATAATTTCTTCTTGTTCCATAGGAATGTTGATTATTATTGTTAAAGAACAGATGCCTATTTTTTAATACCAACATTGAGCATTCATAAATATAAAGAGCATATATCGTTATTATCCCATTATTCTTGAAGACATATCTACACGATTGATTATACTTCAAATTACTCATCATCCTGTTTGCTCTTTTCTGAATTACAAATACTTTATTTATATTACTATTGCTTCCCCAAAATTGGAAAAATATAAAATTTTTACCGATTCTTTGTTGAGATATTTGTGAACCACCCTTAGTCCATACAAAATTTTGCTCAATTTGTTAGCTGTATAATCAATCTGTTCCATTTCAAGAAGTCCTAGAAATTTGGTGTCTTCTGAATATTTTAGTAATGTTTTCAATATTCAAATTTTGAGTTCGTTCTATCTGTAATTGATTAGTTCTAAAAAGTATAAGATTAGTTTTGGATTCATTCAAAATTAACCTAACCTAACCTATTCCTAGTAAACCATTCTTTTGTATCATTAAACATTTCCATACCTGTTTTTACTACTTCAGGGTGTTTCACGGCCTATTAATAAATTAGTGTCATCAGCAAAGACTGTAATTGAATTATGTGTGTTTGAATGATAACAATAAATCGTTTATGTAGATAATGAATAATAAGGGACCCGCAATGCTTCCTTGGGGTATTCCTACTTTCACTGCCGCATTCTCAGATTTGTATGTTCGACCATGTTTGTTAATAGTTACTATTTGTTGACGATCTGTTAGGTAAGATTCAATCCATTTCAGTTAGTTTCCTCTTATACCATATAGTTCTAGTTTTTTTATAAGTATTTCGTGATTCAAGCAGTCAAATGCCTTTGACAGATCTAAGAGCATACCAAGTCCTAAATATTTTCTTTCCATTGAGTTTGTTATATTTTGAATAAATTGAAATATTGCACTGTTTGTTAATCTCTCTTGTAACTATCCGTAATTATTGCTAATTATATTACATTTATATAGAAAATTTGTAATGTTATTACACATAGCTAGCTCAAATAATTTAGCAAAACTTGGTAGAATATTTATAGGTCGAGAGTTTTCCATAAGTTCAGAATCCCCCTTTTTATAAATAGGTTTCACTAGGGATAGTTTCAGTCTTGAAGGGAAGACACCAAATTTCATAGAGTTATTTATGATATATGATATAATTTCACTTATGCTTCTATTACCTCTTGAGGAGATATTGGCTTTGATTCTGGTGTGAAATAATGGAGCCATGCTTAATTGTCACATATCGACGCATAAATTCGTTTTTTGTTAATAATGTTTATCAAGCTAAGCCTGATTATCATCAAGGATAGTGTAAAATTTCTACTTTGATGCACATCATTTTGCGCCATATCGAGAAAACTGATTGTGGAAACGACAAATATTTTCTAGTCTATACCTACCTAGAGTATTTGAGAAGAAATTCTAGGAACATATTAATAAGTGACTCAAAGAGATCTAAATCGTAATAAGCCATGGTTTTCAGCTCAGCTCATAAATCATTTGTACAAAAACAGTAGCACTATTATGTATTTTAGTTTTTGCTTTAATCATAAAAAATATTATTTACTGCACTGATTGAGAAATAATGACCTTCATTATTTGCTTTGATAATTTGTAATGCGAGAAAAACCATCTGTTATTAACAGATGATGTAAGTAAAAATAGTGATATATTTTTTTGATTATGTAGTTATTGAAAGTGAGATAAGAAACACATTCGTTTCAGTTTTGGTCTTTGGAATTTTCAGTAATGCAATATATTCTTGATTTTATGTTTTGTTTGTGAACAGATTGCATCCCATAAATTATGTGTGCATCATATTTATTTAGATATAATTTGAAGTGAAAAAAAATGAATTTGATATATTTATTTAATAAAAGTTGTTAAATATTCTTGGGATATATTTAATATTAATTACCTTTTACAGATAGTCCCTCTTGAAAAATGACTTTAAAAATTGTGGATGAAATATTTGATTTTCTTTTTTAGTAAAAACCCTGGTACTATTATCTACTCATTTTGGGAAGCAGTGCCCTTTATTTATAATTATTATGACATGCTTTATAATTACTATAAACCATTGAGTATTTTCATTAAAGTTTTCTGTCTCAAATTTGTAAAGGTTTGACTGCCTATTCAATAAATTTCTTTTATTAGTTAGGACTTCCATTGTCTAATGTGATATAAAATGATTTAAAATCCCTTAATGAACCAATACAATTGAAAATTAAAATGAATAGCTGAAAATAAAAATTATATTAAGCAAAAAAAGAAACCTGAAATGAAATTACAAGCAAGAAATTGAACAATTAAACAAAAAAAGGAAATAAAAACTAAAAGATTTCAAGGTGATGCCTGCGTCACTTGAAAAAGATTGTGGATACTGACAATCGAAACGTCGTGAAATAACTTGGCTTGAAATCTTTTAATTTTCATTTCCTTTTTTTTTGTTTGATTTTTCAATTTATTGCTTGTATTTCATTTTATTGTAATTTCATTTCAGGTTTTTTTTTTGCTTAATATAATTGTTATTTTCAGCTATTCATTCTAATTTTCAATTGTATTGGTTCATTCAGGGATTTAAAATCATTTTATAACATATTGATTCAGTAATGTTCAACGATTTCAATCTTATACAATGATGAATGTTCCTCAATTTGGGTTATTACAGCAAATGCAAGTTTGAACAAAATAAAGTTGAGTTTAATTCATGAGTTTTTCAAATTTACTCCGAAAAGTGTTCAAATTGATGTTTCAAATGTTGGGTTTTAATTTTTTAAGGGATTTGTTTCTGATTCACATATTGGCAACAGCGCCTATATCAAGTTGAAATAATTTATACGTACCTAGATATTCTACTTTAAAAAAGGATCATTATCTTCATAAATCAACAATTAAGGCAAAATATAAATTACAGTTCAATACCACCTTCACAAGCCACATAAACAACAGTTGTTTTGTTATTTATTTATATAGAGGAAGATAGGTTAGGTGCACAAAATGTCATATGTCACAGAATGTCTCAGAACTCGGAACATAAGTAAACATAATAGCACGCCTCTGAAATATGTCATCTTTGTTTGTCTCATACAGGTAAGAGATTCATTGTCCTTTAATAGATATAACCCATGTTGCCAAATGGTGAAATAGAAACGAATCCCTTTAAATGTTGAATGCATTATTTCATTCCTCTTTTCTAAGTATTCAAATAATTTTTTAAAGAAAAAGGTTGAAATGATAAGTTTAAAATGCGTTGTTTTAGAGCTCTTTCATGAAAACTACTTGATTTTCGTCAGGAGGAACATTCCCCATTATGTTTAGCAATGCTTTCATATCTGATGAGTGTAATCAATATACTTGTAAATAGGACTGACTGGTTGTAAATATGAGGATATGAGTTGAAATTTATAACAAAAAAACCGTTCTGGACCAAATATTCCACTCAAAAAAAAAAAGAAATATTGAAAGCATCATAAAAATAAATGGTTTTGTATTTCAAAATTTTATTTTTGTTCATTCAATAATTTCTCAATATTTCCTACCAAGAAAGTTCAGTAAGCCTAAATATTCCTTTTATTTTTAGAAAATTACATCACCTAATATAGTTGGATACTAATAAAAAGCTGTCTTGAAATTGAATTGCCTCAATGCAGTTCAACATTAATAGTTTTATTTACATTTCTATATTATATATAGCAAGCGCCAAACGTGATGGCGACGTACGCGCAGGTATAGATTCTCTCAACTAAATTACCATTGGATTACAGTAAGCCCCTTGCCGGCCACTGTCGTACCTATAACTATGTATTTTCATAATTTATTTAGTACTATAGGTAGTAGTACAGTTCATTAAAATTTTTTGTTAGGCGATAACGTTTTTTCAGAAGCAACACAAATTATTATGACAATGCCAAACGACAACAACATTGTAGGACAAGTAATGTTACGCCTCTGAACAGAGCATATATCTTGCAAGATCTGTAGTGGGGGTTATATTTAAAATGAGTTTGTGTGGGGCAGGCTGGCCATCACGTTTGGCGCTTGCTGTAGTTACTGTTGTAAATTATCCCCTGAGAAAAATAACCCGGCCGCTGCTGGTCTTGGTCAATCAACTATGACTTGGCCAAACGTAACGTTACTATCGGTTAATGAAATATTTTTTGTAATATAAAATTTCGTTACATTACAGGGTAATTTTTATAAACATGTGCATTGAATAAACTGTTTTCACCAGATTTTTGTTATTTTTAATTACTGGAATACAAAAAATACCATATTTTATGATCATTATGTTTATATCGGTAATACACTATATGTAATTCATCTTTTTGTTTTTAGTTTAGAAATTCGCGTTTACTGTGAAAAAGTTATGAATTATTTTTATATGGCTTTTTGATGTCAACGGTGTGATCATTAGGATAGCATTTTATGAAATTCAGATGAATCGATCTGAAACAATACCAATAAATTCTTGAAAAATAAAAATATTTGCTCCATTCAAACAGAGAAGTAAAAATGTATTTTGAGATTTTGGCACATAGCTGCTCTATGTGAACTGACCATTCAGTGAGTCATCAATTATAATTCCCAGCAAACTAACGCTGTCACCATTGTTTAGGGACCTATTAGATGCTCCAGATGCTTATTAGATGCTCTAGGATCAGGTGAAAATACATTACCCCTTACCTCTCATGAATTAATTTGGAAAAACTTTCTCAGGAAGTTTATTCCACATGAATGCAGTGAAGTTTAAATTATACTAAGTTGAACCTCAAAATGATGAGCAGCTTTTGGTGTAATCAAATGTGCCAAGTAACTTGAATTGAACTGACTTATTGGCTCTAGATTTATTTTTATGGGTAATTTAAAATCAATTGTTCCTAAAATACAGCCTTGAGATTTGGAAGATTAGAAGAAAATAATCACAGTGCTTGTAGAGAACTTCAGGCAGAAGTTTTAAAAGTTAGAGGAATTATAGAGCAGACTTCATCACATTTCGAACATTTAATAAGACAAGTTAGTTTTCATTAATGTTTTATGTTGTATTGCAAAACACTTGATACTTGAGTACCTTCATGGTTTTACTTGATTTTTCCCAAAGTACTAGAAAGAAAGGTCAAGTATTTGGTATTTTGAAAAGTTAGCTGAACGACCTTTGAAATGAAGTATAACCCAAGCACCCATTTAAGATTTTAGGGGTTGTGTTAGCCTCTGCTAGGATGTAATTTTATTGAAAACCAGCCTATAAAATGACCCCTTCAAAAATAAATTTGACCCTTTTTGCATGTTTTTTGATTTTTATAGAGGCCGAAATATAGAGGGTAGTACCAATTTGAAATTGTAGATACTGTATAGGTACAAGTATTTTTTTTCCAGGGCATGAATTTTCAGCAATATTCATATTTCCTTGTTGAATACATTTTCCATTTGAAATATGTCAAAGTAGTCGCTGAGTAACAGAACTACAATGTCTTACTGCATCTTTCAGTTTGTATACTAGATCTTGCAGCTCTTGGGAAGTACAATTGAACATGATATTTTCTAATTTCTTGTGTTGGGATTCTGTGTCAAACTTCTCTGATATTAAATTGATTCTGAATATAGGACCTTCTGAAGAATCCATTGTATTTGACTAAAACAAAGGTTTTATTGATTAGCTGGACTACATGTGAATTTTTATATTTTACCTTCACAATATAGTCGATTTTCCATTTAACATCAGTCACATGAGGCAGAGCTCCAGTTATATTCAGTAATGATGTTTCTAAGGCTAGCTTGTTTTTGTCAAAATATTCAGTGAATAAGTTAGATTTCTTTAAAGGTAATCCACAATCTGTATTTAGAAAACGAAGAATGTCTTCTGTGGATGATCTTCGTCTGGCAAATTCTGCGGAAACACAAAGCAGAGCAGCATAAAATTCCTTTAGGACATCAGGTTTGGACTGACAAAGGCCCATAATACCTGAAATGCAGCAAATTACCAACTATCAATAATTTCCATACTTTATGTACATATTGTACATCAAAAATGATAATTTTAATTGTAAATATCTGATGGCACTTTGGTCGTTTTCATATAAAGGCCATACTCACTATGAATTTCTTCCTTTCCAGTCAATATTGCAAAACAGTTTTCCAGCATTTTTTTGAAAACTTCATCACTTATTACACTTGAGTTTTGAGCAAGTCCAATAGATGTTTTACAAGAATCCTCAAAATTCATTTTTTTTTATCAAGCAAGGTGAAGCAATGTAAGATAATTTAAAAAAAAATCAAATCTAGCTTATATTTTGAATAAGTATATCCTGACTCCTAACCCAAAAATTCAAAGTTAATTATATGGCGACCTCTATCGAAAATATTGGAATTATAACAGTCTAAATACTCTAAATCTCTCTCTCTCTCTTTAGGCTATCTTGACTTTTGCTTCCGTACGGCGCATTTAGCCATACACAGTCTAATACTCAGAGTAATAAAAAATACTAAATATCATTTTATTACTCTGAGGTCTAAGAAATAGCCAAAAATTTTCAAGAAGACACGAACGCCATACCCATCAGTTGTCATCAGTGTTTCCAACAAGGCGCAAAAATTGTGCTTTCTGGTTTGCGGATTTTGACACATTTTACACTCTGCCACTTTGCTTTAACAAATCAGTCTCGCATTTCATCAAATAGTGTGGCAGGCCTATTTCAGTTTGATGTATTTCAGTCATTTTCAAAAGCAGAGATTTGATTTTTGATACAGGCGTAGACCTTCATGGGACGCACTTTTCGCAATACTTAGTCCGAGCATATTATAAATATCCTGGCTCGAGCACCGTATGACTTGAGCCCCAGATGATTAGCTCGTTACATAGCAGAGTAAAAAAAAACCTCATAATATACTGTTATTAGTGCTTCAAGATCAACTTTCTTTGGAACTCTCATGGCGTATGTTACCGATGATAGTTTAATGCAAAGTATGTCTATCTGACTAGTCCAACTTAGTGTCATCAATGTATATGCCTAGAAACTTCACTGAAGTTGCAAGGGATTTTTTGATTGTCCATAATTATGTTTCGTGGTGTTTCTATACCGTTATTGATTTTGAACATGATACAATTTGTTATTCCATCGTTCTCTGGAAAATAATCTTTGGATTGTTCTATTATTTTAATACTCTTTTTTATATTAGATAGGTTCGCACATGTTAATAGATAATTGATATCATCAGCACAGTTGATCATGTAAGCAGTGTTTGTGTCTGCTATAACTTCATTAATATCTTTGATAAATATAATGAACATTATTGGACCGAGAATGCTACCCAGTGGGATTCCCATAGACACACTCAAAAGTATCCAATCTTACCGTATTTTCTTTTTGATTGAATTCTACTATATGTTTTCGGTTTTTCAAATATGAATTGAACCTGTCGTGAAGTTTTCCATGAATTCCATATTTATAAAGTTTCCATAATAAAATGTCATGATCTATGCAATGAAAATTTCACAGCATAGGTCTCTCTCGTATACTGTTTCTAGGACGTCGTTGCTGAAGTACATCAAAGCAGTTGGTAATTAGAAAAAGTTTTGAAGTTCGTAAAGAATTTTACAAATCGATTGACCATCGCTATCTCAAAAAATTTTGATATACATAGAAGATTGATTGGTCTGAAGTTAAAAATGCTCTACTTATCCCTTGAAGTAGTTTCACTATGGCTATCTTCAATTCATCTGGAAAAACTCCACCAAAACATCACCAATATCCCTTCTGGAAACTACTGAATGTTAAAATAAAAATATTAATGAATGTATTACTCTTAGTAAACTCTTTACTTGTTTCAAGATTTATTTTTAAGCTCTTTTAGAACTAAGCTCATACAATGTACTAATTTTGTCTTACAGGATATTAAAATTACTTACAATATATTGGTGACTTACACACACTTTATAAAGACACAAAATGTTAAGATATACTCATTAAATATAAGCAAGACAGAAGGCATACAGGAAATATCTATCGGAGTACAAAAAGGCACAAAACGACACCAGAATTTCAACTTCAAAAAATAAATCCAAGACTATTTGGAGTATATTCAATCAAGCCAACAATAAAACCAAAATCAAACTATAATGAATTGTTTTGAAATAGCAAACACTTTCAATAACTTTTACACTCAATGCGGAAATATACAAAATGTTCATGAAACTGTGTCTCATGCATACAACACAATGTTCCTCAAACCAGTTAGCTGAATAGAAATCTTTAACATAATAAATGAAACAATATTTTAAATGCTCAACAATTTGGTTTCAGGAAAGGTATGTCTACTGAACTAGCAATTTTCAATTCAATTAAACATATCACTGAAAGTGTGGATAGGGGACACTCTTTGGTAGGCTTGTACTTTGATCTCTCAAAAGCTTTTGACACAGTAAGCCTTAAAAAACTTTTGAACAAACTAGAAGGTTACGGTATTAAGGGTGTAAGTCATAAGCTCATTGAGTCTTATCTATCAGATCGTTCGCAAGTTGTTGCTATCATAAATGAACATGACGAATACCTGTCTAGCAAAGCTAATATCATTCAAAGGGTGCCCCAAGGGTCAATTCTTGGACCCCTTCTCTTCTTATTATATGTGAATGATGCATTGAAACTTGGTAGTATATATCAGTCTTCTGAAGACACATCGGTTGTTGTTATAGGAAATAATATGTTGGAGCTCTCAACAAAAGGTTCAACTGTCGCACAAAGCATGTGGTGTGAAGGAAACACGCTTAAGTTGAATGTTGGAAAAACGGGACTAATAACATTCAGTAAAAGAAATAACTTTGAAGAATCCCCACTTGTGAAACTTAACTGCAAATCGATTCCAATATCAGATCATATAAAATTCCTGGGCGTTATACTAGATCCAACCCTCAGCTGGGATTCACACATAAACATCTTGAATAGTAGGCTGAACTCCATCTGTGGAGTTATATGATATCTACGGGGCAAGTATCAGTCAGATGTTTGCGAACATATTACTATGCTCATGTTCAGTCAATTATTTCCTATGGAATTATATTTTGGGGCTCTTCATCAAGCTCACAAAGAATATTCATAACACAAAAGAAAATTATGAGATGTATACTAGGATTGAGTCGTAATACTTCATGTAGGACATACTTTTCTGAACTAGACACCTTGACAGTGCCTTCACTGTATTTCCTGGGCCTTGTCAACTATGTAAAGAAATATCCCCATCTGTTTCCTACAAATGCTGATCAATATTCTACTAATATGAACCCCCACGCTAGACATCGAAATGAGCTATCTGTCCCTTACCATAAATAAACTTATGAGAAAGGCACACACTACCAAGCAAAGCATACACCTCAATACCCAAAGTACTGAACGATATCAAGGGCCTGAAGAGGTTCAGGAGTTCTGTCATAAGTTACTTGAAGCAGAAACGCTATTATTCTTTTAATTGTTGGATGTAATAAAGTGTATTAGTTTTAGATACTCTTTCAATTGTGTTTCTCAGATTTTTAAATTCAGCTGTATACTTACATTCTTGTCTTTGTATTAGAATACTGTTAACATTTTAAGATTTGTACTATACCTCAATATGTTGTTGTGGAATTGGCCGCGGTGGTAGTGCGCCCGACTCACGATCGGAAGGTCGTGGGCTCGATTCCCGCTTCGACCAGATATTTTTCTCGACAGAATTTATTTGTTTGAAGCTGGGATGATTCTGCAACCGTATTATGAATCACACGTTAAAAGGTAAGACCTCGTTAGTCCTAAGCTCACACAAGTTTCTCAACTTCTGTGAGAGTTGTCGTTCGTATGGAACTGTCGTATGACAGCTGATTTTCATCCCCCCCGATTTATAGACATAAATACATTTTAACTTGCTTTTTTAAACCTGTACCTGACGTTTGCCGTGTCCTATGAAGATCGTTTTGCAATAAAAATATTATTATTATCATTATTAAAGTTATTATTTACTTCTGCTTCTGCTCTTTTGCCTTATTAGCAACGTCCAGGATGCAAGTATCTTTTAGTGTGTGTACACAAATGGAAGTGAAAAACCAAGTAGAAAAAATGTTCAATATGTATTTTCAATACTGTAAAATGAAATTATTACAAAACTGTGTATAACTTGACTAAACCTATGATACTACAACTTAATAAGTTTAACAGAATGAAAGGCAAAAGTTTTTCAAGAAGGAAACTCGACAATCTTTCAGTTACTACATTTCATTCATAAAAAATGTTTCCAGAGAAACAATAGTTCCGGAGAAAGTAGCACTCATACAAAAAATATTCCCTCCATTTCTTTCTGAGTAAAATTGCCATCGAATAGGAATATTCTCATTGAAATTCCTAGTATCCTCATCGAAAAATAAATAATAATAGTAAAACAGTTACTGGGGGTAGTACAGCAAGTTCGAACACATTCTCTGAAAAGAAAATTGTTGTCATGTCTTGCTTGACCAGTTACAACGTAAGGAATGATGTAAATATCACAATTATTACATGTTTTGAAACAATATTGTCGACTGATTATAAAAACACTGTACAATGAATAAGAAAACATATTCATGAAATTTTAAAACTGTATAACCAGTTCTTCATCAAAAGGAGCTTTCGCTGTTAAAAAATCAACGAGTCAACCTTTTCAGGTTTCTCTTGCTCTGTTTCGAACCCACAGAATGAAGTTTAACTTTCGGTGGACTAGATGGTTCCATGATATCATAGGACTTGTTGGTATCTTCTGAGGGAAGCACAGAAAGAAGTGATGTTCGTCGTTGACATTTCTGGGGAGGCGCTACCACTCTTGTGTTATTGTTAGACGAGAGCACCTTATTTTTTACCTGAAAAAGAAAATCTTGACATTATTATTTGTTAGATGCAGTATTGTGGTGCACTATTTCTAGTCTGAGTCTATGAAAAAAAGCCATCAAACTCAGTCGTTTCTTCAACCTTCATGAACTTTTCAATGCGAATCAATTTGGCTTAAATGCAATATGCAGTTGAAGAAAAAAAAAGTGCTTTTTCCATCAAGAGGGGGCACCGTATCACAAAGCAATGAAAACGATGGCAAAATGGAATGAATTGGGCTTCAAACTGCTTCCGTATCCATCGTATTCTCCAGCAGCAGACCTCAAGAAAATGCTTGCTGGAAAGAAATTTAGCGGCAATGAAGAGGTATATGCTGAAACTGAGGTCTATTTTAAGACTAAAGACAAATTATACTATAAAAATGGTATAGAAAAATTATATGACCGCTATAATCCTTGTATCGCCCTCAAAGACAACTATTTTGAATAACACATGACTGTTTATTCTAGATGTTACCAACTTGTTCTTTGTGATATTTATTTTTACTTACATCGGATGATAGCATAAAAGATTTGGACAAATTCCTCTTCACTGCAAGCTTTGGAGTTGACATTTGCCGATCTGATATGAGCCCAGAAAAATCGCATTTGGAAGATAAATTGAGGTTTAATGAAGACGAGAAGAATGTTGAATATTCCGTCATATAATCACTAGTAACAGATGAGTTGCTGAGGTCACCTAGTTGATTCCTGAAAAAAAGGTATTTGAAAGACATTCGAATTTAAGTGAATGTATTTTTCGAAAAAAAAATTCAAATTATTTTTTTATATTTTAATTGAAACATGAACTAGATGTAAAAGATAATTATGAACATATGTGCACGTTTTTTCACCCTATTTGTTGAGGGAATAGTTAGGTTTATCATATTCATTATATCTCATGATCCATTACAAAACCCTATCAATTATTGAAATTGTGGAAGGCGAGTGCAAAAGTGTACAATTTATTATCATCATTATTTATGTGATACAAAATTACTTAGTGGGTAATAATAATAATAATAATATGCTTTATTATCATAAGACATAATCTTGTAGACAAAGCTTGGGTAGTACATACTTTAAAAAATGCAATACATACCAACTGAAATTAAAATAAAAATATAAATGGTGCATGGGTACAAACTATGTTGAAATGGAGGATATAAAAGATATGTATATATAAAAGAGTAAAAGTCAAGTTTATAAAAGAGTAGACATAAAAAGTAACAACTTAAGTGCTACTTAATAAGTAAAGATAAAAAAATATTCATCCAAAGTATAATAGATTCTATCAGATAGAAATTGTTTGACTAACTTCCTGAATTGGAAGTCATTTATATTGGCAGAGATCTTATGTTCATAGGCAAATGATTGTACATTTTCCACCGTTGTAAAATATGGAGTCTCTGGTAATGTTTTTAGTTGGCACAGTGAGTTTCAGAGTGTGTCTGCAGTTTTGGGTGTTATAATGGGAAGAGGATGCAGCAAAATTTAATATATGCTTATTTATTATACACACAGATTCCAGTATAAATAATGCAGTTACCGTTAGAATATTATGTTTTTTGATAGTTCTACAGGAGTCTCTTGGTTTAAGGTTTCCTATATGCCTTATTACCCAGTTTCTGTAAAATTAGTAGACTTTTGAATAAATTTCAAAAACTAGACCTCAACGATTTGATCTCCACAAACTTATTTGTGGAGTTTTTGAAATTACTGTGGATCTTCATCAAGTAACGGCCGAATCAATCAGAAAACTTTTGAATAAAGCCGTACTGCGTGCATGATCATTATTTCCAACTTGAATCAATAAATTCAAATTTGTATGCATTAATCAAACATAGTTTTCAAATTCAAAATTAAATATGATAATAATTATGAGATTTTTCAAAGCTTGCTACGTAATATACTTTTTTCACCCTAATATACAAAAGAGAAAGGACTCTTTGGCATAGGAAGTATGAAGTTTATGAGTAAATTGAGTGATGAATGCATTCAGGTACATGAAATTATAAAATTTACAGATTATAATGCTCATTGTAATTTAATAAAGTTGTCAGGACAAGTGTATGTATCTTAGTTGGTTGTTAGGTTACTATTTTTTATTGTTAGTTACAATGCTCATTGTAATTTAATAAAGTTGTCAGGACAAGTGTATGTATCTTAGTTGGTTGTTAGGTTACTATTTTTTATTGTTAGTTACTGATGGAAAAGTAGGACATAACATCGGAAAGTAGGACCTTTTTCTACTGAATAGTAAGTAGGTAGGAGTAGATCTGAAGTGAGTATGAGTGTTTGAGAATATTTATGAATAATAAAGTTAAAAAAAGCATATGGCATCAAGAGTCTGATATTTATATTAATAATAATACTTTATTTCCATAAAGACAATGCGAAGTTGCGTAGGAAACTATCAAAACAATAAAATAAAGATACTAAGAATTAGATACATTAAATCACAGCATTTATAGCCGAATAGAAAATAGAACATGAAAGTAGCAACTAATATACAAAAGCAACTGGTGGCACTTATTAAAGTGACATATAAATATCTTGCTTGTGTTATTCTCTGAGTTATTAGAACCCGCAATTATGTATTTTTAAGTTATCTATATAGGATGACCCTGTAAAAAGAATACCTTGGTTTTGTTGGGTCCATAATTTGAGCATTGTTGCACTTGTCTCTAAAATCTTTCGGGTTGTTTGAAAAACTGTTGCACTTCTTACAGAATATATAGCCACATCTGTTGATATTTTGACACTGACCAATGGAATTTTCCACAACAGAAGCCTTATTGCATCTAGGACATTTGGTGAGAGACTGGTTTTTGTTGAGTTCACAAGCAATCTGAAAATGAGGAATATTTTCACAAAAATCAATGATTGTTTCAAATTGTGGATGGACTGATACATTACTTGATACAAAATTATTAACATGATCCATGATTGAATTATACAATTTTCACACAGTAGCTTCTTCGGTAGAAATGAATATTACACACTGTGCTACAGTTCTTATTTACAACAATAATTGGTAGCTAACTCATGTAGTTATTACTGCACCAATAGCACTGATAAAGCAGTGATATTAAAAATATTGTTTTACAACAACCAGTTAATATGTATATTTAACATTCTACATATTATATTATTATTCATTCATTATTTATAACAATCTGTTGAAAACTGTTTTTCGGTTAACTAGCTGTCAGTCGCCTACAAATGATAACCCTTAGAATTGATCAACTGACCGTAGGGCTCAATCCATCATTCAACATACAGGTTGATTGTACGAGTAGAACGAAACATTCACGCTAACCTAACCGGTTACCGTCCCACCTAATACTGTACAATACAAAATTATTTTTTTAATGTAAAAATAATCCTATATAATCTTCAAATAGTGTACATGTGATGAACGAAAAACTCACTTTATAAAAATATACAAAGTTCTTGGAATTTGGACTAGGCTCCTTAAGGGAGTCAATAATTTGCTCTGGTGAAGATGGTGGTGTTATCCTATAATTTTCCTTATGATTGTGATGAACCCGCAAATACCCCATATATCTATTGGAGGCTTTGGGATCCAATAGAATAGCATCCTTCAAGCTTCTAGAAACTTGTCCCAACCTATAGAGATCTCCGTTAGAGAGCTCCCTTAGAATCCGTTCCATTATAATGTTATTTGTAACGATTTTCCTGAATAATTCCTTTTTTGGTAGAGAGAAAAGGCACTTTTTTGCAGGAGTGATGCTCTTGTCCAAACAAGTTTTGAATTTTTGTGGTGTGAGAGTTTTTTTAAAATCCAGTGGTGGTATATTAGGATACAGTATATCATAGGCATCTTTATTGAGGGGTGATTGTGTGTGAACATTGATTTGAGAGAAATTCTTGACAATGCTGTTAGTATTTGCCTTGTGTGGGACAGTTTTGACTAATAATTTTTCGGGGGTATTAGGGGCAGACCAGAATTTCCTGACACCATCACTGCTTTTGAATATCTTCTTCAAGGGCAATAATTTTTCCTCGTTATTTTCCAATTGTTCATGCTCCAAGTTTTCGAGTCCTAAAAATAATCTTTTATAATGATTTATATACCTGAATTGATTCAAAGTACCTTCTTGACAAATAGTACTTATATCATTTTGCAGATGAAAGTTTTGCAAATTGTTCATCAGAGAATCATTCAAGGTACTAGAAAATTGGGGAGAAGGTGGACATGACTCCAGAACTTCTGATAATTTTCTCACGTCACAGTTATACAAACAGGATGCTTTTCTCTTTCTCGAAATAGTAGATTCATTTTCTGATTTTGAATTCGGTGTGCTTTCAAATACCAAATGAGATGTATCAAAGTAGCATCCTGAATCTCCCGACTTGGTACATGACTGTGGGGTACTGTTCATCTTGAAATATCAAAAAAATTATTGACGATAACGTTTTATGACAATTGCGGAAAATAAGACTTCAATCAGAAAATGAGAAGTTATTAGAAAAAATCATAAAGGTCATAAACAATCACTAAAATGGCGCCAGTTCATTGAGGCAGCTGCAACACAAAACACTGATTCCAAAAATCTTCATTAGAACATTATGAGACAATGAAACATATGAGAACCACACGACTTAAATTAAATAAAATTTCGTAGTAAATTCTTCATTAGCAGATATTTCTTATATCCAAATCCAAAATAAAATAAAAAACAATTCGATTTGACATAACATTCACTGACTGAAGTTTCAGCTGTGTTGCCAGATATACGATTCTTTGACAGTTGCCAGTCTGTCTCAATTATATGAAACTGCCAATAGTTATGTGAATGGCAGAATTATAAACGGAATCAAATTCGACATGAGACGAATGCGTTTCTCAAGGTACGAAAGATTGGCCTGAATGATGCTCCCAAGCAAAAATAAAAGTGCCGTATTTTTTCTATTCAAGCAGGATTGAATCAGTAACATGCACAATATGGAACAAGATCAACTATATTTGGTTGCGCATGATCTATTCATTAGTTCCTGACACACATAAAAAAACTGTTTTTTGGTACACCATTTACATTCGTTTGTGTTGAGTGCAAGAACAAACATCTTTCTTCGGCTAGTTGAACTGTAGCTTTTGACATAGCTTAGTAGTGTGTGATGTAGAATAAGTGACATAGAATAATTATGAGGCGTTTTCGGGCGCTCACGTATTCAAAAAGTTTTCGTCTGTGATTCAAAAACATTCATTCTGTCGTTGAAACGATGACGTCACATCAACTATGATTTGAAACGTATTCATGATAATTCAGAACTAGCGTGAGGCACCGTATAGAAGTGTTTACTTCTATACGGTGCGTGAGGTTGATTTTGAAACGCAATTTGACGTTACGTTACATCAATACAAAATAAAGCTGAGAAATTATCACTAGCACAAATCCGATTCTAAATGATGTTAGAGAAAATCGAAAAGTTTGTTTTTATTATTAAATTTGACATTTGACACAAATTGAATCGTTCCATTCTGGCGAATCTTATTATTAATGACGTCACTACGAATCGTTTTCTGATTGGTGTCAATACAAATTTTCAATTGACGGGAAAAATCCATCTGAATATTTTAATAATTGAATAGAACTAGCCGATATTTGATGAAAAACCATATTATAACTCATTAGTACAGTTTATAGTGAAAAATTATATAATAAACTGTATTGATGAGTTTGATTATTGTAAGGTTTTTTGATGATGACTGTCAGAATAGATTATAACAAATATGATGCCAAATGTTGGTAGTTTTCTGGTTGGTGGATATAGTGAAATTATAGGCGGGAACCGACTGAATTGTTGAAATATATTTAATTTTTTTGGGAAAAAAGGCATTTGCTTCTCTATATTCATAAAAAAATGATAAATACGGAAAACAAAGAACACGTGTTTCACTATACAATGGCTTCGTTAGGCATGTTCATGCTGCAACATGACCACACCATGAAGAGGTCGTTTTTCTTTTTGAATTTTCAGCAGTTCTTAATATTTATAGGTCAGTAGTTGGTACTATGCTTGGATACATAATTTTGAAATTCTATAAGAATTTCATACGTCTCACGTTGAATTGATAATTTCGTACTTGTTTATGATCTGCATCAGAATATTGAATGAAATTTGAATTCTCCCTGTTTGTGTTTGATTTACTGCCAAATTTCATTATTGTAGGTAACAATTTTTCATTATTTCACAAAGTTAACTGTTGGACTGTTTTGTTTTTCAATAGTAAAACTAAATATACTTTGATTTTTCTTAATCACAATGGAGTCAAGATTTACAGTAGAAGACTTAAATATTGAACATATGCTATTGATGATATCTCTCTTTATTTGTTAAGGACGGGGTATGATTTCCTTGAATTTTCTTTGTATTTACCTTTTATTCAGTGGATATGCCAACAATTTCAAATAATATGACGTATCATGGAGATAATATCAATTTTTGCGACATAATGTGTTCGATAAGTGTAGAATAGAGTCTTTCGATCATCCCTTTAGATTTGTGGGCAATGGGGTGGATAAATGGTCTCAAATCAAATTTTGTGTAGTTTTGAAAGCTCAGTGTTTTTCTATTCACTGCCGTTGTTTACTATGATTTAATTGAACACTCTGTGATGAAAACAAATTGTATTAGATTGTCCAAGAAGTTCTGTTCACAGAAAACGAGTCTATTTTAATTGAGAATTTTGTTTTATCGATACTGTAACTATCCAAATATTCCAAGTGAATGATTTCAAAATATTTAGTTTCGGATTTGAATGAAACTTTTTAATGTTAATTTACGATTCTGTACCAGATGTCATATTCTTTGAACTTTTGTTGTTCGAGCTGATTAAATGGCCTAATTAGGCAACTTATTTACCCAAACTTTAGGTTTGTCTAGCTCTATTTTGAAGTTAAATTGTTATACTCTCTGTAAAATAGTTGAGAAATATATCATCGAGAATTACCAAATAAGACGTAGTTCTGAACTTACGTCCCTATTACTTCTCATTTCCTCTCATACAGCTGAATATTGACATTAGTTTAGTTACCTCTTATTGCTGAAAATGAAACCAGATATGAAGAGATCTGGAATATACTGATCGATAGAGAATTTTGAACTCTATACATTGATGCTGTTCATTTTTTCCAAATTTTAATTACTACATAATGTCGAATTCAAATCGAACCAAAGCACTGTCAAACAGCCCGAAAAATTAACCAGGTAATTGGCAATGATGTTGTTAATGAACACACTGTTCCACGTTGATTTGCAAAATTACGTTTCAGAGATTTTAGAATATGCTTTTCTTAATAGAGAACTTCTCACAGAAATTTAAAATTGTAAGCAAACAACAACATGGGAGCCGCCCTGGCATGCCTACCAACACGGCTGTACAGTCTTTTCATTCAGAAATACTGAAATTCACTGAGGCCGGCGAGTGCCCGATGGGTATTTTTTATAATCTTAGTCAGGCGTTCGACTGTGTCGCTCATACAAAGCTACTAGATAAACTGCATTCTTACGGGTTGACTTCTGTTTCTCTAGATCGGGTAGCATCATTTTTGAGAAATCGTGTGCAATATGTGAGCATAAAGTATAAAAATCAAAGTAGAAAATGTACATCTTCAAACTCAGAAGTCAATGTAGGTGTCCCGCAAGGCTCTATTTTAGGGCCTATACTATTTCATCTCTACATCAATGAAATCGTACAATATTTCCTAGGATACAATTTACATTATATGCTGATGATATATCATTGATTATTTTTAACAAATCTAACAACATCTTACAAAATGAATGCGAATCTATATTAGTGTTTGATGAAGAGATTCAGGTCAAATAAATTATCATCCAATCCAGACAAAACAACTATCATAAAATTTCAGACAGCCCAATAACACAGTGAGGACTTCAAAATTGAACTATCTAGTCAAGAAATTGTAACCAGTGATACTGTGAAATTCCTAGGTATTAAACTAGACAAAAATTTTAAGTTCAAAACACATAGTGAATCATTAATATATAACCTTAATTCATTCTATTACTTGATCTATAATATGAAAACTATTCTAACTCATGAACAGTTAATGAACTTCCACCATGCACAGGCGGAATCTCGTTTGAGATTCATTTCTGGGGCAACTCCATACATTCTAGGAACACATTCATTACACAAAAAAGAACCGTAAGGTACTTAGCAGGAAAATCAAGACAACACTCTTGCAGAGATTTTTTCAAAAAACTGAACATTTTAACTATGACTGGATTATTTATTTTTGAGATGTGTTTATTTGTCTATAGAAATAGGAAAGGAATCCCGAAGAATTATAACACACACAACATTAATACAAGATAAAAGAACCACTTGCGTATACCTTTTGCCAGATTAAATATTACCGGTTCTTCGTCAAACTGTATTGGGCCAAGGCTATTCAACAAATTACCTGAGTCAGTAGAAAATTGTACTGGGAAAATAGAAGTCAAAAAAGAACTCGAAGTATTTTTATTGCACAAAAGTTTTTTATACCGTGACCGAATTTTTGTGCACGTAATTTATTTATTTGTAAGATACACCCATTAGTTTTTATGTTTTATAGGTGTATAGTATCTATGACTATCCCTATACCATGTATGTTGTCAATTATGGGAAATAAATGATTGATCATGTTAGGAATTGACCGTGTTAGGAATCACACGTTAAAAGGTAAGACCTCGTTAGTCCTTAGCTCGAACAAGTTTCTCAACTTCTAAGAGTTATCGTTCGTATGGGGGCGACAGCTGATAAACGGAAAAATACATTTAAAACAGATTGATTCGAAGATGAGCTCAGAAGTGGTCGACCTACGGTAATTCAGGACGAGGATTTGGGGATCCTAGTGGAGACTGAGTCATTACAAACAGTGCGTGGGATAGCGGAAGAACTGGGCGTCGGCTCCCGTGCGGTTTTTTATGGTTTAAACTGTATTCGAAAGGTCAATAAGCTCGAAAAGTGGGTTCCCTACGATTTGAACAATCAACAGAAATTGTCATCTATGTCATTGCTTTTCGAGTTTGAAAGCCGTGGATTTTTGGAATTTCAAAGATGAAATTCTAAAAATCCACGGCATTGAAACTCGAAAAGCAATGACACTGAAAACCTCAGCCGTGAAAGTCTAAACCATTTTGTCAGAAATTGTCATGTTTCGAGATTGGTTCTGTTTGCCTTCACGCAACCAAAACGATCCTTTTTTGGATCGGATCACCACGTGTGATGAAAAATGCATCATCTATAACAACAGGATATGTTCAGGACAGTGGTTAGACAGCAATGAGCCACCCAGACACTTTCCAAAGGCAAAAACCCATCAAAAAAAGACCATGGTTACTGTGTGGTGGTCGGTTGCTCCTAGTATGATTCACTAACCATAACCCACCATACTCGCCAGACCTCTCGCCAACCAGCTTCCATCTTTTCAAGCACTTCGATAACTTTCCCACCGGTAGAACCTTTTCCAATCAGGACCAGGCAAAAACGGCCTTCGTCGACATCATCGAATCTCGAACACAAAATTTTTATTCTGACGGAATTACAAATGGACAAAACAGCCTGATATTATTTACCTTATCTTATATACTCATATCAGTGCAATGCGTTCGGCCTCTGGTATCATTTCAAACGTCTTTTGCAATGTCTCTTCAAATGTCTCCTTCAACTTCTCCTAGGCAAAAAATAGGTAAATTCAATGTAATCATTCTTGCTAGAAATATAGTACTATATTACATTTAATGATTATTCAATGTACAGCATTTCAACAAATAACAATAAGTTAGATTACTTATTTTTTCTATAAATAAAATACCAAAACCTTTTATAATATGAATTGGTTTTACCGGAGAAGTCGATCAAGATATAATTTCACTATGCTAAGCTATAGATTGTATTAAAATGAATTTATAAAGCCTTATGATTAGACAGTGCACAAAGTATACATAAAATGATATTAATAAAAAGATTCCCTTCAAAACTATAAGCCAATCAAATGAAACAGTTTTCAGCATATCAGGGTTGTTATTGATCAATTCGTATTCAAATAATTAATTCATTTTTTATCTCTGTTATAAATATTCTTGTTTTTTGGATCAATAAAGATTATTCATTAACATGAAACTAATGAAATATTTTTTGTTTGGAATGTACAGCAGAAATATAATAATTATGAAATAACGTCTCAGCTGCAATAGGGGCATCTTTTTAATTGCCAATAAGCCCTATTTACTGATATATTGAACGCTTGTGTTCCAAATTTAAGCTTATTCAAGCGACTAGATGTCCAAAAATAAGATTTATCACAAAACTTCATCTCGTCCCACGACAGTTTAAAATTATTCACAACAAACTCTTCAAAGAATTTTATGATAACCAGAAAATACTGATATAGTGACAAAAAAGTTACATTCAGAACTCTTATTATTGAGAGAGAACAAAGACAAATGTTAAAGAAAGGTTGCCTGATATTTTTGATAGTACAAAATTTTGAATAGAACTGGCCAATACTTGATGAAAATTCATATCAAAACTTACTAATGAAATTTATTTTGATTTTTTCTATAAAAGGCTTACAAAACCGCGACACGTGTTTCGCTATACAACAGCTTCCTCAAGCAGGATTTCCTGCTTGAGTATATCGAAACACATGTCGCGGTTGTGTTGAATGTATAAAGTGGAAATCAAAATAGATCTTATTAGTAAGTACAAAATATTTCGAATAATAATCCTACCTATGAAACTAATAAAGTTTCCCATGAATATGATTAGTCTACTGCATAATCTAATACTTTTTGAAAATGTAATACTGGTAATGGGTAATATATTTCAATTTTGTTTAAATTTTTTTAAGGTAAAATGAGTAGCTAATATCTAATAAGGTTCTATTTCAACTCAGCATTTTCTGACATCATTAATTCATGTTGAGCTTTCAGTCTCAAATTATGAAAACTTCACAGATCAATTCCCAAAAAGGTGTTTCCTGTTATACATTCAATATTCGAAATATCAACTCCAATACTATTGAATTCTCCCTTAGATCATTTGACGTTATTCTGTGGAGCACAGGAATCAGTTCATCATCTAGACTCTTCATATAAATAGGAGGCAACTTCGTTCCATTGCTTCCAGCAAAATATGAAACCTAAAAAAAAATTAATAAAAATATTTCCAACCTGACAAAATGGTTAAGGCCGATTTTTGGAATTTCTTCCTGACGTTTATATATCCTGAGTTAATTAATATCCGATGACTGGATATTATGACTGCATAAAGCGTGTTTATTTTAGCTTTATCTGTATGTATGTATGTATGTTTGTAACCCTCATTATTGCTTGATCTGTACGCGGGCAGATGCCGCTGTACGCAACTTCTTGATATATCGTCATTATTGCTTGATCTTATCGCGGGCAGATGGCGCTGTACATAACCTCTTTGATATAATTCGAATTCATTTTACATGTATTTCTTCATTTGAAAAAAGCATTTTATTTATTAACACGCGCGCCCGCTGCCTTATTTGTAACCCTCCTTTGCGCGCCTGCGGTCTTGGGCTTGGTAACTGATTTTCAGGCTCCCTCTCCGGAATCAGAAAATATTAATGGTAATTTTTCTAAACAATAAACGGCTGATTGATCCCAAAGTTTAGATGAAACATAGTTTAAAAAGACTAAAAAACACTCTTTTATAGCATACGAAACTAAAAAATGAAAAATAATTATAGTTTTAAAAACTAAAAAACACGATTTTAAAGAACATCAAACTAAAAAGTTAAAAATATATTTTTTTAAATAAGCTTAAAACAATAACGAACGAAAAATACTAATATTATTGTGAAAAAAGCGTGGGCGCTTTGTGTCAAATTTTTTGTATATCAAGCGCCTGTCGCTTTTTTTACAACAATACAATTTTTCATTCGTAATTGTTTTAAGCTTATTAAAAAAAAAATTTTTCACTTTTTAGTTCGATGTTCTTTAAAAGCGCATTTTTTAGATCTTTAAACCATATTAAAAAATTCAAACGCTACAAAATAAATCAATAAAAATTTTATTTCAAATTCCATTTCGAACCCACACAAATGATTTATTCTCACAGACTGAACTACACCCAATTAAATATCTACTTAAACTTGAGCAATGCAAGAACATGTATAAAATAAAAAAGAAAAGAATCAAAATCAACAACGATCTACTAGTCAACAACCAGTTTTATGAGTATAATAGAGGGAGTAGAAATGACTTGCACCTGAGCATGGTAAGAACGAACAAAGGATTATACAATCCTTTTACACAGGCTATAAAAGTCTTCAATGAATTATCTGTCCATATACGTGAGTTGCCGGGCTATAGTTCATTCATCAATAGTTTAAAATAACATCTGAACCTCGAGTCACATGTCTGATGCGTTACTACTATGGGCTTTGTAGTGGTTTACTAGTTTTTGTGTTTCACTTGTCATATTGAATGTTTGTGAATCCCGAGACTAGCATTTTTGCTGATTAGAGAGCATAACAACATATTTTATATTTATAGTGTCTTAACTATGTTGAACTGTACGCTGTTGTTATATTTTTAATAAAAAAAATATTTTGTTGACTCAGCTAATACCTGCACCTGGATTACATAAATTGTCAATAACATTCGTCGACATTTTTCTATCTGCCGTCATGATGTTCGCTATTCTTGAACTTCTTAGTGGATCTCTTTTACCTCCCGTACCAGTCGGCTGTGACATCCTTGGTGGGGGGCAGTGAATTCCGTGTTTTCGAACAGAATCCTGTGGTTTCCTTCCCTGAGTGCGTGTTTCGCCGCAGCCGACTTGTCTGCTTAGCCTAGTTTCTTTCATGCCCCTTCAGCCTTGTTCCCAATAATCTTTTGGTAGTTCCGATGTAAACCTTTCCATAAGTGCACAGTATGTGATACACTCCTGCTGCTGATAGTGGGTCCCTTTTGTCTTCCAGCGATCTGAGACTCTGTTGTATCTCCTTGGTGAGTTTGAAAACCGTTTTAATGTTGTGTTTCTCCAAAGAGTTTTTCAATTCTGTGACCCTAGCCTAGAGGTAGAAGCTAGATATGCGTGTGAAACTAACTGAACAGGCGCAAAGAATATATGAACCAGAGCATCTCGAGGAAGAACAGGAACGTCTTCAAGTGGCCTTGAGATCGAATGGATACAGTGTACCCGAGATCAACAAGGCCATGACACTGAAGAGTTCCACGGTTCAAAACGGGAAGTAAGCTCAGATGGTTGCACGTGCGTATCTATCATATATCGCTGACTAGGCCAAAAGGAAAAATCGGCTATGGCAGAACACGCACTCGGTGAAGGACATCACAGAATTCTGATAAATTGAATAAGGCTTCCGCAACCGGTTAAACGTTACTGTCTCCTCTTTTCCTGTTGTAGTTCTATCGTATTTCTATGGCTTTCCGTACAAGAGCGTGATCCGCGCTTAACGAAGGAGATCACATGATACTGTTTGCAGATGTGAAACTGCTTGCCCCCGATCATGAATACCACAGTCGGCTTGTACGGGAAGCCATAGAAATTCATAAACATACGGAGAACTCTAACAAAAAAGAGGAGGCCGTAATGCTTAACCGGATTTGGAATCCCATACTTATATCTTGAATGAATACATCTTATGTAATACCACCATGGAAACGGTAGGAGATTCACATAATCACAATACAAGAAATGTAAGACTGAAACAAATATACATGAGAACAAAGAAAAATCAGGATTCACCCATCTATATAGAGGAATCCAGCAATACAATAAACTTCCTGTAGACTTCACAAATGTTGCTTCTATGACTGAATTGAAAAAAGCTTAAAAAAAATTGTATTCAAACATGCTGATAACTGTTTAGAAAGTAGGCTGATTGAGTATAATTTTACTATGTTGAAGCTATCAAATGATAGTTACACCAACATGTAGTTGTGGAACTTTATTTTATTTTATTATTTTCTATCACCTTCAAAGTCCATCTTTATGTTTTCAAATTTTTGTCTTTATATACATACTTTTTTTTATTATTGTGTTATTGTTAAAAATAACTACAAGATTATGTTAATCAAAGAATACTTTGTAGGCCATAACACCAGATCTATTCTGATTACTGGCCAATTATATGTTTATAAATAAAAATAAATACTTAAAGATGACGAAGTGGCAACAGGGCAATGCAATTTTACGGCTCTTAGAGACGATAGGTCACTCATTAATTAGTCAAGTATAAATACTGTAACCAATAACAACCCGCTAACAGGTACGGCGGGAATAGATACGTCATCAACAGTTAATAACACCGGCCAATACCAACACATCAACAAGAGAGGCGGACTACCTGAGTCAACACAAATACAAACTACGAACTAGAAATCACCAGTCATCGGTGAATCATTAAGATGAATAAACATCTGAAGAAGCCAGCTACTCGTGCCGGCGAAAGGTTAAGATGCAGTTCCACGGATTTCTGTTTAAAAACACGAAACTCATTGCCCCCAACCAATGTTATTAACAATTTACCTAATCCTGGTAAAGGTATTAGCACACCAAACAACCTGAGTCAATATAAATACGCCTTACGCAGCCGTAATATCCAGTCATTGGAAATATTAACTCAGGATGTATAAACCTCTGAGGAAGCTAGCCACAAGCGTCAATGAACCGTCAGGAAGAAATTCCAAAAATCGGCCGCCTTCAAACCCGAAAAATAGTGACACTATTTCCAACTTATCAAGTAGATGGAATTCAATCTGTAGACAGGGTGTATGCCAAATGAAGTTGTTCATTTCGGGTGGTGATTACTTGTCATATTTTATAAAAAAAGGGATGATTTTTTATGAAAGTACTTTTCATAAAGAGATTCTAGAAAATGCAACTTTTCTTTATTTTTGTGTAATTTAGTTTTGGTTTAATTAATTACATAATTCTCAAATGACGTTCAACAAATAATAAAGTGCATGACAACACCTGCTCTCAAAACATCAACAGTCTCAGAGGCTTCTTCATTTTATAGTAATTTCTGCATCAATAGTTGAAATGGACTATGAATTCATTGCTCTGAAGTGGCTCTGTGGAATTTAGAAATTTAACAACTATGTATAGTAACTAAAATAAAGCAAGTACAAATTATTGTTACCCAATACTTGTTATGTTATTCAATTTCTTTCTAACTTCAAAATTTCAATTTTCATGAAAACTTGAAAAACAATAATTCTTGACATAAATGATTAGAAAATGTTATCAAAACTTACATCGAATTGATTTTCAAAGAAATGCAAATTAGGATAAGTAGGAATCGCAAGTTGAAAGGTAAGACCCCGTTAACCAACACCAAACTACCAATTTGCACCTTTGAAAACTTGTAACATTATGTTTGATATAAAAAATAACATATATTATCAAAACTTACTTGAAAATGAACTTCAAAAAAGAGTATATGAAGACATAAGTCCGTGTTAGGAATCGCACATAGACAATTAAGATTTCGTTAATCTGTAGCTCGCACAACTTTTGAAGGTTGTGATTCGTATGGGGACGACAACTGATTATTGGAAGCACCCATTTCAACATTTTTTCAACGAGTGCTAACTGAGGTACCGTTTTCTTATTATTTTCCTTGTGTAGTGTAGTAAGTAACTTAATTATGAAATTGAGATACCACATGAGACTAGGAAAAAACTTTGTGCCACGTTATCAGTTAACCAGTGTTTGAGAGCATGCGACATCAAAGCATTCACGTGATAAGCATTGGAATTTTCGAGTAAAATTTCAAACGGATTTCAAAATACATGGATTTTGAAAATTTACTACCTGGGCTAAAAAGTCTCGGGCTTAACACATAGATGGCGCCAGCCTTATTGCATTCACAGCTTTTTCTGTTAGTACTAACCTTTAAAAGACAGCTGTTGAAATTTCATGATATTCTTCTTGCGAGTTTGTGAGTTACTGTGCCAAGTGTGACACTACTTTCGTTATTTTTGAAACTATAGATCAAAAACAATTTTGTGTTTCAATTCGTTCGAGCGAAGCAATGGCTGGACTCTGCTCCATCAGAAACAACAATTTAACGTTGGTTTGCTGACTTGAAACGTGGTCGTTGAGACACCGATGACGCAGAAAGCAATGGACGTCCAAATGAGGAAGTTACACCAGAAAACATAAAAAAATCCACAAAATCGGTTGGAATGTTCGAAAAGTGAAGTTGTGTGAGTTAGTTTACATTGTAAATATATCAAAAGAACCTGTTGGCTTTATATTTCATGAGCATTTGACTATGACAAAGCTCTGTTCAAAGTGGGTGCCGCGCGAGCTCCCTGTTGACCAAAAACAAGAACGTCTTGATGATTCTGAGCAGTGTTTGCCCATGTTTAAACATAGCATCGATATGAGACAATGGATGAAACATGGATCCATCGCTTCACTCCGGAATCAAAACGATCGTCATCTGAGTGGAGAGCAACTGGTGAACCTCATGCAAATCGTCTGAAAGCACAGCAATCGGCTGGAAAGGTTATAGTCTCGGTATTTTGGGATGTGCGTGATTTAATATTCATCGACTATCTTGAGAAAGAAAATATCATCAACAGTGAATATTATATAGTGTTATTGAAGCAATTGAAGGCCGAAATTGCAAAGAAACGACCGCATATGGCAAAGAAAAAACATTTCGTTTCACCAAGATAACATACTGTGTCACAAGTTAATCAAAACAATGGCAAAACTACATGAATTGAACTTCGAATTACTCCCACGGCCACCATATTTGCCAAATTTGGCTCACTGGTAAGAAATTTCGTTGAATGAAGAGGTTATTGCTGAAACTGGGGCCTATTTCAAGGCAAAAGATAAATCTTTCTACAAAAGTGGTATTGAAATGTTAGAGCAGCACTGGAATGATTGTGCGACTCTTGATGTAGATTACGTTAATGAATAAAGCCAAGTTTTAACAAAAAAAAAATGCGTTTTTTTTTTTCTTTGGCCCAGGATTTTTTCAGCCCATGTAATAGTTTCACCGAAAACATAATTGTGCATAAATTTCAACACTTTCCCAAAAAAGTCAACATCCTTATAGAGTTTTTCCTAAAAAACAACCCACTATTAAATGACCTTAGCTCAATGAGAACAATGTTCACAAAACCATCAAGAATGACTGAAAATGACAAAGATAAATAATAATAAAAATAATAATTACATTGTCTTCCTGCAAGGTGACTCTGATGCCCAACTTCTGGCAATTGTTTGTCAGTAAGAGGTCTAGATATTTGACTAGAGCATCGCAAGTTGCTTTTGCAATGCTTTCCGATAATCTAGATACGTCGATTGGGTCTTGATTTTTGGGACTGTCCTCTCCGTTCTGAATGATGAAAACTTCTGTCCATCTAATGATCCTGTTCCCGTTAACGCAGACATGATTTTTCCCATTATGGACTCTGATGGATGGTATTCCACTCAATGACATACCGTCAATGGCTGATGTTACTCTACACAAATATTATAATAGTTACTTTCATTTAGAAAAGAAAAACAGATTAATAATACGAGCAATGACAAGAGTGACAGGTACATTATAACTATTGTCAAATATGAAAAATGGCTATGAAATAATTGAAATTTCTTCAAACAAATACATGGATTGAAAGATGTTTCAACCTCAACTTCGATATTCTAAAACAAAAACACTCAGTATTTACAATTCCATCTTTTAATATTCCAAGTTCATAGACATCAAAATTGATACGATTACAGGATATAGAAATATAAAACAGTCTCCAAATACGCACGGATACATATCGAGCATTTTACCTCAGTACTGTGACCCGAGCAAAGTCGCAACCTCAGCATATGAATCTTTATAAATATTGACGGGGTCAAGATCATAAACAGAAACTATTAAGTATTAGTATTCAGTATTCATTGATCACTCTTCAGGAACGGTTGCAGAGCATTTGTAGAATTCAGCATCTCTCCCTCGATCCTGCTGGGTAGCAGTACAATGTAGATTTTTGGTGATTCTTTTATATATATTTTTCAACTAATGAGTGATATTTTACTGGTATCTTTTTGACAATACTGTTTTGACAGATCACCCGTGAATAGTGTCTTGTATCATTGTCATACTTGTTCAGTTTGGTCTATAATTTAACCATAAATCGACTTACGAATGAACAATGCTTGCAAGTTATTGAATTTTATTATCAAAATTCATGCTTGGTGAAGAAAGTGCATCGTGCACTTCTTCCAATTCATGGGCAGTTTCGTCGGCCTACTGAGGGAGCTATTCGGAAGCTTGTGACTAAATTTCGAACCCAGTTTACATTATTGGACATTAAACCACCAACCCACCCGCATACGTAGAGTGAGGACCGAATAAAATATTGCAGCTGTATCAGCCAGTGTTCGTGTTGACCGTGAAATGTCGATTCGCCGCCGTTCGCAGCAATTGGGCCCCTGTTACTCCACTACGTGGAAAATTATGCGAAAGGATTTGGGTGAGATAGAGTTTCTCAACTAGGAGATTGTGATCGACCGTATCAAACGCTTTACTCAGATCAAAAAATAGTACGAAAGAGCTGTTTTTTGAGTTCAAAGCATCATATAGTTGCAAACATAATTCTGCCATAGCAGAACTGGTAGACTTGTTTTGTCGAAAACCGTGTTGAGATGAGCCTAAGAGATTTCGAGATTCAAGGAAACTTGTTAATCTTGTGTTGAAGGCCATGTCTATGATCTTTGCAATCTGACTCTGTAAGCAGATATTTCTATAATTATTCATGTCATCTCTCGACCATTTATTTTTATAGATAGGTATCGATTTAGAGATTTTCAAGGAATCAATGTACTTTCCAGAGGTGAACGATTTATTAATTATATGTGCTAATGGTTTGCTTATTTGCTCTTTCACAAAACGAATTACTTTGCCATCTATTTCGTCGATACCAGCTGACGGTTTCGATGTAGTTTTTGTGATAATTGATTCCACTTCATAGGGTGCTATTGGTGTTAGAAAGAATGAGTGCTCATACATTGGTGACATCGTTAGCCCACTACGGTCTGGGATAGTACCTGATGTATTAGTGAAATAATTACTCAAAATGTTTCCGATTTGGGTTGGGTCAGATACTGTATTATTGTCTATAATTAATTGGTTGATTGTGTTACTATTTGATACACCTATTTTCATTCACTATTTTCCAGCTCTCTTTTGTTATATTTGATGAATTCTACAGTCTATTATTATTGAATGTGTATCTTGCTTGCCTCACTTTCTCTATATAAATTAATTTCAGTTGTTTGTATCTTTCTTTAATGATACTATATTACTCATTTCGTATAACATTGAGTGAATTTAAATATATAATGCTATGTAATGCATTGGTAGCCATTTCGTGATGATTTCAATAACTTGTTTATACAAAGCTACATGCCAATTACTCGATAGAGCCTTGGTAAAATTCGTCCACACTATAATAGGGCCTTTCCACAAGGAATTCTTTTACTTTCTTTCTGAATTTATTTTCGTTTGGATGCTATCGTTCAAATATCTAAAAATCTCACCATCAAAGCAAGATACATACCCCACATTAAAATTCACATCGTTTTCGCCCCACACAATATTAATAGTTTCATCTGAATCAGCATTTACACAGCCGCAAGCTATTGTGTGGTCCTTCATCGCCCTCAACTTATCCCTGATTTGCTGCATGTGTTCTGGCGGTACTTGAATCATCAGTCCATCTTCCACTATGTTGGATTTTGCAGTAAGTCCACTAGAAGATTTCAGGGCACCATTGAATACTATGAAACTCGCACCAGTAACTGAAATAATTTACAGATAGATGTAGTGAGTATCTGAAAATTTACAACACATTTGTAGCTATTGTACAATTTCATAATAGTAGACATTAAATTCTCCAGAAATATTATTGCATTATAAGAAAAACATTGCTGTCAGATTGTGATTCTATATATTTCATCATCTGTTCAGTATAATTTCAGTACGTCACTTCAAGAGACACATTAAGGCAAAAACGTCAGTCATTTCTGAGGAATTCAGTGACTGGTATTTTGGAGTTATAAATTAGTCAAATTCGGGAAATTGAAGCATTCCTTACATACGAAACATACACAGTGTGTGAAAGCCAAATGGAATAGTTTCATTATTTCGATTACGGTACATATTTTAACAAAATCCCAAAACACGTCAAATTTTAATTATAATTTGACATACTTCAACGGAAAAATGCTACCCCTACCTTCATCTCCCGTCGAATGACAGGTACAACCACCAGTTTTTTTAGATATATCATTTGAAAGGTCTCGTCATTATCTATTCAAAAATGTTATTGTTTTCAAGTTTATTGCAACAATTAAATTAAAATAAATTAAAACCATGTGGTTACCGAAATTCGATAAAATACACTCAAATCTTATTGCAATATACTCAAAACTTATTTCATGTTGAGGTATTGATAATAAGAAAACAAGTAAAAACCATAGTAATGTTCTTTTTAAATGGCTTCCTTTAAAAAACTTGAAATAATTTTCGTGGCAACGTTAGTTTGAAATGCCTTATCAACTTGTTTTGTATGTTAGAACTAGTGCCCGACCGAAACTGGTTTTTACGACTAAAACCGAAAACGAATTTCGGCAACGGTCTCGAAACCGAAACTCCCTTACAAGGATTATGTTTTGACGGAAAAACAAATATTAATGACACTTCAAAAATACAATTAAAATAGGTGAGGTGTTTATTGAGTAGGCATAGATTCTTCTTTTGAATATTATTAATGGGTTTTCAAAAATATTAAACATAAAATTACTTATTTGAGTTGTTACCTAATATCACTTGTATGAAATTTAACGAGCCGAACATGACCGATCACAGCGCGGAAACTCCCGAATGCAGTTTCGGTTTCGGTCGTAGTTTCGGCAGGTTTGCCGCCGAAACCGAAACCAAACCGAAAGTTTTTTTGCCGAAACTCGACCGAAACCGAACTTTCGGTCGGACACTAATGGCTAATATACCAGTAACGTTGAATTTTTAATTTTTGGTGGGTGGCATGAATGCATAATTGATTTATTTTATTAGGGTTCATGAGCAATCGAAAACCATTTGAAAATACAGTTGGTTTAATACTATTTAGATATATCTTGTACTATATCAGTTATCGAGGCAAATATTATTGTCCATTTTTATGCTTAATTCGTGGATTCGAGCGATCTTATTATTGTATATTTATTTGTTTGCTGGCTTTATTCATGAAAAAAATGAATGAATAATTACAGAAAATTTTAATTGATCGTTCATTTTCTCAGTAAAATGGAATACCCATATCACAATTTATTGGTTTATTCGGCATTGAAAATGTATGTCATATTGGATCGATTCTGCTTGTTTTTGCAACACTGAGTTTCAACTTTTTCTTAGCTGACAGCTCGCGATGACTGGTCCAGTCATCACCCGAAGACGATTGTAGATACTAACAACCGAAACGTCGTGAACTAACGTGACTTGGAATCTCTCCAATTTTTATTTTTATTTCCTTTTTCATTTCTTTATTTTAATTTATTCAATTGTTCTATTTTTACTTGTATTTTATTTCACTATTATTTCATTTCAGGTTTATTTTGGTTAATATAATTGTTATTTTCAGCCATTCATTTTCAATTCTTCTTTTTTATTTGTTTCAGGGATTTCAAATTATTTTATATAATAGACAATGGAAGTCTGAACTAGTGAAATTCAATAAATTGCAGTTGTACAGATTGAGGATTGTAGAATAAATTGAATATTTGAAATGATTTTTTAATCCAGTTCGCTATATTTAATTTTTTTTCATAACTATACATTATTAAAAAATGCATAAAATCATAGTTTAGGTAGGTAAATATTTTGTGATCTATCGACTTTGTGTACTGATTTTAGATATAGAACTTATTTGCAAACATGATTTTTTTGTGTACATTTCATTACATGTGGAGAATTTTCCATTAATTGAAACGTTAACAGGTTCATATATACGTCCATAATTAAATTGATAACTATAGGCTTCGTAAATTTTACGATTTGGCAATGTTGATATTTTTAATAATTAATTACGGGAAAAGTACAGTACTTAGAGAGATGAAACAAAGTGCATTGTTTTTCAATATAAAATTTCTATCAAGTGAACTATAAACAAAAAATCATGAAACAATCCCATTGTAGTAGTTTGGGCAATGCTCCTTCAATTAATTCAAATGATATATTCATCCTAAACACTTACCTTTTCTTGGTTTATTGTGAATATTGATTGCGTGTGTAGAGTAACAGTTTTCATTTCCCTGTGTATCTTGTATACAGACCAAATGTGAGTCAGCTTGTTGACTGAACACCCCAGCAAATGCCAATATGTGATCACTTGTGTTATTGAGAGACTTTATTACCTGAAACCAAAGACAAATGTATTCCATTGTTGGAAGGTGTTTTATGTATCGAATGACCTCTTTGATTCGTCTGCACAAAGATTTGTCTGTTCGTATTATTCAACATTTGGTCTTACTTAAACAAAATATAAATCCATAGACACACCTGTCACTCTTGTATTAGTTACAAGTACTTATAATCAATCAATAGTAAAACACATTTTTAAATATAACTTTTTATTAGCATGCTTTAAAAAGAAGATAAAAAGTTTTCAAATTAATTCGGACCCATTGATTTATTACTTAACAGAATTTATATGATAGTGTTAGTATCCACAATTCGGGTTATCACCCGCAGACGATTGTGGATACTAACAATCGAAACGTCGTGAAGAAACTTGGTTTGGAATATTTTAATTTTGAATTTTCATTTCTTGTTAATAATTTTTTTTAATTTTAATATATTTTTTTATTTTTTGGTTGTTGCTTGTATTTTATTTCACTGTAATTTAAGTTTTTTTGCTTAATATCTGTTTAAATCTGTTTTTTCCGTTAACCAGCTATCGCACCTCTCTAAATGACAACTCTCAAAAGTCAAAAGCTAAGGACTAACGGGGCCTTACCTTTTAACGTGTAATTCCTAACTGGTAATTCCTAATTGTTATTTTTCAGCTAATCTTTTCAATGTTTTACATATTCTTTCAGGGATTTCAAATAAGCATAAGGCAAATAAGGCAAAAAGTCTCTAGGATAAAAAGTATGACAACTGTTAAAATTTTATTGGCAGTGAACAAGTTCCTGCACGGGGGTTTACTTTACAGAGACATCTTAGTGCCCTCTTCCGTAACATCAATACAAAAGAGAGAAGGGATGAGTTGCATGCTCCCCAAGAAGATATTCCATAACGTAGTCCAGATTCAATAAGTGCATAGATATTAGGATATCCTAGATAGTAATTTTGAGTTTTGTCGAGTATTACTGTATCTTCGAATGAGATAACTGAAGTTCCGCTACATCTGATTTGTCGATTTGTTCGAGTCGACAATTTCTCTTGTGTTCAGAGAGAGCGGTACCCGAGAATACCTACCACAGAGAAGCGACAAAGACGGCCATTTGTGCCCCTTTCTCGTAGACGCATGCGTCGACTTGGTTGTCTCCACGTCATTCTCGGGCTTAGTTGTCTTTATTAGTTTGTGAGCACTGAGCAAACATAATGAGATAGGTAGTTAGTTACAAAAGGTACCTACCTAATTCAGTATGCATTAAAATTATGCTATTTATGCAAGAGTTTTCAGGAGATAATTAGTTTTGAAGAATACATCGTGAGAGAAACAGTAGAAAATTCAGAAATTAAAATTAAAACAATGCTCGAACAGGACAAGCGATGTGTGATATCTATAGATGAGATGGCTTTAAAATCCATTTTTTTTTTGATACAGGATGTGATGAAATTATTGGTTTCGAAGATATTGGAGAGGCAAATAAGAGGAATTCCATATGTAGAAATGTTCTCGTTATTATGGTTAGAGGACTTTATTCTCCCTGGAAACAACCGACTGCTTTTTTTTTCATTGCATCACAGCTACCAGCAAAAAATCTACGTGATATTTTGGATAAGTGCATTTCTAAATTATCCAATATAGGTCTGCTTATTGATGGCATTGTGAGTGACATGGGCTCTAACTTTTATGAATTGTCAAAGTTATTAGGGTCACTTCAGAAGAATCTGAATTTGAGCTCGGTGGTAAAAACTTGTTTATATTTTTGATCCAAGTCATTTGATAAAAGCCACTAGAAACAATTTTTCAAACATTCATTTCATTTTGAAGGCAAAAGTACATCTTGGTCTTTTGTGTGCTCTTTTTATGAGCAAGACATAGGGCAATTTTATAGATTCGCACCAAATCTTACCAAATCACATATCAATCCAAACAATTTTAAAAAAATGAAAATGAGTCTAGCAACACAAGTTCTAAACCGTACAGTTGCCAGTGGAATGAATGCATTCGTGGCAATGAACTTACTTCCTGCTTCTTCTTTTGGTACAATACACGTAATAAAGACATTCAATAACCTTTTTTATTTGTTGAATTCGTGTTCTTTACGACATTCCTATAAATACAAAAACGTTTTAGAAGGTTCGAAATTCCAATTAGATTTTTTTGAAGAGGCTCTGAAGTTTTTCAAAAATCCTGAAATTGTCAATTCAGAGGACAAAAATGTCACAAATCGAGTCAGATTTAGATAATGTTGGATTATTTCCATGAATAGTGTAATTAAAATATGGGATGAGCTTTCCAAATAAAATTATAAATATTTAAAAACGAGACGACTCAATTCAGATTGTCTTGAAAATTTTTTTGGTGCTGTAAGACAACAATGCGGAAATAATGTTAACCCGACCCCCATAATAATAATAATAATAATTTTTATTGGTCTCAAGAAACATAAAGTTCGTAGACAGGTCAGTAGAAAAATACATTTAAAAATTTATATAAGGTCATACATTAAAATTGGTTAATGATAAAAAATAGAAGGTATAATGCAATAGAAAAGCTAAATAATACATAAAAACAATGGCATTATATATTATAAATATATAAAGTATGTATATAGATAATGATGAATTGTGCTATCAGTATAAATAAAACTACAGGTTTCTGTGGGTCATGAAGATATTTCTGTTTTTCTTGATGAATGTTTCGAATTCGATTATACTATAGAAACAGTTATTTGATACTATCTGTTTTAATTGATTTTTGAATTGCGTCGAGGGTCTATTCCTAAACTCTGTGGGAAGAAGGTCGAAGAGCCGTATGTCGTCTCTTTGCGTTCGTTGCAGACGACATAATGGCACCAACAAATTGTGTTTGTGTCTGGTATCATGAGGGTGAATTGACGAGTGTGTTGTATGTTCATTTATCTTTGACTTAACTGTTATTATACTTTGATAAATGAGCAGTGAGTAGATGGTCATGATTTTTAATGAAGGAAATAGTTCTCTACAACTGGTATCCCATGGTACATTTAAAATAGATCTTATTGCCGATTTCTGCAATGTGAAAATTCTCGTAATATGTGTAGATACTGCATTACCGTAACACTGTATTCCATACATCAAGTGACTATGAAACAATGCATAATACGCAGATACTGTTGCTTCCATGTTTGTGACACGTCATATTTTTCTTAGTGCAAATATCACTTGCGACAGCTTGTTACATAAACAGTTTATATGAGCTGTCCACCTCAGTTGTGGGTCTAAAACTATACCTAGAAATTTTATGTGCTCATTTTCAACCAAACTATTTGTACCATTTACACTAAAGATTTCACAGCGGGTTTTGGTCTCATTCAAAAAAAGATCATTGGCTGTGAACCAAATCTTAGCATGTGCCATAGTATCTTGATAAATAGGTAAATGATCAGTCCCCTTTTCAAGTTGTATACAGAAAGTTGTGTCGTCGGCAAACATATTTGTTAGTAAATTATTGCAGGATATGGAATCTGGCATATCATTTATGTATATCAAAAATAAGAGTGGTCCCAGTACAGAACCCTAGGGCACCCCTCTCGTTACAGACATATACGAACCCATGACATTGTCAACAACTACTGCTTGGCTACGATGAGATAAGTATGACTTGAAGAAATTAAGACAGGTACCACGTATCCCGTATCTGTTTAGTTTTAATAATAAAATCTGGTGGTCTACACAGTCAAATGCAGCTGATATGTCAGTGAAGATTCCCAAACAGTGTTTATACTCCTCAAAACAGTTCTCAATGTATTCAGTCAACGATTTTAGGGCATCAGTTGTAGACAAACCTTTTCTGAATCCATACTGGTAAGGACCTAATATATTATTTAAATTAAGGAAGCTAATTAATGAATTGTAAACTACTCTTTCTAGTATTTTTGAGAAAACAGGAAGAATAACAATTTGTCTAAAATTACTTGGCAATGAAGGATCTCCTTTTTTATAGCACACCTTGCCTTTTTTCATACCTTCGGGAAAAACATCTTCCGTCAAGCACGCGTTAATAACATCGGCTAGTGGTTCAGTTAGAAAAGGAGTACATATTTTAACGATAAACATATTAAAACCATCCAAATCTTCGCTTTTTTTATTTTTGAAGTTAACTATAACAGACTTGATATCTGATGGGGTGACTGGTTTGAAAAATAATGAATTTTGTAATGGGGGTAATTTTATCAAAGTCTCAGGTTGAATATTTATTTTTTCTAATTTTTGGACAATGCTTTCGGCATAAGTAACGAAAAAGGTATTTAAATCATCTTCACTTAAGTTAACAGGTTTTACATGTTTTCTGTTTCTGCCAATTTCTTTATTGACAATACTCCAGACTGTCTTCTGTTTGTTGTCAGATTCCATGATACGTTTATTGTTCAGTGTACGTTTGGTACTGTCCAACAGTTTGTAATAATTCTTTTTATAGTCATTATATATTTTCGAGTTTTCAGAAGTTGGATGTTGTTTCTGCCAAGAGTGTAGGAACATTAATCTGTTTTTTGCATCATGAATTTCTGGTGTCAGCCAGTGTGATGTTGACCTGATAGATGGTCTTGCATTTTTTGGAGTGAAATATATATTATGGAAATAGCTGAAAGTTGAAATAAAAGCTGAATATTTTTCATCTGCAGTTAAGCTTTCATACAATTTCAAAGGGCATTCCGGAAGTTGTTTTGCCAAAATTATTTTCATTCCAATCATATGAGTTGTAAGAATGATTTAGATGATTTATTAATCAGTATACAATCCACAAAAATAAATGATATATTCATATCAGATAAGAATCACTTTTCTCCAGCCTTGCCCTTCCGGATTATGATTATAAAAATGAAGATGTATGTACTCAGAATTCATTCATTTACGTTTGTGGATACATTTTTAAAAAAGCTCTTCAAGTTCATACATGTTATGTGTGTTACTCTTTCAGCAGGAAGTGCAGGACTTTGGATGTAAATCGTCTGTTGAACTATTTTAAAGCTTATACTACGGAAAAAAACATGTTTTGAAATTTGCGCTCACCACCAGATGAATTCATTAATTTTATATATCAGTTGAAATGTTTATTTAACAATCGATTTACAGAAATTTCTACTGGGGGAGCAGTTTTGAATATATTATTCAATATATATTTTAAAAAATCTTGGAAACACCTGTTTCATGAACAGTATACTCCAATGTTTATCAAACACGGGATGGTTGCTGGAATACCTAAAAAAGGATGCATACATGGAAGATATCAATACTAGTATTTCTAGTATGAAAGGTGTTTTAATCAAATCGTTCGCAGAAGTTATCAAGGAATTATGGTCAGAAGATTCATCTGATAGAGTAATTAACACAGTCTACTTCAAAAATCAGATTCAAAGATTAGCCCCTCGATAGATGGGTTTTGCCCATCAAGACGCCCACGAATTCCTTCGATATCTTTTAGAAGGTTTACATGAGGACCTCAACAAAATTACTGAGAAACCTGAACCGATCTAAACTGAGACTGACGAAAAATTGAGCGATAACGGAAAAGCACAAGAGTCCTGGCAGATATATTTGAATATGAACAACTCCAAGATTGTAGACTATTTCGTTGGTCAATTAAAATCCACTATGAAGTGCACACACTGTGGACACTCATCAGTAACCTTTGATCCTTTCTGGGATTTGTCCCTTCCCATACCAAAAAGATCTGGCCCAGTGAGTTTGTCACATTGCTTGGATTCTTTCACAAGAGAGGAAACTCTGGATGGAGATGAAAAACCAATGTGTTCGAGGTGCAAGCAAAGAAGAAAATGTACAAAGTCCTTATCAATCTATAAGTTTCCCCGTATTTTAGTAATTCATTTGAAAAGATTCTCTCCGACGGAAAGGTTCAGAGGCAAATTGAAAGTTTCCATTGACTTTTCTTCAGATGGATTAGATATGAGCAGTTATGCAGCAGACAATGTGGCTCCTTGTCGTTATAATCTATATGCTCTTTCAAATCACAGTGGAACTACTTACAACGGGCATTACACAGCATATTGCAGACACCCATAGAGTGGCACGTGGCATGAATACAACGATTCACACGTGTTCCCAATTTCGCCAAAATCACTTGTGAGCAATGAGGCATATGTCCTCTTTTATGAACAGGAGGGAACGAAGCAGCACCTTTGATGTGATTTTTTTTTCTTCTTTCCTTTTTTTTTATAATCTTAGTTCTTTGAATTGATTTGTATTTCATGATTGTTCCAAATTTCATTATTTATTGTTCAAAGTTTGTATACTTTTTATATTGTGAAATGAAATCTGTTAAAACAGAAAAAAAAAATTTCAATACATATGCAAATGCAATTATTCAACCTAATGAAGGATGTAGATTTTCTGCATCCTTGTGAAAATTTTACAAAAATGTACATAATTAAGCTATTCATAAGAATGAAAATTTTTTATAGTATCAAATATACTAATAGAGATATCAAAAATATCAAAGGTGAAACTGTAAAAAGGAAACTTAAGATTTTGTCACATTTTAAAATTAAGAGGTTTTGGTAAAATATCTTGTTTCATTATTTTTTCATTCGGAACCTCACTTAATTAGAACCCTCAGATTGTATTGATGTTGTTAATCAAAGTTTAAGTTAAGATTACATAAAATAACAAAAGTCACTTCTATTCATTTCATCCTTAGTGGACTTATTTATTTCAGAGGATATAAAATAATTATATAATATAAGCATTATTCAATTATCGTAACTTTATTTTAATTTTCTATCTAATGAATTGGATTTACAAAATAAAGTAATTTAATTCATTTCTTAAAAGCCAATTCATCATAAATAATAATAAATTGCAACATAGTTGAATATTCTCTATTATTACTGCGAAAGTTGTTCAATTAGCAATATAAAAATTTAATGGAGTAAGATTCCCTTCACACTATAATTTTATATTTCACAGTGTGCCCACGTACTATACTAGAATATGAGAGTAGGTATGTATTTTTATTAGTGTATATCGCTGAGAGGTCATTTTTCTCAGTGAACCAGCTTGTTTATCACTCAAAATCCTCGGTTCGGAGTTGGGACACCAAGCATCAAAGGATCCCACATTAATGTCGCTTCTCTGTGGTAGGTATTCTCGGGCGGTACCAACACTTTTTTTTGTGGTTCAAATGTAGACCGACCCGTAAAGGTTATCTAGGGTCCTTAGCTGACTATGGGCTTTGTCTGATAGTTTTTGTTGCCCTAATAATTGGTTTCACGTTGTGTTTCCGTAATATTCTTCAAATCCGGTCAGTAACATTTTTACCAAGGAAAAACAAATTTTTCCCTTGACCAGCCTAGCTGGTTCTTTAAACATATTTCATCTCTTATCAAAAGAATTGTGACGAATGAGTAAGTCTTTATATGCAAGACCTAGAAAACACCTTTTGACCGTTCCTATCCAGACATTTAAAAGCCGAATCAGTTTAATATTTATGGGGAAAATGTATCCGGGAAAATGCATTTGTAATTTTCATACCTGATCATAGCGATTGACTGGGATGGTCACAGTGGTATTTTTGTCTTCCATATGGATAGTTAACCCTCTGATCTGAGGAAGAGTATAAGAAAAATTTCTAAAATCAGCTAGCAAATTGATGATAGTGTGTCCTATTTCCACAAAAACACTGTCCCTGTGTCTCGTGGATATGATGGGGCTTGGATAGTATCTGTAATGAAATTATTGCAATAAATTCATTAAACGACTGGTTGCCATTATTTTCACCTATATTCTGCTCCCAATCTGAGAATTAACCTTAAAGGAAACAACTTTGCCCAAGGTGTTTCCCATCGATGAATTAAAATACCTATCAAGTACGGATCTTTGGGTTTTATGATGTTTTCCACACATTGAAAAGTTGGACGGATATAGACGAATCCTGCATGATTTTTAGAATCTAAAAAATTTGTAGAATTGTGTAATGATAATCCCAATTCCTTCACAGAACTGCCTGAAACAATGTAAATTTGTGAAATGCGACAACACAAATGACCATACTAACCTTTAACTGCATCAGTGTAAATATTATTGATATGATAAAAAATATCTTTGGGTACAAATGATTCTTCGTCTATGTATTCTAATAATATTACAATTTCATCTTGTCCAACATTTATCATTCCTTCGGTACAAAAACACCAGGCCATTTTATTAATGCAGCAGCTCATATCAATTATTTTAGCATGTACATATAAACTGAGATGGACTGCGAATGTATGTTGACCTTGTTTCAGCATATCAACCGTTGCAGAATTGTTAGAACAGTCTGTATAAGTGATGTCTGCAAAAAATATAGGTATTTTGTATGATAATAATAATGCATAACGGAATGGGTGAAAACGTTTTTGTTTGTCAATCAACTTTCAGAATTCGAAACTTGTGAAAGTAAAGGTCTCACTTTTTTGGGAAAGAAAGTTTTTGGCTTTCTACTACTCCATCTTGATACAAAAAAAAGAAGGATGAGGGAGTCTTCCAAAGAAAGAAAGGAAGTAACTCTATACATGGATGTGTAGATCATGCAAAGAAGTAACTTTCAGACACAAACTGGAAGAAAGTCCTCCTGAAACATCTACTTTTATATAAAAAATCGTAATTCATGACTGAAGTGTGTGTATTTTCTATAATGTTATCCAATTTGGTACTGAAGAGCCTTAGGGCAAGTGTCTTAAGGCGAAACATCGGTGTATACCAGTGAGGATGGCAGTGTTCTATGTAAGTGCAATTTTTGTTACCATTCATTTAACACAATGAATGTTTGAAATACGAACTGAGTAGAGAAAAGTATCTTCTGTATAATTCAGTGTTCATATAGAAGTATTTGTTTCGAAAGAATTTTTTCTTTCGTATAATTGAATGTTTATATGAAAGTAGCTGTTTCAGGAGGACTTTCTTTCAGTTTGTGTCTGAAAGTTACTTCTTTGCATGATTACACATCCATGTATAGAGTTACTTCCTTCCTTTCTTTGGAAGACTCCCTCATCCTTCTTTTTTGTATCAAGATGGAGTAGTAGAAAGCCAAAAACTTTCTTTCCCAAAAACTAATCACTCCTAAAAAATATAACCTCTTCAATTCAAATAAAGGTCTCACCTTTCAGCAAACAATTTGAAATTTCAGATCTATTTAACGTACCAACAAATCACCATCTTCAATTTTAATATCAGAAAAAGCAGTTGTCATTATATAAACAAAAGTTGATAGCGCTATTTTTTGCTCTTTAAAAAATATACTTCTCGGCAACGAAACAAAGTTCAGTGAACGTATTCTAATACTGGTGCATATGGTGGAGCACATAGTACAATAATTTATTCATTATGAATGATCAACATTCGAAGATATTCCACAAGTAATAAGCAATTGATATGGCATTCATTACTGTGCAAAAAAACTATACAATCCATAAAGGAAATTTGCCCGATTGAAGGAGACGAGAATAATAATTTCAGAATGTTAACTTATTTGGGCCAGTCACTGAAGAAGAAATTAAGAATCTGGGACGGAAAATAAAAAACAAACACACATGTGGAGATGACGAAATACCAATAGGTCTGAAAAAAATATTTATAGATAATATTTCCAAAATAATTTGCTACATAATGAATAACTCATTTAAATATGGAAAGTTTCCAATATAAAAAAGGGTATTGTGAATTGTTTGAAAATTATAGGCCTATAAGTGTCTTGCCATCGTTTTCTAAACTTTTTGAAATGGCGATGTGTGACAGATTAATTAACTTCATGAAACATTGTAATCTCTTAAACCCAACTCAACACGGATATATTAAAGGAAGATCAATTGACACAGCAATCATACAGTTTACTGAAAACATTATTGAGTCATTTCATTTGAAAATAACGAAATACTTCTTGGAATATTCTTAGACCTTTCTAAAGCATATGACTGCCTTAATCACACATATTTATTGGAAAAACTTATGACTAATTATGCCGATGACACAACTTTACTGGTTCCTAGCTGCAACTATCGAAATTCAATTACTAAATCATCCCAAATTTTTAGGTATACACATCAATGAGCATCTTCTCTGGCATACCCACATTATAAATTTAGGAAAAAAATTGAATCAAATCTGCTACTGTATAAGGATTATTTGTACCGCCAATCTTGTCGGAGCAAATTCAAGGATAACATATAATGACAATACATGCATTATACATTTATGAGTGTATATTGTATTTATTCAAACAGAAATATAAGTTCTTGGAAGCAGGATCAAATCATACTTACCCTTTGCGGAATGCAAATATATGTTTCCCTATTCTTAGACTAACACTAACAGAAAAGCATCCGTCATATGCATCAATCAAGTTTTTTAATAAATTACCACAAAATATCAAATTCTGTGAGAGCTTTAAACAATTTGAAAAATATGTGAAAGATTTCCTTATAAACTTGGAACCATATTCAATTCAGGAATATCCGAATTACAGTTAACTTCATTTTATATTAAGATGTTTTTATTCCTACTGTATACTGATAGTTTTTCTTTTTAATGTTTGTACAATCTGTCTGACGTTGTTGCATTTTATGTTGCAGAACAATGTAAAGCATACCCTCTAATATATTATATTATTATTGTTATTGGTTGTGTCAAAAGTTTAATCCGTTTTAATGTCATGTGTTTTTGTAGCTCCATATCTCAATAAATATTCATTAAATTGAAAGGGTTATATTTTTAGGAGTGATTATTTTTTTGGGAAAGAAAGTTTTTGGCCTTCTACTACTTCATCTCAATACAAAAAAATATGGGAATCTTCCAAAGAAAGGATGGAAGTAATCAATTTTAGAAGAAATAACACTATACATAGATGTGTAGATCATGCATAGAAGTAACTTTTAGACACAGAGTAGAGAAAGGTAATTTTTGTATAATTCAGTGTTCATATGAAAGTATTTGTTTCAAATAATTGTGTAATTTAATGATTATATGAAAGTAGCTGTTTCAGGATGGCTTTTTTCCAGTAAGTCAACTAGATGTTTATTTAGATTTTCATAAAGCTTTTGGTTCAAATATATCGTTTATTTGACCAATTACAGTTTTTACAAATGTTCTATCACTTTTTAAGTCAGAAAGTAGTACATGAATTATACAAATCTCACTATTTTATTATTTCCGGAGTTTCACAGGCCTTTGAATTCAGACCTTTATTATTTGAAATTTTTATAATCAATCTCCAAAATTTCTAAATTTACTTTATGTTCACAAGACAAAAGAATTAGGTATTTTCAACTTTGTAAAATGTGAATCATTCAGTTTGGATACTTCCCCCGAAGTTATTTTTTCCCCAAATAGCAATACTTTATCAACACACAAAATTCCTTTGTACCCATTCTTCAAACTAACAAATATTGCTTCACTAAAAATGTTCTATCCCATGAACTAATAGTCCGACAGCTGTCCGACAGCTGTTTAGGGTTAACTGAAAATCATTGGGATTAAATACTAGTAACGTCATCTGTGTGTTAGCCTACGAATTTTTTAGCCCACATAATACCTCCAATTAGGAAATTAGGTTCTTTTCTAAATAATTTTCTATATGTATATTGAGGTAAATTCCTTTTAAATTAAAACATACTATTACTAACCTGTTTTACATCTTGTCACAAGAGGTGGTAAGCTGTTTTCACTCTTAGGGATAAATGTGTTTGTTTCTGAATCAATGATGGGCAAATTTATGTTGACTTTTCCAATAGATGAATTATTTTTCTCCAGTTTCTTTGTTTTTGTGTTATTATAATTGAAATCATTGTCCAGATTCGTCAGATCACTTCCAGGGCGAATACCATCACAAAACATGACGCTTTTGTTTGATTTCGCCTTATTTGAACCTTGTAAAAACAAATCAAATGTACAGGAATTCGTGAAAAATTTTTCTAAACTTGTTACCAACCTTTTCGTTTCAGTACGCCCACAGGAACCATTATGGCTGGTGGATTGGTACTACTGCTTCCAACTTGCTCCAGTGGAGATATTGTGGAACAATACTCCAGTGGGTTATTTGGATTGGGGCGATGATGGGGAGAATTTCCAGATTCGGGAGAGACGTCCGAGCTTGAACTAGTATTTGTATCTGTATTCAGTATATTATGACATTTGTTGCAAACTCTAGCTTCAGCATCCAGATACTCCAATTTGAACCGAAGGTAACAGCATTTCGAACAAAGAACCTTGAAATAATTGAGAATATGTCTTGAAAGCTGAACAGTTTGGAATATATTTATATTTCATGTTGGTCTCTACTATTTCTATATCGCAACAATATTAGATGATGACACAATTACTAAAGTGTGCTAACTAAACAGCTAAAGTAAAAAACTGTTAGTGAATTGACACCTATTCTGAAATATGGAATATTCTATAACAGATACCAAAGGACAGAGTGGAAGGTACGCCACCGTAATCGATTCTGTAGTTGTCAATGAATGAACATGACGGAAATTACCTTTTCCAACACCATGGTCTAATTACTTTTATCAATCATGGTTTAGATTATCTTCTAATGATTCCAATTTGGATGGAGTATTCTTCAGTTTTGGTGTTGAGTAACATCACTTTCATCAGATCAAATAGATTGACTTTCAGCGACCGTTAGAAGTTCCGGTTTACAAAGAGAAAAATAAGTGAAATTTTGAAAATAATAACAAGGCTGTTCAGAATATATAATGAAAGCCGAAAATAAAACCAAAGCTACATGGTCATTAATCAAAAAAATAACAAAACCCAACTACCACAAAAACAATATCCTAGAAAGTTTTTCAAAAAAATATAAAGATTCACAAACCATAGTAAATCAAATCAATAAGTATTTTAGTGAAGCTTGCCCAGACCTAAATAAACCAGATAGCCCAGATTATACAAAAATAGAAGAATGTGAAGATGCTTTTTTCTTTGAACCTACCACTCCGCTTGAAATAATAGAATGTATTAGACAACTAAAAAATAAAAAATCTGTCGGTGAAGATCAGATTCCTATGTGTCTATTGAAAGAAACAGCAGAGATCATAGCCTATCCTTTGACTTATATTATAAATTTATGTTTCTCACAAGCAATATTCCCACAAGTACTGAAAGTGGCATTTATTAAAGCTATATTTAAAAAAGGAAACAGAGATGAAGAAAGTAACTACAGACCCATATCATTATTGCCAAATCCCAGTAAAATTTTTGAAAAGCTCATGAATAAACGTTTACTCAAGTTTTTAGATGATATTGTGTTGTTAGCAAAAGAACAAAATGGATTCCGTAAAGGTAAATCAACCGTACAAGCAATATATCAAGCCATAGAAAAAATTTTACACCATTTGAACAAAGATGATTGTACTGTAACTTTGTGTATTGACCTGTCAAAAGCATTTGACAGTGTCAGCCATGAAATTTTATGTAACAAACTTGATAAATATGGAATCAAAGGCACATCTTTGGACTTAACCAAATCCTATTTGACAAAGAGAACCCAACATTTGATTGAAAATGACATCTCGGGGATAATTAAATCAGAATCAATTGTGATAAAAAAAGATGTGCCATAGGGATCCATCCTAGGTCCATTATTATATATATTGTACACAAATGAAATACCAAATGTAGTTAATGAAGATATTGTATTATATGCTGATGATATATCGGTCATCGTAAAAGAAAAGAACTCTCAGTTGGTCATAAAGATAACAAATGTGCTAGATGAATTGAACAATTTCCTCACAGCAAATGACTTACTACTTAATATTGACAAAACTCAAATAATCCATTTCGCAAATAGATCCTCGCCAGAGTTGAATACCTTTGAATATAATAATCAAAATATAAACATATTCAATCAGGTAAAATTTTTGGGACTCTTAATAGATAGGAGACTGGACTGGAAAAATCACATAGACTACTTATCAAAAAATATTGCAAAATATTGCTATGCATTGAGAATACTGTCGGAACATGTCTCAACTGAAGCTGCCCTCTCTGCATACCATGCTTATATTCAATCTAGAATAAAATATGGAATAATATTCTGGGGAAACTCTGTTGGTATCTCTAGGATACTCATACTACAAAAAAAATGTATTAGGTATATCTATAAGATGAAAAAAAACGATAGCTGCAGAGAAGCTTTTATTAGGAGCAAAATTTCAACTTTGATAAATCTCTATATATATGAAGCAGTAGTATTTGTAACAGAAAACAAATCAGAACTTTTCATTAACTGTGAAAAGGATCACTTATACAACACCACAACAAAGAATGATCTTAGAAATGAGAAATGCAACTATACATACATACAGAGAAATGTCAAATATAGCGTTATAAACATTTACAATGAATTTCCACTCACTCTAAGAAATCTTCCAATTTCAACAATGAAATGTCGTTTGGAGAGCTATCTCGTAGAAAAACCTTATTATAGCTTGCAGGAATTCTTAAATGATAGTATGCTAACTATATGAATGTTATTTACATATGCCTGATTTTTGTATATATTGTTTTTTTTGTGTCTTAAAACTACTCGTGAGATAATATTGATTATGAATGTAAAACTTTGATTTGTTATTTACTACTGACATGTTCCACACTCCTCGGAGTTTGTATATATGTACATTATATGTAACTGGAGCAAATAAAGATCTATGACTATGACGTGCTGGTTAAAAAAAGAAATACACAATACCAAAAATATTATTGAAAGGAAATATTACAGAGGGTATGAAATTTAAAAGTATAAGAATGCTGCAACTTTTCCAATATCACAAACAAGTTTTAACACTGTTGTGGAACTTTTATTCACATGAAATTGACAAGTACTAGCGCAGGATGGGCTCAAATTGATGGAAACATGGTGTAAGGAACACTAACTGTCGATCCATCCCAAGAAGACTGAGATGGTCCTTTTCACCAGGAAAAGAAGTTTATTGGGCTTAAAACCTGAAATCTTCAAACCCAAACTGAACTTCTCTGAAGAGGTGAAATACCTTGGTATTATCCTCGACAGAAAGCTAACATGGAACTCTCACTACAGAGTAGAGCAAAAAGAGCATATGTGGCTTATGAGCAATGTCGGAGGACAGTGGGACGCTCATGGGGTCTTTCACCTGGAAATACACTGCAATAATAAGACCTATGTTAATGTACGGAGCCATTGCATGGGTACCGAAAGTTCTACAAGCAAAGGCCATCCAAAAATTATATCAAATACAGCGATTGGCTTGTTTAAACATCATAGGAGCCATGAGAACAACACCAACCGCGGCAATGGAAGTAATCACGGGTCTGACCCCTCTGGACCTGTACGTTAAGGAGGTTGCGTTAATGGCCATGTTACGATTGTCCACGGCTGGTGTAAACTTGGAAGTGGGAATGGGTCAATTGAGGCTGAGCAAGAAGCGCTCACTGCGCAACCTCTGCTTCAAGCAACCAATGATGCAATTGAACCCAGGTTTGTGTTTAATAAACCCTACAAAATACAAATAAACAGAACACAGAGTCAGATGCTACAAATGCAATACGCATATATACAGATGGCTTAAAAACCAAAGAAGGCTCAGGATGTGGAGTGTACTCCAAATCACTGAGCCTAAGGAATGGGACAAAATACCAGCATGGTTTTCAAACAGAACTGGCTGGTATCTCAATTGCCACAAAAAAGTAACCAGGAAAGGAATTTCTGGCAAAAACATAACAATCTGCACTGTTTAAAATCTGTTTTTCCGTTAACTAGCTGTCGCACCCCTACGAACGACAACCCTCAGAAGTCGAAACTTGTGCGAGCTAAGGATTAACCTTTTAACGTGTAATTCCTAACACGGGTTGGGCGATAGCAAGTGAAGATCGATCGTTCAGACTAGGGCTTGAACCACCGACCAACACGGCAGTCAATTCGAGTCAGTGAACAAAGCACCCACTCCGAACCGCTTGGCTACTGACCGATAGCAGGCACGCCCTATCAGCCTTGAACAGACAACGTGTTACCTCAGAGCTAGTACTAGAGTGCCACCAAGATTTAGCGAAAGCCTCGGTAGATAATAACATTATCCTGAGGTGGATTAAAGGGCTTGACAGGAGTAAAGGTAATCGCATTGCCAACTCTTTAGCCAAGGAAGCTGCTGGACTAAGAATTTTAGGATGACTTCAACAATTGGGGAACCACCCAAACGTCACACCCATGCTCAATCCCTAAAGAGGTGGGATGAAATCAAAGGATGCACTCTTGCCAGGATCACCCTGGGCGTCCCTGTGAAGCTGGCGCCGAATAATTATCTAGCGATGACCAGGAAAAATCTACGCTCAACATTAGGATTTCTGACTGGCCACTGTCAACTAAGGAAACACCTCCTTAATATGGGGCTAGTGGACACACCTCTATGCAGGATGTGTGAACAGGAAGATGAGACTGTCAGGCATGTCCTATGCGAGTGCCCGGAGTTATCGTCAATAAGAGAGTGTGTGTTCGGCGAGTCTTGGCCTACACCTGCTGATATAAAAGAGATGTATCCCAGTGATCTGTCCACCTTTCTGGAAAGGACAGGATGGACGATGACCTAGGAGGACAACTCTTCGGGACGATGTACAATGGGTCACATGTGGCCTATGTGCTGTGGGGCTACACTCACCCTCCCTACTCTACAGATACTATTGGAATTATGATATTCGTTAGAAATTTTATCAAGTCCTTGGCAAAACGAACCAAGTGCTTGAAAGAGAATATTGAAAAAACTTCCCCAAAGCACAATGGAAAAACCTCACAGCAATGTGCGTACAAAGATCTTGGCGACACTACCTGTTTCCACATGTACCCCTGAAAGGACTTTCTCTTCTTTGAAACGTCTCAAAACTTATTTAAGAAACTCCACAAGCCAGGAACGACTGAACGGTTTGGCGAGGAGGTAATTGATTTGTTTGCTGCAAAGAATGCTAAAAAAATAAATTTGATTTTGTAAAAAGATGTTAATATTTCTGTAATGATTTTCTAATAAGTATATGATCATGTAATACAGTTTTCTTTCTTTTGTTATTTTTATATTTCATGTTTTTCTACTGTTCCACCAAACCAAACCCCCCCGAAATTGTTTTCTGGTTACGGCCTTGACTTTCATCAGATCAAATGGATTGACTTTCAGACACCATTAGAAGTTCGGGTTTATAAGGTGAAAAATGATAGAAACTTGAAAAAAAAATACCAAGACTGTTCAGATGTGCTAGTTAAAATACCAAAAAAATTAAAAAAAAAAAAGAAATATTACAGAGGGTATGAAATTTAAACGTATAAGAATGTTGCAACTTTTCCAATATCACAAACAAGTTATAACACTGTTTTGGAACTTTTATTAACATGAAATTGACAAGTACCAGGTCTGTTGAAAAAATAAGACGAATTTTCATTTTTTTCAAAAATAATTCATTTATTCATCAATTTCTATTTTGTTCCTTAATTTGAAGCAGTTCTAGTAAACACTTTTCGATGTGTCTTTGAGCTCTCTCGGCTATTCTGTATTCATCTCCTCAATCGTCGCAAAACGCCGTCCATTTATTTGAATGCAGTGGCTGAGGCATGATTAAGGTATTGATAATACTCCTCATTCACCGATCAAGCGGCAAGAACTCTTGATGACTCTTGTGCTTTGTTCACTCGCTCAATCAACCCCCGTGTTAGTCGGTGGTTCGAGCCGCAGGCTGAACGATCGATTTTTACTCACTATCGTCCAACCAGTGTCCGGAATCACACGTTGAAAGGTAAGACCTCGTTAGTCCTTAGCTCGCACAAATTTCGACTTCTGAGGGTTGTCGTTTGTAGGGGTGCGCCAGCTGGTTAACGGAACCATGACATTTGATCGAACTTGGCGTGCTTTTATGGTCTTGGTTCTCCTGGGCTTTTCCATTAGGACGATAGGACTTTGGTTTCTATGTCATAACCATATATCTGTGATTCTTCACCAGTTATAAACCTTTTATGCAAATCTGGATCGCCGTTGACGTCATTCAACAATTCCTGAGCATTGCTAATGCGACGGTTTTTTGTTCCAAAGTCAGCAATTTTGGAAAGTGCTGTCACAAGTTTCATGCCAAAAATTTTCAAAGAAATTGCATGCCAACTGATAACATAACAATTTTTTCTCAATTTCTCAACATTTCAAGTGTTTTTGAGCACCTAATTCCATTTTTTACACAAAATTTGATGCACGTCCTTTGATATTTTTTTTTTGACAGCAGAGAATCTGCGAACATGCAAAACACTTCCAACTTTTATGCCTATCACCAACAAAATAAACATGTTAAACAGCTGAAACTGTGAACATATGTTCGAGACGAGTGCACCAACATAAAAAAAATCGCTAATCGAACATTCACCTTATTTTTCGAACAGACCTCGTACAAACCATTCAAATTGTCAACTGACGAACACTTTTTTTCGTGATAGAAATAACATAAATATACAAAGTGACAGTTACATAGTGAATAATAGCTCAGCAATAATAAAGATAATTAATCAATAGACTTTTAAGCGACTTTTGTTTATAGAGGGGCATGCTATTCTATTGTGCAGAGCTGAAAAAATTTTGTTGAGTCTAATTAGTCAGTTTCTTGACATTGTAAACATACAAATTTCCAACCAAAGCACATTTTAGGTTTGGAGAACGGACAGGAATTGCTAGCCAAAACATTAGTCATTTCAAAGAAGTTAGTATATTTCATACATGGGCAAAATTTATAAATACCACAATTCACTGACTGATTGAATAGTTTATATTATGTGGAAGCCAACCACCTTCGTCTCCACTGGATAGCTCTGTTATAACACTGGTTCAAACAACATAAAAAATGTCAAAAAATTAATGAAAAAAAAGTAGAAAAATATTTCAAACCAAAGTACTGCGCATGTTTTGATGGTTAGTATACACAATCAAAATGTGAAGTAGCTTGATTTGAAATATTTCCCTAATTCGTTTTAAAATTTTTCATAATTTCTCTTCAATTTTTCAAAAATGGTTTTTCATATTATTGACATTTTACTTATTGCATTTCATATAAATATATAAATTGATTTGAAATACTGAAAAGAATCTGTAAAACTTTAAAAAAGAGATTAGCTGAAAAAATAGCAATTATATTAAGCAAAAAAACTGAAATTACAATGAAATAAAATATAACCCCTTCAATTTAGAAATAAAATACAAACAATAACCAAAAAATTAAAAAATGTAACTATTAACAAGAGATGAAAAAAAAAAAAAGATTAACAAGAAATAAAAAGTAAAAGATTCCAAACCAAGTTACTTCACGACGTTTCGATTGTTAGTATCCACAATCATCTTTGGGTGATAACTGGACTTATTCCTCCGAGATCTGACTATTTATAGGTCATCAGAGTGCTTTCACCTATCCCCTCTTCCCTCTATCCGCTTCATCAGTTACACATCAACAACGTAAGTCCTTTCATCTATTTCACAATGGAAAAGGAAGTCCACAATGAATTACCATTCTTAGACGTATTGGTGAAGACGACGGACATGAAATGGAAAACATCTGTGTATCCAAAAACCCACTCACACAGGACAGTATCTGAACCAGGAATACAACCACCATCAATCGACTAACAGAGGAATCATCAAGACTCTACTAGACCGTGCTTTCGGGCTCTGTAATATAAAAGATGGTATCGAAAAGGAACTAGGCATCATCAAAAATGAACTTCAATGGAATGGTTTATCCAAAGTGATGGTGGAACAGGTTTCAGCTAGAAGACAGCAAGAGCTCCACAAAAAAGAGAAGCCGCCACTACCAGTACTTGTACTTCCCTACATCAGAGGATTATCGGAAAGGATGAGAAGGATTGGGCCCAGGTATAACATCAGAACCTGCTCCAGATCTAGGAACACTATCTGTAGCAGCCTCACAAAAGCAGGCCACCAAACGCAGACTGCAATTCCAAGAATTGCATTTACCGGATACCCTGCGAGTGTGGAGAATCATACATCGGTGAAACTAAGATGCCATTGAAAGTTCGCATTGCCGAGCACAAGAAACACACACAGCGAGGAAAAACCAGCAAATCAGGAATATCAGAGCACGTTTGGACCCATCAACATAACATCAAGTGGGCTCAAGCTGAAATCATCCACAAAGAAGAACACTGGTTTAGGAGAAAATTCAAAGAAGCCGTATATATGTTGTCTAATATCGCATTTAGCCAAGTTAGCGTAGAGATACGCAACAAGTGGAGCACGACCAACTCCCGACAAACTTTCAGCTTCCGCAATAACCGATGAAGCGGAGAGAGGGAAGAGGGGATAGGTGAAAGCACTCGAATGACCTATAGTCAGATCTCGGAGGAATAACTCCAGTTAAAGACGACTGTGGATACTTAAAATCAATTTATATCATATTAGACAATGGAAGTCCGAACTAATGAAATGCACCAAGAAAAATTGTCAACTACCGTCAAACATTTTACTCATTGTTTCCACCCATTTATTAATTCGTTACCCTTTAAGGTGACAGTACTTTGTTTTCTTGAAAAAATATTTTTTGACTTTTATATATAATTTTCATAGTTCCACTTGTTTTTTGACAATTTCTTTTTCTAAACTTATTTGAACATTTGGGCATTGTTAATATTTTCAATATTTCATTATTTTTCTTTTCATAGCTTTCAAACCAACCATTTTTGTAGATACTAGTGGAAACATCTAACATTCCCTAAGAAACTGTATCCAAGATATTCAAACGAAGATTTACTTTCACTCTGAAATAGTTAAACAAATATAATTACCAGGCCACACGCTCTACAATGATGCCTCCTTTTCAAAACAGTAAATTTCATGTCACAATGCAAGCAACTGGTAGTATCCGAGTCGGGTATCCAAAGCGGTGCTTCTTTTCCCAACCATTGTCTCTCACCACACAGACCACTTAAATTAACTTCTGGAGTGGGCTCCGGTGGTTGAGTATCCATCAAATCACAATTTTCAGTACTTTCAGTGGGAAATTCGGAGTTTTCCCCTGTTTCATTTTCTGTTTTATTTGCATCAACAGTTTCCTCAGTGGAAATAGGTCCCGGAGTAGAGTTTTCACCAGTGTCACTACTATTAACTTGTGGACTTTCGATAGATGTGACAGAATTGTCTATAGTTGTAGAAATAACGTTTTCAACCATTTGATTATCGTCTTTCATTTCTTCTGTGGATGCAGTAGAGGCAATACTGCTAGCATCAGAAAACGTATTTGATGCAGACGTTGAGCAATCTGTGTCGCTATCGACCATAGAGATTTTCTGTATTTCTTCATTAACGTAGACATTGTTATAAGGAGTGGAACCAGGTCCTCCTAAGAATCATGATAAAAATTATTAGCATACATTTTGTGTATCACCACTCGAGGTGTACCATTTATACGAAGTTTGTTAAAAAAAATAAGGTGTAATTTCAGTTTTCTTAAAAAATATTTATTTATTCATCAATTTATATTTTGTACCCTTGAAAGTAGTCCCCCTCAGATATAATAAACTTCTGCCAGTGTTTTTTCGAATCCTGGAAGCAGTTTTGATTTGCACTTTTTGGTATGTCCTTGAGCTCTTTCAGCGATTAAATCGCAAAACGCCGTACTTTCATGGGTCTCTTCAATCTTGAAAACAGAAAAGGTAGCAGGGAGCCAAATCTGGTGAATACGGTGTCAAGGCCCCGTGGGTTGGGCTATCTATCGGGCGCGTCCCCGGCCAGGTACTGGGAACGGCCAGGGAACTAGAGGCCCTGTCCGGGAAGCCAATATGGACCAGCCTACCCATATTGGAACATGCCAGCGTGAACCAGCCTACCCAAGCCAAGGTATAAGGAATCGTGCCAACAGCTGAACGGCCACAGGGTGATATGCGGTCACGAACAATCTAAGGCGGTCGCTGGGGATGAAAGACATGACCACCCCAATCTACCGCTTGGAATGAGACTGGACATAGCAGATCACCTCCAACAGCAAGGGCACTTCCTGCGGCGGGCGGCAAGAGCTCCCCCTTGAATAAAGGCAAGGAACCGGCTACCCCTGTAGGAAAGCTCCCTCACTTGTGCACCTCCACGGAGGGAACCCTAAGAAGGTTGAAGAAGCCGCGCTACACCTTCCAAAACCTTCGCGGAGGCCCGCGTGAGACACCTAAAGGTTGCCAAAGAGAGTGTATTCGGCGAGTCTTGGCCTACACCTGCCAATATAAAGGAAATTTCTCCTAGTGACCTGTTTACCTTCCTGGGAAGGACGATGGACGATGACCCAGGAGGACAACTCCTCGGGAGGATGTACAATGGGTCACATGTGGACTAAGTGCTGTGAGTCTACACTCACCCTCCCTACTCTACAGATACCAGATACGGTGCCAAGGCATGATTACGGTGTTCCTTCTGGTCAAAAAATTACAAACAAGGAATGACAAGTGAGCACATTTGATTCCACCAAGAGCGGTACATATCAGAAATACGCGACGGAATGTGGCTGCTCATCGTTTTGAGGTTCAACTCGTACACCTCGAATTTGGAGAACTGCGTTTATGTGGAACGCTTTCCTGAGAACGCTTTCTCAAATTGATTTAATCTCCAGCGATTCAAATCCAATGTGAATCGCTACTTTTGCACAGGCACCGCTCTTAGAGCGCCTTAGGGATTTTCCTATAGTGCTTGTGTTTTGTCCTGGAGAAAAAAGTATCGTGATGCAAAAGCCATGTATTGTTATTCCACAATACCGCAAGTTTTCTTTTCATTGCTTCTCGCAAGCGACACATAACGTCAAGATAATATTCCTTATTGACCATACGACCATGTGGCACGGTAATCGGAGAAAACAGTGAGCAAAACCTTGACATTTGATCGAACTTGGCTCTCCTGGGTTCTTCTATTGGGATGATTAGACTTTGGTTTTGATGTCATGATTCGTCACCAGTTTACGCAATTTTGGATCGCCGTTGACATCAATCTACAATTCCTCAGCGTTGTTCATGCGACGGTTTTTCTAGTCAACATTCATCAACTTTGGCAAGAACTTTACTGCCACATGCTTTATGCCTAAAGTTTCAGAAAAAATTGCATGGCATGAACAAACCGATATGCCGACATCCTCAGCAGCTTCTCTAATAGCTTCTCGATGATTCTCTATAACAATTTTCTTCACTTGCTCAACATTTTCATCGGTGGTTGATGTGCTGGGGCGTCCAGGGCGAGTGACATCATTGACACCTTCTCGACACTCTCTGAAAAGCTTGTACACTCGTAAACATTTTTCTGGCTCAGAGTACAATCACCGTATGCCACTGTCAACACTTCAAGTGTTTCAGTTCCATTTTTACACAAAATTTGATTCAAATTCTATGATCCTTTTTTTTCCGATAGCTGAAAATCGCCGAATACGTAAACACTTTTATGCCTTTCACCAACAAAGTAAACATACGTAGGTGAATCAAATATAAATGAGAGTTTTCGACCTTCAGGCACAATAGTGGAGGGAGAACGTTTCCACTGTTTGTCAGGAGTAGGGGAAGCACGTGGGCTCGCCTCCGACGATGTCGAAGCAAGAGGTATATACATCCTTCAATTGCGCAACGTGTTGTAATCAAGTTTCTCGCCGTAGAAGGCGTAAAACCGGCCGAAATGTTGAAGAGATTGACTGGCCAGTTCGGGGAAGAGACACTGTCGCGAGCCAGAATGTTTGTATGGCATAAACATTTCGTGGGGGGTCGTGATCGTGTTGAAAATGAGAGCCATGACCGCAGACCTCACACCAACATTACAGCGAACAGCAGTGTTCGACGGCTTATTGAAGATGACAGACGTCGTACCACTTCTGAAATTGCAAGTGAGGTCGGGATAAGTTATGGGAGCACTTACTCCTATCTCACAGAGGAGCTAGGGTACCGTAAGGTGTGCGCCAGGTGGGTTCCTCGCCTTCTCACAGCTGACCAGAAATTGCATCATCTTCAGGTGTGCGGGCGTCTTCTTGCACGATTTCAGGAACAAGAAGACCAATTTCCCACTCACATTATCACCTGTGATGAAACATGGGTGCACCACTACACTCCAGAGTCTAAACGAGCGAGTATGGAGAGGAGAACACTGGACCAGTGAAAGCCAATTCACGTTTGTCGGCTGGCAAGGTTTTGGCTACCGTTTTTTTTTTTGACCAGCGTAGATTGCTGTGTCTCGATTTTATACACGAGCGCAGAACAATTAATGCGGCTTACTACTGCGACATTTTGAGTGAGGTCCGACTTGCATATCGTCGCAAAAGACGAAACCTATCGATCAGGGAAGTGGTTATTCTCCATGACAATGCTCGCCCCCATACAGCAGCCTTGACTAGAGAAAAATTGGAGCAACTGGGGTGGAAACATTGGAACACCCTCCTTACAGTCCAGACCTGTCACCCTGTGACTTTCATGTGTTTGGACCTCTCAAGGAAGCTTTGAAGGGCCAAAGATTTCATAGTGATGCTGAGGTTGAAGCCTACGTGCGCAATTGGCTGCAGACACGATCTGCATCTTTCTACGTGGAAGGAATTGGAAAGCTGCCTATCTGCTGGGAAAAATGTGTTTCCAAATAAGGAGATTATGTAGAAAAATGAACTATATTCTGTTTTGCGTTAAAAGTAAAAATAAATTCCAAAAAAAAAGTCTCGTTTATATTTGATTCACCTATTACTAAACAGCTGAAACAGTGGACATATGTTCAAGAGGAGCGTACCAACTCAAAAAATCGCTAATCGAATGTAGCTAGCCCTAGTAGAAATTTGAATATTCACCTTATTTTTTTTAACAGACCTCGTACATAATATAAAGTATGAAAAAAAAGACATAAGGTCAATTCAGTGACCAATTTGAATTCTTTATTTCCAGTTCTTTCACTTCAGTTGGTTGCTTGTTATAAAACTTTTTAAGTTGAAGAGAGCAAACACCGTTACTGTAATTAGCTGATTGACTCGGCCGTTATTTGATGAAGATCCATAGTAATTTCACAGATTACACCTAATAATTTGATCTTCATAAACTTTATTTTGAAAAATATCACGACCTGTTTCGCTATCACAGTAGCTTTTCTACGTTATTCACTAAGAAAAATCTATTGTGATAGCGAAACATGTCATGATATTTTTGGAAATAAAGTTTGTGAAGATCAAATCGTTAGGTGTTGTTTGTGAAATTACTGTAATTAGATTGAAATTTCTAGTGATCAAACTAAAACTGTAATAGTTCAGGATATAATGTGAAACAGAAAAATAAAATTTTAATCAATATCCAGAATGGTGGCAGAAAATTCAAAATTAAATATTACCAATCATTTTGATAAAACTTATACCTATCAAATTAATTTCTCTTTGAAGATCCCCATCAGCACCAATTAAAGATAAATTCTTTGGTCTACAAGACGAATCGAGCGATTCACCATTTTTTACTTCATTTTCATCATTCTCTCCACTGAGACTGCCAATAGAAGATATTCCAGTATCTCCTTCTGCTAAGTTAGCCGATTCAGTTTTGGCTTCTTCATTTTCACATTCCTTATGTACCGCTTCATCATCACCAGAATTTTTGTCAACTTGGATTTCAGTTTCTTCACTATCCGGGCTACACTTGGAGTTAGTTTCAATTTCAGTTTTAATAACTACGGGCAGAGATTCTTGTTCTTTATTTGTCACTTGTGTTTTCTCATCACTTTTTATATCACTGATATCTGAAACATAAGTGGATTAATAGAAGAATGTCAACTTACATGGTGACAGGTAATTATACCACAGCTATTTTCAGGGTATGTGAGCTGTGGTCCACAGACTATCCTTACATTGGTCTACAAATTATCCTTACAGGTTTTTCAATATCCTGTTTGATATTGAGTCAGCACCTGGGCTCTTTTTGGGTTTGATACCGCGGATCAGCCCGTTCAGTTCGTCGTCTGAGATGGGTCTGATGACGTCCTCGTCGTCGAATAGAAATGTGTCTTCCACTTCTTCCTTGATTCTTATATCCCTATCGATGTCAACGTAAGGGTCTATGTTCAGCCTGAATTGGCTTTCCATAGTGTCCGCGAAGGCTGTGGCTTTAATCCTCGGTTGCGAAACAGACTCCTCTTGCTCCATGTGAGGGTGCAGGAGCGTCTCTTTTTCTTTCTATTCTTGACTAATGGCCAAATATAACCATCTCCAGACTTTAAACTATCGAGATGTTCTTGCCAACTCTTGTTTGTAAAGTCAATGATAGCTCGTTTCACTTCATTGGCTTTCACATTCGCTCTGGCTCTGTCTCCTGGAAACAGAGTCTTTTGATACGTTCTTCTCAGAAGGAGGGAATTCGTTATAGGATCTCGGTGGTTCCTCGTAATTAGAGGTTGCCGCCGCGCCAAGAGAGCGTTTTTGATGTTTTCCTTGAAACGTACTACCGCTGCATCTAAGGCTGCGGTGGTTTCGGGGGGTCGTAGTACACTGGGGGTTTCTTCTAGTCTATCCTGATACTTTTACTATACAGTGCATCTTGCTTTCTGGTCACTAATTTTATTCCGTTGGAATGAATGAGGGCAACCACGAATATTCTGGCCGCGAGAGGGCGCTGAGGAGGGTGAAATCAGCTCCCATGGTATTTCGTTGCTTACATATGGATAAAATGAATTCATTTGAATAACGCGGCAAGGAGTTGAGGAATATTTCAAAGAAGGGAGAATTTAGATCAGCGATACTAGGGCAGGCCGTACTGAACAGTAACGATCTGATTTCTTATATGTCCTAACAGAAATAACTGTGAATGTTGTAGGTCAGGGGCCACCAATTACTTTCATTAGGAATCTTTTTTACATACATAATCAAGCGAGGCATAAATAACAAACAGAACGGAAAATTTCAGAGAAGCGATGACTTGAGTGCATGACACAGTTGCTTTGTTGTGACGACAAACTCGTCTGTGGAGAAAAAACAGTGTTCAAGAATATATTTTTGCGCATTCTTTGAACTGATCGAAAGATAGTGATTTGATTATCCCTGGCAAGCAGTTACATAAATTGAAATTCCAAGAATTTTTTTGAGATTTGATTAATCTATATTTTGGAATATTATGCTCATGTATATCTGACTGGCAGTCGTATTCTGATTAAATCTCATTCGCCTCTCAATTGAGTAAATTGGTGAATTTGTCTTTATAACCTCTGATGTTGATCACCACTAGTTCTCTAAACATGTGAGAAACTATTGCCTTGAGCATATCACATTTAAAAATACCCAAGTGCTTAATAGACTATAGAGCTACTTTCAGAGACTATATTAGGGAAAACAAAAAAATTAACAGGGACAATTTCAACAGAAAGTTAGAGACAATTAACATAAATAAAGCCTGGGTACCTGAACTCAACAATACATGATGCACACCAATTAACTCAACCTCAACCACCAATGGAATAAAACCGAATTCCGAATCATGGTGTGAGACAAGTAGAGCTTTGAATATGTTGTTCCAACACCTTTGATAATGTTTAATGCAGTTGTAGATGAAACGTGACACATACAAATTTGTAGACCACGGCCAAGAAACTTGAAAAACAGCTTTGACATACTTACTTTCTCTCTCTAAGAATTCATTATTTTTACAATCTTTGGCATCTTTGTATTCTACCATATCATCTCCAGAGGTCAGCTTATTTTCACAAACAGTAACATTTTCAATTGAATGACCACTTTCAGTATCAAGATATTTTTCATGAACTTCGTGACTATCCTCATTTTTTTCCAAAGTTCTCTCGCAAGTTTTTGAGTGATTTTCTAGCATGATGGGATTATCTTTATGATCATCTTTCAGAACTTCTTCATCATTATTTAAAGTTGTTGGGCTATTTCTTTCAACATTTCTTTGGTAGCTGTGAATTTCTTCATCATTTTTAGGAAATTCAAGATCCATTTTTAGAACTTCTGGTTTGTTACTATGTATTATATCACCTTGTGGAATTTTTAAGTTGTTTAAAGGTATCTCTGAATTATCAATTATAGAAACATTCTCGGTATTTGGACGATTATTTATATCACCTTCAGTTACTGCTAGTTCAATTTCAAATTCTGCCAGTAATGTATTTATATCACTGTCACTTAAATTTAATTCATCTTTGAATCCAACTCTAGATGATTCCTCAATATTTTCCACATCAAAATGAACATCACTGTTTTCTTTCTGTGCTATAATTATATTTTCATTTTGTGTTTCACCAATATCTATTGCATTCTCATTGAAAATTTCAATAAGACTACTAGGTTGCACATTACTTTCAGGAGACTCTTTTACTTCTGTACTCTCATTAGATACTTCAATTAGATTACTAAATTGGACAATATCTTCAGAGTTATTTTTTTCTACAGAATTTGCTTTTTTCTTGTGGTCGTCATAATTGTCATTCTCTATTTTAGAACTAATATCAACAGTTTCCTTTTCTATTTCACATGATGAAACTTTCAACTTTTCTACTTCATCTAAAATGAAAGATGCGATGATAGTTTCATTTCTGTCTGAATTACATATTTCTTCATTTTTTGATGAACCACCAACTCTTGATTCACTACTGTCATCAATACTTTTCACATTATCGGGCTCAGAAATTGAATTATTACAAGTAGATTTTTTAGATGTATTTTCTATTTGGCTAACATCCGCTACATCGATATTCGTATTCAAATATTCATTCAAACTGTGAAAAACGTTGTTGATAGAATGTTTTCCATTACTATTATTAGAGGAAGTACTTGTATGTCCTTCTTGATTTCTTGAGGAATGGTACTGATCTGTTAGCTCACTATATTCAAAATCATTGAGTACCTGATCTAAATCTATTGCAAACTTATCCATCTAAAACAAATAATTGAGGAAAAATCTGTGAGGTGATAATGGAGAGTTTGAAAACAGTTCAAATAAGGAAAAACAACAAATGAATCATATTGATATACCTTCACCATAGATTGATTTATTTTTATTTATTCGTCGTCTTATTATAAAAAATAATTTTAATACTGCTACTGAGTTTTAATTACTTCATTTACGCAGTTTCCTTATTTTATTATTTTTCTTTCATTCTGATTCTGACATTAGACTGATTACACATGAATAATGTTTTGACAGATGACATTATTAATGTCAACTTTTTTATAAGCGAATAAGTCGAGTTCTTAAATTCACAGAATGAGCTGTGAGTTCTCTGATACATTCATTATAAGCCCATTCGAAACGTTTACGCGATTTTATAAGTTGGAGGCCAATGTATTTTTTTAAATAATTGATGTAGTACTCAGAAAGCAGCAGTTTCATAGCTTTATTGGGGATTATTGGGAATAACGTATTTGTTGAAACTAAGATATTCAAATACTTGAACAGTTTTGCTTTTGAAACATATTTCAATAAGTACAGAAAAATCTATAGAGGAGTAATACGTAATGCAGAAGATATATATTACAAAGACAGAATGAATAATGCTGCTATTAAAGGATTTTTCTCATCCTTGACATAAAGTCGTAATGTTATGAATGAAATTAATACTTCAAGTATAGGTGCTGATGAGTTGACAAGACCTTATTCCGAAACTTCAAAGTCCACCATTGAGGATGAGTTTTCCATTTAAGTGACATTTTATATCATATCTCTCTCATATACTACATTGTGTAGCATTCCTATAAATGACATCTGATTCCAATTCGTTTGAAGATTTGGAGTACAAACTGAATAGTATAAAGTGTTGTATAATTCATATGAAGGTTGTTACTAAAGTGCTTTTTCTTTTGTGTTTATGACAATGTTTATATGACAGTAGTTGTTTCAGGAGGGCTCTTTCTTCCAGTGTATCTAATGCTGAAAGTAACTTCTATGCATGATCTACACATTATTGTAAAGCGTTCATCTTGAACTTGATTGCTCTCTTCCGCATTCCATTCAACCATATTTTTCTCATTCAATCAATATTACTGGAGTTTTTTCTCAACACCAAATCGTTATTTTTAACACCTCGACACGTGTTTCGATCACCAAGTGATCATCTTCAAAGAGGAAGATGTGCACAGACCACATGACACCGAAGTACACCTTTAACACAAACTTCACGGCCAAAATCATAAGCCGTGAAGAGTGGAAGACCATTAGTCATCCCGAAAATATGTTTGGAAAAAACACCTGGTATACAGATGATTCGAAGACCAAACATGGAACGGGAGCTGGAATATACCGAGCGGATAGAAATCTAAACTACAGCTATCCGCTAGGACTATACACATCCGTCTTTCAGGCGGAAGTGTATGATATCTTGCAGTGTGCAAGGCTTATTAAATTGAGACCTCAAAGAAATGAGCGGATCAATATTTTTACAGACAGCAAGAACGCACTAGGGACCCTGACAAACGCGAAGGAGACATGAACCTGCAAACAGGAACAAATTAACTTTGTACTGGGTGCCAGGGCATTCAGGAACCACAGGTAATGATAAAGCTGATGAATGCGCCAGACGCGGATCATCAACTTCATATATAGGTCTTGAACCAGCTCTGGGGGTACCAAAATCATTGGTACGAAACCAGATTAGGACATGGACCAATAAGAAGCACACAGAGTACTGGACAAAAGTACCTGGCAACAAACACAGTAGAACCTTCATTAGGGAACCGTCCGAGAAAAGAACCGAAGAACTACTTCAATATAGTAGGGATCGGCTCAGAATAATTACAGGGTTACTAACCGGTCATTGTCCGCTTAGAGGACACCTGAATAAAATGGGACTGTACAACGGAGACCTCAGTTGCAGATTATACAATGAAGGGATATAAACAGCTCTACACATCTTATGCGAATGTGAGGCACTGAATCACAGGAGGAATCACACGATAAAAATAAAATAAAAACAACAATAAAAATTAATTGGCGCTCCGGGGCGACTTCATTAGATGAGAATCTTACCTGGAGAAGTCACATACAAAAATTGTGCAGTAAACTCAATTCAGCTTATTATTAGATCAAACAGTTAAAATAGTGTTTAGATAGGTTTGGTTTACTAAATGTTTACTTTGCGAATGCATACGTCCACATCAGTTTCAACATAATGGCTTGGGGATGTGCGAAGGAATTTTCTAGAGTTTTCATCTCTCAGAAACGACTGATAAGATTGATAGTCAACCTGGGGTACCGAGAAAGTTGTAGATCCGTTTTCAAAAGAGAACGCTTGTTGACTGCACCCGCAATATATATAATGAAATGTGTAATTTTTGTGCACAGGAACCTTGACTTGTACATGACGAACTTGAGCATTCACGGTCGTGATACTCGCCATGCTACTGCTCTGAGGGTCCCTTCGCATAAGAGTGTAGTAGTAGTAATGCCATAAGTTTTTATAACAGACTGCCACTTTCTATAAAGAGATTGAATTCTGCAAATTTGTTAAAGTTAAAAACTTATTACTGGACAAATGTTACTACAGTCATAAGGAATATTTAGAGGATTCTTTCACAGAAGAATAATAAGATATATAATCGTTCTAATTTTTCACTTGCTGTTTTGCTTTAGTTTCAGTGTTCTGACTCGCGATTTTATCGTTTTTTTATATATGTGTATATGTATGTAAATATTTTGGATGATGCAACTAATTTTCCTTTTTTTCCTAATTTTCGAGCTTCGAAGGGTGAATAAACGCCTTGGAGTAAGCCAATCCTGGAAGATTCTGCCAGAAGTCCATAAATCTTCTTGCCATCCAGGTGTTGTGTTTGTTTGGCAAAGCCCAAAGCGATGTCAATGACAGGTTCTGGTCCAATGAAGCTGCTTGCAGCACCCTCCTTCGCAAAAGAGTCAGCAGCTTCATTGCCTTCCAGGCCAGTATGGCCAGGAATCCAGATCAGAGACAATCTGTTAAGTCTTCGTATCGAGAAGAGTCGTTTTTGGCAATTTGCTACCAATTTAGACGTTGCTCGGTAGGAGCCAAGAGCTTCCAACGCCGCTTGACTGTCCGAGAATATTTTTATTGACTTGTGAGTGGGGTTGGATTTATCCAATCTCTCCGCACATAATTCAATAGCGTTAATTTCCGCTTGAAATGCAGTCGCATAAGTTCCTAAGCAGGTAGATAACTTCTCCCGGAGGATTCAGTCCTCTCTACTCGGGAATAGTACTTTATGAGGCAGTTCGTAGTTGACAGTTGGAGGCATTAAGTCAGAGGTCATTTCCAGAATGCTGTGACTTCCAATGTCAACCAACAGTCTGTTGTACTCTGCATTGAATTGATTTGTGCAATTGGCAATGTGCACTAGTCTGAATGCAGTCCATCTAGCCTCTCTCTCCAGGAAAATGTGGAGTGAAGGTAGATCTAGAAGGATCTCCATGGCCGCTGACGATGTGGTACTGATGGCACCACTGATAGCCAGACAAGCCTGTCTCTGTAAGCCAGAGAGCTTCGCTTGGGCCGTTTTCTAGGCCACCAACGTAATTACACTCCCTAAACCAAGGTAGTTCACATACCCGGTATTAAAATTGTCTCATTTCATTCAAAATCAATTATTTTAAATATTCCATATCACAGTAAAAAAGTAGATTAAAACATATAAAAATATTCACAAAATAGATATTTTGGTGTTTACAACTACTATATCATTAAAATTAACATTTGAACATAAAATATACGAATTATCAAAAAATCTTCAAGACAATCGTTCAAAAAGCTACAGCAAAAGAAACATTTCAAATTTCAGTTATACACATTCCACAGACTTATAACTCCATCAGCGCCACTAGCAGCAAAGATTTTAGCTTTCCAAAAGTTGACTTTACAAGGTGAACATTGTATATCAGTAACAGGTCCATTGTGTCCTGACAGAGCTGCCAGTACTCTCAGTGTTCTCCAAGAATAGACCCTTATTTTACCGTCGCTACAACCTGCGAGCATAATTTTCGACTCTGGCCGTCGCAGTTTCAGAACGTTGCAGCCATCGTTTGTCATCGACACTTCTGCTTTTAGTTCCATTTTATAGTCGTTGTTTATAGAAAACACTTGCAAAGTTTCCGAGGTATTCCCACATATACCTCGCCTAGTTTCTGGATCAAATGTTAAGGATAGTAAATGTTCTTGTACTTTCAAGAATCCATAACATTCGGATGTTTCCATATTCCATATCACCAAATGACCTAAAACATGTAAGGAATTATGTATTTCATATTAGATATAATAATATCTTCAATTCAACAATATTGCTAAACAGCTATTATTGTTAGCTACCTTTTGAACACCCTCTAACTACAGAAGAAAAAAGTGATCGTTGACATGATCTAATATATTTTTACAAAGGATAAATCAGATTTGAAATTATTATTAGTAGTGATGTAAATTATCTCTTGAGAAAAAATACCGCCGGACGCTGCTGGTCTTTGTCAATTGATTGTGACTTGGCCAAGGTCGCGCTTAACTCGATCATTATAAGCCGTAGCCGAGTGTCTGTTTACATTCTGGTACAATTTTTTTTACAAATTTCCAAATATGTATTCAATATATTTCACGTGTTTTTTTTGGTGTGAGCAACTCTGGGTGCAACTCTGGACTCTTGGACTATAACAAGCTTCCTAATGAAATTAAATAGGTCTTATATATTTTAGTTCATTTTGTATTTTGTTTAATAACTGATATATCTGTATAATCTTTGTTTATTAGGACATCTCTTTCTAATAAATCTATTTCTATAAGTACCTACATTATCGAGGATTATTAGTTGGTGCTAAAGTCAAATTGTTTATGTAGTGTTGATTTATAATTAACTGGAAAAAAAAAGATCCATATGAATAAAACAGGAGCAAATACTTTTGCTCACATTTTTTGAGACAGAATTATTATGTGGTAAAACTGATGACAGAGATGGAACGATAGTAAAAGCTTTTACTTGTCTTCATTCATACAACCCAACCCAACAAAAAAAAAGGTCAACTCACCTGTTTCATAGCCAGCTATAATAATAACTTTATTATCTAATAAAACCTGGTCTAGTATCATAATATGTCCCAGGCCTTCCTTATTAGGTTTCAATTCCTTTACTTTTTGGAGATTATATACTTGCAATATTTCAATGCATCCATCTTCTTTGGCAATTATTAAAGAGCCTTCGAACAATATACTTTTGCAATATCCGCCACTACAATCTCTGCTGTCCGTTATTTCATATTTGCTACCTCTAACTGACCACAAATTAACAAATCCAGCTTTATCTTGGGTGATGATATTGAAATTTACGCAATGAATAGCCTGAATGGAATTGCCCATCTTTTGTTTATGTTGGAGTCGATTCGTCTGAAAACGTGCATAATTTCAACCAATCAAAAATGTACTTCATTGCCAAAGAAAAAAATTTTTATTACAAAGCTTAAATAAATTTAAAAAAAAGGTAGAATTCACAGTAACAATGGAACAATATAGATTCTAATGCTACATGTAGACAGGACATAATATTCTACAAAGCAGTTAAGAATTGATTTACATGTATAGATAAAATAAATAAATCAGTCCGTTCGACCTCCAGGGTTCAGGTACTCAAAACCTGTCTTCAAGATATCCTTCCAAGCTATAATATGCTTTGGTGAGTAATACTTCTTTCAGACGTTTTCGGAATGTTCTTGTATCTATTATACCTTTCATTTCAAATGGTAGATGATTGAATATCTTCTGACTCTCAAATATTATGGAATTTTGTGTTAATGTTGAAGTTGGCTTTGGCAGAGGTATATTGGCATTTTGCCGGGTGTTATATATTCTTTCGGAAGGAAAAGTATTTTTTCTCATTTGACTTAGACATACTGTTTCTAGAATGAAGATGCAGTAGATTGTTAGTATTCTACTCTTTATGAAAAGTGGTCTACAGTGATCCAAACGCTTGGCTCTACATATACAGGGCTTTTCATGATGAGCGTTAATTAGCCGTTTCTGACAAACTATTCAATGGATCAACCTGTAAATTTCACAGTATGCATAAATCAATATGACCTACACGCCTAAAATATTTCAGACGAAGCGGCGTTGTCGCTTCTACTATAAAGTAGCGGCTTCTTTGATTTTTCAAATGGAATACCCCGTATATAATATCATATTATGATTCATTATCACTTTGACAACAAATTCATTTCCCTATACCTATCTATTACCGTTTAGAAGATATAATTTAATTTCGATATTTTTTTACCAAACATGAACTTTTATAAATGCTGATAATCTTGAACTCTCTAGCACAAAAACGATCAAATTTTAAATGGAGTGGAGTGATACTATGAGGATCTTCACTCCCAGTCATATTTTCATTTGCCTCATACAGGGTCTTCAAAAAATGCAGATACTTTGATCTCATGAAAAAATGAGTGGAACTAAATTTTTTCAAATGGAACACCCTGTATATTTCAGATAATTCTATTTCCATTTTGAACCGTTTTCGAGATACACTGTTTCAAACGGAAACTGACGTGGTTTTCTTGCTCGTTTTCTTGAATTCATCACTTATTTTGGATATTCAACATTTTTTTTATACTTAGTAATATTTCTTTTTGATCCAGTTTTTTAACTGTCTCAGATCAGTCAATTCGAAATTGGTATGTACCTACCTTAGAAAAAGTTACAATTTATATACATTGAGGTATTGGTCTCTAACGTACAACAGTACCCATCAATATTTTTTAATAGTGTGCTTTGGAAAAATAAATAAACCAATTATTTAACGTCAGACTTTCGTTGGTGGTTTTGACTGATTGTGATAGCTACCAATTATAATAGAATAATGTCAAGATTAGGTTACAGTAATGAAGATTTCTTGAATTTATTAATAATTTATGGTGAGTGCAATAGAATTGCAAGTAGAACATGCCGAATATTTCATGAAAGATATCCACAACTTCTGAAGCCGAATAATAATGTGATAAATCGACTACTAAAAAACTGTAGGTTGAATGAAATCTTCCGCCTAAAAATCATTCGTAAGAAGACTAAAGTGGATGATGATGACAATGGTATAACAGTTTTGGGATACTTTCATGCATTTCCAAATGCTTCTCTACACGAGGCTAAAAGGGAGATAGGTATACCCTACGTGACAATTTGTCGAATTCTTAATAAGTATAAATGGCATCCCTATAAGTTCTGCTGTGTCCAACATTTGAAAGAGACTGATTGACTTCGTAGAGTGGAATTCTTTGAATGGTTACTTGTCAAGACTCAAGAGGATGAACATTTCCTTGACAAAATCATATGGACAGATGAGGCCAAGTTCACAAAAAATGGAGTTTTCAATAGACACAACAGTCATTATTGGGCGCCAGAAAATCCCCATGTTGTCCGCCAAAGTGGTTTTCAAGAAAGATGGCAATTCAATGTATTTTGAGCCATAAAGAATGAATCAATTTTTTATTTCGAGTTTAATGATGATAATTTGAATGCATCAAAATATGAAGATTTACGGAGGAATGGAATTCAAATGATTTTAAATAATAGACTAGGAAGAGAACATGTATGGTAACAAATGTATGGTGCTCCACCCTATAATTCTCATTCAGTCAGCGAAGCTTTAACTGAAATCTTCGAAGACAGATGGATTGGTAATAATGGACCTTTTCGTTGGCCTCCTAGAACACCAGATGGCAATCCATTAGATTATTTCGTTGGAGTTTCATTAAAAATATGGTTTACTCTACTCCAATAACAACAATGGAAGATATGAAATTGAGAGTTACAACTGCTTTCAATATTTTGACTCCAGACTTGATCAGAAGCGCTACACATGACAATGTTTTTAAGAGATTACATGTTTGTTGAAGTAGAGGTGGAGATGTGTTTGAACATATTCTGAAATACTCTGACGATTAAATTAACTCATTAATTTATGGGTTTATTATTTTCAGTTCGTGTTTCAGCGTTAATAAAACTATTGTTTGAAGAGAAGTTTCATTCGATCGTTGAGGAGTATTTTAATAATTATCTTTTCATCGTATTATCTGTGACTAATCGAGAAACATTAAACGAAATCTGTTTTACGAAAATGAGTGATGAACAAGGAAACCATGTCAATTTCCGTTTGAAACAGTTTATCTCGAAAACGGCTCCAAATAGAAATAGTATTATCTGAACAAAGTTAATCTAAAATTGGGTATAGAGCTCAAAAATGTTGAAATATACAGGGTGTTCCATTTGAAAAAATTTAGTTCCACTCATTTTTTCATGAGATCAAAGTATCTGCATTTTTTGAAGACCCTGTATGAGGCAAATGAAAATATGACTCGGAGTGAAGATCCTCATAGTATCACTCCACTCCAATTCAAATTTGATCGTTTTAGTGCAAGAGAGTTCAAGATTATCAGCATTTATAAAAGTTCATGTTTGGTAAAAAAACATCGAAATTAATTTATATCTTCTAAACGGTAATAGATAGGTATAGGAAAATAGTATATGAATTTGTTGATAAAGTGATAATGAATCATAATATGATATTATATACGGGGTATTCCATTTGAAAAATCAAAGAAGCCGCTACTTTATAGTAGAAGCGACAACGCCGCTTCGTCTGAAATATTTCAGACGTGTAGGTCATATTGATTTATGCATACTGTGAAATTTTCAGGTTGATCCGTTGAATAGTTTGCCAGAAACGGCTAATTAACGCTCATCATGAAAAGCCCTGTATCTCTTATCGCCTTTTTTTGTAGAACAAACACTGATTGCATCAACTGCTTGCTACATAAACCCCAGAAAGCGATACCATACCTCAGATGAGACTCTACTAATGAAAAATAAGATGTTTTTTCTGCTACTATCCCCAACTCCTTGGTGATGACCCCAATAGCGTAGAAGCTAGATGCAAGTTTTTTGTTGAGATGTTTTACGTGTTCACCAAACTTCAGGGTATTATCAATCCATAATTCCAAGAATTTGGTGCACATCTTATTTTCGATGACATGCTTCTGGAGGCTTAGGTTTCCCGAAACAAATTTAAACGAAATTATGTTAGTTTTATTCACATTGAAACATAAAGAATTGGAATCACACCAAGGTTTCACTTTCTCTAAATCAGTTTCAATTATATTTCTCAGAGCGCCTGTATTATTTCCATGCCCTTAGTAAAGTTATATCGTCTGCAAACATTGTAAACTTTCCTTGTATGTCGATATTAGATAGGTCATTCACATAGAAAGGAACAAAATGGGACCGAGCACTGATCCTTGGGGGACTCCACAGGTGATTTTCGAAAGACTAGAATTTTTGTTCTGCAGCTTTACCATTTGAATTCTATCTGAAAGATAGGATCGGAACCAATTAAGGGTTGTTCCTTTGATCCCATAAAGGAACAATTTTTCCAACAGCACTCTGTGATCAACGCAATCAAAGGTTTTAGAAAAGTCCCAGAATACTGCCGCAGCCACTTCACCTTTATTGAGTCTTACATATAACTCTTCTAGGAAGACAAAGATATCATAATTTTTAGGAAAGAAAGTTTTTGGCTTTCTACTACTCCATCTGATACAAAAAAAATGGACGAGAGAATCTTCCAAAGAAAGGAAGGAAGTAATCAATTTGAAAATAAGTAACTCTATACATGGATGTGTAGATCATGCAAAGAAGTAACTTTCAGACACAAACTGAAAGAAAGTCCTCCTGAAACAGCTACTTTCATATAAACATTGAATTACACGAAAGAAAAAAATTCTTTCGAAACAAATACTTCTATATGAACACTGAATTATACAGAAGATACTTTTCTCTATTCAGTTTGTATATCGAACATTTGTTGGGGAATAAGAATCAGATATCATTCACATGAGTTCTACTTTGAATGAATGGTAATAAATTGTACTCACATGGAACACTGTCACTCTAACTGCCTTAAGGCTCTTCAGTACCAAATTGGATAACATTAAAGAAAATACACACTTCATTCATGAATTACGATTTTGAATGTCACGGAATAAGCTTGATCTGCTTATGTCATCGATGACATCGTAATGACATTCATTCACCTATTTGATTTAATCTTTAATGTTATCCAATTTGGTACTGAAGAGCCTTAAGGCAAGTGTCTTAAGGCGAAACACGTGTATACCAGTTAGAGAAAGTTTTTGGCTTTCTACTACTCCATCTGATACAAAAAAAATGGACGAGAGAATCTTCCAAAGAAAGGAAGGAAGTAATCAATTTGAAAATAAGTAACTCTATACATGGATGTGTAGATCATGCAAAGAAGTAACTTTCAGACACAAACTGAAAGAAAGTCCTCCTGAAACAGCTACTTTCATATAAACATTGAATTACACGAAAGAAAAAAATTCTTTCGAAACAAATACTTCTATATGAACACTGAATTATACAGAAGATACTTTTCTCTATTCAGTTTGTATATCGAACATTTGTTGGGGAATAAGAATCAGATATCATTCACATGAGTTCTACTTTGAATGAATGGTAATAAATTGTACTCACATGGAACACTGTCACTCTAACTGCCTTAAGGCTCTTCAGTACCAAATTGGATAACATTAAAGAAAATACACACTTCATTCATGAATTACGATTTTGAATGTCACGGAATAAGCTTGATCTGCTTATGTCATCGATGACATCGTAATGACATTCATTCACCTATTTGATTTAATCTTTAATGTTATCCAATTTGGTACTGAAGAGCCTTAAGGCAAGTGTCTTAAGGCGAAACACGTGTATACCAGTTAGAGTGACAGTGTTCCATGTGAGTACAATTTATTACCATTCATTCAAAGTAGAACTCATGTGAATGATATCTGATTCTTATTCCCCAACAAATGTTCGATATACAAACTGAATAGAGAAAAGTATCTTCTGTATAATTCAGTGTTCATATAGAAGTATTTGTTTCGAAAGAATTTTTTTCTTTCGTGTAATTCAATGTTTATATGAAAGTAGCTGTTTCAGGAGGACTTTCTTTCAGTTTGTGTCTGAAAGTTACTTCGTTGCATGATCTACACATCCATGTATAGAGTTACTTATTTTCAAATTGATTACTTCCTTCCTTTCTTTGGAAGATTCTCTCATCCATTTTTTTTGTATCAGATGGAGTAGTAGAAAGCCAAAAACTTTCTTTCCCAAAAATTAATCACTTCTAAAAATATATCCCTTTCAAATCAAACATAATTTTTACTTTTGGATCTTCGAAAACCAAAGTGTGAGCTACTCAGTATATTGTGCGTCTCCAGAAATTTTAGCAACCTTTTTTTACAAGCTTCTCTATCACTTTTGACAAAGTAGATATTAGTGAAATAGGAGGAAAATTGGATGGCTCATTCAGATCACAACCCTTGTGAAACGGAATCACTATAGCAGTTTTCAGTACATCCGGAAATACACCAATTGAAAATGATATATCAATTGATTCTGCTACTACAAAAAAGGCATGATCTGGCAGTTTTTCTAATAAATTTACTGATATTTCATCAATTCCATGCGTTTTTTTTATTTTTCAGTTTCCTAAATGTTTCCTCAAGTTGTTCAATATTTGTATGATCTAAAATGAATTCTTCTGAAATTATTACGTTACTCAGTTAGTCTAAAGGGTTTTTTTGTATAAATATGTTTAGTTTAAGTTTTTCTGCTATTGTACAGTAATACACATTGAGGCTATCAGGGTTGATGTCAATTTGCACTGGAAGCTTGTTTGTTTTGCCTCTCAGATCATTGAAAATAGCACAGTTCTCTTTAGGTTTATTGGACGCTTTGGAAAGTCTCTATTATAATATTTCTCTTTTGCATATCTTATAATTCTTCTATAAATCTTTCGGTACTCATTGAAAAAGCTGTGGAAGAAATCACTTGTAGTGTATTTCCTAATCATGCGTAGGGCCCTCATATTACTTCTTCGATTGACGACTTGTTTATTTTGTGGAAATTCATGTTCACTGATGGATTTTACAGGTATATGACGCAGGTACCGGGTATCAGGTATATCAAATCATTTATGATAGAATAAGCAACATAGGTATAAATTACTCAGATTTAAATGTAATCAGTTAGTTTTGAATTGTAATAAGTTATTTTTGCAGATGATTCAAAAATATATTTACCTGTCGAAACTATCAAAGACTGTAGTACATTGCAACGGCAGTTAGAAAATATACAGACTTGGTGTGGAGTTAACAAACTATATCTCAATGCATCCAAATGTAAAGTAGTGTCTTATAGTAGGAAAATGTCAGTCATCGACTACAATTATCGAGTAGATGTCATTTCACTGTCACGAAGTAACTCAATTAAAGATCTTGGTGTATATTTTCAAAATTTGTCTTTTTCCAACCACATTAGATCGAAATTAAGTAAAGCATTGAGAGTTTATGGCTTTATAGTTCGCAATTGTAGATCTTTTTCAAACATATCTGCTCTATTTACTCTGTATGTAGCCTACGTAAGGTCATATTGCTCTGTTCTATGGTATCCATTCTACAATTGCTATAATACATTAATAAGTTCAATGTCGTTTCTTGTGTGATATCAATTTCGATTCCCTGGAATATATTGTTGACACTGCATCTCAGTATATTTTTAATTCTCTGGTATAGTTTTTTTAAATTTTTTTTACAATTTTGTTATTCATTTTCTCAAATTGTAACTTTGTTAATTATAAGGATCTATATCACTTTTTTAACAAACTTAGTTAACCCAGTAAATGGCTATTATTATTATTATTATTATCAAAAAACGAGAGCTCCCGAGTTACTTCTTTTCATGATCTACATATCCATGTATAGAGTTACTTCCTTCCTTTCTTTGGAAGACTCCCTCATCCTTCTTTTTTTTGTATCAAGATGGAGTAGTAGAAAGCCAAAAACTTTCTTTCCCAAAAATTAATCACTCCTAAAAAATATAACCCCTTCAATTCAAACTATTTACAGTTTCACTACAATCGAAAAAAGGATACCTATATAGAAAATGATGATTTTTCATATATAAGAGGAAAACAGATATTTTCACTATTATAATTCATTTGTTGTTTGTGGTATAAAAATCACACAAAAAATATTAAGAAGAAAATGTATTGCTTTGTTTTTGCAAGATTCAACAATAAAATGTTGTTCTATATTAGGACCACAAGGAAAACTGAACACAAAACATAAAAAATCCAAACTGAAATAATTAATCTCTAGTGGAATTTAAAAAAACAGACTTTTCGGTCAAACAAAGCCCGACATTACAACTGGAGTAGTGCCATCCTGTCTAGGAGAGATTGTTTACAATCTTTCTCTTAGGTGAAGGTTTAATACACGCAATTGAGTCACGTTGAAATTAATCGAGTCCCTGGTATTTTGCTGTCAATATTCAGCGTGGTATTAGCCGGGAAGTTAATTGTTTTTTGGCAGGCATTTACCAGAACCTAGTATGTAGATAGTTGGGAGAGATGAATATTTAGAGATTTTATTTTGGAATATTTATTTTCTTATATCTACGTATCTTTGATTAGTCAGGTTCAACATAATTCATTCTACAGTGAGGACGTAAGAAGTCCTCCCCCCCCTTAACTTTTGAACGGAACAAGCTATCGAGGTCTGGTAAAATTCAGGTAAAAAGGTACTACTTTTACTACGTTTTGGCATAAAAATGATTGTGGTTACGTGGCCTAGTGTCAAAAGGACACCACCAACTTTCTTTTTTAAATGTAAAGAGGGGTCATGAGGCTCCTGGATTTGAAAGCCTTCCGAGTCTCTATCCAACACCGCTGTTTTTGAGAAAATCGGCCGAGCCGTTTCAAACTGACAAGCATTTGAAATTTGCTCCAAATATTTAACAAATAAATTATTTCAACTATTAATTGCAGCAAAATGTTAACTCCGTTACTGATTCTGGTCGAAAAGACAATTTTTTGTGGTAAAACAGGTGGGCATATTATTGTTATATTAAATTGGGATTTTTTTTATACCTTACTTATTTTGTTGGAGACTCCAAATAACATTTCATTTCAATGTCAGTCTAATATTGACGTTAATCATATCGATACTTTTGACAGTTTTCATATGTTTCAGCATTTCTTTATAATTTTCAAATGCCTTGTCCCCGTCCTTTGGAAGAAAAAACCGAAGCAATTTCAATTTACGCTGAAGCTAGGTGTAATTACCATGACGCACCTTTTACATTAAAAAAAAAATGAATGGTGCCCTATTGACATAAGGCCACGTGACCACACTCATCTTTATGCCAAAAAGTAGTACCATTTTACCTGAATTTTACCCGACCTCGATAGCTTGTTCCGTTCAAAAGTTAAGGGTGGGGGGGGAGGACTTTTTACGTCCTCACTGTATATTCATCTCTATGTAGATGATACAACATGTCATCTGATGATTATTCTGAAGATATAAGAAACATAATTTGTTCATTTCACGATTTTCCACCTAGTTTCTATGTCATCAGATTCCACCTTTTGACAAACATGGCTCTTATGTCCAGTAGATTTGCAATTAGCACAAAACATCGATTTTGAAGGTATGATCGAAGCTTTCTCAGTTTTGCGGCTATTGTGGAAACTTTTCATTGAAGTTTTTGAATAATAATACGCCTTTGGTAAAGTTACGTTAGAGATTTGCATATGTTATTTTGAGAAATCATAAGGTTGACATTATTTTTTTTCAAACTTCTCCCAACAAAGTTCAACATATTGGGTAATTTATACAGATGTGCGTTATATTGAAGTGACTACTATAGTTACTAATGAGTTTAAATAACTTTCGAACCGAATTAGGGTGTCCATGTTGTTTTCACAAATAGTGTTGAAGACTTTCAATTAATGTAAAATTATATCAATAATTTTGTTAGGAATGCCAAACCTCATTTCTAGAATTTTTATAACTTGCTCTAGATTTTCAGGACTGATTATCAATCCATTAACGGCTAACTTCGCTTCTCTTCTAAGGCACTGGTGTAATTTTATCATTGCTTCTTTTGGCATGTAATAATACATTGAAGATACTTTTTGGAAATGGCATATAAATGGTGGCCAATCTTCTGGCTTCCCATCAAATGTAGCAAAGTTTATTTCAATTAAGAGAGACATATACCAAAAATCTTCAAGATGACAACATATGAAAAATGCTAATAGAAATAAAGTGGAATGATTAATGAAATGAAAGAAAATGATAATTATTGGGACTGTTGAATCAAATAACCAATTTCCTTAGTAGATACTGAATTTAGAAAACAAGCTTTTGAGCCTTCCACTTCTCTATATTTTTACAAAAAAATGTGGGATACTTGTGAAAAAAGAAATCAAGTTCAAAATGAACGGGAAGAAAAAGCCTGTTTGAAATAACTACTTTCACTTGAACATTAAATTACACGTTTTTTTTCTTCTCTCATGTAATTCAATGTTCATGAGAAAGTAATTTTTTCGAAGGGGTTTTTTCCCAGTGCATATCTGGAAGAACCTTCTATGAATGATCTACACATCTTTATGAAAAGTTTATTTTGAACTTAATCCTTTTCTGCCTTCCTTCAAAAGTTCCCCGCATTTTTTGTATAAACATGAGAAATAAAAAGTCAAAAAAAAATTCGTAAAAAATTATCCCCCTTTCAATTTATTTTGAATTGACTTTTTCGAAACTATGTTATTTTGAATAAAGATAAAAGGTTTTGTTATGTACTCTATTACAAAGTGAAGTCAATAATTATATTTATTATCAAATTCCAAAATGTTGCGATATTCCACTGGCACTCTTATGAGAGGAATCACTACGTAACATAAATCACTATGAAGAAGAAATTACTTTTTGATAGATTTTTTGGATATCGGTATATCTATATGTTATAGTTTCTAAATCAACATAAGTTCCTGGGTTGAAACTCACCTCTAGATCCCAAAAATAAACAATTCCTTTTTCTGTTGCTGCCAATATGTGGGAAACATAATCATTATTTCCCCTTGTCCAAAAGCAGAGGCAATGGATATATCCCATATCTTCCTTGAAGCGATGAACAGGGTCGGGAGGTAGCATAGCCATCTTAGTAACGTTTTTCTAGGAAGATATTCTCTCTTCTGAGGAATTATTTCAATACAGAATTACGAGGTACAAAATGTAAAATAAATGAATCTGTGAAAATATTCAAACTGAACCTTGAGCTCTTCGTTATCATTTTTTCAAATAGTATACTAGTTTTTGTACAATTTTTTTGTCATAATAAAATTTCAGGCAAATTAAAAAACATAACCATGTTGACAGGAATAGATATTATACTCTATGATATTACCATAAGAATAATAAGACATAAGACATTACCAGCGTATAGAAGTAAACACTTCTATACGGTGATTTTACTGAAATTTGTTTCATTTGACATCAGTAACATCATAATATGGACTAGCCATTGAAGAGAGAACAGTGACTTCAACAACTAAAAAAGGGTGGAGAGATCCACGTTTTGGCGACGTATGTCACTCATACACTTGAACGTTAGATTCGACGAAACGATGTTTTACGAGGTGCATAATTGCATATTAAACATTTTGGGATTTTGATTTATTTGTTCGAGTATTTCTATATTTTTTAGACTTCATGATTGTGTTGATTTTTCAATTATTAGTGTACCTATATGCATTGTTTCGGCAAAGAATTTATAGAAGTTGGAAATACATTCAAGGCATCGAATTACGGTTTAAACTATATAATTAGTTAATTTTCAACTATCAATACTGATTCTTGATATAATACAAAATTTCTATTCTTTGTTATAGCAGTCCGGAATAAATCGTCGATACAAAAAAATTTCACGGAGAATACGACTAAATAACTCACTGTGCTTTGGCACTTTTTCATAATAATCATATTTACTGTTTAGGCGAGTTCTTGAATTCATAGTCGAATCCAGCGATTGATCTCATGGAATCATCTTTTGGTCCATTAGAGCACGTTTCTTTCGATTGAAGCAATCAAAGAGGGATTGTGCACGTCGAAAGGATATCTCAATTTTTACTACCACCATTTTTTTTATTAGACACTTTTCAACTATTGCCAACCGTGAATTTACATAAAAAATGACTGCTTTTCAAATTTTAATTATTTCACTTGGTTCAAATATATCTAAATTTAGAGCACATATACTTTTACTGAATTGGTTCCTCTGTTTATTTGTCATTAGGGTTAGATACGATTGAGAGAGGAGCTGGCATGCGGCCTGTTTCACTGCGACCTTTGCAGATATGTTGTGATGCTCCTTGGTTATCAGAGCTGTTCATATAGCTTGATCTCTTTGATGTGACTGCGAAGTTTTGATATTGGTTCCTTCATATGGTCTCTGATTTCTCATTCCCGCATCTCCCATGCCTTAGCCGTGCTAATGCTCCGCATTCACTTAGTACGTGTAGGGGCGGGGGTTTCTTCGTCCTCCCGGCAGAACCTGCATGGAGCGTCTTTCCCCACGCCCATAATGCTCATATGTTCAATGAGCCGACAATTTTCTGTTAGTAGACCTACCACTTGCGGCTGTGGTTCAGCAGGTTTTCTGTAAATTCGAGCGATGGTTCCTTTATGAACTTTTTCATTTGCCTTATTCTGAAAGCTTGTCACCAATTTAGCGATTTGGATTTCATCCTCAATTTAATAGATGTCTTCATCTTACATCATACAGAAAGTTTAGGATCTATCTGGCTTCGGAAGCACCTTCGTGGATTAAAGTATCGAGTTCCTTATAGCCCTTGTGTCCTTCGCGTCCGCGGGTATCCTGACTAAGGTTACCCTATTGTGGGAACCTGAGTGCACTAAGACAGCTCTCTGGAATTCGTAAAATACTGGGTAGGAGATGAGCGCCTCAATTTCCATCTGGCTATCGAAAAAAATTGCAATGGTTTTATTTTCAACCTTCTGTCTGAGCAATTCCCCTAAGCAGTCTTCGATAGCGGCAACTTCTGCCTAAAACACCTTTGCGTTCTGCCTGACGCTGTGTACGATCCTCCTCTTCGCTCTACCTCCATATATGCCGGCTCCTACTTCTTTTTGGGTTTTTGAGCCGTTCGTATATCAAGTGTCTTCCGTTTTAACAGTTAGGTCTTTTTTGCGATCACATCTGCTTGGTGTGATGGTCCTGAAGCTTTTATAAAAATTATACTACGAGACCTCATTGTCCACTAGCATTTTCAGTATTGGATATGTCTTCAGTTTGTTGTACAATTTCATGGTTTCTTTCCCGTGCAACTGACTGATGTTGGCCCCTGCATCACCCTCGTGTCACCATTCGGGCTTCTTTTTAAATATAGACATGTAGTGGTGGAAGGCCAAGCAGAATCTCAAGAGCTGCAAGATATTCCTAGTTTCAGTATTCTGTTCTGGTGTAGGAAAAGTGTTATTAATAGAGTTCACGCTAGAAGGTCCAATTCAATCTATCAAGGGGATTTAAAATATTTTACAGGAAACTACAGATCGATAACGTGCCTACATTCCTGTTAATTATCATAATCAATGGGCATTTGTATATGCAAATACTCTTCATAATTAATTGTGTATTTGAAAAGATATATGAGCAGGGACAGTTAAAGAGAGGGATTTCTGGTTGCGAGGGGAATTTGAATCCGTTTGATATAATGCGTGGTTTGAAATACAAAGAAAACTACCCATTGTTTGAATTTTCAATGATTTCAGCATTTTCTGAGTCTGTGATGCACCTTTCGTCTGATATTGAACGTAGGTATTTAAGTTTTAGTGTGTGGTATCTAATAATATAGGTCTGTTTTGTTAGCACAATTCTTCCAGAGTGGTCCAAACTCGCTAAAGTTATTCACTCTCTCTGTTCGAGAAACGCATCTAGAATTAATAAAATGTTTATGAAAATTGTTAAATTATTGTCATGAATAGTGTTATAAGTAACGGGTCAGTCCATTCATAAAATAAAGAGTAGAGATAGCTAAGTGCCAACAAAACACAACTATATTTTCGTAGAGTAGAGAGAACGAAAGGCTAATATTTTTTATTGGAAATGGTAGATCTGGAATGAGAATAGCGTGAAATGATCGCACTTGTATGATTGAACAGAAGCTGTGTTTTGTTGACAGCCAGATTAAGTCATTTCCATCAAAAATTATTCGTCATCTTTGCTCGATGCATTTTAAACGAGCATACAGAGAGGTAGAGGAATAAGATTAGTTCGAAAAAAATCACACCTAGAGATAGCTAAAAACTTTTCATGGGAATTACCAACTACCCGTAGTATGACCAGTGACTGACAGTGAACAGTCATCAGTCATGTGTCAATGTGTCATGATGTATGTCACTTTTTGTCAACAAGGTTTGCCTCGCCTACATTTTTATTAAAAATTAATTTGGATTTCTTTCATGTCAGATAACAGCTTCAAAAGTTGTATCTAATCAAAATTGTTTATCTACATGTAGATGTGACTGCAGTGAAATATCAGAATTTACATTTTATGAATTGATACAGCTGAAAACATCTATAGGTAAACATCTCTATTTTTAGCACAAACAAATATACAAAATATCCTGTTTATTGGCCCACTCTGCGTTATGACAAGTTGCCTAATTCTCTTCAAGAGGTATTAGTCGGTAAGTATTTATCTACTCGTTTTTCTGGAGTATTCACAAAAATGGGAAATTCCAGTATAATCAAAGATATTTCCCCTTTTAAGCCAAACAAGTACTTACTGAATTGAGGTTTTCAATGATTTACTCAAATGTGAATTCAAGGCAACGTTCAACGCATAAGTAAAAAGAGTAGGTTTTTTATTATTGGATTTCAGTTTATGAATTATCATTGATGGGATGAAAATTTCCATCAATTTGATGAAAATTTCGTTTTCATATAGTAGTCTAATTCTAGATACAAAAACTTGCAGCTATCTAGTATTAAACATGCAAGAGAGTAACTCACCCCTTCTCTGAGAATGTCTTATAGGTGATAAGTTTTTAATTTTCTTGGTGATAACATTTTTAATTTTGACAGTTTCTATCAGGCTCCATATTCCTAGCTAACTCTAAGCTAGCTTTTTATTAGTGGAAGTTTTTAGTTTTGCACAGAAATACCTTGTTGTAATTCTTTTCGTCACCACCTGTGAGGCAGGCATGGTTGCAGGCAGGCTTGTCAGTTCTCAGCCTGAAATTTCAATTTCATAATTTGTTATTGAAGTATACATTTTTTGGTCAAAAATTGGGAAAAATTAACCATGATTATGAATTAAATCACTTTTTCATACCCTCTGCATCCGGATAGGGATTGGAGCTGAAGTAATGTTGAAGTGTGGTATTGAAAATAAAATATTTTACATCCAAAAATTAAGTTCCTATATGAATATTTTTTCAGAATTCATCATGCTTCTGTTCACCTAAACCAATGAACACATAAAATGACTTCTGAAATCACAGACACAGTATCTGTGTGCTCTGAAGCATCAACACTTCTTGATGGCAGTGTTATATCTACTGTACCGGATCGCCATGGATTTTTAGGGGGCACTCAGTATTCTCCAGAACCAAGACAAGGACCTCCTCCAGAAACGGTACTCAGACGAGAACGAAAATGGCTGAAAATGCTTTCGCAATGGAATTTTTATATGGACAGAAATTACAGAAAGATCAAGGAGAGGTGTCGAAAAGGTACACACTATTTTTGCTGAGAATTAAATTCAAGAAGGAATTACAGAAAATTATTATTATCTTCAAATTTTATGAGCTTATAAATAGAACCAGATACTTTGTGAAATTCCAATTCAAATTTCATCTCATACAAATATTTGTTTACAACTATATTTCTTACAGGCAGGTGCAAACCTTTCCATAGGTTCAATTACTCATACAAAAGCATTATCCCCAGAACTCTCCAATTAGCTAACTCTTTGAATAACCTTCAAATATTTAATATATCATTTGCCTGCTTCAGAAACCATATTCTTGACCTAGCTATTTAATATTTTCAGCTTGGGGTGTTAGTGTTACTTGCCTGCAAAAATTAGATACGTTCATATTGTTATATCTTGTGATTATTTTTTGATCTACATCTTACTATTTTGAAACTGATTCCTATAATTTACTTTCAATCCATTACATTGCATCGTCTGCTAAATAGCACTTTAATACTTTTATTTGTATTGGGCCAAAAAACCTAGCTCAAAAAATTATTTATTCGGCTCATTTGTTTGAATTAGTTTTATACAAATTAACCCTTCACAATTGATTTACTTAGGTGCTCTGCCAATTTCATCACAAAATGGTTTCTGATCAATAACAGATGTTTCAGTAACACCAATCTAAATTTCCCACTGTCATTATTTAAAATATATAATATGCATGTGGCAATCTTAATTACCCCAATTTATCAACTACTAATGTATGAATCATTTTAACAATTGAGATAATTTTTGCCAGACATATATAATTCTAACTGAATCTGGAATACATTTATGTAATTAGGATGATTCTTTGCTGAACTGATATAGTTTGCTTATAAAAAAATTGTTGTTACTTCTTACTCATATGTACTTTTACTCATTTCACATATATGTTTATTTTGACTTATCATATACATTTTTTATGATATATTGGTGTATACGAAATCTGTTCAATCTTGGGAATAGAAAAAAGTCGCAGGGGGCAAATCTGGTGAATACGGTGGCTGAGGCATGATTATGGTGTTTTTGGCAAAAAATTACTAGTGATCAGATTCATTATCGTGATGCAAAAACCATGAATTTTTTTTCACAAAACCAGATGTTTTCTATGTATTACTTCTCACAAGGGGCGTATAACTTCAAGATATTGTTGCAATCATATACTCATGATTAGTCACCAGTTATGACCGTTTTAAGCAAATCTGGATCATCGTTGATAATCAACAATTCCTAAGTGACGCACATGCGACCAAGGCCGTAGCCAGGGGAGGGATCAAGGGGGATTGACCCCCCCCCCCCCCGAAAGTTCAACAAGCAACGGCCATCCAAAAATTATATCAAATACAACAATTGGCTTGTTTGAACATCACAGGAATCATGAGAATAACACCAACCGCGGCAATGGAATTAATTACTGGTCTGACGCCTCTTGACCTGTACGTTAAGGAGGTTGCGTCAATGGCCATGTTACGATTGCACACGGCTGGTATAAACCTCGAAGTAGGAGAGGGTCAATTGAGGCAGAGCTTATGGCGCACACTGTGCAACCTCTGCTGCAGGCAACCAGTGATGCAATTGAACCCAGGTTTGTGTTTAATAAACCCTGCAAAATACAAATAAAACAGAGCACAGAGTTAGATGCTACAAATGCAATACTCATATATACATACGGCTCAAAAACCAAAGGAGGCTCAGGATGTAGAGTGTACTCCAGATCACTAAGCCTAAGGAATGAGTGGAGAATGGGAAGAATTCCAGCATGGTTCAAACAGAACTCGCCACAAAAAATAACCAGGAAAGGAATTTCTGACAAAAACATAACAATCTGCACTGATAGCAGGATAATAACATTATCCTGAAGTGGATTAAAGGGCACAACAGGAGTTGAGGTGATTGCATTGCCGCCTCCTGCCAGGATCACCCTGGGCGTCCCTGGTAAGCGTCCAGGAAAAATCTACGCTAGTAGGATTTCTGACTGGCCACTGTCAACTAAGAAAACACCTCCATAATATGGGGATAGTGGACACACCTCTATGCAGGATGTGTGAACAGGAAGATGAAACTGTCAGGCATGTCCTATGTGAGTGTCTGGAGTCATTATCAATAAGAGAGTGTGTGTTCGGCGAGTCTTGGCCTACACCTGCCGATATAAAGGAGATGTCTACTAGTAACCTACAGTTACATATACTATTGGAATTATGAAATCCGTTGGAAATTTTATCAAGTCCTTGGTGAAACGAACCAAGTACTTGAAAGAGAAAATTGAAAAAAACTTCCCTGAAACACAATGGAAACCTTATGGCAATGTGCGTACAAACTTTCAAAGATCTTGGCGACACTACCTTTTTCCACATGTACCCCTGAAAAGACTTTCTCTTCTCTGAAACGCCTCAAAATTTATTTAAGAAACTTCACAAGCCAGTAACGACTAAACGGTTAGGCGTTAATGTCAGTCCACCGTAGAATTGACATCGACACAGAGGAGGTAATTGATTTGTTTGCTGCAAAGAAAGCTATAAAACTACATTTGATTTTGTAAAAAGACGTTAATATTTCTGTAATGGTTTTCTAATAAATATATATGATCATGTAACACAATTTTCTATCTTTCGTTATTTTTATATTTCATGTTTTTCTACTGTTCCACCAAACCAAACCCCCCCCCGAAATTGTTTTCTGCTTACGGCCTTGCATGCGACGGTTTTTTTGGTCAAAATTCAACAATTTTGGAACGAACTTCGCTGCCACGCGTTCCATGTCCTCAGCAACTTCTCCAATAGTGATTCGACGACTCTCCATAACCAATTTTTTCACATTCTCAACATTTCATTCACATCTTCTCGACCTTCTGTAAAAAGCTTGAACTATTTGTAAACATTTTTCTGACTCAAGAATACAATCACCGTATGCCACTGTCAACATTTAAAGTGTTTTTGAGCATTTAATTCCATTATACATCTCTCTCAACAACAAACTATACATGCAAAACAACTGAAACTGTGAACATATGTTTGAGACGAGTGTACCAACATAGAAAAATAAAAAATATCAATATATCTTATTTATTTAAGGCATCCCGATGTCAATGAGACCAAAAGCTTGGCTGTATCTTTGTGGTGGAAAATTATTGATGGATAAGCAACCAAATAAGTATGATGATTGCCTTAGAGCCGTGGCAGATCCAAAATGTATTGAAGAAATAAAAAAGGACATTCACCGTCAGTTTCCGTTACACGAAATGTTCAGTTCAGAGGATAAGCCTGGGTAAGAAAAACTGTGTTAATATTTTAGAAGATTTTGCAGTGCAGTTGAAAACTACTTGTAATTGTATTTTATTTTGTATGACTATTGAATTCCTAAAATTTTTCAATATTTTCCAGTAAAAGTGTATTTATGATATGAATTTCATTTGGGGAGATACACAAGCCATTCCTGGCATTTATGGGGTTTCACTCCATCATTACGGCTGTTGAGGGAATTACCCAGAAACTTTCATCTGAGTTATCGAGTAAATTTAGAATCCACAACAAAACTCCATTAGAGAGACTAAACAATTATGCCTTGGATATTACAAATTAGCAATAATTTCTTTGAATTGTTCCGGCAAATGAAAGCAGTACAAATGTAATTATTGATCCTAAAGATTATAACACCTGAGATCCGAAACAGAGAAAAAAGTAAAAAAAGTTTTATCGCAATCCATGTATCATCATGTTGAGACAAAATTTCGATGTTGAAGTATAGTATATAGTCTAACTTTATTTTGTTATACGTGTTTTTATATTCACATTTTATATTTCTATACTTACATTTGTAAGTACTTTTCACAAGCTTTGTCCACAATATTTATTCTTAATGACAATAAAGTATATTATTACAAAAATTTAGATAAAACTAGACCTTCCCTATGCATTTTCGTCATCTAGCTAAGGCATTTGATACTGTCTGTCACGAGAAACTTTTGAAATGTCTAGAAAAAATTGGATTTCGTGGAATCGCGTATGAACTCTTTGAAAACTACCTGAAAAATAGACAATATAAAGTCATGGTTGGAGAGGAAATGAGCTCAAGCAAAACAATGGAATACGGGGTACCACAAGGAACAGTCCTCGGTCCGCTCCTTTTCAATATATATCTAAATGACCTTTTTAATCTTGATATATCTGGTGACATAGTGAGTTTTGCTGACGACACGGTAGTTATTTATCATTCGAACACATGGGCTCAATTGAAAACCATCGTCGAAAATGACTTCCCAAATATTATCGAATGGTTTGTCAGTAAAACTCTCACGATAAATTCAGATAAGACTTTTTTTATACCTTTCGCACAATATTCCAAAAACATGCCGATGTACAAAACTTTGAAACTTAATACGGGTGATATGGAAATAGAAGTAAAATCCAAAGATGAAATAAAATATATTGGCATACTCATAGACAGCAAATTGAAATGGAATCACCACATTGAACATATTGTAAAAAAAATAATATCATTGATTCCCATGTTCAAGTTTTTGAAACAGGTGTTTGATCCAAAGGAAATGGAAATTCTGTATAACTCTCTTGTTAGACCACATATAAGTTATGGCATTCTAGCATGGGGTGGAGTAACCAACAACTTCCTCAAAAACCTAGAAGTTACCCAAAAGCCGATCTTAAAAATAATCCACAATAAAAATTTCAATTACCCTTCAGAACTTTTATATAAAGAAAGCAAAGCGCTAGATGCACGGCAACTATACTTCCAAAGTATAATATTGCATTTTTATAAAAATAAAACTGATTTTAAGCGAATAGATCAAGTATACAACACGATAAATAAAGCGAAAACAACTGCTTTACCAAAAGTTGAGAAAACATTATCGCAGAGACACTTCACGTACCTAGGACCCATCATATTCTTAAAAATACCAACAAACCTTACTCAAATCCATTCACTCGGTGTATTCAAGAAAATTCTAAAAAAAAATGGCTTCATTCTATGCCAAGAATGGAAATACACAAATGGATAGATAGGAAAAATAATTACTATACCTAGTTCCATATTTTTTCAATTTCAAATTGTTAATATAGTATTGTTTTACTGTTTACCTGCAAATTATTATTGTATATTATATATGTGTATATATATGCGTACATATATGTGTACATATGTATATTTTTGTGTCTGTATATGTGTGTATATATGTGTGTATATGTGTATTCGTCTGTATATATGTCTGTGTATATGTATATATACTCTATGATATCTATATAAAAAGGTTATTGTTTCTCTTATAACCCCACGTACAAGGATATATCCTTTCGTGGGTTAACTGTTATATTTACCATATATTTATTCATTTATTTATTTATACTTTTATTGTACTACACAATCATGTTTATGAAAATATATATATTATTATTATATTATTATCATAATACATAACAGTTGGGCTGAAAAGTTTGTAGGCTAACAGAAAATTTTATATTTTTTCTAAGGTGGCGCATAACTTCAACATAATATTATTTATTAATCGTTAAAATCAGCAGAGTAATAGAGTAGTATATTATACAGTGATACATTCATATAATAATAATAAAAAAAGATATACTATAGAATTCTAATAGAATTGGCAGTGTGCAGAGAGTTGAAACACAGTATTTCACTTATGGGTTGAAATTAGATTGTAGTTCGACTTGCATAAAAAGTAGTTTGTTACGAATTATATACTTGAAGCGTCCAAATGGAACAACAAAAATATCACATTCTCAATAGAAACTATTATAAATTTTACAGATGTTATAAACATCTGTAAAATTCATTTTACAGATGTTTATAACACGTTATAACTGTGGGGTATTGACTAACAAACTGCTGGTTATTTGAGAAAAACAAAAGTATTCACAGTTTCAAAAAAGCGTTATTGCAGCATATCAAAGATAATAAATTTTAATATATGCGTATGAGTGCATCTGTATCTACACTTATTAGTTTAATTTAATTATTAATTTTTCATGACATCTATATACTTTTCATTTTTAATTATTCAATTTTCATTAATCATTGGTTTTATCATATTGACTTTTTAAAAGAACTATATATTATTTTTATTAATTTATTATTATCTACTTTTTACTTACTCTCACATTATGTATTATGTTTTTATTGAACGTTTGTAAATTAGGGTAACCTAAATAAATAAATACTAATTCTACTACTAAACTGTACAATTAAACTCAACTTTATTTCACTGCCACACTGACATTACAATACAAACACTTTGAATGAAACTTCAGACTGATACTCAAATCTCTGTCACCTTATTAGATCACTTCGTACCTTACTTTCCACTAGACTTGCCTCATCTGCTTGTTGGAAGTATCTGGAAGGCGATAGAGAAGTCTCTGGAAGCCTCTTGAAGCGAGGCGACATCTAGGTCGATCGAGAAGCGCAAGTCGAGTAGAGCGTGACCTTTGCCAAGTCACAGTCGATTGAGGAAGACCAGCGGCAGCCGGTGTTATTTTGTTTCAGGGGATAATTTACAACAATGTCTTTGTGTATATAATTTCTTAACCGCACCATATTGGTGGATATAAGAGTATGCCCATTCTGGGTTCAGATTTGTTAATATTTTTAATTATAATAGGTTCTCGTTCATAACTCGAGATCATTATTTCAGACAACAAGAACTGTTCAATGTACTGAAAGCATACACAGTTCATTTTCCGGACATTGGATATTGCCAGGCCCAGGCACCCGTGGCAGCTTTCCTCCTGATGCATATGCCAGCTATACAGGCATTTTGGTGCCTAGTTTCCATTTCTAATAAGTACCTTGAAAACTACTACTCTCCCACAATGGAAGTTGTTCAGCGGGACGGACTAATATTACAAGGTAAAGAAAATTTTGAATCACATCGCAATATTCAAGAAACTCTAAGTATGGCCACTAGCATCTTCGTCTTGATATTGAGAAGTAAATTGCCAGGAGAAGAAATTGAATGAATTGAAATCATTTAGTAGAAACATTTATACAGGGTGTTTCCTAACTACGGTACGAAACTTCAGAGGGCGATTCGTTGGGTCGTTTTAAGAAAGAAGTTCATATGAACATATGTCTGGATTTTCAGCTTTCATTAATATTTCAATTTTTTATTTTTTATTTTCTGGTTGTAGCTTGTATGTTATTTCCTTGTAATTTCAGTTTTTTTTAATAAAATTGTTATTTTCGGTTAATTTTTCTATTTTTTTCAGGGATTTCAAATCAATTTATATTATATTAGACAATGGAAGTCCGAACTGATGAAGTATGTCTGGATTTGTTTCGTTTCTGAGATACAGGGCGTTGAAGTTTGAAATTATTAGGTCCAGTGGAGTCTCACCCAACAATATTGAGAAAAAAAAGAACGCCACTGACTTTTTTGTAGTTTTAACATTTTTTTAGATCAAGCAACTGAAAATGTAACTTTTTCGTCGCTTGTGCTGTCTTCATGTCAAGCTTCGTTTTCAAGAAAAAATAATACTTCTAAAAACTATCCATGGATAACAAAATAAAAACTAAAAGCAAATTTTAAACAATTTCGACCTTAAAGTAAATGAGTAAAATGTCCACCTTCTGATAAAATACACGACTGCAATCGATTTGTCATTGATTGTCTGACACGTTCAAAAATACCTGGAGTACTCCTTTTGACATTGCAATTGTCAATTAGTCGATTCCTCAAGTCATTCACATCTAGTTCAGAAGTTATATAAACAAGAGCCTTCAGATGACCCCATAAATATAACTCTAGTAGACTCTAGAGAATTCATATCAGGACTTCCAGCTGGCCAATGTTGAGCTCCCGCAGGTCCAATTCAGCGATTAGGGTAGTTGACGTCAAGATGCTGCCGAGCCAGAACACTGAAATAAACTGGAGCCCCGTAGTGCATAAACCACATGTCTCTTACAAGTACCAGCTCTTCTAACAAAATGGATAAATGATCTCGCAAAAGGTTAGTGTAGAATTCATCTGTTAATCTTGCTGGTTGAAAAAATGGACCAATTAGGTAGTCACCAATCATTCCTACCCAAACGTTTAGCGAAAAACTGTCCGAACTTAATATCAACAAAGGCCCCTGTCCTGATGGAATTCCTCCAACTTTTCTTAAATCATTTAGCTTTATTTTAGCTCGACCACTTTTCCATATATTTAATAATTCCCTATCATCTGGCAAATTCCCGGACTATTGGAAAACCTCATCTCAATCAAGTTCCTGAATGGTATATATTGGCGAATGTAATGAATCATTGTTACTTTATTGTATTAGTTTGAGAATGTCCATATATGACGAAACTGCAATAACGTGAGTTACAATTAAAAGTGCTAAAAAACATAGAAATTTTCATTTCTCTTTTCAATATTTATGATATTTCACACTTAACGCTCTGTATCTCAGAAACGAAGCAACTGTGGACATATGTTCATGAGAACTTTTTCCCTTAAAACGACCTAACGAATCACCCTCTGAAGTTGCGTATCGTATTAAGAAACACCCTGTATTTATGAGCTTACCATTTTAGGGTTACTGAAAAAAGTATGTCCGCCTGTGTACCGACATCTGAAGAAAGTTAATGCCGAGCCTATGTTTTACTGTACAGAATGGTTTTTATGTGCATTTACAAGAACTTTGCCTTGGGACACATTGTTGAGAATCTGGGATATCTTCCTTTGCGAAGGTGTCAAAGTTTTATTCAAAACTTCTTTAGTGATTTTAATTGGTGAGTGGAAGGTTGATGAAATTTTGTAAAAACCATAATATTCACGGGAAAGAAAGTTTTTGGCTTTCTACTTCTCCATCTTGATACAAAAAAAGGATGAGGGAATCTTCCAAAGAAAGGAAGGAAGTAATCAATTTGAAAATAAGTAACTCTATACATGGATGTGTAGATCATGCAAAGAAGTAGTTTTCAGGCACAAACTGAATGAAATTCCTCCTGAAACAACTACTTTCATATAAACATTGAATTACACGAAAGAAAAAAATTCTTTTGAAACAAATACTTCTATATGAACACTGAATTATACAGAAGATACTTTACTCAGTTCGTATTTCAAACATTTGTTGTGGAATAAAAATCTGATATCATTCACATGAGTTCTACTTTAAATGAATGAGAGAGAGAGAGAAAGTACTTTATTGTTCATGAATAACATCATGGTTACAAAGTTGAAAAATTAAAAAAAAAAATATATAAAATATACATAGCACTGATACCAGAGAAAATATGTCAACAACAATTAAACTTGTTAATAAAAGGTAACATGTCACACTTAATACTATATAAATCTACACAACTATACATAATAAAAGATGAGCAACACTATGCGACATATGGAAATTAAAAAAGGATTATTCTAGTATTTCACTTAAGTATTCATTCAGACTGTAATAGGCTCTGTCTAATAATAGATTTTTTACTGCTCTTTTGAATTTATAGAAGGATCCAATGGTTTTTATTGCAAGTGGTAAGTGATTATATATTTTGCCACCTTTGTAGATAAAAGAGTCATATACAAGAGACGTGGTAGGCAGTGGGAGTTTGATGTCATTACTTTGCCGAGTTACGTAATGTGAAGAATTTGAACCAAATTTATTCAAATGTTTTTTTACAATGAGTACCGTTTCTAAAATATACAATGCTACTACAGTTAGAATTTTATGAGATTTAAATAGAGGTTTACAGTGGTCGTTAAATTTAGCTTTACACATGTATCTAATGGCACGTTTTTGTAAAATGAATATGCTATTGAACAGAAAATTACAGCAACTGCCCCAAAATGGAATGCCATATCTTAAGTGTGATTCAAATAATGAATAATATACAATTTTAGCAGTTGGAAAACTTAATTCTTTAGAGATTAGTCTAACTGCATAGCAACCAGAAGATAATTTTTTTTTTAAGAACAGTCAAGTGATTATCAAATTTTAGTCTATCATCAATTAGTATTCCCAGTGTTTTCACAGTACCTATATTTCCAATATTCTTCGAGTTAATATTTAAGTCATCAAAATTACATTTGAAAGTCATCAAATTGGTTTTCTGTATATTGAATGAGAGACGATTCGATTCACACCAGATGAAGACTTTTGTTAAATCGTTCTCAACTTGTATTTTTAGAACATCAGTGTCTTTATTATGCCAAATAATAGAGATGTCATCGGCAAATAGAGTGAATTTGCCCGAGATTTTGATGTATGTTAAATCATTTATGTAAAGTAGGAATAGAATTGGTCCGAGGACGGAGCCCTGAGGAACCCCGCAATTGACTTTTTCCATACCCGAGCATTCTGTAGTTTTGACCATTTGTTTTCTTTTTGATATGTATGATTGAATCCACTGGAAGGAAAGACCCCTAAAACCATAGTAGTGAAGTTTTTGCAGCAGAATTTTATGATCAACGCAATCAAATGCTTTAGACAGATCACAAAACACTGCCGCAACCCCTTCGCCACCATTGATTCCAGTGTAAATTTCAAAAAGTGTGTGAAAAATTGCATCAGTTGTATTTCTTTTATTTTGGAATCCAAATTGTGCAGTACTTATAACTTTGTGCTTTTCTAAAAAGTTAAGGAGTCTATGTTTCACTAATTTTTCTATTATTTTCGCAATAGTGGGAATGATGGCAATTGGACGGTAGTTGGCTGAAACTTCGGGGTCCCCTCCTTTAAATAATGGAATTATTACAGAGGTTTTAAGTTGGTGAGGAAATAGACCAATATGGAAAGATTTATTAATCAGGTGAACCAGAATTGATAATGTTTCATCAGGTAGACTTTCTATAATACGGATTGATATTTCATCAATACCGGATGTTTTCTTATTTTTAATATTTGAAATAGTTAATTTCAGTTCTTGGAGATCACTGTCATACAAAATGAAAGTTTCATTAATTTGATGATGTTTTATATGAATAAAAGGATCTTCTATGGGATTTAGACTATTACTAAGCTGATTAGCAATTGTACAAAAGTAATTGTTTAAAATATCCGGGGAAACAGGTATTTCATTTATCTTGCACTGGTGACCCCTGAGGTCATTAATTATTTGCCAAGTTTCTTTACTTTTGTTTTCAGCTTGAATTATTTTATTTTTATAGTGGATTTCTTTAGCAAGTTTAATAGTGTGCCTGTAAATTGAACGATATTTCAAGAAATAATTGTGAAATTCATTGTCATTTGTAAATTTTCTCAAATAATGTAGACATCGTAAATTTAAGGATGAAGTTTTTATGCCCTCAGTGAGCCATTGTTTTTTTTTTTATGTTTCAACTTTTTCACGGGGAATGACTCATCAAAAGCGATTAAAAGATAATTATAGAACTCCGTAAATTGGTTTTGATCATCTAGAGATAGAATGTTGTTCCACTTTATATCAGAGCGTAATAGATTGAACCTATTACAGTTTCTCTTGCTATATATTCTACCAAATTCAGTCCTTTTTTTATTATGACAAGAGTTTAATTTTAGTGAGCACAATATAGCCTCATGATCAGAGAGACCTGAGGGAATTACATTGCATGTTGGAGAGTCTGGGAAATTGGTACAAACATAGTCAATAGTGGTACAGGAATATTGTGAAACGCGTGTTGGTGAATTTAAGTGCATCATGAGATTAAATGAATTCAATAAATTGATTAAATATTGTGTATGGGGTGCATTAGAATCAGCAAAGTTAATATTGAAATCTCCTGTTAAAATAATAAAGGATGAAATTGGCAATTTTTCTAGCATAAGCTCTAAATTATTGAAGAACAAATGCACATCTGAGGATGGTGCTCTATAAAGACATATTATATAAACATTTAATTTCTTGAAAAACACAACCGATAGCTCAAATGTTTTTTCGACTATTAAGTTATTGAATTTATTGATCTTTTCGAAGCTGTACCTTTCTAACATTGAGTTACTAACTAATATCATCGTTCCACCATGCAAGTATTGAGATCTGCTATAGATAGAGGTTATAGAATAATCAGTAATGTTGAAAGGCTCTTCGGTTCCCAACCAATGCTCAGTAATTAATATAATGTCTGGATTATCTATACTATTTATAAATGCATATAGTTCATCCTTTTTATTCCTAATGGATTGGATATTCAGTAACATTAGGTAGATATTCTTGTCATTGACCCTTTTTTCTCTAAAAAAGTAGCATTACTTGAGTTATTTTTTAGAATCAAAAATCCTTTATCTTCTTGTAGGGGTTCACTTCCTAAATCATTACCATGTACCATAGAGTTTTTATCATATCCTGAGTTCCATTGTTCTATGAACTTGTATAAAGCTTTACTTATAAACATTTTGGCGATTTTATTTAGATTAAATCCATCATTGGTATAATTATTCCATCTAAGGATGTTGTTGCAGTCGAGGAATCTGGTAGTTTCAATCCTTTGTTTGTGAATTGTTTTTTTAAAATTGAGGTTGTTTTCATATATCATTTGATTTGGAAACCTCATATCAAACCTATATGGTTGTGATAATATAATAGTTCGGGTGTGCTGGACCTTTTCAATGAAATCACTAAATAAGTTCTGGCTAGCTACTTTAGGCCATAATATAATAACATCATTCATTGTAAAATTTCTTGACTCATCAAGGGCGGTTCGAACTAACTCTCTATCATCAGATCCACTTTTTATAAACGAACAAATTGAGTAAGTGGATCTTTCTTTTGACATGTAATATGCCACGTCTCTTCCATGCGAAGTTGTCACTAATAGTATTTTTCTTTCTTTTGTAGCGTATTCCTTTGGAATGGGTTTTGTCGTTCTGCATTCTTGTACAATGTCTGCCATCATAGCATCGTTCAATTCCCTACTGGTGTTGTCCACAGATTCCTTATCCCAAAGGCGTGTATCAATTCCATTAGTACTTGGAGATTTGCAACTAATTTCGTCCACAGACTTTAGGCCTTTTATGTTACTATTGTGTAGGGTAAAATTATTTTGCCTCAGATTACTCTTGGTGCTTTTCGTTTCATTTAATTCTCGAGGTTGATGTTCAGTGCTTAAAGTATTAATTTCAGTCCCGTTCCCTTCCATATTGTTAGAATATTTATACCAGTTACGTTTTTTCTGAGGTTCTTTGCATTGCAGTTCCAATAAATTTTTATTTTTTTTTGAGTACAGACATTCTTGTTCAAGTACAGAAATTGTAGTAAGCATATTTCTGTTTACTTCAATCTGGTCCTTTAATTCATTTTCAAGTTTTATCAGATCATGGTTCTTCGAAGTGATATCATTTTCGAGTTTTATATTTTGAGCTTTAATTTCACTTATTTCATTATTAAGTTTATCAATCATCTGTTGCTGGATGTTCATTTTTTTTACATGTTGCTCTTCTGCCTCATACACCTCATCTTCAAAGTCTTGTGTTCTTCTTCTCAGTGTGTTGATAAATGCTTCTTTCTGGAGTGAATCTTCTTTCAATTTTTCTACTTCTTCCAAGAGAGCGTTTAATTTTACATCCCCCAATTCTCTAAGTGAATCTTCAGACTCACACTCTTTGCAGCATATGATTTTATGTCCTTTGACGAATTTGTAGCCCTTTCTTCTCTCGAGACAGCTGGGATGAAAAACCTTTGTACAGATTATACAGCAATAGTTGCTAAGATCCTTTTTGCAGCAACCAAATTTACCTTCCATCTTATATAATTAGGTTTGAAGTATCCTGCTCGTTATAATAACTTACAATTGGTCAATTAGTCACTTCCAATTTAGAATGTTATCAAATGTTCAGATGGTAAGGATTTGGAGAAATTTGCCTAATTTTCCTGGAGTACGATCAGATAGCTCGATATTGGGTTTTTGTTTGTACTTTTTGCTGAAGCCATAAGAAGCTTATCTTCTTGCTTGAAATTGGCGTTTTTTGTTGCTGGTTTCTGATTGGAATTAGCCAAAAATGCAACAAAATTGCACTTTTGCTGAAAACTTTTTCATGGAAATGATGCACTATTTTTACAGGGTTTGTTCTCACTGACTACTGGACCAAAACTTTAACTATTTATTCACACTATGTCAACAACTAATTTTGATATTATTGGAGAGCACACAAACACATGTCATGGCACGCACGCACGCCAAGAGTAAAAAAAAATGGTAACAAATTGCACTTACATGGAACACTGTCATCCTCACTGGTATACATCGATGTTTCGCCTCAAGACACTTGCCTCAAGGCTCTTCAGTACCAAATTGGATAACATTATAGAAAACACACACAATTTTTAATGTCACGGAATAAGCTTGATCTGCTTATGTCATCGATGACATCATAATGACATTCATTCACCTATTTGATATAATCCCAGCCAAGAGGAATCTTATTTGAATTGAAGGGGTTATATTTTTAGGAGTGATTAATTTTTGGGAAAGAAAGTTTTTGGCTTTCTACTATTCCATCTTGATACAAAAAAAAGAATGAGGGAATTTTCTTTTTTTCCCAAAAATTGATCACTCCTAAAAATATAACCTCTTCAATTCAAATAAGATTCCACTTGGCTGGGATTAAATCAAATAGATGAATGAATGTCATTACGATGTCATCGATGACATAAGTAGATCAAGCTTATTCTGTGACATTAAAAATTGTAATTCATGAATTAATTGTGTGTATTTTCTATAATGTTATCCAATTTGGTACTGAAGAGCCATGGGGCAAGTGTCTTAAGGCGAAACATCGATGTATACCAGTGAGGATGACAGTGTTCCATGTAAGTGCAATTTGTTACCATTCATTTAAAGTAGAACTCATGTGAACGATATCTGATTTTTATTCCACAACGAATGTTTGAAATACAAACTGAGTAGAGAAAAGTATCTTCTGTATAATTCAGTGTTCATGCAGAAGTATTTGTTTCGAAAGAATTTTTTTCTTTAGTGTAATTCAATGTTTATATGAAAGTAGCTGTTTCAGGAGGACTTTCTTTCAGTTTGTGTCTGAAAGTTACTTCGTTGCATGATCTACACATCCATGTATAGAGTTACTATTTCCAAATTGATTACTTCTTTCCTTTCTTTGGAAGATTCCCTCATATTTTTTTTTGTATCAAGATGGAGTAGTAGAAAGCCAAAAACTTTCTTTCCCAAAAATTAATCACTCCTAAAAATATAACCCCTTCAATTCATAATATTCACATCTCTCTCCCTCTTATTTGAGCAAGTTGTGGAAATATTGCTATCTGTAATTTAAATTAAAGGTTGTCTTGGAACTGCTAAAAGTAGAAGGCAATGCCCTGGACTCTGTGAAACCTTAGCTAGAATAAGGAATCCACCAGAGGAGATCTTATCAGAGGAAAATCTCATCTACAATGTATGTATAGGAAAAGTTTTTGTGTAACATTTTTATCAAATTTTATAGTTCTCTTGAAAAACTTCTTTTTTTTCAGGTAAATCGACTGGATATCACTGAAAGAGATTTTCAAGAACAACATCAAAAACAAACAAAGAGGATGAAAACTGACCAAAGTAATGGAAATGGGGCAACTGTGCAATAAAGGTATCTTATCATATTTGTAGTTGATTAAAGCAAATTCAAATCCAAGATAGAGTGGATGTAAACATTGACATGCCCTATGCACGTGATATTGAAAATCCCAAGAATTGGTCAGGGTCGTATTCTGAACCAACATCTTGTTGATTGCAAATACTATACTTAGGAAAACTTTTTTATAATAACGAGTGAAATGCACAAGTTTTGCAGTTAAATGGGAAAAATGCAGTTAATATGTGTATTATAAAAAGATTTTCACTGGATTTTTCACAGCTCACTCAAGCATAATATGAAAAGAGACGTAATTATTTCTTTATTGATAATTTTTATTTTATGTAAAATCAAAAGGAATATTAATGAAAATTATTCAACTGGATGAATTTGTCTCTTCAACAGTAGTGTCATCCTCACCAATCTGAATTATAAGTGGCTAGATTTGTGCTCTATTATGTTATCAAGCTTCCACATCTTTGTCTCGACTTCCGATATTACATGCCGAACACACTTCTCCCATTTCTCCGCTATGACTCTTTTCAAAGCCTCATCAAAAAGTACATTGAGATCTGCAAATTTGAACGTGGTGTTATGCTGAGCTACAAAATTCTTCACATTCGCCCATATTAACTCGATGGGATTGAGCTCGCAGTGGTATGGAGGCAGGCGAAGGACAATTTTGTTTTGGCCTGCTGCCATCTCATCGACTATATATTTTTGGTATTCAAGCTTGCGCTCCTTCACAATTTTTAGTAGCTGTACTCTTAGCATTGAGTCTTCAAAGCTAATATTCTTTGATCGCAGCCAATTTTGGATTTCAACTTTCTTTGAAGACGTTGTCGGAATCTTCTCTAACCGTCGCGAATGATAAGGTGCATTGTCCATTACAATCACAGCATTATCCTCCAGATGGGGTAGAACTTTGGAAAACCACTGTTCGAAAGATTCACGAGGGTTAATTTTTATTTATTGAGATTGAGGCAGGTCTTAATATAAATATAAGTTTACCTGATGGATTTGTTAATTTGGTGGATAGTCCATCTAGAAAGGCCCTCCTAGATGAGGTCACAGTTTCATCGACCCATACTTTAGGGGTAGTATGACCAACATTCACCCAGGTTTCATCTATTTATAAATTGTTCTCTGTTGTTCCCTATAATATTTAATTTTGGTCAAATACTCTCTCCTCCATAACACAATTTCCTCTCTGTCCAATAATAAACTATTGCGCCCTCGTTTTTTCCATACAAAATTCAAACGTTTCAATACTTTGTGGAATGTTGACCGCTTAAAACTTGGCAATTAAACATCTTCATTTATTTCTGTGAGTACTTTGTCTATCGTGGGTATTTCACTTCTGAAAAAGTACTCATGCACTTTCCTACTGATTGCATGTTTATCAGCATCATCTATTGATTTTATAATGGTTTGACGATTCTGATTTGTATTCGGTTTGGAAAATGTATGATTTTGTTTATATTCCCGTAAAACATTGTAAATCGAAGCGCAACACACTCCAATTTTATCGGAAACTTTCGATACGACTTCGTCGATAGTCGATGTCTCAATTTCTTCCATCTCTTTCTTGAACACATTTAAAATCACTTCTTTCATCTCAACACTCAAATGTCTTTTTTTGGATCGTTTCCTGGCTGGATAGCTCACAGTGTCATCAGCAGTGTCTGTACTGGACATCTTGGAAAACAATTTTAAACAATATACTATAACGCACGCCACGCAAACTACTGATTACAACCTTGTGCTGGTACCGAACTCGTACCAAGAAGGCGAATTCAACAATGAACGCTGCCCTTTCCATCTGACACTGGGCGATCACGTGAACACCACGATTCGGTTTTTTTTAACTCTATCTTGGATTTGGATAGACTTTAGTATTCAATCAATACATGGTGTGTTCCAAAAAGTTTCCGACCTCAACATGAAGATAGCAGCACTTGTAAAAGCTAGTTAATTTCGTTGTGCATCTGTTGACAGTTACTCACCAAAGTTTCAGTCATTTTGGACGCGCAGTTGGCATGTAACAGTCGTTTGAGTGAGTTGATTTGAGTTGTTTTTATGAAAATGGACAAAATGAAGTATCGAGCTGTCATTAAATATTTGTTTTTGAAAGCCAATACGTCTACACAAATCGAAGATAAGTTGGAATCTGCACCATCATTTTGGGCAGCTGAATTTAAACGTTGCTTAATGGCTTGGGAGACGAACATTCGGGACGTTCAAAAACTGCAACCACCGACGAAAACATCGCCTCAAAGTTCAACAAATGGTGCTAGACGACCGCCGAATCAAAGTGAGAGAGAGAACAGAAGTTATGAACGTGTCAAAAGAACGTGTTTGTCACTTCGAATCAACATTTAGGCATGAGAAAGCTGTTCGAGCGTTGAGTGCCAAAAACGTTTCAAAAAACATTTCCAACTCTCTGTTGGCGCAGTTAAGGCGCAATAAATCCGAGTTTTGGCGTCAATTAATTACTGTAGATGAAACATGGATACATGGATACACCGTTATACTACCGTAACAAAAAATACATTCTAAACATTGGACTGCAGAAAATGAACCGGCTCCAAAAAATAAAAGTGGAATAAACTTCCTGAGAACGTTTTTCCAAATGGATTTAATCTCCAGAGATTCAAATTCAATGTGAATCACTACTTTTGCACAGTGCTTGGGTTTTGTCCTTAAAAAAACTGTTTTTCTGGCTGGGAAAGTGATGGCGACTGTTTTTCGGTCATTGATTGACAAGCTGAAGATAGAACTTGCGGAAAAACGGCCACATTGGCAGGAAAAGAAAATCCGGTTTTCATTTTTTTACACGCTTTATATTAGCTTGACCTGTATGTATGTATGTTTGTTTGTAACTCTCCTTTTCATTTCATATCAGGATCTGTATTTAACAAAATTGTCGACATTATTGCTTGATCTATTCGCGGGCAAATGGCGCTGTATGTAACCTCCTTGATATATTGACATTATTGTTTGATCTACTCGCAAGCAGACGGCGCTGTACGTAACCTTGATATATCGACATTATTGCATGATCTATTCGCGGACAGATCGCGCTGTACGTAATTTTCTTGATATAATTCGAACTCACTTTACATGTATTTCTTCATTTGAGAAAGTGTTTTTTTTTTATTAACACGCGCGCTTGCTGCCTTATTTGTAAACCTCCTTTGCGCGTCTGCTGCCTTGGGCTTGGTAGCTGATTTTCAGGCATCCTCTCCGGAATCGGAAAATATCAATGGTCATTTTTCTAAACAATGTACGGTTGATTATTGTTTTAAGCTTATTTAAAAAAAATATTTTAACTTTTTAGTTCGATGTTCTTTAAAAGCGTGTTTTTTAGTTTTTTAAACTATATTTATAGAGATATTTCATCTGGGAAAGAGAGGAAGAAAGCAATCAATTTAGAAATAAACTACATTTTTTTCATAAAGATGGAGATATACAGTGCTAGTCAAAAGTCCCCTCCCCCCCTCGTATCTTTGGAACGGGTATACTTATAATAATGAAATTTGGAGGGTGGAAATAAACGGATGTAGGCTTCTTAACTGGTCATAACAGGTGACGCAATAGTCATAAATGACGTCACAAGGCCACTGTGACCAAAAATTTTAAATGGGACCCTATGGCAAGTGACAGCTCGTTTGAAAGGTATTGAAAATACCTATTCAGTCATACCAATTTTGTTTGGGTTTCGGCTGATTTTGATTGATAAATTGAAGAAATACGAAAATTATTGTTTCGCATTTAATTAATAAAGATTTTAAAATACGCCTCTGGTTCATTGTCAAAAAGGTTGACGTGTTTGAATCATCTACTTGTCAAAAGTGTTTATACCTTGAAAATTTACCTAAGCTATTGTTTAACGAGACGTTTAAGTGTTTACATAGCCAAATGGTACGTACTGTAGCCGACAAAGTAGCAGCTATCTTAATAATTGGTGAATGTAGAAACAATTTCCATGCAGCGGAACGACTGTTTAATGAGAGGTACCCCGATCGCCCTATATCGAGGGTTTATTTGAGGGAGCTTCTTCGGAAGTTTGAAGCATCAGGTAGTGTTCAAGATGCCAAACGATCTGGTCGACCAACAATTAGTGATGACAAAAAAATTGACATACTTGGAGAAATGGTAGTGAACCCTACTTCTTCCACAGCCCAAGTTGCGTCTATCTGTGAAGTCAGTCAAAGGACAGTACATAGGGTGTTGGCTAAAAACAAATTTCATCCATACAAATTAAAAATGGTGCACCAACTTTCAGATGATGACCCCGACCGAAGACTAGAATTCTGTGAAACTATGTCCGATAAAATGAACCAACAACCAGGCTACATACAGACAATTTGTTTTAGTGACGAAAGTACTTTCTTTCTCAATGGAAATGTTAACACTCAAAATGTGAGGTATTGGAGTGACACAAATCCTCACATCTTTCGTGAAAAACATACTCAATTTCCAGAAAAAGTAAATGTTTGGGCAGGTATTTTGGGAAACCACATAGTTGGGCCTTTTTTTCTCAATGCTAACTTAACCGGTGAATTGTATCTGGAGATGTTACAAACTGATATTGAGGCGTTAATTCTTGAAATTCTAGAAGATAATCCAGATGAATTCGACAACTTGGAAATAACGTTTCAACAAGATGGTGCTCCTGCACACTATTACGGTGCAGTAAGACGTTACCTAGATGAAGAATATCGTGGTAGATGGATTGGACGACGAGGTTCGATCGAATGGCCAGCTCGGTCACCGGACCTTACACCATTAGATTTTTTTCTATGGGGGTACTTGAAATCTAAGGTTTACGCTACAGCACCTGACAGTATTGCCATTCTGAAACAACGAATTGTTGAAGAATGTAGGGCAATTTCCGCTGACACACTGGGACGAGTACGACAAGAGTTTAGCAATAGGATGCATTACTGCCAGGAAGTAGATGGAGCACATTTTGAACACTTATTATAAGAACTGGTTCTTAAATCTTTATTAATTAAATGCGAAACTATAATTTTCGTATTTCTTCAATTTATCAATCAAAATCAGCCGAAACCCAAACAAAATTGGTATGACTGAATAGGTATTTTCAATACCTTTCAAACGAGCTGTCACTTGCCATAGGGTCCCATTTAAAATTTTTGGTCACAATGGCCTTGTGACGTCATTTATGACTATTGCGTCACCTGTTATGACCAGTTAAGAAGCCTACATCCGTTTATTTCCACACTCCAAATTTCATTATTATAAGTATACCCGTTCAAAAGATACGAGGGGGGAGGGGACTTTTGACTAGCACTGTATTTAGCCAAAACATTTCTTTTCCAAAAATTAATTGAAGTGATTAATTGATTAATTAAAATATAGTCCTAACAATATTTTTTCTATACTTGATATTTCATAAAACTCAAGGCATATTTATTGAGTAAATGATAAATAACCCGTAGTATGTTGAAAACTGTCAAAGAGCGAATGTTCACGAACATGTTTCGTCCTTTGTTAAAGTTCACAGCAGCCTTCAACATTACATTTGTGCAAATGAGATCTACAGGGAATAAATACTTTACTATTTAGTTTGCAGCAAAAGCGTTTTCATGCAATTTTTTAATTTTCATTATTGATGTTTTAGGGACTAGAGCTTTTGACCAAAAGAAGACAGTATTTATCTTGAATATAAATGTGCAATGACTGGTCATTCATGGTCTTTTCAACTGGCATCTGGAGATAGTATTAGGTTACGCAGTGTGTACTTTGTCTTTTCGGGTAGCTTTACATTGTCTTTACTGAAGTACTATAATTCAAACTTCAAGTTGTAAACACTTTGATGTAAATATTATTTTTAAGTTATTAAGTATTATGTGACAGCACCAGAGTTATTTCACATAATTCATTTGATTGCAAGAGCCGTTCCAAAGAGTTTGGTACCTTTTGATATTCAAACAAACGTGAATAGTTTATTAATATCTTCTGAGAATGACAATTCAGTCTTACAAGTGTTGAACTGAACCCCAGAAGAGATTCAATAGTCAACTTCATTTATAAAAACAGGAATCAGTTTTGTTGAATTAGACTGATTAACTTTTATAAAAGAAATTCACCAGATGAAGGGAAATCGAAAGTACTATTACTCTTGTAAATGTTCTTGACTATCAATGGACGTCTAATAAATTATTATAATGAATTGTGTGGAATGACCTTCACAAATGTTGGTGGAAATGACCGAGAAGGGACCAATATCTTGATAGTTAATTGTTTGTTCTTATTAGTAAGATTGAACAATCCTAGAAGATAACTCGGGAGATTTTGTTTGATTTCTGTTTTGGTTTAGGATACACATCAAGTGATATTCAAGGTATTGCACCTAATTTTTTGACGATTACCTTCAGAGTTGCATTCAATTTCACGGCCAGAATATACGGAGCGTTCTTCAAATGATCACATAGCTTTCTCCAAACTCTCGTCGAGATCTGTTGCATTGGTTTCAATGCAACAGGATTTCAAGGAAATCCTTGAAATCCTCAAAATTGTTTCCAATTCGATTTTCGCTGAAGAGAAGGCATTTACCAAAAATTTCAATGCAATATTTATTTTAATGGCAGGATTAATTCACACAAATATTTTGATGGATGAAAAATGTCAAAACGTATTATATAATAAATGATAATGCAAAAAATGCATACAAAACATACATCAAAATTACTGTATCAATATTGAAAATTTGTATGCACCCTGTTCTGATCACCAGTCTGGCTCTTTTGGTAAAAATGTTTTTTCATAGGCAGGTTACTTGTGTAATGATATCAAGACTGGCAGAATAACCAACTGACTTGTACTATTCCATTTTGAGTAGCAACCATTGTATTGATGTGGGTACGTAACAATAAAAAAACTGATACGGTTTTGTAAGCTTGTAAATTCTAATAAGTTTGGATATGTTTCAGTTGTTTTAATTGGAGTAATATTTTTAAATTAAATTTTTCTTTCAAGGTATTTCAAGATATCCTATAAACTTCTCAAAATTTGCGGCATTTCATAAAATAATTAGTTCCATGAATAAATTATTTCTTTCTTCAGCAGTAGATCTAGGATTGTTCCACCACCCAAATCTTGTGTACCTATTTGTATAAATTGGAGAATTTTTATATACTGGCAAGGCAGTTATTGTTATGAAGATTGAATATATGATATATACACAAATAAATTTCATTTGTACTTTTCTGTTTTATTAGCGGTTTTTATTGAATCAACCTTCACAACAAATATATACAGTGTGGTCCACAAAGTGTGCAACCCATATATTGCAACAAATGCGAAACTTTTTTATTATCGATTTCTCAGAAAATTTTATTCATGACAAAAGTTGGTGCATGTTCCAAAACTATACCAAGTGTACCTGAAATGGCTTTATGACAAACACCATTCAGGATAGGCCAAAAAATATAAAATTCGTTCAAGAGTAAAGTACCCTTATTTCAAAAAATATAGAAATATGTAGAAGAGAAAGGTTGCTTGGAATTAAAAGTCATGTTCAGATACAAAGTCATGGCCTGCTATTCGAATTTTTTTTCTTTTGGAAAATTTTGAACTACCCCTGTATGATACATATTTTTACTATTTTGATTTAATATGTATCTGAAGTAGCCACAATCAAATCAGTTTGGAGTATTTTTTATCAAATTAAAGTGTATTTGTAAAATTTACTTGGATTTGTATTTTTTTTAGGTGACCGCCAACTTCATGTTTGTTGCAACGATATTTAACAAAACTCTAGAATAAAACAAATACTCTTTTTAACGAGGCAAGTTCTTTACTAAGTATAATGTTCATATGAATAAACTGTCAAAATCTATCGCGGATAGCCATGAACAAAAAAGAACCTATAAGCGATACTACAGAAAAATACAGTAGGTAACTTAACAACTTAACAGGTGCTAACAATAAATATCGAAGCGTCTCTGTATGTCCACCTTCTCTTTCAAAGCATCTAATTGTTCACCCATAAAATTCGTTTAATGTAGATCGTAACACAGCGGGAATATTTCTGCAATGAACTCGTATTGAAGGGGCAATCTCTGTAGACTTTTTGTTTAAGTATCCCCATAAGAAATAATCTAGAGGTGTAAGGTCTGGAGAACGAGAAGGCCATCGAGGATCGGTATTTCGTCCTAACCATTTATTATGAAATGTCCTATTGAGCCACTGAGAAACATTTCTAGTAGAATGGGCAGGACATCCGTCATGTTGGAACCATAACTTTTGCCGTTCTTCTAATACCATATCATTCAAAACTTTCCTATTCCAGTTTCTAAAAAGTTCAGGTACCTGTCACCATTCAAATTCTCGCGAAAAAAAAAAAAAAACTGGCCTAGTAATTTATCATTTAATATACCACACCAAACGTTTGTTTTCTGATAGTATTGATTTTTGTTGTCAATAATAAAATTTGGGTTGACATCTGACCACCATCTGCAATTTTGTGATGATAGAACCCCATTTGTTGTAAAAGCAGATTCATTTCCATTTACATTGATAAAAATCTCGTTGTTCTTCTATTTCACTCTGAATCCACATGGAAAAATCATATCTCAAATCATAGTCTCTTTCTTGAAATGTACAAATGAATGTAGGTTTGTAAGCATGGTACTTATGTTTCTTGAGAATACGCTTCACAGAGGTTTTTTTTTATGCCGGTATAATCACTAATTTCTCGGGTGGACCTTCTAGGATTTTCTATTACTTCTTGAAGTACGTCATGCTGGTTTTCTTCTGTGCATACAGGTTTCGTATGCTCTGTATTATGTATATATTCACGTGAGCCGGTCTGTTTGAAATTCTTAAAAATTCTACTTACACATGAATAGCAAATTTGTTTGTCTGGATGCCACTAGTTGAAAATATTTGCAGCTTCGCGCATTGTTTTATAACCATCACTACAGATTAAAACTAATTCTGCCTTTTCAGTTAACGTTAATAATACTGGGCGAGGCATTTTTAATTAAGGACAAATATGAAATCGTTTTACAGGCAAGTTTTAAGAAGCCACACTATCAAACGACAGTATTGTTTTAGGGCGTATGTGTTTTTTGTTCATGGCTATCTGCAATACATTTTGAATTGTTTTTTAAATATATGTTCTAGTCGAGGCATTGTTGTCAGAATAAAAGAAATTTCATACTTTTATTGACAGTTTATTCATATGAACATTTAGTTAGTAAAGTATTTGCCTCGTTAAAAAGAGTATTTGTTTTATTCTAGAGTTCTGGTAAATATCGTTGCAACAAACATGAAGTTGACGGTCACCTAAAAAAATACAAATCCGAGTAAATTTTACAAATACACTTCAATTTGATAAAAAATACTCCAAACTGATTTGATTGTGGCTACTTCAAATACATATTAAATTAACTTAGTAAAAATATGTATCATACGGGGGTAATTCAAAATTTTCAGGCCATGACTTCGTATCTGAATATAACTTTTAATTCTAAGCAACTTTTCTCTTCAACATATTTCTATATTTTTTGAAATAAGGGTACTTTACTATTCTGTATGGTGTTTATCATAAAGCCATTTCAGGTACACTTGGTATAGTTTTGGACTATGCACCAACTTTTGTCAAGAATAAAATTTTCTGAGAAATCGATAATAAAAAAAGTTTCCCATTTGTTGCAGACTTAGTGGACCACACTGTATAAACTTTTTCAATCTATGAAATGCAAGCAGCGACATGAAGTATCCTGAGAAGTCCGTATGCACTACGCCACGGTAACTGAAGGAAACAGCGAAAACTTGACAATTGATCAAACTTGGCGATTGGACTTTGCTTTCGATGTCGTAACCATATACCTATGATTCGTCACCAGTTATGTAAGCAAGCAAATCTGAATCGCCGTTAAAGTAATTCAATAGCAAATTTGGAAAGAACTTCGCTGCCACACGCTTCATATCCAAAATTTCCGAAAAAATTGCATGGCATGAGCCAATCGATATGTCGAAATCCTCGGCAACTTCTCTAAATGAGCGTCGTCATCCACATCTCGACCATCTGTGAAAAGCTTATACCACTTGTAAACATTTTTTGATTCAGAGTACAATCACTGTATGCCACTGTCAACATTACAGGTGTTTTTGAGCACTTCATTCAATTTTAATACAAAATTTGATGCAAATTCTTTGTCTTTCATGCCTCTAGCCAACAAACTGAACATACTTAAAAGCTGAAACTTTGAACATATACTCGAGACACGTGTACCAACATAAAAAAATTAAAACAGTCGCTAATCGAATTTGCATAGCCCGCAAAGTTTTAACATTCACCTCATTTTTTAAACAGACCTCATACTTTCATATAATCATTGAAATGTACATATTTGTAAAGGGTTCAATCTAAAATTAATCTCTGTCGGATATCATTCAATGTCCAGCGCGGTATTAGCTGGGAAAATAGTTGTTTTTCGGCAGGAATTTAGTTTTTTTTTTTTCATTTCAAATAGAAGCATCCTGATGAGTTATTACATCAGATTAGAATATAATATAAGAAAAGCTATAACACAAACTAAAAAATAACAATATTATCGCAATAAGGTTAATTAAAAAAGATGTAGAAACATTTACTTGAGATTTTATGAAATTGATGAGTTTACTCTTTTGAATTGAGAAACACTACTAAAATCTTTTGAAGGTTCTGGAGGTTTGTTATATTCTTTTAGGCCCTCATAAAACAATAATTTCATTATATTAGAGGTTGGCTCTTGGTATAAGGAATCAGCTTTTGGTTTACCCGTTTGATAAATAAATAAATGAAATCCAAACTGATAGAACATTCTTGTAAGTACTCGAGGAGAGGAACAAAGGTTAAATCAATTAGTAACCCATAATAAATGAAGCAAAATGTATAATGAGTAAAAAACAGATTTCATACTTGTACTTTGTTAACTCAAACCTAGTTTAAACCTTAAAGTTATGATTTTGAATTGACAACAGATGTTTTATATCATTTCATAATAAATAAAAATCCACATTGTTCACAGTTTGTCGTTTGCTGACTAATATAACACTTTTTATATCCTAATTAAAAATTTAATTAACAGTAGATAACAGTCGAGAATCTCTATCACACATCTTGTAGATGCTTTGTAACAGCTAACGATTTGAACGGTTCAGACCACATTCTTCGTAAATCACCCTGAAACAAAAAAAAAACTTTTTTTAATTTTTTTTTTTCGGTCAAGTACACTACAGAATTGTTATAAAATCCCAAATGGTACATCAAGAAAGTTTCAATTGTAGAAACCAGTGATTGATTGATTTGATTATGGAAGTGTATATGAACCCGTTAACGTTTCAATTAATGAAAAATCCTCCAAATGGAGGATCCACCTATGGTAATCTATTGCAAAGGTTAGATTATTTCGTGTTCATGTTCCCTCTAGAAAAACACGAAATAATCTAAACTTTGCAATAGATTACCATAGGTGTAACTATGGAATGCATTCTCCTTTATCAAGAATAGTCATAAACGGGAATAATACAAAATTCGATATCTTTCATATTTCCGAGGATATTCTTAGAAATAAGTTAAGATATACTTATTCTTAAATTGCTTGTATCTGTCATTTACTTTTATTCTCGCTTCATTTCGATTCTCTACTATAACTGTTTAAATTGTTATTACTTATAATTAAATTAGATAAGATTTGTGTTAACAATCTGATATTTGTGTAACTTATATTAAATGGGAGTTACCCGTGAATAAATGAATAAATAAAATGTACACGAAAAATCATGTTTGGAAATAAGTTCTATATCTAAAATCAGTACACAAAGTCGAAAGATTACAAAATATTTACCTAAACTATGATTTTATGCATTATTTAATAATATACAGTTATGAAAATTAAAAAATATAGCAAACTGGATTAAAGAATCATTTCAAATATTCAATTTATTATAACAATCCTCAATCTGTACAACTGCAATTTATTATAAAAAAAAAAACGATTCCTACATAAATACCCCTTTCTAATATTGCTACTATATTCAAGTGTTATAGGCTCGCTTGGGTAATCTGTTGAATCTTTCAAAACTTTAGAGGAAGGTTGAATGGGTATAGACAGAATTGATTGTACTCGAATTGATCCAAAAAAAGCTTCTGAGGTAATATCATTCATCATATGATAAAATTTAATGAAGTAAAATGAAAAGTTTTTGATTTTTCTGCAATAATATTAATTCATTTTGTTTCATACTTTCAGCAACAGTATTGACTCCAGATAAAACTTTCTGTGGAGAATACTTGAAGTTGAAATAAAAAACTGTGTCATTGAATTCAATATTTTCGTTCCTCTTTCAAATGATTTCTATAAAGTCTTGGAAGAGTAGATGGATTGTAGTTCTTTCTTTTCAATACTTTCACTCATTTTTTTTTGCATCATTTTATTCTTTGGGAACCTACACTCATTATATGAAATAACTTGCCTATAAACCAATGAGCTTTCTGTTTTCCTGTTCCTTTCCGCATAATTAAAATCAGCACAAGAATGACCATATTAATATACAAATATATCTCCAAAACACTTTTAGAACACACAAACTAAACTCGATGAAAAAACGAATTGTTCCTAAGCGGCCATCATGGTTGCGAAGATAGTGTTTAAAATCTGTTTTTCCGTTAACCAGTGTAACTTGATACTCATATTTGCTCCTAGAATCTGCATATTTTGTACAATTTCTTCATAATTTTGTGTTTTATGGTTATCTAGAAAATTTTCGACTACCAACACAAAACTTTCCCAAGCTTTACTTTCCGGAACAGTCATAACTTTAATAAAATCAGTGTCTTTCATCAATTGCCGTATTTGAGGACCATCAAGTTTTGGAAATTTTCTACAAATATATTTAAAACAATCTCCTTCCTTGTCCAAAGCTATTACGAATTGCTTTATCATTCCTAACTTAATATGCAATGGTGGAAGTATAATTTTGTCTCTGCTCACCAACGGCTCTCTGATTACATTAGCTTTACCGACAGTTAAAGAATTTCTTTCAGGCCAAACATCTTGTTCCCAATGACGTTGCTTTGCTCTACTGTCCCACATACAAATGAAGCAAGGGTATTTCGTGAATCTACCTTGTTGACCAAGTAAAAAATTAACCATTTTTAAATCCACACAGATCGACCATTGATGCTCCGAGTAATTGATTTTTTCTAAAACTAATCTGACATTTTCATATTCTTCTTTGAGTTTTGTAGAATGGACAATTGGAATTGATGCAAATTTATTTCCATTATGCAGTAAGACGCATTTCAAACTTTTTTTACAGCTATCAATGAAAAGACGCCACTCAGTAGGTTTGTATTCTTTCAAACCCATGTCCAGAAGCAGCTTCGCAATATTATTACAGTATACCAATCCTTCATTTTTATCAGAAAATTGTAATAGCTCACTTTATCGCGTTTTGTACGTTGTAATTGTAACTGTCACTGCCAATAAATTTTTTTCTTTCACTCTTGAAGCTAACAGTTTTGATCCTTGTTTTGATAAATTTAGATCACGTATTAAATCACTGAGTTCATTTTGAGAAAACAACTTTGGCGTAGATGGTTCACCCTCCCATTCACTTCCACTGGTAGACTGATTCGATTTCTGTGAATTTGGCAACATCATTGTTTCTGAGGGCATGCGAATCACTTTTGAAACATAAATAGGCCGAGGGAGATTTTCACTGTGTAAAACAGGACATTTTGTAGACTGTAAGTCTGGATATCTCCACGTTTGATTTCGATTAAAACCTTTAGTATCTATTACGCAAAAGTAACAATCATCGAAATGATTCTTAGGCTGCATTCAGATCATAGGAATACCAAAGTCTAATCCAGAACGTTCTCCTTTTTTCCACAACCGCAAAGACTCAACGCAAGACTTACAAACTTTATTAGGAACCCATGACTTATCTAATTTGTCCATTTTAAAACCGAAATATTCAGCATAAGTTTCCTTAACATAGTCTGTGATATTTCTTTTTTGTTCTTTTTGATATATAAATACCACAAATATAACAGAATAAATCACTACTATATTTGCACTTCCTTCGTGACAAACTCATGTTTAAAAAGACAAGATAAATATATTAGATTGGTCACTCAACAATTGAAACAAAATATTAACATATAACAACTTATCCAGATTTCCGTGTTAGTACTTCAATATTATCAAATAACTGAGTTCTCAGCTGTTTTGCAGAGCAAGGAGCCCGAGAAGTGGGGATCACGTGATGTTTGTACGCGCAAAGAAGTTGCGCAGAAGCCTAATCATGACTGAGAAAATACATTTTTTTTTACTAACAAGCCGATTATTATTAAAAATACAAGATACGTAAAAATCATAGAAAATAGAGCACATTCAGTACTTTCATAAATATATTCGTGATTTAGGCACTCGAAAACATAAAAATTTGCAAAAATATCCAGGGCAACAAAAAAAAAAAAAATTTGTAGAGCTGTGATTTTCCATAGCATGAAACAAGCCCATTGTAGTGGAAGTTTATTATTTAATGAAGGAATAGAACCATTGCAAATTTACGTCTGTTCTCAAGTGATAATAAATCTAATACAGACAGCCTCATTTGCGAGTTAAATCCAAGGTAGGGTAGGCCAAGTTTCCAAATCAGATATTTATTAAAGTAATTTTGCACTTTTTCAAGTCTCTCTCTTTATGACAAGCATAAGACACCAAATAACCCTATTATATTCCAAAACATTTTATAACAACAGGGATCTATTAAAAGCTTGTTCTATCATATTTTTATGAATAAAGAAAAATTTTTCGTTTTTTTTTTGGAATATATGAGTCGCTTAAATATGTCATTCAAATAAAGTAAAATATTGTTTAGCTTGGTTTTGAAGCTGATACTTACTTTGAGGTATGCCATTGTGAGCAAGGGCAATAAGGTGAATGGAACTAAATATAAGAGAGCAGGTTGGGCGGCTTTGAACAATTCTGATGTCACAGTGGCTGTCAAGAGTCCCAGAAAGTATCCGAAGAGAGAGCAGTGAAAATAGGTGAGACGGGATCCGGACATACCTTGAGATTTCCTATAGGCATCATAACGTAGAACAAAACAAAGCAACAATCCAGGCATTACAATATCACCTAACCCTAAAAATGATAAAATAGAAAACATATTAGCAATACATCTTGTAGGATACAAAACTCATATTTTGCGTCCATTCAATTAAATGTGATTCAATTGTCAACCCCTCAAAATTTTACTACCTTCCTGACAGTAAAATACCGTGCTATGAATCATGCGTTAGAAGATTGGACCTCGTTAATACTCGCTCAAGTTTTCACTTCTGAGGGGGTTGTTATTCATAAGGGAGCGCCAGTTGGTTAATAGAAAAAAGCAAAAGAGAGGAGCCTCATACCTCTCTCGGAGCAATTTCATTGCATGAAATCTCTTTTAAAATTTTTTTAAATTAACATCGACATTTCATGATCAACCAAAATGTAATATGTACTTTTAAAAAAGGAATAATCCATTGATAAATAATTTTGACACCGCTAGCTTCCATAATTATAAATGAAATATAAAAATAATACTGGAGAAGTATAGAGAAGGACATAGTAACGATAATTGAAGAAAAACTATTGAAAGGGGAAAATAGCCAAACAAAAAGATTATATAAGAAAATAAATAATTTGAAACAATCATCTTTCCTAAAGTATCTACACCACAGGCTCTGGCAAATGCCCGCCGAAAAACAACTACTTCCAGGGCTAATAGTAAGCTGGACATTGAATTATATCCTCATTGTAAATTGAAATACTTATCTATTTATTTATGTATATACACGGCCAAGCCGAATTCAGATATAAGTAGTACAGTGCTATGTAGTACTTGATGCAATACAGTGGATTCAAAGTAAATTATAAGAATAATACAATTTCAAAGTAAGATAACAAGTAGATTATTTAAGAAAAATTAAAATGTACAACAATATGAACTAATATAATTCTTATAGGCAAGTAACACTAGACACAATACAACAACACAAGCCGAGAGCGAAGGTATGGTAGGTAGGTGAAGAATATGGTTTTTAAAGCGGCAAACGGATACATTAAAGATTTGAAGGTTATTTAAAGAGTTAGCCAATTGAAGAGTTCTGGGAATAAAGCTATTATATGAATAATTGAATCTGCGAAAATAAACGTAAAACGTTTGCACCTGTCTAGTTGAAAGACTGGGGACATGTAAAGATATTTTGGAGAGAAGCTCTGGGCTGATACCTAGTCCGTTGATAATTTTGAATAGAAGTATTTAATCTGTATGTTTTCTGCGAGCCCCAAGAGGAGGTATGTTCAAAATGCATTCCAATGCAGTATAGTCATAGTTTACACGCATTTTGGGAGATGTGTTCGATGAGAATAAAGAATTTAGCACTTGGATGCATTCAACTACATACCATTTTGAGAACTCCAGTTAGATAGGCAATCTATATCGTTTTGTAGACACAATGTATCAGCTTCCCTTTTAATTATTTCGAAACATTTCAATTCGTCGGCAAATAGCAAAGCTTCGCTTTCATGGAATGATTCGATCGTTGATAAAAAGGTTAAATAACAGTGGTTCCAAATGTGAACATCCGATGTAACTGCGATGGTATGAGAATAGTAACGATTAACTAACAATTTGCGTTCTTTCCGTAAGATACCTCTTCAGCCACTGCAATATTTGCCCATCAACACCATATAAACAGAGTTTATGGATCAATAGTTCATGATTAACTTTGTCAAAGCTTTGGAGAAATCAGTGTACAGAGAGTCAACTTGCAAACCCTTAGAAAGAGCATCAGACAAAAAAAATCAACGTAGGTAATCAGACCCAGTTCAGCTGACTTTTTTTTTGGATGTAAATCCGAATTGTTGGGTCCCCATAATTGGGAAGCAGTCATTTGTGAAAATTGTGTAATTATTATCATGAATAGTGTTATTAATTTTCATCAAGTAACGGATCAGTCCAGTCATAATATTTTTATGTATCAGACTTCAATATTTAATGAAAAGCGATTCTCTTGCAGGTATCATAAATCTTCGCTCTGCACATATACTGGACTACTCGTTTTTGTAAAATAGAAACAGTTTGCAGCAGATCTTGCAAATTTTGTACCTAACTCTCTTGAAAAAACTGACTTAATAAAAAAACATCTAGATGCGAGTTCTTTATTCAGTTTGACATTCTCCTCGAATTTAAAATTATTTATTATCTTACAATTTAGAGGCCAATTTTATCTCTAGAATGGTATCATTCAGACTGAGCTGTTGAAGATCGCATTCAATGGTAAGGGGGTGGGTTTTCTTAAAGTTTAATAAAAGTACGTTAGAGTCGCACCAGTACTTTACAACAGAAAATGCATTTTTGAGATATATATAGTCTTCTGAATTTGAATTACTTTGTTTTTAATAGGGGAGCCCACGGTGGAAAATGGGGATTTACTCGAGCGTCATAGAGACATATTAGGTTGCAAAGCTTAGATGATAAGAAGAAAAAATGATAACGTGTTAGGAATCACACGTTAAAAGGTAAGACCTCGTTAGTCCTCAGCTCACACAAGTTTCTCAACTTCTGAGAGTTGTCGTTCGTATGGGAGCGGCAGCTGATTAACGGAAAAACAGAACAGATTTCAAAACAGAATATATAACATTTCATTGGTGGGGGAAGCGGTTATAGATTTTTAAATATGTAAAAAAATACTGTTGCATGGACATACTCGAGCGCGTCAGATATTGATGTACGTCAGCGCGTCAGATATTAATGTACTAGGTATTTTTAATAATGTTCGTATGTTAATCTGATCGTTTGCGTGATGCGGGTGGTTGTACGTAAGGGTTGAAAGTGAAAAGAAAAAAAATTTAATCGAGCGCGTCAGATTTTCTAAGGGGGTGTTAAGTGCAACATTTTGAAATACTCAAGCACGTCAGATTAAGATATATATCGTTCATCTTTATGTTCTAGACGTGCTGTCTCATAATCTGACGATTATCTAGAGGGATTCGCCTAATCTGACAAAAACATATTTTTTTAATTTTTTTTTAAATCATTGAACTTAATTAATTGAGAAGCTCAGGTAATAGCATGCAAATAATTAAGTGTATGTTTTTAAGTAGAATACTTGTATTTATAAGAGAATAATTTTTAAAAAATGCTCAAAAAAATTAGGTATCACACAGCTGCTCGCATAAAACTTTATCGACGAATGTTTGTTATTTTGGCTTGCGGAAATTGTCAGATTATATATTTTCGTTATCCTTGAATTATTTCCTTCAAAATAAAAAAAAATTAGCTACGCTCGAGAATGTCGAAATGACTTTATTTTCTTACAAATTTGCTGCCCTCCCCTTTCTTTACGTCACTCTAAAATTATCAGATTACACTTTTTAGCATGTAATTAACTCACCCTACCTTAATCTGACGCGCTCGAGAATTTCTGATGATTATTTTTATTTTTACTAATCTGATCCTTCATCTTCCACGGGCGGCCTTATATATGGAGCTCATATTTAGTGGAGGTACTTAACCGGGTACAAGGTATCCCCCTGTATATTAATCTGCCGCGCTATAGTCAATCTCGAAATCCCCGCTTGGGATAACCTATTATCTGTTTTGGTTGGAGTAATGTTTTAGAATCCAAAGCAATCACACAGCTTGAAATAAAAAAAAGGAAAATCTGGAATGAAGTCTGACTGATTGTAATCCCAGTTATACGTGAAATGATGACATTTTTCAATGATTTGACACAATTCTGTTGAAGGAAAGATAACTCATAACTATAAGCAAAAAAAAAGCAGTTATGTTATATCAATGAGTCGAAACATAGGTTATATTTACCTAACATACTGAAATGACCAGAGTTATGAAGACTGGGAAATACTAGTTTTCCAGGCAGACTAAGTTTTGGTGCTTCCTTGGCAACACCTCCTATGTGCAATTTCCTTGCAACTACTCCCACAGGGTTCTCAGCTGGTCTGGTAGCCACCTATAAACAAAGTTCAACATAGTGAGTCGTGCTAAATATTATTTTCAATGCAGATATCCGAATTATGTGCAGCAGACTATACAAGGTATGTGAAAAAAATAAGGTGAATGTTCAAATTTCGCCGGCTACGTACATTCGATTAGTGATTTTTTTTATGTTGGTACACTCGCCTCGACCATATGTTCACAGTTTCAGCTGTTTAGAATGTTTAGTTTGTTGGTGACAGGCTTAAAAGTTAGAAGTGTCGGCGATTTTCCGCTATCGGAAAAAATAGATAAAATATTTTGCATCAAATGTTCTGTGAAAATTGGAATTAATTGCTCAAAAACACTTGAAATGTTGACAGTGGCATATGGTGATTGTACTCTAATCAGAAAATGTTTACAAGCGGATGTCGGCATATCAGTTGGGTCACGCCATGCAATTTTTTCGAAAAATTTGGGCATGAAGTATGTGACAGCGAAGTTCTTTCCAAAATTGCTGAATATTGACCAAAAAAAAACCCGTCGTATGAGCATGCTCACGAATTATTGAATGACGAAAACGGCGATCCAGATTTGCTTAAAAGGGCCATAAAAGATGACGAATCATGGGTATATGTTTATGACATCGAAACCAAAGTTCAATTGTCCCAATGAAAGAGCCCAAGAGAGCAAAGACCAGCTAAAGCACGTCAAATTCGATCAAATGTCAAAGTTTTGCTTACTGTTTTCTTTGATTACTGTGGCGTGGTGCATCAGGGGTTCTTGCGACATGGTCGTAACGTCAATACGGCATATTTCTTGAAGTTATGCGCAGTTTGCAAGAAGCAATACGAGTGTTGCCTTTTATATTTCGGGATTAGAGAACAAAAACAAATATTAATAATCGAAAATCACTTTGTTTTTTAAAATATTCCCCATGAAGATCTATACACTTTTGCATGCGTTTGAACCAATTGTCGAAGCAATTTTGCACTGTGATTGAGGCATCTCCAAAACATGCATTCTAAATGCAGCAATCGCTTCTTCAGGTGTCGAAAAACGTTGACCTCTCAGTTTGTTTTTTACGTGCGGGAATAAAAAGAAGTCATTCGGTGCCAAGTCACGACTATACGGCAGATGATTCATCAAATCGATGTTTTGGGTGCTCAAAAATGCAGTTGTTTGAGCCGATGTGTGTGAGCTCGCATTGTCGTGGTGAATATTGATCCGTCTTCGGCGGTTGGTTTTCCTGATTTCTTGGAAGACAATTGGCAAACAAATGGTTGTGTACCACTCAGACTGTTCTACGTTGTTCTAGTGGTACGGTTCCGGCATGTCTAGTTTTTCCGAAAAAACAGGCGACCATTTGCTTGGAAGTGCTTCGTGCGCGAACAACTTTTGTTGGATTTGGCTCATCTTGAAACACCCATACAGTCGACTGCTGTTTACTTTCGGGCTCATACGCGTAAATCCACGATTCATCACCTGTCACGATGTCAGACTTGTTTCGAAGCACCGCGATCTATTTTTTAAGCATTTCCTTCGACCAATCGACACAAGCCTTTTTTTGAGCAACTGACAAATTGTGTGGGATTCAACGGCGAACAAATTTTTTTGATTGTCAAACGTTAATGTTATATTGAATGTATGCTGGTCCCACTACTGCCTAAGGCTGTCTCAATCTCTCGATAGGTCACATGATGATCTTGCAATATCAGTTCGCGCTCAGCATCAATGGTTATCGGAACAACAACTGATTTTGGACGACCTTCACGAAATTCGTTTTGGAGTGAACTACGACCATGATTGAATTCACCATACCATCGATAAACACTGGTCCTTGATGGAGCTTCAACGCCAAAAACTGAATTAAGTTCATCCATGCACCGCTGCTGAGTTAATCCACGTCGAAAGTTGTAAAAAATAATCGCACGAAAATGTTCACGATTTAATTTCATTTATGGGCCGAGATGAATCTTTAAAATCACTGTAAACAACACAAATAGCGCGCGTATGTCAAATCGTTCTGAGTACGTATAAGCTCAAAAATGTCCAACTTTACGATAGAGCTGTCAGTTGCCAGATTGCAACACTAGGATTGCCAAATCCCGAAACGTAAAAGGCAAGCCTCGTATGAAGAAAAGCCCGGTATTGTGGAAAAACAAATAATGACTTTCACATCACGATAATGCACCCGCTCACTCGTCATTACTTGTTTGTAACTTTTTAGCTAAAAACAACTCCGTAATCATGCTTCAGCCACCGTATTCACCAGATTTGGCCCCCTGCGACTTTTTCCTGTTCTCAAGATTGAACAGACCCATGAAAGGACGGCGTTTTGCGACGATTGAGGAAATTAAAACACAATCGCTGAGAGAGCTTAAGTACATACAAAAAGTGCATATTAGAACTGTTTCGAGGGGGTTTCTTTCAAGAGAATAAAAATAATTGATGAATAAATATTTTTTGAGAAAAATGAAAACTCACCTTATTTTTTGAACAGACCTTGTATATGTTACTGTTTTGTTTGAAAAACTACTGAATTTTTTACTGGCCTATAAAGAAAAACTGACTTCAATTGTAGAAAAACATATCCGAGTTTTTTTAAGTCAATAAATAATAGTAATTCCATTTGTTTTTTTCAGGATTCAAATAAAAAATTTTCGTGCTTATTATTATTATTATGTATAGTCTATCCAAAGATGTGTAGATCATGTAAAGAAGTAACTTCCAGACACGAACTGGAAAAAACCCTCTCAAAACAACTACTTTCATATAAACAATGAATTACATAAAAAAAATAGTTTTGAAAGTACTTTTATATGAGCATTGAATTATGCAAAAAACATTTTTCTATTCAGTCAGTACTTTAAACATTCGTTATGGAATGTTTAAAGTATATGTGTAAAGAATATCATTCACAGGATTTCAACACAGTATCGTATATGTTTCAACTTGAAAGTAGTTGTTTTGGGAGGGTTTTCTTTTCCAGTTTTTGTCTGAAAGTTACTTTTTTGCATGATCTACACATCTTTGTAAAGAGTTAATTTTGAAGCTGATTGCTTTCTGCCTATCTTTGGAAGATTCCCATATATTTTTGTATAAAGATGGAGAAGTAGAAGTAGAAAAAACACCCCTTTCAATTCAATAATCTATCGTTTTTTTTAACTCTCGATTTTGTGAATTAAGTTTCCTATTTTTTGAGACCATGTACCATGATCCTATCAAATGAGCAGGTCAATCAACTTTGACTCAACATCATAATTTTGGTTTTACATACTATAATACAGAAAACCCCGGTTATCCGAGAGGTAATGGGGGGATCCCATCTCGGATAAATGATAACTCGAATAATCCGGATTTATTTATTATTTATGTTCCTAGATATGTGGAATGTAGATAAGTTCATTACAAAACAGTAAAATAATTATCTATTCACTTCTGTTTCATATTGCATCCTCTTTTTCTCGCTGCAATGTTCCCCCATCTATTAAGAAGGAGTTGACCAGCAGGTGTCGCCTCTGGTTGCTGCTCAATATAAATTAAAGCAGCAAAACCTTCTTGATGGGACATCTTAGTGGCAGGCTCTTCATCTACCATATTGTCATCGACTTCTCCGGTTTCCTGCAAGGCATCCGTTATTTCTCCGATACGTAGTTCTTCTTCTATGTTATCTGCTGTAATCCATTCAACGACACCTTGTCTTGTCACATTCTCGCAACCCTCTAATGCTCGCATTACTTCAAAGAAACTTTTTTCTTCTTCCTTGATTTTATCTGTCTCATTGACAGAACCGGGACCTTAACGGCTTTTCAATTTAGAAGCCAAATCATTCAATGGAATACCTTCTTCACTGTCATAAGAGTCCTCAGAGTCAATAACTTTTGACCAAGATTTTTGAATAGTGGAAGCGTGCACAGAATCCCAAGCTTGAGGCACCCAGTACATAACATCGGTTAATCTGGAGCTCGGTTAAACGCATCACGGATAAACGGGGTTCTACAGTACTTTCTTGCTTACCCTCGATGGAAAACTTAGGAAATTATCATGTTCTGGAATGTTTTATTCTGTCATTGCATATTTGCCCTTTAGCAATGGATAAACCTTTTTACTAATACAATTAATGAGAATTATTTCATAAAAGAAGCGAGGAAATATATGAAAATCAATAAAAATCTATTCATTTTTCAAAGAAAACTCAAGAGAAACATGTTATTTGGCAATAAAAAACAATGAATACCTACCTTTACCATAACATTGGCGCTGAAAATATATGATGAGAAAAATACCCAGAAAACATCATAAATGAGTAAACCAGTTAACAGCAAAGTAGATACTTTCAAACTAGGCAACCTGACGAAAGCAATAAACGCTACACACAAACCCATTCCCATTGCATCCATTAGCAGCCAGTGACCTGAAACGGTTCTGCATTAAAATAAATGGGTTCCTAGTTACAATAATGTTCAATATGATATAATTAAATAGACAACACACGGACAATGATGTTTCCTTTTCCATAGTAAAAAATATTATCAGAGCAAGTATTTATGTTTTAAAATTTGATGTGAAAACATGCAACTCCATTTCCTTCGAATAGATTCCCAAATGGATGGAGATATGACTCAATTATTTCTTAACTATTGAAGTAAATGAAAAATAAATATTAAATTTTTATTTTATGTTATATCTAGTATATGTTTTTATCTTACCCGTCAATACCCATATACAAACTATGAACACAGAGAGGGAAAAAGAAAATAATTCTGCGGCAGTGAATCGACCACACATTCCAAACGAGATTTTATTGCCATCCGAACAAGGTCCCATAATATATTGACACATTGGCAACAAGAGAAAGGCAAGAGCTACAGTTGCAATAACTGAAAAAAAATTATCAAATGAACATTTATGGGATATTAGGTTGGTTCAAAAGTTTTGTCCGTTTTAATGTCGAGTGTTTTTGTAGCTCCACATCTCGATAAATATTCTACTGTGTCGTAGTATATATTAATTGATGGAGAATTTTCACCTAAGTCATCATTTTACCTATTTTCAAGGTTTATACTATTTACCAATTTCGTTCTTGTGAACTAAATTCAATAAAGGGGAACAATTCAAATCTATTTGATCATCGAGCAAAAATCCCGAATTTTAAAAAACGTGATTGAACTCGTGTCCCTCTGTCAAAAGATGGTTTGCAAATATTGAATTTGTTTTCTCATTTAATAAATTACTTCTATGCTCTTTTATTCTTTTGGAAAAAGTTATTCCGGTTTGTCCAAATTAAACAATTGAATACGTTATAATGGATATTCATCAAGTAAGGATGAGTTCTATTATTGATTTTTTAATGATTCAAGTTGTCAATCAATCAAAACTGTACTGTACTGTCCAAGAATTAGTCCTTATTGACAAAGCGATGAGTGCAATAACTTGTGATACAATCCATAGTGTCATATATATAAAAATTTAATGTAAGTATGTATGTAAGTATATAATTCAAAATATATAAGTTATAAAATTTTCGTATCAAAATAATTTTGTAATATAATTTTTAATAAAATGAAGGTTGGAGAAAGAGAAAAATTAGTTCAGTACATTACAAATCAGTAAGGTTGGGTTAGATCATTATGACAAATACAAAATGTAAAGATCACTTAAAATTAATAAAATGATAACACAGTAGCACTGCTTAAGATTTTTCAATACTTTCAAATATTCTGGTAGGTGGTTATATATTTTTCTACTTTCATATATAACTGAATATTTTGTAAGAGTTGATTTTGGTATTGGCAAGCTAAGATTATTGCTTGGGTGCTACTGTAAGTGCAAGTCAAATTAATGCTTGAAGACTGTTATGAATCAGACAGTTTCCAAAATGAAAATACTGGTTATGGAAAGATTGTTTTTAATAGCTTTAATGTTTTTCAACATTAGTTATTATGTTAGTTATAATTGTCTGTTGGCTTCGAGTTTCATCCTCTTAGAATTTTGAATGGAATTCAGTTTCCACTTATTTCAAGGGTTAATTTAAATAATGTTGTTGAAAAGGCATTTCATGAAAACTATAGACTCTCTAAAAGATATGTACTTTCTCGTCTAGGCTATCAATCAATACACATTTCAATAATTTTTTTATTACAATATGTTCGACTTTTTGAAATACTCAACTTGTTCACAAATGAGGTGGACTTGTAATGCTTAGGGTTTCTTATGTGTACTCACCAGCTGTGCATATTGCAAATAACATCTGCATAGAATCAAAAAAGAAAAACATAACCAGCAAGGAGACACTTGCTCCTAAAGGTAAACATAGAGCCTGCACTGTGTCTAAAGTCTGTACATTATTTTCTGTGGAAACTGTCTGGGGAGGGTTCAACAGACAATTCGTTGTTCCGTTTGCTCGTTCTCTAGCCTCTTGTTCCATATTGAGACTGCGAAATGATCCATAAACAATGAGAAGCATAGATATAAGGAATGTAGAAACTCTGCTTGAGTCCATTATCGAATATGCCCATTGATATTCAACTGTCTGGCTTTGACTATCAGCCATTTTGGCAGTTGTTCATTTAACACTATCTGGAAGTGAAATAAATATTTGAAGAAAATGAAAACTTCAAGCTTTCAATTTCTAATATCTTCATTAAGTAATGGATATTCAATAACAATACATGACATATATTCGAATCAGACAATGATATTGTACATAATTACATAAGAAATGCAACTGTAAAATGATACTCTAATTTTTTGAAATGATAATATAAAGATCCTGTTATTTTTAACATCAACATACCTGGGCAAAGTTGAAACGACTATGGATATATAAACAACCATTACTTTTTTCTTGTTCGGTCCATTAATTTAAAATGAATACATCAATATCAACAGCCTATAAGCAACAACATCAACAATTATTGTTTATTATCGCCATCTTTAACAAATCTTTGAACAAATAAAAACAAAGCCTGACAAATGAAATGTCTTACCGAATCTGAAGAAGAAGATATTCCTGTCAAAATTCTTTGTGGTTGAGCATTGTTGACACGGAACATTCCACTAGTTCTCTGGTGCATATGATGATGTTATTAATGATATTAGTATCCAGCTGTGATTAACTGCCCATTCTGATATTTGTTTGTTTTAATGATCAATAGTTAATAAATAACAGTTTTTCAATAGATCAGAAGTTGTTGAAAATTGCAAAGGTGGCCATTGGAGTAATATCAAATCTGTCATCCAATATAAATCTACGAATTTTCATATGAGCGTTATAATGCATTAGCTATAGTGGTTTTTATTGCCATTTCAGAAACAACTCTTCCGAAAGTTTTTGCTATCGTCGAATGATTAGTAAGCTGCATCACCGACTTTCACATCGAAATATTGGAATTGACTCATCACTCAGCATTCCTGGATCTTGTTGATACTAGGTTAACTAACCGAGGACTAGTAGAATGACTCTTCACAGTTTGTGACTACTAGAAACTTTCAACCTGAGTTAACTAATCAGTAAGTGGGCAACGGAAATGTTACCATTTTCTGACTTCCTAGGATTTCCTCAAGATTTTATCACTCTTTTCATTTAGTATTTTCACCTTTCTAAAAATTATGAATGAGAACTTTATATAGTTGCAGGAAGGGCAAACTTTTTAGTTCACCTCGATGAGTTACTCTGTGAATTCAAGGTACTTTTCACAAAGAAAAATGTTCTATTTATCAGTACCTAGATTGTCGTATATAATAATTTAGCGTAAAAAAAGAACTAAATATTTATACAGATACTTATCTTAACGTTTTGGAGTCTAAAATCTACCCTGTCTTCAGAATTGAAAAAATTCTAATGGTTCACGCAGTTTTTTCTTCCTCTCGGTTCGCTTTATTTTATTTTCGTGAGCTAGCGATTTGGCGTTATATTTGTTTTAGTGTCAGTTACAACTTGTATCATTTGTGTTACCCCTCCAGAACGAATGAAAAAAAAACACTAAGAAACCACAGACAGGAAACTAAAATAGATTACAAGATTTTGTAGTATTGAGATATCAATATGGATCATTCCCAATCCGGTCATTAACATTTTCAATATAGGGAAGGAAAGATTTACCCTTGCCTAGCCTAGCTGGGGTTCTTTTCTGGGTCGAAATCTCTTTCGCTGTACCCATTCGTTTTGAGGTAGACTCTCAGGTTCACAGATATGTCGTGCTCTCTCAACAAACTCTCTAATTAATGTCTAGTAGTTTGGACTACTACTGTGATCTGCAGGCATAAAAACCTGCAGATCACAGTAAAAAAACCAGGCAAATAGCTTTGGCACACTTATCTTCGGCCGTGAAAGTTAACATTCTTCAATGTAAGAGTTGCCAGAGAAACTGTGAGAATCGCATGGGGTCAAATTTGGTGAATACGATGGCTGATTACGGTCTACTATGAACCAGCAACGACGAGTGAGCAGGCGTTTTTTTCGTATTGCTTCTTGAAAGTGGCGCATAACTTTAAGATAATACGACACGGTAATCGAACCCATGATTCGTCGCCAGTTATGACCCTTCTGAGCAAATTTGAATCGTCGTTAACGTCATTCAATAATTCCTGAGCGATGCTCATGCGACGGTTTTTTTAATCAAATTTCAGCAATTTTGAAACGAACTTCGCTGCCATACGCTTCATAGCCAAACATCCAAAAAAATTGCATTGCACGAGCCAACCGATATGCCGACATCCTCAGCAGCTTCTCTAATAGTGATTCGATGATTCTCCATAACAATTTTCTTCACTTCCCCAAGATTTTCATCGATTGTTGATGGGCTGCGAAATTTGAATATTCACCTTATTTTTTGAATAGTCCACGTACCTATATATTTTCATTTGATGGATTCAGCTCAAAGGAATTATTAAAGAAAAATTTCCTATTTAACTAGTTTTTCAATAATTCACTTCAAGTTTTTTTCTAACAGGAATCAATTTTTGATAGTATCTAGAATACACCCTAATTTTTATAAATTTTCAAATTGATATTCAATAGTAACAAAAAATGATTTTTTTGTGACTACTTTTTATGCCGCATCCGCATCCCCAATTTCTCCCGCGGGGGCCTATTTTCGGTGTTAAATTAAAGTGATAAATAATAGAGATAGTTTCTTGAGGTGGGTCTTTTTTTTGAAAATTTCCTCCTCTTTAAAATCTTTTTTTCTTGTTAATTCTTCATAGTTTTTGAGATAGCAAAAGTTATAAACAAGTTACAATTGTTGCAATGGCAGCTTCTACAACGCCTGTTCGAATAGCTCTGTTTTTCATCAACTCAGTTTAATTCTTTTTTTTCGTATTCGGTATAAAAAGTCTAGTTATCGGATTATCGCAAGGGGTACTTTTCCATTCAAAGACGGATTTGACTCCTCATAAAGATTACAGAATGACAGGTGAAGAGTTATACACCCAATGAAAACTACCTACGTAACTAATGAAAATCGATCTTTATTATTCTGATTGATTCGGCCGTTATTTGATGAAGATCCATAGTAATTTCATAAAATACAACTCACGATTTGATCTTCACTAACTTACGTCTACAATTCTCATATACCTGACGTACCTCTTCAATTATGATTGCCTGAAATATATTAAGTACCTCACTTCTACATCAATAATGTTACGTTTTTCCCCGTGGATTCACCAATAATTGACTACACTGAATAATCAAACTTAACTTTATTTCACTTCAAATACAACAAATACTTCAACTAAAAATTTACCTATTTTAATGTCTATCGCCTTACTAAATCACTTCGCGTACCGCACTGTAACGTCCACTTGACTGTCTATTGCCTTACTTGATCACCTCGCGTATCGCACTGTATCTTCCACTTCAATGTATACTTGACTGTCCGAATACGCTTTCAGTCAGCGTTTAAATATCGCAATGGAACATCGTAGAATTTTCGCCGAAGTTCCATCGACATCGGTAGCATGTTTTTTGTTGCTTCTCGAGCAGCAGATAACATTGGGCATTCCCACGCTCTCACGTTTGGTTTATGGTTACCAGTGGCGGCCAGCGTTACTTTCTTTCGGGCATGATCTACAACAATAATAAATAATACCTTCTCGGTTTTTTAAGAAAGCAAGTTCAATAATGGTGATCTATTCAAATCCAGTCATCATTCATTGAAATGTTTGGATTTTTAACTTGATTAATTTTCATTACTTCCAAATAATTCAGTTTCAAATCTTTATTTTCTATGTGTAAAATTTTGAACTCTTCGTTGAAGATATGATTTTCTTCTAATAGATGATTTGAATATGTTGAATTTGTTTTCTTATTAACACAGGCCATATGATGTTCCTCGATTCGATTCCTAAATGTTCTGCCAGTTTGACCAATATATACCTTAGGACACGTTCCACACTTTAATCTATATACTCTTGACTTCTCGAATTTGGATGTTTTGTCCTAATTATTTTAACTAACTTTCCCAACGTATTACTTGTTTTATATGCAATTTTAATATCTCGTTTTCTCAAAAATGAAAAGCCACTTTTTCTGTTGTTTGTCCAAAATACGTTAAAGCTCTATAATTTTAATTTTGATTATCTTACTAGTCTACGCAAAAGCGATTCAGGACGTTTTTCCTATTGATAGCGTTTAGGTAATTTGATGGAGGTAGTCCCAATTGTAGTTATAATAATAATAATAATAATAATTCTTTATTCTCCAGAAGGACAATACAAGTATTGTATAGAGTAGTCGTTTATCTAAAATTAACAAAACATGATAACATTCAGTTAAATTGTATATAACAAAACAGTAAATTTGCAGGTATTATATTCGTTTTATCTACAGTATAGATTAATTGTGTAACACATATATACATATATTCACCCAAATACACAAATAACAGAAAAATCATAAAGGATTCACAAATACTTATTATAGTGCCTGATCGACCTTATAATAGCATCTTTCAATTAAAAAATGTTTAAGTCTTTTTTTAAAACATGTTAAGGTTCGACTCTCTCTTACATAGTCTGGAAATTTATTAAATAATAACGGACCTAGTGAGTTTGGAGAGTTTTTAGATAATTGGACCCTAGAAAAGGGTATTTTCAACTGATTTTTTATTCTTGTGTCATGTTTATGAAGGCTAGATCTGGTTGAAAAACTGTTATAGTTACTAAATATATACACACAAACTTCAAAGATAAAGAGTGATAGTAGCGTCATGATTTTACATGTTTTGTCGAGAGGATAGACTAAACATTACTTTTGTGCAACAAATACATTATTAGCTCTCGAAGACCTTCCTCTGAGGGAGATGGCATATCGAAGTCTGGAGTCTACTTGGGCATAGTAGAGCATTAGCAACTGATCATTAGACAGAACTGATCTCAAATTACGTAATTGATAGGAAACAGAATTCAATTTATTGATTAAGATTTTACAGTGTTCTCCCCAGGAAATATGTTCGTCTATACATATATAATCCAAGAAATCGGACGGTCTTATCAACTGACTGTAGGTCTCCAAAATCAACTACACTAGCTTCTTTTTGTCTATTGTGAAAGCGTATACATTTTGTTTTATTTGTATTTAGATGAAGCGAGTTGGCTCTAAACCACTGACCCATATCAAAGGAAATTTTTTTACATTCCTGTAACACTACAATATTCAGCCCTATCTGATACAATAACTGATGTATCATCAGCGTAAACAATAATTGAGCTATCACATATCTTCACAATATCGTTGATATATAGTATAAATAAGGTAGGTCCTAGGACCGAACCCTGAGGAACACCTACTTCAGAATAGTTACCTGTGGTATATAAATATTAGCGTAAGAAGCAACTTGTAGTTTTCAAATCACTATTTGAACGAAACATGCCGTGATATATTTTTCAAATGAAGTTTGTGAAGATCAAATCGTGATATATTTTTCAAATGAAGTTTGTGAACAAACTTCAACTTCAACAAACTACAACTCACGATCAAATCGTGAGTTGTAGTTGCCTCTTGGAATATTTTTTTCAACGATTTTATAGATTACTTTGGAAAGTGCTGTTATTCAATTCTCATTGAGAGAACCTATCGCTAGATTTTATAAAAATTTTCAATAATCCAAACCATAAAATGACCTTGGTGTAAATCTGTAACATTTTATTTATGCATGGCAACTGTACACACTTTTGAACCTTACAGAGAAAGAAACTTCAAATTTGGCCGACATCCAACTTGGAGATGGTTCAAAGCTTTTGTGTGATTGGGAGGAAATACAGAAATACTTCGAAGAATGCCCGAACAAAAAAATTATTAGTCCAAAAATACTTTTTTAAATCAACAGCTCTCTCTTCATATACTGAATAGGAACTTCTCTCGAAGAATCAGTTATATTTCAGGAAGTCCCTACTCAGACTTGAACAAGTGGATACCGATTTACCGCGAGATATTTTCCAAATATAAATAGACTGGGTGTTATTATTGTACCTTCTTACTAGTTTGACGCAAATACGATTAGGTGCAGTTGCTGATTTTCAGTAAAGGTTCATATGTTAAAATTTTTTGCTGTTTAGTAGCAGTGGTGAAACACAATTTGAAGCACGAAAGGTAAGTATTGCCCTTAAAATAATTTCAGTATTATCCATTTTATTATTTCATTCAATACATTACATTTTTCAAAAGGAACATTAGACTCGTCCAAAATAAATCCTTTGTTTTGTGCCTACGTCTTGCGAATAAAGATTCTTTAGTTCAAATGAAACTGAAATTTTTGAAAATTTGTTATCAAAAATTGTAGACTGATGAATATAATATTTTCAAGACTGAAAAATTCAACTTTATAATCAAGTAAAAATATACCTTGACAAATCATAGGCTTTCACAATTATTCAAAAAGCATTGCATCATGGACTAACTGAATATTCTGACAATTAAAGGGTGTTGCATAATTGAAACTCATTAGGTATTACTGATGTTTCTGAATAACCGGAAAAAGTGTTGTGGTTTTCCACAAATATTTCATTCATAATATCAAATTTAACATAATGTATACACTTCAATTTAAGTGAAAAATCCTTCAATTTTTAACAATGATACCATCAAATAAAGGTGAGGTTTTCTTCGTGTTATACCAAGATGTGATCACATAATTTTATATCGGTACATAAGTTCCATGAGATACTACAATTATGTCGTCAAACAAATCGAACAGTGGGTATATAGCTTTCTTTATGTAAAATATTCTTCCTTTTCATTTTCTTCTTATAAAATCATAACAATTAAGTAGTATAAAATCTCAGACTTAATGATTCTACAGAGTTCCATTTAAAATAGCCAACATTCTCAGTGATAACAATTTCTAATTACGGTCCTGTCGTAAGTTATTTTGTAGTTTTTATTCTTTCAAAATAAATCAAATTACGGAATATTTCCGTAATTCATAATCCGGTAAGTAACAAAAATATTAGGTACATTTTTGCACGCCTAGGCTTTACTTGGTGTCTATGGCAGGAAAAATAAATGTCTGTTAAGAACTGTCAGGCGTTTTTATGCACTTGTTCACATTTTCAAGACGTTAAAACGTGTCTGAAGACTGAAAGGAGGAGAAATACATACGTAAATTTCGAATTGAAGACGTTAATAACTATTTTGTTTACGAAACAATTTTTGAGATCAAAACTTATGCCAAGGGATGAGATGGACTCATTGTCTGTCTTTATATAGTACCGTAGATTAGGGTTAGGTTAGGTTAGGTCCAAAGTGAGTAGGTTTATTCGACCCTTCACCGCAACCCGCAAGGGTTCATTGTGACTAACATCTAGTCACACTCGAACAAATAAACCCAGCTTCTTAACGAAGCCGATTAGTTTGTATCGTGAGTGGTCTTTCAGGTCAGATGGTAGTAGTACGGTTCTGCCGAACTCTAAACCTGATTGGGTCCCCAGCAAGGCAGGCACAAAGTATATGTTCTGCTGTTTTATCGTTAATGTGGTAGTCGGATAGTCAAGGTGCAAGATTCTCACCTTGATACCCGCGACAACGTTCCCATATGAGGGTTTTTGCTCGTCAGCTTCACCTGACGATGCCTTAGATTCAATCTTGCAATCACGCCTCTGGTTTTGGTGAATCATCACTTGAGCGAAAACGTTTGCTAACCTGTTCATGGGGGTTTGTTAACCCACCTGGGACAGATTCTGCGTACGCCGCTCAAGAATTTGGTGCACGGCGGTTTCATAAGGTACGCCGCTCTTGAGGAGAGGACTCAGTCGTTTCCTGGCTGCACCACCAAACCTTTTTTTTTAAGTTTAGTTATTGGATCAGGAGTTGATGAGTTGAGAAGCTCTCGCTCCTGATCTAAATTTACAGGGAGGTCAGTTGGAGTCGTAAGCTCGACATCCATCTCCTCTGTACACTCAGCGTCAGAAATAATTTTTAAGTTTACTCTGTCCATAAAAGTACCACGAGTAGCTAGGGAAAGAAGGTCAATCACGGCAGAGCTCCGCTTTACCGAGACAAGGCAATGCTACGAAAAAAGAGCGCCCTGTACCTCGAAGGTTCCGTAGAGACAGCTGATAGGCTCAATGTCATTCATTCTCTCGGCACGGATACACACACCTTAAATTCAAGCCATCGTTGAGATGCCATTCAGTTAGGGAATAACCACAAGTGATTCTGTCATTCCCGTATCCAGCGAGGTTACGTGGAAGCAGGCATCCGATGACCGATTTGCTCAACCCCCACCAAACCAATGCACTCACCAAAAACAGCATGCACAGTTTCAGGCAGTGAAAGATGAACAAGGACAGCCAAAGCGCCTAGTCCAGGGCGAGCGTCGTCATTCACCGTACAATACTCACATAGTGAATTTCTGTTTAACTGACAATAAGTAGCCGGCAATGTGAAAAAATGCCCTCGTTAAAGTTTTACCCAAGCAGAAAAAAAAACAAATGAGTTTGAAGATCTGAGAGCAACAAGTATGTTGCCAACTTTGTCGATACTTCTAAAGAAGTCTATGGAAACACAGATCAAATCTCATTTACAATCAATTCAAGCAGGTTTCCGTAGGGGTAATATCTGAACGGCATCACTTCTCCACGTCACCGATGATATTGTTACGTTTTTTCTCATGGGTTGACCAATAATTGACTATACTGAATAATCAAACTTAACTTTATTTCACTTCGAATACAACAAACACTTCAACTAAAACTTCAACTATTATTCGAACGTCTATCGCCTCACTAGATCGCTTCGTGTACCGCACTGTAACTTCCACTTGACTGTGTCGATATGCTCGCGGCTAGCGTTTATATATCGTAAAGGAAAGTGGTAGAAAATTTGCCGGAATTCCGTCGATATCGGTAGCATTATTCTCGCTACATCTAGAACGGCAGCGAACATATTCGCGCGCCCTTAGCTACATCACAATTGGTTTATGGCTGCAAGTGGCGGCGAACGTTATTTTTTCTAGGGCATGATTTACAACGATATCCTGAGAGCTGCTGTTCAAGGTTAGTGCACACTGCTAGTTCTACTAGATTTTAATCGTGCTTTCGACACAATTCATTACAATTTGTTACTAAACATGTTATGATATAAGTTTTTCAGAAAATTCACGAGTGTTAATAGGCAATCATCACAAGAAATAGACAGCAGAAAGTTGTTCTCGAAGATAAAAGCTCTGAATATTCAACAGTGAAGTCAGGTATTCCGCAAGGATATATACTGGGGCCTCTTCTGTTTTATATATTCTCCTCCCAGCTGTTGATTGGGAAAAAGCCTGCAATATTCATTTATTTCCTGATAATACCCAACTTTACCATAGTTTCCTTTCACATATGGTGGATGCATGCATTTCTTCTTATTAATAATGATCTTGAGGCTTTCGCCTTCTTATTAATCCTGATAAGTCAAAATTTATGTTGTTTGGAAGGAGATATCAGTGTCAAAAAGTAGAGGACTCTCAATATTACGGCAAATAATAAGCAGCTGAAAATGGTAAAGAAAGCAAGAAACCTAGGATCAATTATGGACACTGACTTGAGATTTGAAAAACACATAATTAGACAATTATAACGGGTTTACTGTAATCTGATAATGACATTTAATAATCGGCATTTGCTGCCCATTCAAGTTGAAAAATCATTATGTGAAACGCTAGTTTTATCAGCCTTAAATTATGCCGACTCTCTCTACTGTCCTAATTTAACAACACTTTATAAGAACAAGATACGGATACTTCAACTCATGTCTGAGATTAATTTACAGTATTAAATATGGATAATAGAAGAAAACATCATGCTGTTATTCTTTATAATAAAATAATAACAAAACTGTACCTCCCTTTAGAACGGAATATTTTAGACTTTAGACGGTCATTTGGCTAACAAATATATTCTCTATGCAATCCAGTTTTGAATAGGTACTATAAGAACACAAAATGTTAACAAATTCAGACAATTTTACAATCTAAAATTTTATAAGAATGTTTTTTTCAAGTGTTTACAATATATTTTTTCTTTGTATTAGGTACTACCTAGGTTTGTTTAGGGTTATTAGGGTTAAGCGAAAGAATATTTTCTGTCGTGTTTAAACAACAGAAAATAAACTTCCATACACAGGGTGAAACATAAGTACGTTAAAATATTCAAGTGACGTATTTCCGAGACAATTTTAAGGAAAAAAGTCTATAATAACTTGTGTCCGGAAATGCTTCCTTTCGGAGATACAGGGTGTTGAAATTGAATTTTTTTGTTCGTTTGTGATGCACTATTTAGAACTTTTGGTGTAGTAATGAATATTACTGGAGTTTTACTCCAACACCAAACCATTATTTCAACACCTCGACACGTGTTTCGATCACCAAGTGACCATCTTCAAGAGGAAGATTAATCACTTGGCGCCCTAGGAGCTAAGTAATATGTATCGATGTAGAAAATTGTAAATATCTCGAAAACGATCACCTCAAGCGATGTTGCGGAAGGCTACCTATTTTACTTGGAAAAGATGTGGAAATTAGGTTTTTTCATGAAAAGTATGAAAAGTTTACTGTCAAAAAGGTTAGGGCAATATGAAATAAATAAATATAACGTACGCAGCGATAGATGTTTCATGAAAATTAATACGGAATTATGATTTCCACGTCAAAAAAACCCCAGGCACCAAATTTCGTGCAAATAACTTATTCTTTGCAAAAGTTATAGAGACTTTTTTTCTTAAAATTGTCTTGGGAATACGTCTCTTGAATATTTTAACGTACTTCTTTTACATCCTGTATAAACATTAATATCTAATATTTATTGTATTCTTTTGAATGTGGAAGTAATATTGACGACTATTATTATTTTTTTAACGGATTGTGCGCTGGTCAGGCCCTATCACCTGAAGCCCCGATACATTCGGGAGGGCGCGACAGCATTATCAACCAACGACTGCTCCCCACGCCGTGGGGTAAGTGATCATTGGATCCGAGAATCTTGTGCCCTGAGCCAAGAATGACAGCCTTTTGCATCCGTTCGGCTAAGATCTCTGCCTTATTGCGGCAAGCCGGTATGATTTTAAGAGTCGAGAGTAGAGAGGACATCATTCCACCAAGAACTCCAATAACACAACACAACAAAAAATATTTTTTGAATGTTTCCTACACTAAATTAGTCAATTTCTACTAATTTTGGGGTGATAAAAACGAAAATAACAATGAAAAATTTTTATTAGCTCTGGTTTTTGAGATACACAGTACTTAATCTTAAAGAGTAGTTATACTATACGTGAAAAGTGAAAGTACATAAAACAATATTGTTATGTTTCTTTTAGAATATTTTAAGTACAAAATTAATAAAAAAAACATTATTCTTAGTGTTTTGACAAATAAAAGAAGTTTGTACCACCAAATTTCAATTAAGTCCATCCGATTCATTGTAAGATCGCTGTCGTTTAGCTTGTCTTTTATAAAACACTTCTGGAGCATCCCTACACACAGACCAGCAGTAGTCTGCAAGCATTGCTTCATTCCAACGGCCCTGATATCTCTGTTCCATTAAGGCAATGTCTTGATGGAATCTTTTTCCATGTTCGTCACTCACAGCTCCACAGTTTTGTGGGAAGAAATTAAGATGAGAGTGAAGAAAATGAATTTTTAAGGACATGTTGCATCCAAGTTGGTGGTAAGCTTGAAGAAGCTCTTTAACCAATGCTGTGAAGTTATCATCTCTTTTGTTACCTAAAAACCCATGTACAACCCCCTTAAAGGCTTCCCAGGCTCTTTTTTCATTTCCTGTTAAAATCATGTCAAAAGCAGGATCATTTACGATTTTACGGATTTGAGGCCCAATAAAGATGCCTTCCTTGACTTTAGCATCACTCAACCTGGGAAACTTTGCTCTCAAGTACTTAAAAGCTTGTCCTTCCTGGTCCATGGCCTTCACAAAGTTTTTCATTAGTCCCAACTTAATATGTAATGGGGGAAGGAGAACATCCTTAGGATCTACAAGAGGCTCGTAAACTACATTTTTCTCATTAGGGTTTAGGTCTCATGTAGGCCAGTTCATTTTTTCATAGTGAGATTTTCTATCCCGACTGTCCCACAGACACAAAAAACAACAGTACTTGGTGAACCCTAATTGCATTCCTAGGAGTAAAGCAATGACTTTCAGGTCACCACAGATATGCCACTTGTGTTGTTCATATTTGATTGATTGGAGAAGTGTTTTCATATTTATATACGTTTCCTTCATGTGAACTGCATGACCTATAGGAATAGAGGGTAGCTGATTTCCATTATGCAGAAGTACAGCTTTTAAGCTTAGTTTTGAAGAGTCTATAAACAGTCTCCATTCAGATGGAGTGTGATCCAAATTCAAGCAGTCCATCAAACCATTAACATCAGAACAAACTATGAGGTTTTCTTTTTTCTCAAAAAAAGGAAGCAAATCTTTTTGACACTGTCTGTACTGAGATATTTTCACATCATGTTTTAGAAGATTCCACTGTTGTAGTCTTGACCTTAACAGCTCAGCCTTTTCCTTAGACAAGCGAAGATCTCTTGTAAGGTCACTCAACTCTGCTTGACTAATTCTGTGCGGATCACTAGACCTATCGCTTACCTCAAAATCAGGGTCATAGGATGTAGAAGGATGGGTTGCTCCTTCTAAACAGTCTTCATCACCTTCCTCTAAAATTTCATAGTTTTGGGGTGGAGAAGGGACTGGCAAATTGTCTGAGTGTGGTACAGGGCGAAGAGCAGATGGGAGATTAGGGTATTTAACCGTTCCTCTTTTCTTCATAGATAAACCTTGCTTAATGGGAGGAGTTAAGCAGAAATAACAGTCGTCTGTATGATTGGTAGGCTCACGCCAAACCATAGGTACTGCAAAAGCCATTGCCCGGTTTTTATTTTTCAGCCACTCTCGCAATATGACGGAACAAGAATTACAACATATATGAGGAGCCCATGATTTATTTTGGTCCCCAACTTTCAAACCAAAATAATGTTCATAGGCTGTCTTAACGATAGGTGTCATTTTACGTTTCTGAGGCTTAAATGTTATTTCACCACATATATAGCAAAAGCTATCGACAGAATTCACACACTTTCGAGGCATTTCAGATCAGCACTTAAATTAATTTAAAAATCAACTTCACACGATAATCTTGAAAACAAGAGCTAATATATAATTTTTATGGCCACTTTCGGTTTTAACACGTGGAAATACATTAAAATCATCTAATTTCAACCCCGAAACAGAAACTTTGTTATGTTGTGTAATCAGAACAACCATCTTGACAGAGTGATCTGAATAGAGTCTGCGGAGTTAGAAAAGAAAATCTTTATATTTTATCCGTTTTTCCTCCTATTTCCGGACGATATTCGTCTCGCCAGGAGCTGAAAACTCCTCGACAAATATAGTTTTGCTCTGGTTCTCGAGAAGGACTACATCAGGCTTATTAGCTTGTATAAGCCTGAGGGTTGGAACGAATAGTTCCAATTAATTCGGCACTTCTCGTTCCCCACAACGGATTCAATATCCCCCGGAGCGTCGGGTAACACCGGTGTCTCGTCAATACTGTAAGAGTGCTGTAGATGATAATATGGCACTCTAAGGGCTGCGTTATGTCGATGGATATAGGCCGTGACCGCATATGCTGGACATGCTGATAGCAAGTGCATTGGGGTCTCGGGCGCCTCGCGGCAGGCCCTGCACCTTGTGTCAGGAGCCTCTATACCCATCACGCGACTGCGGTATCATTATTATTATTATTATTATACGTTTTGATCTCTATTAGAGTTTGAGTATTTTGAACTGTTTGTTTCCGGAATTGCGTTGGTTTTGATTTGAGTGCGTTTTCATGTCGTAAATAACGTACTCAAACTGAAATAAGTTTATTATAGTTAGTAAGGAAAATAGTTTCATACTGTTTGTTCCATTCCATTTTTTTGCAACGCGCATTGTTTTTGTTATGCTCTTTCGCGTCAAAATATAAACAGCTGAACGTTTCCTAAAATATAACGTATTAATCCCTATCACCGACAGATTCGAGCCGGCCGAGTTATTTTTAAGATGATTTGTTTATTTTTATTAACGAATTTTCTATCAACTACGCCGAAATTATTTGAAAGAAAGTCAGCACACTTTAACATATTCGAATGTAGTAAACAGTTGTTTTTTCGGGTGTGTGATGATGAATCGTTTTGAGATAAAAACACAATACATTGTTTTGAGATGTTTAAGCCAAACGGCTGTAATATTAGCGAAAAATGTTATTTTTGTTGATGACTTCTAACATACCCAGCTGTTCTTCACGAAATGCTTCGTTTCGAAAAGTAGTCAAGTCCAATTAAACAAAAAGCAAATGATAATGAAGTGATTTTTACGAGAGCACGGTTATTGCGTCATATAAAAAGACTACCTACGTAGGCAGAACACCAGATTTTCTTAATTCAGGAAGCTACGAGATTCTGAGGAATGATCCTATAAATCTGTACCAAAAAGAGGTATAGGAAATAGAGCTGGTTATAAATGGAAGTGATGAATGCAGGGCAGTGATCATTAGTCCACAACCACCCAAACTGTTCTCTTATCAAATTACACAAAACCAAATTCACGATTAGACCTGTGGTGTCGTTTGTAACGGCTTCAACCGTAAAAATTTCATAAATTTTCATGAAATTAATTCAAACCTATACTAATTTCAAGAGCGATTTAGTATATCAATAAAACATATCAGTTAGTAACTATCTAATAATTAAAACGTAACTCTTCCTGATAATGCTAAATTAATATCGTTTGCTGTCCAAAATGTATTTCCAAGTGAGCTGGTTGAGCGTCTTTTGGACAAAAACCAAGTGATCCCTCTTATAAAACAAGAAATTTCAGATCAACTATTTGTCTATCCCAAAATTATTTCCAATTCGATGAAAAGTTATATTCATACAGCGAATAACTAATAATGGAAAACCAGCCGTGTCCTTTGCTAGCTGAAATTTCCATGGAAAACATAGAGAATGAAATCCATAACAATTAGTAAACTAACTTTTTTTTGGACAGGTACAGATACGTAGATGATATCTTAGACTGTTTTACTGGTACAAATAGGCAAGTAGGCAAGTTTGTTGAATATTTCAAGTCCATTCACGCGTCAAATAAAATTCACCACTGAAATGGGGATGAATTATTCAATAAATTATCTAGATTTGACTATTATGAAAATCAATGATAAACATGGTTTTGCAGTTTTCCGCAAACCATCCTCTCAATAGTATGCTCACATACTAATGAATATTCTACTGTCGGAAAGTAATTTTCAGAGCGAGCTGAGATTTATCAAACAAATTGCTGTCAACAACGGTTACCAGGTAAATACTATCGAATGAATTCATTCCAAAAAACTACGAAAACAGGCCATGGATCAGGTCTACCCAACTTCAAGAAACGATGCTGTGTGTTACAAGACATTTATTGAGCAAATTTATTGAAGAAAAATAGAACTTCAGTTTAAGATGCAGGGTGTCCGGAAAGTTTTCGATCTCAACATGAAGATGGCAGCACTCGTAAATAAAAGCTAGTGAATTTCGTTGTTCATCTGTTGACAGTTACTCACCAAAGTTTCAGCCATTTTGGCTAAAATTAATGTGAGTGTTTTTATGAAAATGGACAAAATTCGAGCAGTCATTAAATATTTGTTTTTGAAAAGCAATATGGCTACGCAAATCAAACATGAGTTGAATTCTGTGTATGGGAACTCTGCAACATCATTTAGTACAGTTAAATTTTGGAAAGCTGAGTTTAAACGTGGCCGTAAAACTTGGGATACGTTTAACGTTCGGGAGGTCCAAAAACTTCAACTATCGACTAAAACATCGCCAAAGTTCACCAAATGGTGCTAGACGACCGCCGAATTGAAGTGAAAGAGAGAGAGCAGAGGTTACGAACATATCAACAAGAACGTGTTTTAGGCATGAGAAAGCTGTCCGCGTTTGCTCACGTTGGACCAAAAACGTGTTCGAGTGAACATTTCCAACGTTCTGTTGGCGCAGTTTAGGCGCAATAAATCCGAGTTTTGGTGCAGATGAATTACTATAGATGAAATTTGGCACACCATTATACACTCGAAACAAAAATACGGTCCAAACAGTGGACTGTAATAGGAGAAGCGGCTCCAAAAAAGCAAAAACTGTTTTTTCGGCTGGAAAAGTGATGGCGACTGTTTTTTGGAAAAGTCATGGAGTTAGTTTAATCGAATATCCTCAAAAAGGAGAAACCATTACAGGAGTATAGTACGCATCATTACCTACTTCTCTTAGCTGAAAACAGAACTAGCAAAAACACGGCCACATTTGTAGATAAAGAAAATCCTGTTTCACCAAGACAACGCACCGTCTCACACACCAGCGGTTGCCATGACGAAAATTCATGAAGTACGGCTTGAACTGCTTGACCATCCACCTTTCTCACCATTTCTAGACCCAAGCGACCTCTTTTTGATCCCGCATCTAAAAATTGCGCTTGGAGAACGGAGATTTTCGTCAAATGGAGAGGAAATCATCTTCGAGAATAATTATTTTGTAAAGAAAACCGCCGTGTACTATTTGGACGGGTTACAGAGATGTTTGCATCGCTGGGAGAAGTATGTAGTTACAAGGAGTTTATGTTGAAAAATATAATAAACTGAAAAATATCTGGTATCTTTGATACGTCGGAAAATTTTCACTGTTAGATCAGGAGTATATGAGTTGACTTGTAGTTCTTGCTCAAAACTCTATATTGGCCAAACAGGGAATTTTTTTCCCCAAAGAATCAAAGAGATTAGAGAATAGAGAATGGAAGATTTCGCATAGTTGAGTTTTTTGGTTTGTATGTTTTTTTAAGTACAAAAATAAGCACTACAGGAAAATCCTTGAGGCGCTCTTAAAGCGATGCATGTGCAAAAGTTGTGATTCATATTGGATTTGAATCGCTGGAGAAAAATCCATTTGGAAAAAACTCAAGAAGTATATTCCACATAAACGCCGTTCTCCAAATTAACAACAATGAAGTTCGAGGTGTACTGAGTTGAACCTCATAACGATGAGCAGTCACAGTTCGTCGCATATTTCTGATATGTTCCGCTCTTGGTGGAATCAAATGTGCCAAGTCACTTGAACATTTCCCGTGAAAGTATCTATAGAAGAGAGATAAATCTCCAACCTTTCTTCGATGTTCCAGACTATCAAGGTTGCAAGTGATGTTCTCGTCTCCAATCAGGCGGTTGGCTCTTTTCTGGTTGGAATCCAGCAGCTTCAGGGTATTTTTGGGGGCCGAGCTCCAAACATGAGAACAATACTCCAAAGAAGGTCTGATCTGAGCTTTATAAAGCAACAAAAGTTGCTGAGGTGTGTACAGTTTTCTGGTTTGGAACAGTGTTCAAAACTTTTGAGAAGCAGCCTTTGCAATTCCAGCGACATGACTGAGCCAAGACATATTGGTGTCTATTTTAACTCCCAACAAACTTATCGAAGCAAAAAGCGGAATTGTAAGACCTGACATTATTATATCCGGTTCGGAGACATTTATCTTTTTGGAAAAAACCGATGCCTGGGTTTTTGTGGCAATTCGAAATTACTTTTAGATCTTCATTGAGATATTCAACCTCCTGCTGCCGATGAAGATGTGCTTCCGCACATGTGCTCTAAATGTAATGACGAGATGAATGTGCTGTTGTCAGCAAAGCAATATATTGGATTCTTGGTTTTTTCCAATAAGTCGTTGATATACAATAAAAAGAGGGTTGGAGACAATATGGATCCCTGGGGAACACCAGCGTTAATGGTGAAAGTATTCAAGAGATATCCATCGACAGCCACTTGCAGGAAACGTTGTTTCAGGAAGCTGGACAGCCATGCACAAAAATGATCCAACAAGCCATATCATCGAAGTTTGGCTAGCAAACCCTCATGCCACACGGTCAAAGGCCTTAGCAATATCAAGCGCAACAGCTTTCGACTCTCCATGTTTCTCGATTGCGTTATTCCAAATATGGGTGATATATGATAGAAGCTATGAAATTCTCGCAACCAGCTCATGAACAGTACTGGGTGTAATTGATAAAAAGGCGTTCACATTTTTTTTGTTAGAAGTGTCAACATGGGCAAGCTTCTAGGAAGATTTTTCAAATTTTAACGAATTTACTTATTCCTTACTTTACAAAGGTCTCATACATACATTCCAATTTTTCAAACTAATCATAGCGTGTAATGATGTTTTGTGTTCATTATGAAAAGTAATACTTCATACTAGTAATCTTGTGCAACAATAAAATTTACCAACTCGACAAAATTCTTGACTTCTATGCTTTATCGCGATGCTTCAGAATATCAGTACGTGATTCCTTTACTATAAAGTGTGAAGTCAGGGCCGTAGCGAAAAGAAAAACCAGGGGGGAGGGAATTCAAATTTCCCCAAATTTTCCACCATGTATAGGGATATTCAATACAAGTGAAAGAAAACGACACCTAAATAATATTGTTTCCAAGTCGAAAAAACAGCGAAAAGTTGGGAATTTTGTAAAACTGTCACATCAAAATTTGTGGACTGTTCTCTTACTTGGGAGAAATTAAACTTTTTTGAAGTTTTCAAACAACTCAGAATTTCAAAGTATGGAATATCCAAGATATGCATGTTGGGAAATCCCAACCTTCTCCTGGTTCTTTCCCTTTCCTTATTACCTCTCCCTTTCTTTTCTCTCATTTTCATTTTTTAAATTTTTATTAATTTTTTTACTATTATTTTTTCTATCTTTACGGGCCAGAATTTCCCAACTTTTTCCCAAGTTGAAAAAGCAGGTGGCCATAGCGATCGCCCTGGGTGTAGTGGTATTAAACAAGTGTCTTGGAAACTACTTCGAGTTTTTTTCATGAGTTCAGGCAGTAACTTTTCCTAGTTCCCCATTATTATACTTACGACGATTCTCCATTGATCTGGAGTAATTTATTGGTTTTAAAAAACTATGAAACTCCACAGACATTGACTCATTCCCAAAACATTTTTTCCAAAGAATAAAAACTACTGCAATCACCTGATTTGCTCACGTTACTTCCCGATACAGATTCCTTAGACATGTGACCAAAAATCAAAGTCACGGTTTATACTGCGCCATGCCACTTGATAGGGATCAGCATTGTTGTTGTGTACAAAAAACGTCATATTCATCTAAATATAGACAAAAGGCAAGTGTTGATACATTTATTCTCATAGGCTGAATACACTGCAATTTTAGCACTGTTTCTCTGAACTGAAGCGATGATGTTGTTCGATTTAGTTTTATACAACAACATATATTATTTGACAAAATATTGTGTGAGTACATTTTTATGAAATGAATGTTGAATGCTGTTTTTCGTTTTCAATAATAACTTCATGAATTATTTGTAAAACGAGATTGTTTTATTTAAAATGAATGTAATTGTAAATAACATGTCTATGGGGTAGACAAAGAACAAATTAATGACTTGAAATATTATTAATAAGATTTTAGTTATTGGAAATAACAACTAATATTCATCAGAATTTGGGGAATGTGGAATTTATTCAATTGGTTTGTTGACTATCGACAGACGTGTTTATCTTCATTCTGATGATTGAGAAACAATGTTCAGAATTTATCAAATCCAGGAAAGTCAGACATTTTTAATTAAAATTCCATATGAAGCAACTATCGGCACCAGTTGAGAACCAAGCTTTCAAACAGTTAATAAACTAATGACAGGGGCTAAACGCAGGTGTTCAAAATGAAGGTTTCTATAGATAACTAGGTTTCATTAGTTCTCATTCTTGTAGAACTCCAAATTAATTTGTATGTTTGTTAGAGCTACGGAAAAATATATGTAGCTTTCTCTCGAGATAGTGTTCTTCACGTAAATTCTCTTAAAATCGATAATAATTTTCAAAATACCTATGGTTTTCTTTATTTTCAGATGCCAACGGAATGCATTACCAACCCTCTGCAGAGGGAATTGGCCGATTCGATTATAAGGATGGTTCCTCTAGACGAAATAAGAATTCTCCTGGCATGTGGAGCTAAGGTAAGAAAGGTCTCATTTCTAGTTTCTCTAGGTTAGTATTCTTTAAAAAATTTTAGCGTGAACTGGTTTCATTTTGGTATGGTTTGCTGCAGCAAACAGTTCAATATTTCATTGTGGCTTACATTTCAAAGAATTTTTATTTGACAGCGCCTAGAGATTAAACAAATACTAACAATCTTCTGCATCTTCATTCTAGAAACAGTATGTCTAATTCAAATAAGAAAACTTCAACATTAAATAAAAATTCTATAATATTTGAGAGTCGGAAGATATTCAATCATCTACTCGCGAAAGCATATTATAGCTTGAAAGAATTTCTTGAAGACAGATTTTGACTACCAGAACCTTTGAGGTTAAATGGACTATGGACTGATTTACTTTATTTATACATGTAAATGAATTCTTAACTGCTTTGTAGAATCTTATATCCTACCTACATGTAAGTGTTAGGCCCTGTATTGTTCCATTTTTACCTCAATTAATTCAAGATCAAGATCTTCAGATGATGTGGTGCTGCAGGTTTTTCCGGGTTTTCCTGCAGCTAAAAAAGCAAATGCGCCACTGGAATCAATGAAGTCGCCCTGGAGCGCCAATTAATTTTTATTGTTGTTTTTATTTTTATCGTTGTTTTTTCTTAAATAAAATGTTATTATTCACTGATGTGAATTGACTGATTCATTTCATTTATTTATGCTTTGTCAATAAGAATTTGTTTTCTTTGACAATAAAGTACATTTTGAATTGAATTGGATTGAAAAACCTAACGACTTGAAAGATCCTTGATGGAGTATAAAGAATGGAGAAATATCGTTGAAGAAAATGATATTATTTTGAACTTGGAAAAGACATCTTTGTAACATATGAATGTGTAATTCTGAAAATGGGAAATTAGTCGAAATAGATATTCACACCTAGGGATTTGAGTACGAGTGGGATGAAAGTATAGGAATACGAACAAGTTATATTGTCGATCATCAAGTCTTTGTTTGAAGATGATTGACAATGTTTCATAATGAATTTCATTAGTTCGGACTTTCATTGTCTAATATTATATAAAATAATTCGAAATCCCTGAAAGAACCAATAAAAAAGAAAAATCAAAAAAAATAGCTGAAAATAACAATTATGTTAAGGAAAAAAACCTGAAACGACCCTTAAATAGTCATCTCTCAGAGGAATTAGTCCAGTCATCACCCGAAGATGATTGTGGATACTAACAATCGAAAGGTCGTGAAGTAACTTGGATTGGAATCTCCTAATTTTTTATTTTTAGTTCAATTGTTTTATTTTTACTTGTATTTTATTTCACTGTTATTTCATTTCAGGGTTTTTTTGCTATTATTTTTTCTTTATTATTGATTTTTTCAGAGATTTTAAATCATTTTATACAATATTAGACAATGGAAGTCCGAACTAATGGAATTCACCAGGTTTTTGATGAAGTTCCATAGTTTTATACTTATAGGAATTTCGAACATTATAAAAAAATATGATATTACTGATGGTAATCCGCATAACATACGATTAAATTAACAAATTTTCAAGAACTAGATAGCACATTGCTTACTTCATTTAAGCCCAAATCCAGTAAAAATAATTTACTTATTCGTTTCTAACCCTAGATATTCAATGATATTTTATGTCAAAATGTCAGGAGGGGGATTCGACAAAATGTAGAAAATATGAACTCTTTTAAATATTAACAAACGAGTGTGATACCAAAACATAACATACTGCTATATCCGTCAAATAGTAAGTTATGTATTTATATGAAATAGCAAATGATAGTTAAGTTGAAGTCATCAACATACATCTACTTTAGGTAAAAAAAGAACTTCGATATTCAGAATATAGAGCTGATAAAAGGTACTAAATTTTAAAAACCCTGGTTTTTTTCTAAAAAAATGACTTTTGCTCCAATAAGAGAAAATCTCCCAATAGAATCTTACTTGAATATGAAAATTTGACATCAACCTAGAGTGTAATTTAGGACGAAGGGTAAACTGTAGTAATGATTTATTTCTAGGTTAACGAACCTGTTACTCAAGGACTAATGCCACTACACTATGCAGTTTGGCAAAGGTACTACGAGGCAACTCAGCTGTTATTGACAAGAGGTGGTGATGTTAATGCAACAGACGAATGTGGTTACAGTCCTCTTCATTTATCTGCTGAGCATGGGTGAGTGTTTTTGGAAATAAGTGGAATATTTTTAGCTAGGAAAATATTTTATACATGTTGATGGCGGAAAAACATTGGGAACCCAAGTTTCATATTTTCGGCCGGAATATTTGTTCTGTTTTATGATTGATTTGGTGGGACAGTAGTTGAGTTACCGCAAGTGGTACACTATAATATTGTGTAGTTTTATTATTGTGCTAGTAACCATGAATTTCTTTCATAGATTGGTTTTAAGGGAGCTAACCGTTGCTCCAGGGGGGCTAGACCCACCCTAGACTCCCCTAGTTTCGCCAATGATCAATAGTCGAACTATTTCCGTTTATATTTCATTGTGAATATGTTTTGTGACTGAAACTGTATTCAAAATATATCCACCTTTTGTTTCCGCAGATACACAGAAGTAGTTCGCCTTCTACTAGCATCCGGAGCTAAAGTTGATTACAGACCCAATACGGATGAAGACTTTCCTCGGACTACTCAATGTGACGAACCCCTCAGATTGGCTATCCGTAACAAACATATGGATATCGCCAAAATGCTGCTCGAACACGGGGCCGACCCGAATAAAAGGTACTTCTTTGGGGCCGAAATTAATCTAGTGACGGATCTGGAATTTCTGGAACTGCTGTTGACGTTTGGGGCCCATCCTGATAGTAGGGATAGATCCGGACTGACTCCATTGATGAAGGCTGTTAGGCAACCGCAGGTATGTTCTGTTGAATTTTAGATTAGCTTGTTTGCATTTTAAAACTATTTGACGTAGTAGTATAAGGAGGAATGGTATTATTACTATCAATAAATCAATTATTTTTGCACTGATGATAAAAAATGAACAAAGATGAAACACTTTTGTAAACCACAACAACAAATCATCAACTGATGAAATGAGTCAGAAAAATATACAGTTCCATAGGATTTTGGTGGTCTAAAAAATCGGTTTTACGTGCGACTATAGATGTTTCACATAAAAAAATTGTTACTAATGATGAAACTGCTGATAATATTGCAAAGGTAGCAGATGAAATGGATAAACAGCGATGTGTTGCTGAGTCAAAGGATATTTGAGAACATCCAAAACATCCCTGACAAAATTAACTCACCAAAAAACCTCTTTAGAAAAGCACGAGTCGCCTCCTCGTTGGACATTCTCATTTTATTAACTTCTATCTTTTAATACGGGAAACAGACCAGAATGTAGTGCATGTTATGAAATACTAAAGATACCAGCTAGAATTGAATAATCCTCACCACCTTGAACATAACACAAATTGTATTTACCGTGTTTTGGAATATAAAAAAATCAATCAGTTTATAGCAAGCACCAAACATCGCTTAGGTATAGACTCTCCTAACTAAAATACTATTGGATTACGATAAGTCCCTTGCCGGCCAGTGTCGTACATACCTATAATTAGTTTTAATTAGGGTAGCAAATGGAACATGGTTTCTTTTGCAATTTCTTTTCATATTTTATTTAGTATTATAGGTAGTGGTATAGTTAATTAAAATGCTATATAATGATACACTCTGGATGACTTGTTTTTTGTTAGGCGATGCCATTTTATCAGAAACAACACAAATTATTCAGATAATGCCAAACGCCAACAGTATTAATAATAATAATAATATCTTTATTTCTGAAGAATAATAGTAAAAAGATACAGAAATAGAAATAACGTCACGAGTGAGATGGATTATGTCAGACAGTATGGCTGAGGTATTCAGCAATAGTATAAAGTTCTATATTCATTAGAATCTTATGAATTCCCTTTTTGAATTCATCAAGTTCATTTATTTGTTTAATGCTGGTGGGGAGTTTGTTGAACATTTTCATGCTTTGATAGAAAGGGCTCCTTTCTGTAACAGTTAGTCACTGTTTTGGGTATACATAGTCAACATTTCTAGTGTTATATACATTTTGTGGTAGACAATTTTCAAAAAGATGTTTGTTTCTAAAAAGGAATAATAAGAGTTTCTGTATATAGACTCCTATAAATGTAAGTATTTTAATACTACTGAATTTGCCTCTAAATGATTCTCTTGAGTTTAGTTTCAGCATAGTTCTTAAGGCTGTCTTCTGTAAAATTAAAATTTGCTCTGCATTTCTAGTACCTCCATAAAAAATAATTCCATACCTACAAACAGATTCAAAATTTTAATGATAGACCATTCGGTTTACATTTGTGTCAACATACTGACCAATACCTCTCATTGAATACAACACTGAGTTCAACTTTTGACAAACATTTTGAATATGACTGTTGAAAGATAAGTAATGATACGCCACTGTATAGAGCATTTGTATGTCTTGCAAGAGCTCTAGTGGAGGTTACATTGAAAATGAGTTTGTGCGCATTGGGGCGGGCTCGCCGTCACGTTTGGCGCTTACTGTATGTGTTAGTTATTATATTACTGACTACGAAGCAGCGGTTAAAGGATTTAGGTAGTGGATGCAGCAAAAAAAGTTTGATGGATATTAATTGATCTTTTTTCGTGAAATGTAAATACTTACAAACAAACACATAAACTGGCACAAAGACAAATTGAAAGAGAATCAAAATATAATTGCAATATTAAATTCAAGTTTTTTTTATATTTGATTTCTGTAATTTCTGTGTCTGGATCGAAGTCTTCTTTCGTTGACAATCTAGATCTACCTATATAAATGTGTTATACATCTATACTTTTAAAATATATGTTTCGTGGAATTTTTTATGATGGTTACTGTTATTCTATTTTCATATTTATTTACAGGGAATGGAAGCTGTGCTACTTTTATTGAAATATGGCGCAGATGTTAATGCAATCGCCGACGAGAGACATGATTACAGAACGGTGAGTTAATAGACTACCAAAGTATCTTCAAATATTGACATGTTTGGAGTCAAATAAACAAAGCTCTTTAGTAAATCCTACTGCATCAATATAGTCCATTGAAAATACACATTAAAGGTTGCGTTTTTCAGAGGACGTGTAGGAAGGGTCACAAAACCCTTGTCCTCCTGCCGACATGTTGAAAAAAGGGATAGAAAAGGTTTTCTCATAAACTAGCGAACAGAAAATTTTAAGAAACATTATTTGTAGCAAGCTGAATTATCTATAACTTTATTTCTATTACTTTTTATCGTAAAATGGAAAATAAAAAAATTATAAACAAAAATAACTGAAAATACTTTTTTTAAGGATTAAACACAAGCACTACAAGAAAATTCTTTAGGAGCTCACAGAGCGGCTCACAGTGAAGTTCGAGGAGTACTGAGTTGAACTTCAAAACAATGAGCAGCCACAGTCCTTCGTGTATTTCTGATATGTACCGCTCTTGGTGGAATCAAATGTGCCAAGTCACTTGAACACCTCCCGTGAAAGTATCTATAGAAGAAAGACAAATCTCCAACCTTTCTTCGATGTTCCAGACTATCACGGTTGCACGTGATGTTATCGTCTCCAATCAGGCGGATGGCTGTTTTCTGGATGAAATCCAGCAACCTCAGGGTATGTTTGAGGGCAGAGCTTCATAAATGAGAACAATACTCCAAAGAAAGTCTGAACTGAGCTTTATAAAGCATCACAAGTTGCTGAGGTGTGTACAGTTTTCTGGTTCGAAAGCGTGTTCCAAGCTTTTGAGAAGCAGCCTTTGAAATTCCATCGACATGATTGTGCCAAGACATATTGGTCTCCATTTTAACCCCTAACAAACTTATCGAAGCAGAAAGCGCAATTGTCTGACCTGACATTGTTATATCCGGTTCGGAGACTGTATTAGATCCTGATCCACAGCCTGGACAATCGAAGAAAATGAAAAAAAAGATGGAAAACAACTTTTTAAATATATAGTTATGTTCAATATCATCTCGCCTAGAAATTGTCCGTGGATTAGGCCTACTGGAGATACCACATAAAAAAATGCGTCTTCAGACCTCATAGGTGGTGAGAAAAAGAGTCGATAATGAATTAATAATAACATATGATTCTTAAGAAAATGATGAATTATATGAATAAATAAATATAAAATAGAAAACAAAACGTAATGGTTTGTTTTTATCGTATTCCTGTATTCAAGAAACCGGTCAACTTCGGAGCGCTGTAAAACCTTGATAAAGTAATTAAACCACATTCGTGGTGAACATTATTCGTTGAAGAACCATCTATAAGATCGCTCTGATGTTATTTTATTGTAAAATGACCAAAAAAAGTTATAACGCCCGAAAGAAAATTTGTTGAAAATTTTTAAGTTATTTTTGTTTATAATTTTTTTATTTTCCATTTTACGATAAAAGTAAAAACGAAAAATTGTAGAAGATTGAAATTGAATTGTCTCATAAAATTTTCTGTAGGATTACTAGTTCACGAGATACAGCGCCCCCCATGCCCCCTCCCGGGTTGAGTGCCCTGAAGTAGGAGCTTCCCCCCCCATTTATTTAGCGAGGAGAACCTACTACCCCACTCCATCCACCCCCGCTCACCGAGCGGTCCTCAACTTACTGATGGGCACTTCAGCAAGATTGACATCCGACCTCTTTTGGTCGAAAGTCAGCCTTTAGGTGCTATTCTTTCGCGATCGGTAAAAATTGTTTTGTCATGACTATTCCTAACTGAATTTTTGTATGGGGGCCCCCAAAAACTAACCGGCGGCTATTGTTATTAATGTTGGGCGTTCCTCAGTGAGTCTAAGGATTCTAGAATCGAGGTCGATTTGTTCTGCGGTGAACTTGCTAAAAGAAAATCTGATTAGTTATGCTTACCGGAGTCGCCTTACGGCGACTCGTGGGGGCGGTCTTTGGTTCTGCTTTGTCGGACTTGGATGTTTGTCCCTTTCTCGGAACCTGGGGTCATCCATGTTCAACGCATCGTGTAGATCGCGTAGCGTTGGGTTGTTGTGCGATCTGATTCTATCGAACACGCTCTCTGCGTGTTCTCTCATATACACGTCTACATATTGCGTGTCCAGGTCCAGGTCCAAGTCTATGTGTATATATATATATATATATATATATATATATATATATATATATATATATATATATATATATATATATATATCCATCCACAAACATCCTACACATCCAACGGAAATTTAGGAAACAGATTATTCAATGCCAAACCTAAATTAGACAAAGGGAAGAGATCTGGTATACAGGGTGTTCCTTAAACACATGCTAATATTTGAGGAGGTAATTGTTAGACCCATTTTAAGAAAAAAACTTCCTATGGACGTATGTCCTAAACGCCTCAACTTTTGAGGTACAGGGTGGCAAAGTTTTCAAAAATAATCAGTTTTTTAATAATAACTGAGATGATTTTGTAGACATCTTTGGCATATTTGGTACATATGTTCCATGCCTCAAGGCACATTTTCTGATGTACACAAATTTGTATTTTTTCGAACAGTGGCATCCCTACGGGTTTCGCATTAAATATTTTTGGGGAAAAAGTACTACGCCAATGCTTTCTTTTCAAAATAAAATCATTTTTGAAATCCTCATTTATTTTTGAGAAAATTTGATCTCCTGGTATTTCTTTGTCCGACGCATGATTTTCACTCAAAAAAATAAAAATCGACAGAAAGCAAATTAAGAAATTAGATCAATTCTAAAATGAATGAGAATCTGAAAATTGCTTCATAACGCATTACCAATTCCCTAATAATATTTGAAAACATAATCTGCAAAAAAACAAATTTTTCACAAAAACGAGTTTTATTTTATTTTGTGACAGTAAGTCTAAACGAATAGCACAAATTTGTTAATTAGTAACAATAGCAAAACTGATTATAAAAATTGTTGGAAGTGGCCACCTGCACTTAGTATGCATGCTTCCGCCCTTCTACGCATTTCAAATATTCCCGGCGTATTTCGTATAGTTTCACACGAGTAGTTGTTTACAGCTGATTCTTGGCCTCCCCCCACCACTATGACGTATTAATTGCTTTTTTTATTGGTTGTTGTTTGGTGAAGTCAAGGTGATGTGACCTTGAAGGGTGTGGTGTATGGATCGTTCAGAATTTTTTTCCCGGTTCTAATCCTCCCCCCACCAATATGACGTGTTATTTGCTTTTTTTGTTGTACAGTGAAGTCAAGGCGTTGTGACCTTGAAGTGTCTGGTGCATGGATCGTTCAGATTTTTTTTTCATATGAGATTTTGTGTGTGTATGTGTGTGTGTGTGTGTGTGTGTGCACAGACATACACGATTGCTTCGTGTATGTCTGTGCGCACTGGCCCCAGACAGTGCAGGCATACAGTATTATGGGCATGAGGACGGTTTTAGATACAGCGCGAAAACACCTGCATCCCTTTTCCCAAGATGGCGGCCGGAGGACAAGGGTTGCGACTTCACAAACTTGAACTTAAGCTTATACCAACCCCCCTACACTTAAAAAAATGAAGTTGTGTCCTCTGAAAAACGCACGCTAAGGCCTATCTCTGTCTCTGTATCTGTAGAGTGGGGAGGGTGAGTGTAAGCCCACAGTACTTAGGCCACATGTGACCCATTGTACATCCTCCCAAGGATTTGTCCTCGTAGATCATCGTCCATCCTGTCCTTTCCAGAAAGGTGGACAGATCACTGGGATACATCTCTTTTATATCGGCAGGTGTAGGCCAAGACTCGTCGAACACACACTCTCTTATTGACGATAACTTCGGGCACTTGCATACGACATGCCTGACAGTCTCATCTTCCTGTTCACACATCTTGCAAGAGGTGTGTCCACTAGCCCCATATTAAAGAGGTGTTTCCTTAGTTGACAGTGGCCAGTCAGAAATCCTACTGTTAAGCGTAGATTTTTCCTGGTCATCGCCAGATATTTCTTCGGCGCCAGCTTCCCAGGGTCGCCCAGGGTGATCCTGGCAAGATTGCATCCTTTGATTCCATCCCATCTCTTTAGGGATTGAGCATGGGTGTAACATTTGGCTAGTTCCGCAATTGGCCAAGTCATCAGGCTGTAGGTGCCACTGGGTCCTAAAATTCATAGTCCAGCCACTTCCTTGGCTACAAAGTCGGCAATGCGATTACCTTTACTCCTGTCGTGCCCTTTAACCCACCTTAGGATAACGTTGTCTCTTCTTCAAGGCTGATAGGGTTTGTCTGCTGTCAGTGTAGATTGTTATGTTTTTGCCAGAATTCCTTTTCTGGTTATTTCTTTTGTGGCGATTGAGATACCAGCCAGTTCTGTTTGTACCACGCTGGTATTTTTTCCCATTTCCCACTTTGGCTTAGTGATCTGGAGTACACTCCACATCCTGAGGCCTAAACAATTTTACTTTCCAATGGACTGCATGTAATATGAATATTTTAAACGTTGGTCTCCAGTTTCACATTTGAGACAATATTTTACAGGTTCTGCACTACGCTGTTTTATCCGGAAAATACGAAATAGTGAATCTGATGATAAAACAAGGAGCAAAACTGAATTACGATGAAGAATATGACATTGGAAAACCCAGTCCTTTGGATTTGGCCATACTCAAAGGAGATCCGCAAATAGTTGACCTGCTTATTCGATCTGGTGAGTTAATGATTTCAAATTTTATTTCAAAAATCATATTTCTCTCGTCACAAGAGAGAATAATTATCATACTTTGGAGTATAAAGGACCTTTGTTTGGACTTGAGAACGGTACATGATAGTAGACTATTAGATGCATTCCAATATCTGACAAAGTGTGAAAATTATGATCAGTACAACCGAAACAAGTTAGAATTAAGGAATTACATTTGACCTTTTTCTATTTTATACTTGTTGGTGTTGGTATAATGAAATTATGTACACCTTAAAGCTTGGAGAAATTAGTGAATCATTGAAACATATATTTTCTTGAAAATAAAGAATAGTTCTGCAACTTAAATCTTTTTTTCTCTTATCTTTTCAGGTGCCAATGTTAATTGCAGTTCACCCATAATAGGATCACCTTTACACGTAGCATGTGCGGATAATATACCCAGTAGATTTGATATAATCACGGTATGTTGTTATTTCAATTTTCAGTGATCATTTGTGAATAGAGGTGCCATATGTTCAGGTATTTCTGGATTAACCCCTCACTTTGAAACACAAAATAGATACAAAACTGGATAGCCTATTATCAACCGATGAAGTAAACTTGAATGCTACTAAAAAATTTAAGGAATAGTAGAACATACCTTTACCAGTCATGTACATTTGCTTCTGAAAACTTCGGTTTTAGTTCTAAAATAACTCTCCCCGAAAAACTTTTATCTGAAAATATATGTGGTGTGAATAAATGACCAGATAGAAATTTTTGATGGTTTTTATTTGAGTTTTGTATCAAAGTATTTTTTCTTTCGTCTAATTCAATGTTTATGAGAGAGTAGTTGTTACGAAAGGGGATTTTTTCCAGTTTGTGCCTCAAAGTTACTTCTTTGTATTATTTACACACTTTTGTGAAGAGTTTATTTGTGAAATAATGACTTTCTTTCTTTCTTTGGAAGATTCTCAACTGGTTAAAACTGACCAAACATCCGGATTACTAAAAGTTAGTTGGGGAACTACCTCAAGGATCAGTTTGAGGTCCATATCTATTTCTTTTGTACATAAATGATATTACCCTCCTATATATCTGGTTCCTTCACTTTATTTGCCGATGACCCTATCATCCTATGGCACTCTGAAAATGTGAATTTGCTTCGAAAAAATGTAACGAGAGACCTACAAAAAATCAGGTCGTGGTGCGATGCACATTTTTTATGTTCAAATTTCAATCAAACAAAATTTCTTACATTTAAATGTCTTCTTCCGGATACAGAATTAGGTGCTGACTCTATATTATCTGACAACAATATAGATACCAATTTGAAATTCACAAATCATATTAACATGCTAAACAGAAAAATTATCATCCGGATGTTTTGCCCTTAGGAATACAGCTAAAAAGTTAGGTTATGCTGCAGCAAAACATGTTTTTTTTGCTCTCATTGAGTCAAACTTGAGGTACGCAATCCAGTTCTGGGGTTCGTGTAATAATGAACTAATTGAGAGTGTATTTTGTTGCAAAAGCGAGCGGTGCGGTATTTGTGCCAAGTGAATAGGTTGACTTCCTGCAAACCTCTTTTCCTGAAACACGGAATACTGACACTAACCTCATCAACGTTTTAGAAGCTATATGTCTCATTTGCAAGAATACATCTTTATATGAAAATAACAATGACAATGCACGGAATGCAAAGTTGTTGTTTCGAAAGTAGTTTTTCTTACGTGTGATTCCAGTTTTTTACTTCTTTGCAAGATCTACACATCTTTGTCTGTTTTAAAAATATCCCCCTTTAAATTACGATATATTGAATATGGAGTACTATGCTACTATTGCATACATTTACTATTTCATGAACAAGCCGGTGTTTTTTTGGCATCCTGAGTGAAATTACCCATTTCTGGGCCTGTATAGTTGTATATACTTACGTTTAGTTCAGAAAAAATGCCTATCCACTTTTCAATCCCACCAAGCTGTAGATAAGAAATCTTCATTATTCCTTCACCACATACCTATTTCATGTCAAACGTAATATGTCCAGAATTGAACACTACCATGACCTATGTCATTCTAACTAATAAGAACTGCCTGAAATCGGAACATGGAACATGGGCGGAACATAAAATACCCTCTCGCTAATTATTATATTATGGATGAGAAAAACCCGCTAATGCTATGGTGACAGTACGTAAAGACGATTATTTGATTCAAACCCAGCCATGTATCATATTTCATGAGTGAGTAGTTGTTTCGGGAGGGATTTCTCTTCCAGTTTGTGTCTGAAACTTCTATACATTCTGCATATCTTTGCAAAAAGTGTATTTTGAAGTTAATTGCTTTCTTCCTTCTTTTGGAAGTTTCTCACAATTCATTGTATAAAGTTGGTGAAGTGAAACCCAGCAAATTTTTTCCCAAAAACTTATTTCTTCTGAAAATACATTCCTTTCAATTTGAAGAACTTGTATCACTATGAATATATTTGGGACTAAATCATATCTAACTTCGTTTATTATGATTCTTAGAAGGCAAACGTATAATGTGTGTATAGACTGATTTTTTTTTGCTATTAGTTTTCGTTTCATATGTTCTTGAATTAATAACCGATTCACTACAAGATTGTCACTCTAGAAAAGCCGCGACATGTGTTTTGCTATACAAATATGGAGTTAAATAAAATATCGGCTAGTTCTATCCAACTGTTCTTGAATTATTCATTTATTTTATTCCAGATGCTCCTCAAAGCCGGTGCAGATCCAAACTTGAAGGTTTATAGTGACGAATTCGATAGAAATTCTCAATTAAGGCCTGTGTTGGTGGAATATTTAGCCAGCAATGAGAATCCCAGCATAGCTGTAGTTCATTTGTTACTTCAGTATGGAGCAAAGGTAAAAAAACGGGACATAACTGATGAGCTTGAAAGTTCGTTGGCTAACACACATATGACGCTAGTAGCATTAAATCTATATGATTTTTAGTTAACCTTAACCTTCAAAAGACACGTGTACACATTTCACAGCTGTCGGACTATTAGTTTGTGGGATAGAACAATTTGAGTGAAACAACTTTTGTTATTTTTAAGAAAATTGATAAAAAGGAATTTCGTATACTAATAAAGCATTATTTTTTGGTTGAAAAAATACTGTTAAAGCCAAGGTTGTCCTTGATAAACAATACTCGGACTTCGCACCAGGAAACTAATCCGTTGAGAATTGGTTTGCTAAGTTTAAACAAGGTGAAATAGGCACCCAGGATGATGCACGCAGTGGACACCCCAAAGAGGCTGTTGTTTCTTTAAATTAATTTTGTTCACGTAGTTGAAATAATTGATCATGATTTGATAATAAAAAAAGACGATTCTGACATCGACAATAATTTTGAAAAGTTATAACATAGGTTGCCTTTTATGTTTCCGGATTTGGAAACCCTAGTGTTGCAATTTGGCAACTGACAGCTCTATCGCAAAGTTGGACAATTTTGAGCTTAAACGTACTCAGAACATTTTGACATACGCGCGTTATTTGTGTTGTTTACAGTAACTTAAAAGATTCATCTCGGTCCAAAAATGGAATTAAATAGTGAACATTTTCGTGCATTATTTTTTACAATTTTCGACGTGGATTAACTCAGAAACAGTGCTTGGATGAACTTAATTCAATTTTTGGCGATGAAGCCCCACAAGGATCAATGTTTATCGATGGTATGGTGAATTCAATCGTGGTCGTAGTTCAGTCCAAGACGAATTTCGTGAAGGTCGTCCAAAATCAGTTGTTGTTCCGATAACCATTGATGCTGTGCGCGAACTGATATTGCAAGATCGTCATGTGACCTATCGTGAGATTGAGACAACCTTAGGCATTAGTGGGACCAGCATACATTCAATATTGCATAAACATTTGACTGTCAAAAAAATTTGTTCGCGTTGGATCCCACACCTATCGACCTCGTGTCGATAGGTCGAAGGAAATGCTTAAAAAATAGATCGCGGTGCTTCGAAACACTTCTATGACATCGTGACAGGTGATGAATCGTGGATTTACACGCATGATCCCGAAAGTAAACAGCAGTCGACTGTATGGGTGTTTCAAGATGAACCAAATCCAACAAAAGTTGTTCGCGCACGAAACACTTCCAAGCAAATGGTCGCCTGTTTTTTCGGAAAAACTGGACATGTCGCAACCGTACCACTAGAACAACGTAGAACAGTCAATTCTAAGTGGTACACAACCATTTGTTTGCCAGTTGTCTTCCAAGAAATCAGGAAAACCAACCGCCGAAGACGGATCACTTTTCACAACGACAATGCGAGTTCTCACACATCGGCTCAAACAACTGCATTTTTGAGCATCCAAAACATCGAGTTGATGAGTCATCCGCCGTATAGTCCAGACTTGGCACCGAATGACCTCTTTTTATTCCCCCACGTAAAAAACAAACAGAGAGGTCAACGTTTTTCGACACCTGAAGAAGCGGTTGCTGCATTCAGAATGCATGTTTTGGAAATACCTCAATCCGAGTGGCAAAAGTGCTTCGACAAATGGTTCAAACGCATGCAAAAGTGTATAGATCTTCATGTGGAATATTTTGAAAAACAATAAAGTGATTTTCAATTATTCATATTTGTTTTTGTTCTCTAATCCCGAAATATAAGATATTCACTGGAAACGTTTGATTCCTGGTTTATTTCAACTTTGAATCCAAAAAATTCACAGCAGGACTGATTAGACGGAACATTGTTGAGTCACTCTGCTACCAGTGGCTTAACAATATTACAAAAAATGAAGGTATCTTCAATGTAAGAGAACTCAAAAACATACAAAATGAATGAAGTTCGAACTGTGAGAAGACTCTCACTTCCAAGACAAACCAATGATGTCGAATACCTGAGTAGAATCTGTCCATACATCAAGAAAGGCCAACAATTTTTATGGGTCAGGAGCAATATGCTTTAACTTTTGCAGGGAAAATTTACCAAGGTTACTGGAATGCACCGTTTGTATCAAAAACTTTACCGGGATGGGTAGTACATGGCAGATACCCCTCCGGAAAAAGTTGCTGATGAATCGTCTTTAGTATTTCACGTTTGTCTTAAGTCTCAAGAACAAATTGATGAAGATATTCACAATTCAGTGAGGGACTCTTTCAAAATTGACAGTTTTGGGATAAGGAGTCCAGAAGAAATTGAAGATCTGAGGAATATGATAGAGCATTAAAAATAATGGAAAATATCATTAAACAAGTTGAAAATCACCTTGATATAGGTCTCCTGTGGAAGAATGATGATGTAACACTACCTATAGTAAAGTAGTGGCACTTAATCCTCTGAAATGTATGGAGGGAAAAATTGACAGGAATATAGGTTTTGCGAAAGATTATGGCGAGAAAATTGAAGAATATTTGAAGAAGGTTACATTCGGCAGCTTGATATTACTGACGCAGAGAAAGGTGGTCCTAGAACCTGGTATTTACCCCACTTTGGGGTAACTAATCCCTCTAAACAGGGTAAATTGAGACTGATCTTCGATGCAGCGGCAAAATCGAATGGGGTATATCTTAACGATCGTCTTCTGCAAGGTCCAGACTTAATACAAAATCTGACATCAATTTTGTGGAAATTTCGACAGAAGCGAATCGCATTTTGCTCAGATATTCGATACATGTTCCACCAAGTTTTCAGCCCAGCACTTTTTCTGGCGAGGAATGGATAGGTCCAGAAAACCTGATATTTATGAAATAAAGGCAATGACATTTGGAACAACAGAGGCTATTACCGACGAAAACATCAAAAAAGTACACAAAATGATTTTGGATGACCATAAATTGAAGTTGATCGAGATAGTTGAGGCCCTAAAGATATCGAAGGAACGTGTTGTACATATCGTGCGTGAATATTTGTGAATACGAAAGCTCGGTTCAAAATAGGTGCAGCGCGAGCTCACAATCGACTAAAAATAACGAATTGATGATTCTGAGCAGTGTTTGAAGCTGTTCCGCCATAAAAAAACCCGAATTTAGGCATCGATATTTGACAATGGATGAAACATGCCTCCATCATTTCACACCAGAATCAGTATTTCGGGATGTGCATGTCTCATAGAGACTGGATGAGCTATAAGGAACTCCGTAATTATACCACCGGAGCAATCCGACGTGAAAAAAAGCCTATTTAGAATTTGTTTCGAGAAACGGAAATTCCAGTTTGATCAAGGGTACTCTAAGAAAACTTGAGAAATAAACACAGCCCTAACCTTCGCGCGGATTTATCAGATCTGAATCAAATAAACTCCCACTTCACAAATATTATTCATCCTGCAAAATCTGATCATCATGAAACACTCATTGAAAGATATTCAGACCTATAATGGACCTACTTTGAATTTTCGCAGAGTGACGCCACTTCCGACTCAAGAATACATCAGTGGTATGAAAAGGTTGTGAATGAGTAGTATTTGATTTGATTCATGTATTAATACCACTTTATAATGAATATGTGAGTTCTCTTTATGATCTTTTTAATTGACAGCTATTTTACAACTTGATAATAATTCCGACTAATGATATAACGGGTGTACCAAATATATAAATATATGTAATACACAACAATCTCCCACGCTTATTGAATTATTTTTTTTCAACTATGTAATCGTTGAAGCGCGATGGAAGTTTAACAGGGCGGCTTGATCTTCTCAACTTTGTTATGTTGGTTGGTGGATGAGGTATTTGATCATCAGGTACTTCAATTTGATCTGGTTCAAACACCTCATTTTGAATATTATCCGGTTGATTGACTTGTTCATCTTGCACTGGAATCGTCACCCAATCAGTTATATTAGGCTGATCTTCTACTTCTACTTCAGGTGCGAAAAAGACGGATTTACTTTTGGGCAAGTTGGTCGATCTTATCTGATCAATATGTGTCTTCAAAATATGTTCATCATCGAGTTTCACTTGATAGTGAAGAAGCCCAAATTTCTTGATAATTTCTCCTGTCTTCCATAACCGTTTATAATTTGTGTAATACCTTGTTTGAACTCTTTCTCCCACGCTGAATTGTCGTGGCTTTTTATTTGATGATACTGATTTTTCATGATGAACGGGTTTCAAAGCATCCAATTCTTTTTCAACCAATGTGCTGAGTGCGTAGGGAATTTAACGTTCACGATGGAAACATGGCTGTACACCTTCACGTAACTTGAGAACAACATTGAAACCTGGAACACATCCAATTTTCTCTTCGAAAACATTTGGATATTTTGCGCTTAGTTCGTCTACACTCCACAGGTTGAATCTTTCAGAGGGTACTGAAGTGTTTTGTTGACTTAGTTGGTTCAAATCTATCTTGAGGCGTTGGATCCAAACTCTACCAAGAATAGCAGCGTAATTATCTGGCACAATATAAACATCTTCTTTTATTTTGATGTTACCATAAGAAACGTTAACTACAATCTTCCCATCGGGTATATGAGAGTATATGAGCGGAATCCGATGGTTGCAGGTTCAAGGTGAATATTCAGATTCAAATCTTGTAATTGTTGACGTTGAAGAAACGTATAAGCTGATCCCGAATCTACTTCGAATTTGATTGGTTTTCCTTCTATTTTGACGTGGGCGTAATAACGACTCATATCAGTGTCAGAACTATTATGATTTTGATGAATATCAACAATATGTTATAATCATATTGTCGTGCGATTTCACATGAATTGTCGCTTTGAATTTGATTAGTCGATTCAGATTTTGTCTTATTTGCAACTAATGAAGTAATGCAGACCTTAGAAACGTGACCAGTCCTGTTGCATAAGGTACATTTGAGTGAGGTTTGTTCAGTGTGACAATCTTTTGTGATATGATTGGATTTCCCACACCTAAGACAAATATTCTGCAGTCCTAGTGATTCGAGGTTATATTTGCGACTGAGTGGCCTATTGTACCTCGATTTTCTATTTTTTGAAGGAATATATGAACATGAATGATTTCTGTGCATTTTATGAACATGTTGGTGTTAACAGTTGACTTTATTGATATCAACTGTTGAAGATGACGTTGAAATTGTTTTCTGGGCAATTTTGTGAGTATCAATTTTCGAAGATTCGAGCGCAATTGCTCTCGTAAAAATGTCTTTGAAAGTTTTACTATCAGACTGAAGTAATTGTTCACGAATGCTATTATCGTATAAGCCACGAATGAATTAAGCTGTCAGGAAGATTTCTGCAACTGATTTCTTGCACTCGCATGTGAATTCACTCCAAATTCTGGAATTGATTGTTGTTCATTTTGATAGATTGACAAAAAGTGATGTTGGGCAACTAAAACGTTCTTCTTTGGTGCAAGATGTTCTTCCAATAACTTTATCAATTCATCATATGTCAACTGATCAGGAGTTTTAGGAGCAGCCAAAGCTGTAATCATGTTGAAATTTTGAGCTCCAATAGAATTTAGTAGCAATTGAGCACAATAAGGCTTATTTGTACTGATCTGCTTCATTTGAAGGTAATTCTGGAACCTGCTTTTGTAGTTTGAAAACGATTCTTTCTTGCTGTCAAAATTTTCGAAATTAGCTAAAAGTTCATCACAATTTCTCCCTTGCTTGATGATTCACGGTTTGTCTGACTCTGTGAACTTTGTAATTGAGACAAGTGAGTAGATATCATTGCAGTTTGAAATTCCATAAATTCTTTGAACTGTTGGGCATCCATTCTTGAACGTTTTTTTTTCGATAATTTTTTTATTTTTATAATCTTTTTTTATTCACCTCGTCGCCAAAACTGTTGTGAATGAGTAGTATTTGATTTGATGCATGTATTAATACCACTTTATAATGAATATGTGAGTTCTCTTTAGGATCTTTTTAATTGACAGCTATTTGACAACTTGATAATATTTTCGACTAATGATATAACGGGTGTACCAAATATATAAATATATGTAGTACACAACAAAAAGTAACTGTGCTGGTTCTGACAGCATTTCTCTCATTATGTTGAACTATATTGAAAATTATCTTATCAACCACATAACACACATATTCAATTCCTCTATAGAAACAAATCATTTTCCTTCTGCATGGAAACATGGAATTGTACTCCCTTTGCCAAAATGTGAAAATACAACTGAATTATCTTATTTGAGGGCTATTAGCAAACTGCCTATCCTATCTAAGGCGTTCGAGCGGATTCTGAAAGATCAAATTGATTCTTTTGTATACAATAATAATTTAATAACAAATGTTCAATCTGGATTTCGTACATTCTATAGCACCACCACCGCTCTTGTCAAAATTACCCAAGATTTATACAAAGCAACTGATAATAAGGGACTGTAAATCTATCGGAAAGTTATCTCAGAAATCGGACTCAGTCAGTATGTCTGGATGGAAAGTGTTCTAGTGCTTTACCTGTTGACTATGGAGTACCTCAGGGCTCTATCATTGGCCCCATTATGTTCTCTCTATATATATCTGACTTCCATAATTGATCATTGCACAGTTCATCAGTATGCAGGTGACATTCAGTTATATTATCGATATCCGCCAAGTAACTGGCAGGTAGCAATGGAAAAAATTAACAGCGATCTACAAAAGTTACTGGATCTATCTATAGCCCATAACCTGAAATTGAATTCTAAAAAAGCTCAGCTGATACTTTTTGGTCCGAAACACAAAATGTGGGACTTACAAAAGACTTACTGCAAATAATTACAGAAAGCAAGAACTTGGTTTGGTAGCTAGATGCTGATCTGAGATTTCACAAACATATAAATTCACTTTGTCGTAGCTCGTACAGTATCTTAAGTTAACTCTATCAAAGTAGAGATATTATGACTTCCAAATTGAAGTTGATATTTTGCGAAACCCTCATATTGTCCAGATTAGCATATTGCGATATAATCTACGCGCCTGCTTTGATACAAATTGATGTGTATCGCTTGCAAAAAAATACAAAACAATTGCATTCGTGTGAGAAAATTCGACCATATATCCCCCAAGTTCGAGGGGTCAGGTTGGTTACCGATTGCTAAAACCTGGCAGTTCCACCTACTCGTCAATACACATAAATTCCTCATTTGCAAAAAGCCAAAGTATATTTATGAAATATATAAAACTTTCAAATCTCAGAATAATTCAAGGACACGAAACCGTCACACTTTCATTATTCCAAAACACTCGACAGTCTGCTTTTCTCGTAGTTTCATTTACAACTCCATCAAACAATATAACGCTCTGCCCAGTGAATTTAGACACTACTGTTTAAAAAAAAATATGTCTTTCCGTTAACCAGCTGTCGCACCCCCTACGAAATTTGTGCGAGTTAAGGATTAACGAGGTCTTACCTTTTAACGTGTGCTTCCTAACACGTATATATTTTCAAGAAAAAGTTGAAAACATATCTTCTGGATAGATAATATATTCATGTTATGCCTTGCTCATATGGTTTTCCTTTTGTCTCCCTTTTGTGTATGTTTTGCTATATATTTTACCTTATTTAGGCTAAATAGATTTTTAATATTTACTTTGGAATTTATAACCTTTGTTTCTTTCTTTGTTTTACAAAGATTCATAAACTACTCACTTACCATTGTATACTACGTATTTATTTTTATATTTCTATATAATACATGCTATCCCCTAGGTTAAGTTGTAAAACAGTCTCGGCTGAAGTTCGCCCTTTCATTAATTTTTGTATCTACTTTTTCTTAATAAACAATCTATGTCAATGAATAAAGCCCATTCATCATTATTATAATTATAATATTCATCGACCATTAACAGCGACTATTACATATCGTTATTGGAGAATTTGGAGGGAAAAACAGCACCATTTGAAAAAAAGAAAGTGCAGTTTCCTCAAAACAATGCACCATGTCACAAATCAATGAAAACAATGGCAAAATTGCATGAATTGGGTTTCGAATTGCTTCTGTATCCACCGTATTCTCCAGATCTGGTCCCAGCGAGTTTTTCCTGTTCTCAGACCTCAAGAGAATGCTCACTGGAAATAAATTTGGCGCCGATGAGCAAATCGTAGTCTAAAAATTATATAAAAAATTGTATGACAACTATATTGAATAATAAAATCAAATTTAATACAATTTTTTTCTATATTATCCTACGAACTATTCCAGCCCAACTGTTCGTTTGATTAATAATTTTGTTTTCCTCAGCCTGGTTGATTTTGATATTGTTTCAGGTTGTAATGAAAACTCAGTTCAGGGATCCAGACGGCATGCTCAATTCTCTACAAAATGTGATATCTGGAAACTGCGACGCCATTTTCTTTCTCTTGACGGAGGCTTGCGAATCCTTCGATCCATGCATGATAAGAAGAAATAACGTGCTATCCCCGGAACAAAAAACAACTCTTTTAGAACTTGCTAAGTATCCCCTGTCGCTGAAAAGGCAGGTTAGATTATTTCTGAGGGCGTTATTACGGACTAAACTGATGGAAGCTGTTGAAGATTTTGATATGCCAAAGTGTTTGGAAAAATATCTGCTGTTCGACTATAGTTGAATTGAAAAGCTCATCGATTCTTCTGGTGATATTTCTGAAATAACTGGCCACTATTTTCACATTTTCTCAGTTGAGTTGTCCCGTCACAAAGTTTGAATTAATACCAACATTTAACCATACAATATATACTCGTATACTAACCTACATTAACATATTTTGCGATTTTATCACTAACATAATCCTTATAATCTACTACTCGTAGCAGGAGTGAGACCGACGAAGAAATATATCCTAACAATGGAACGCTTTTACCAGAAATGTACTTACGAGGGTGATCCTAGAAGTTCCTGGCCAAAAAATACAAAAATTTTGGAATAAAATTTTTTTTTCAACATAATCTCCTCTCAGCTCGTCTCGGCGGCAGTTCATACGCTTCGTTCAAATCCTGCTACCCAATATATTACTGTTGTAAACCAAGGAGCAGACTCACCCAGAGTAGAATCCAGTTCAGGTTTCATATTGGTTGGGCTGAAGTTTTTTAAATAATAGTATTGTACCACATAACGATGACCAATTTTCTCCACTTTCATAAATTCACCAGAAACTTTTGCTATTGATGAAAACCAAACAAATACTAAACAACGCAGCGTCTTCAAAAGTGAAACATATGCTTTATACATTGTGTACTTTTCAATACAGTGATATTTTGCGAACTACTACCGCCATCTCTAGGCCAGGCCGGGTACTTGTGGGACCACCTCGTATGTTCTTAGTCAGTATCGTACATACTGCCCCAAACTTGAATTAATGCCGCCTTTCAAATAATCCTTTCGCTACCTATTCGAAATCATCAATGAGTAGAGGAGATGACAATTCCTTATTCACTTGACATTTTTCTTTTTTCAGTTGAAGCAATCGTGAAAATCTAAAAGCAAATTGTTTTATATTGAAAAAATATGATAGACACAACATATACTTGATGGAAATCAACTATAACGTATTAAAAAAACACACTTTAACGTGAGATTTTCACTTGACAGTTTATAAATAGCATCTTCAGGTGTCAACAATACTGACGGAACAAATTATGTGCTTTGTTGACACAGAAATTGTTCTGTGTTCAGTGTTTTGTTTATAGAATTTGTTTGGTTAGTATTGTTGACGTCTGAAGATGTTATTGTATAGCGAAACACGTGTTGCGGTTTTGTAAACTTCCAAGTGAAATTCTTGTCCGTGTCACAATTTTTCGGGTACCCAGAGATGTATAAACCCCTGAAGAAGCTAGCCACTGGCGCCGGCGAAACGTCAGGAAAAAATTACCAAAATCCACGGCCTTCGAACCCGAAAAATAGTGACACTGAAAACATCGACCCCGAAAGCCTTAACCATTTTGTAAAAATCTTGTATTAAAGTGTGTTTTTCGAATTGTTTTATATCGATTACACTTGTTTATCTCATTTAAATAAAACCTCAAGTTATGGATTTAGAGATCAATGTACATTCATTGCCCTACAAAAAATTTCGTACAAAAACATTTCATCGATAGAAATATCATGTATTGTTTTTAAGAAACAACTTACTTATTCTAACGTAATGAAGTTAGGTACTCATCGGACTAATTTTTTTTATCAATAAATATTGTAATGACTAACATGAAATGCTGACATTAACAATAACAATTCAAAATATCAATGTGCTTATCAAACAAAAACTTTCTTGAAAAAAATGATAAAAAAATGCGAAGGAACTGTTTAGGCAGATTTAGGCAGATGGTTCATTTCAAATGATGAATTTCAGAATATATAATATATTATAGTTTTTTTTGAAATTTATATTCAACTGATATCCTGACAAAAAAAATGAAGCATTTATTGACTTCCAGGTAGTTGCTATACCCAGTGCAATTTTTTTAAACACAAATCTAAATACTCTGGTCAACAAGCACCTTTTTCTTTGTCTCCAAAAAATAATAATGAGGTGTCATTCGATTCAGAATAGTGGGTAGATAATTTTTTAAAACATTCAGGTTCCGCTTGCGATAATTGCAAAAGTTATAACCAATTAAGTGTAAAGAAATTGGGTTTGGTTTCTTGCAAATATCTCAAAAACTATCTGGCATTTTCCAAATTTAAAAAAATATTCATATGGAGGAGGAAATTTCCCCGAATAGATTGCAGTTGAAAAAATAAAAGAATGTTATTTTCTGTACTTGATTTTGTTCAAGAACCATATACATGCTATTCCGAATCGAATGACATTTCGTTCATATTTTTTGAAGGCGGAGAAAAATCTTTGATTTGAAAGGTAGGTACTTGTTGCCAAGAATATAAATACACCTCCAAAAATAATCAAACAAGAGAATCGTGACTTGTGTTCTTCCCATCATCGGAATATGAAAACGGTAAAACACAGTAACTACCGGCATTTATTAGTTCAAAATCATCAAGTCAGTTAATTGAATGTGAACCATTTACACAGTTCTTCATCGAATCACGAACACGAAAGAATGATTTTTTCTTTCACTTTAATTGAGGGTTACCAACTGTTCCACCACACTGGTGGAACAGTATACTTTGTAATGTCACCTATAGTAAGTGGGCATACTTGAAGACTGGTTATAAATTAAATCATCTGAATGAACAATTCGTTCAGGCCAGTCTTCCTTATCTACACAACTGATTCATGGACTGACACATATCAGAAAACAACTTCTCCCCTGGCTAATAACACGAAGGGCGTTGGATTATATCCAACAGGTGTCAGTGAAGGATTCCTCACAGAAGTAATTTCTGCATATGCTGTTTGCGATGATACAACAACCGGAATCGATTTTTAATTATTATTGGAACAGGCTTGCAGACCGGTTTTGGGTTATTTGGCCCCTCGTCAGTGCAAGGTAGTGTCATCAACACGAAATCGATGACTTTCAGAGTGCCATACCTTGAAAATGAATAAGGAGAACGACTAGCAACATATCCGCCATGGTCCCCTCTGCCAGTAGACGAGGTATAGTTCAAGTAAAGGATCTAGTGCAACCTACCTTCCAGCAGCTCCCCTTTAATAATATAGTTAGGGAGCTAACTAATTTCGTTATTCAAAAATTATTTCTGATTATATAAGAACCACAATAACTATATATAATATATATATATATATATATATATATATATATATATATATATATATATATATATATATATATATATAATATTAAATACTTCTTCTTTAATTAGTTCTATTACCTTCTTATCAAATTTTGGAAAAAATATTTTTACGCCTGATGATTTTCCCAAATCAACTCGATGGGATTGAAACCACAAAAATAGGGGAGAAGTCTCAGTATGGTGTGTCCATACTTCACAGCGATACTCTCAAGGGCATACACTTTTTCAAATGTTTTTTTGACTGTAAAACTTCAAGTAGTTGGTTTTTGGTATAGTAATCTTCAAAATACAAATTGATATCAATTAAAAAACTTTGTATTTCATCTTTCCTCGAATTTTCATTTGGTATTTTGATGAGCTGTCGCGAATGAGAAAGCGTTGTCAAGAACTATTACATTATTCGCATCCAAATTTGATATCAATGTGTTTTCAAACCATTCCTCGAAAATATTAGCTTCCATGTTCTTATGATAGTCAACATTGCAGTCCTCAAGTTTTTTTCCACATAGCTTCAAAGAATTCGGAACCCATTCTTTACTTCCTCCGCAATGCATAATGATTAGTCGCGCTCCTTTGGTTGCAGGCATGTTAAGCGTATACATTCTCGAACCATCAATTCACCCTTTTGTAACTGTATCGTGAGTGTCATACCCAGTTTCGTCCAACTAGAAAATTTGCCGTTGTTCTTGTCTATATTTAGTTATTTGTTGTAAGTATTTGTTACGCAATTCCACTATTCTTCTGCTTTCCATAACTGTTTGACGTTTGTTTATTATTTTAAATCTAAATCTTAGTTTCTTTATCCAATTCTGAAGAGTTTTGTCACAACAGCTCACGTTATGGCTGGAAGTATTCAATTTATTCCTTATGATTTCAGTTGTAGGAATCACATTGCTTTTGTAACAGTGATATTGTTTTTTCTCAATGATTTTATTATGCGAAAATCAACATCAACATCAATAATAGTTTGTTTCCCTCGAACCCAAACTTGAGATGTAGATTCTTATATACGATGAAACATACTCTTTGTGTTTCAATATTCAAATATAACCGAATATTATTCACTGGTATATCTTTTTCGCATTGTTCACCATTGCTTGTGGAATCACTACACAGGAAAAAGTCTGCGTTGTTATCACAATCGTTATTAATATTAGTACTTGTCCAAGGACGCCACATTTTAAACAGATAACAAAAATTAAGTAATTATAACTGCACCAACATCAACTTTCAACACTCAAATCGTGATCAGTTCCTGAACTGAACATTGAACACGACGGCTCGCATTCTATTCGTCATCGTAACATGACTTCAAATTTAATTTTATGGCTTTTTAGCCAATCATAAAACTCGGTTAGTAAAAATCATCCAATACGAACCGCCAATTCTTCAGTCCTTGTGGACTAGTTGGCAGCGGATTTATTTCTCTGAATTGTTTTTTTGGCCTTTGACAGCGCCGACACCTTGAGTATACACAATACCGGTTACTTCGACTATACTAACCCCATATCCAAATGGCCCAAATCCTCGTAAGTGGGCATACTTGAAGAATGACCTGAACGAATTGTTCAGTAAGATTATTATTTGATTCATAACCAGTCTTCAAGTATGCCTACTCACTATAGGCGACATTTATTTCTTCATACGAGGATTTGGGCAATTCGGATATGCAGTTAGCTAGCACCTCGTCTACGGGCAGATGTGACGATGACAGATATGTTGCTTGACATTCGCTTCGGCTTTGTTCGAGGTATGATACTTTCAAAGAAGTTGATTTTGAATTATGGGAAGTTATCGACTTCGTGTTGAAGTAGGACACTACCTTGCACTGACGAGAAGCCAAGTAGCACGAAACCGGTTTGCAAGTGTATCCGTTCCAATAATTGAAAATCGATTTCGGCATTTATATCGCCAAAAGCATATGTAGGAATTTCTTTTATGAACAATTCTGCACTGACACCTGCCGCATATAATTCAACACTCTTTGTGGTATTAGTCAAGGAGTTGTTGTTTTCTGTTCATGTGTAGGTAAGGAAGACTGGTCTGAATAAATTGTTCATTAAGATGATTTATTTTGTAATAAGCACATTATATACAATAGAGAAGTTTCACGATATTGCTAATGACAGAATAACCAGTGGAAGGATTTGAAAAATAATCAATGAATGTACTGAGAAATAGATCGTTGAATTTGGCGTATTTTAGCGCAGATCGACTGGAAGATGACGTCATCTTTCTTTTTTAAGTTCCAACCAATGTAATGGATGGAATACGATACCAGCGTCACAAGTAACTGTGAAACTTAAAGTGGGTGCTAAGACAATTAAACATTAGGTTTGTTTTGGTTCTGTATTTCGAACTGTTATTGAACCGTCCCGTATCGACGACGAATCAATGCGCAGAACATTACAGTCACAGAACAGTTCTGGAACGGTCCCAACAAGTAAAAAACCAAAACATATAAAAAAATTATTCTGACAAGTGTATAAACAAAAATTGGAGGTTAGGTACCTCTACTTTGGTATAAAGATCATTGGAGTTTTGAGTTAAGTTTAAAGACAAGAGTGAAGTTAATCAAATATTTAATTAAGGTGTAATGATGTTTTTGAAAAAATGAGAGTAACAGGAATTAACTAAGACGTTATCTCCGGTTATCCAAAATTAAATTGAAAATATACATGCCAAGAATAAATTTTTGGAATTGTAAAAGATGTGATAATAATAATGATTATTATTATTGCTACATATATTTCACGTCTATCTGTTATGGTATAAGAATAATGTTGAAATATAAATTTGTCTTATTTACAGGTCGCAATGAACTCTCCGAGTTTTTTTGTTTTACCGAAGACAGTATTGTAGATAAAATACCAAATGGAACACCAACTAAAATACATATAAAAATGAGATTAAGAAAACGTTACTACCAGAATCCACAACGCAAATGAAAAATATTATTAGTGCGCAAGAGCAAATTCGAAGTTCTAAACGGTCCCTACTCAAATGTACGAACTAATAATTACCGTTTGGGATTAGTTCCGAATCGGTTCGGAGAAAACCAGAACACTTTGTGAACGATACCAGAACGACTCTAACTGAACCAAAACACATTTTAATAATTGCGCATGATCGAACTGTACAGAATTGTGAACCAAAACAAACCTAATGTGAACATCTTCGCCTGAGTTAGATGACGTCACACGCCGGATTATCCTTGTAGGCGCAATTTCAACTGCTTACAACTTTCTCGTATTTTGACAAATCGTTCACAATTTTGTTCTATTTTACCAAAATTGATAGCATTACTCTATGTTGCAAAAATGTAAAGTTCTCCATTATTGTATCTCGAGAAAAAATTCAAGAATTCGTTATATCAGGTTGAAAATTAAATCAGCCTATTCAAATAATGTTAAGCGTCGTGTGGTGTGTGTGTAATTTATACCGTCCTGAATAACCCTTTTTCCACTTAAGAATAAACGGATTTTTTTAGCAAATCTACTAACATAGGTACTGATATTTGTACCCTTACGAATTAACATGAAAAATGTTTTATAAGAAAAGACGTTTTTGTTTATGTCTGTCACTAACTTACTAATGGCTACTTGGTACTGCCTTTTTGCAAATTAATTTTCGATTAAATTATTTTTTTCATACGGCTGCTTCATAAATATGAAACAGTCATATATCGTTTGAAACAAACTAACCTTTGCACTAAAAATAATATCATTTGAGGTGGAGATTTTGACTAACCATTCATATTAAATATAATGTGGCCAGCCTAACATGTTAAGAAAGTGATAAATGCTTTTTATCTAGAAACTTCAAATAATTTATGTGATCTAGGTGAAATCATGTAGTGATGTAGAAATGCACGACCAGGTTATTCCGAAAAAGTATTGCTGTTTGGTACATCATTTCATATGTCTTTTATCTTTTATGATATTTTATATATTTTTATCCTTGTATTCATTTATATATTTCTACCTAATAAACATAACTCACTTTGATTCAATTGTTTCTTTTGACTCAATTTCCCAAATTCTGAAAGTAGCTCAATTGATCCAGTCATCTTAGTAAGTTCACCTCGGAATTTGAGATACACAGCTGTAAAGTTTTATAAACTTGTACTCTGATATCCCAAAAGTTGTTCCAAAACCTACTTATGGTAGAGTGTCACGATTATTAAAATCTAAGGTCAAAGGTCACAAAAATCGATTTTTTGCACTTTTTGGCGAATATCTCATTTCCTGAAGATTTTTTCCTATTTGTATTACTCATCAATATTGTAGAGGATTAAATTCGCTTCAACGTTTGTTTCAAAAAGTGTTTTATACGTTGAATCGTTTTCGAGATAGAGGCGTGGTTAGATCATCATTTAACGTCAACAAAATCATGCCATGTCAAGTTTATTAATTATTGATAAATGCATAATTAGCAATAATTCTCAATTTTGCGTTTTTTAAAAAAGGGAAAAAATGTTTTCAAAAGCATATGAGAAACTGTCGAATTTGGATCAATTTGTAGCTGGTACTACCGAAACCAACGTTAGATCTGTGTAAACATCATTTAACATTTTCGTCAAACGTTACCAAACCAGTTTAAAAATATGATAGAAGTGACCGATGAAACTCCGCATTAAAAAAACACACTTTATAATATGGGAGCCCAAGCGGGGATTTCAGGATTTACTGAAGCGCGACAGATTAATATACAGGGGGATACCTTGTACTCGGTTAAGCACCTCCACCAAATATGAGCCCCATATATAAGGTCGCCCGTGCAGGATAAAGGATCAGATTACTAAAAAAAAATTGATCATCAGAAATTCTCGAGCGCGTCAGATTAACGTGGGGTGAGTTAATTACCTGCTAAAAAGTGTATATTCCAGTAATCTGACAATTTGAGAGTGACGTAAAGAGAGAGGAGGGCAGCAAAGTTGTAAAAAAAACGTCATCCAGACATTCTCGAGCGTAGCTAATTTTTTTTTATTCTGATGAAAATAATTCAAGGATATCAAAAAATATATAATCAGACGATTTCCGCAAGCCGAAATAGCAAAAATTCGTCGAGAAAGTTTAATGCGGGCAGCTGCGTGATGCCTATATTTCCCTCTCCGCGTTTCTATTCCTTTTTCACTTTTTCTCTATCTATTACTCTCTGACTCGGTCCCCACTCTGAATTCTGTTGCCATGACGCCATCACAGCTGATCACAGAGACTCGTTCGTGATGAAGATGATGATTAATTAATCAATTAATTGATGGATGATGTTCCTACGTGGTATGAAGAAAAGAGAAATGAAACTTTCTATGTTTTTTACCACTTTTATTTGTAACTAACGTTACTGCAGTTTCGTCCTATAAGGACATTTTCAAACTTACATATTGTATAAGTAACTGAAGTAACGTTAGTTACAAATAAAAGTGGTAAAAAACATAGAAAGTTTCATTTCTCTTTTCTTCATTAATTTATCGATTATAAAAAATTAAATAAAATTATTTTTTTATATATACAAGTATTCTACTTGAAAAACATACACTTATTTATTTGCATGCTATTTCCTGGACTATTCAATTAATTAAGTTCAATGATTAAAGAAAAACAAAAAAATATTTTTTTGTCAGATTAGGCGAATCCCTCTAGATAATCGTCAGATTATGAGAAAGCATGTCTAAAACATAAAGATAAACCATATATATCTTAATTTGACGCGCTTGAGTATTTCAAAATGACGATTTTGTTTTGCACATTATAATAATGGCCGCGAGTTTCCGTCAGATCGAAATCGTCAGATTATTGAATGAGAGCTTTTTTTTGGTGCACTTAACAGCCCCTTGGAAAATCTGACGCGCTCGATTAATTTTTTTTAATTTTCAACCCTTACGTACAACCACCCACATCATGCAAACGATCAGATTAACATACCAACATTATTAAAAATACATAGGACATTGATGGTATCAATATCTGACGCGCTCGAGTATGTCCATGCAATAGTTTTTTTACATATTTAATAATCTATAGCAGCTTCCCCCACCGATGAAAAGGTATATATTATATAAAATTTTTTTCTTCTTATCATCTAAGCGGTGCAACCTCATAGGTCTCGACGCTTGAGTAAATCCCCATTTTGCATCGTGGGCTCCCCTGCTATAATATGAGATTTCCATTTGAAAGTCTACAAAACCGTGAAACACGTGTTTCGCTATACAATAGCATCCTTTGGCGTCACAATATTGTATTATGACGCCGGAGAATGCTTTTGTATAGCTAAACGGTTTTGAAAACTGTCAATTGAAAATCCCAGATTTTTGTTGCAAAAATCAGAAAAACGCTAAGTCAGAGATTGAATTAAAAAAGCCTTTCTCTGTGAAGAATCCATGATAAAACTCTAAAAATGTTCCAAAGGGGAAACTTTCTGTTTCTGGTATGGCAATGTGCCTGGATGACTAAAATCTAGTCATTGAAAATCTGGAAATGAGTCGATACATTATTAGACAAAATAATAATAATTGTTACTGTATATGTACATGGCTAATTGGGTAAATGATCTAGTTTTCACGATACAGTCTTTGAAATGTGATGCTCACCTTCAAAATCTCCAAGTTTCGAATCTCGTCAAAAAATCATCGAGCATACTTAGAGACTTCAAAGAAAAATGACATTGTAAACTCACTAAACTCATCAGATTCAACCATAGCTAATGCTGATTGTTATGTGACACCTTTAAGAAGTTCTTTCAAGTAAACCTACAATTAAGTAAATCAAAAAAGGGAAAGCTCACTAGTAATTGTCCCACCTGAAAACAAAAAATGTCCTTATTGCACAAAAAAGAGGAATGTGATATTTTCAATTTAATAATGCTCAACCAGTTGAAGAGAAGATTTGGATTTATAAAAAACGATTTGTTGAGTAGAAGGGACAAGTGGTGACAATTATTAACTAGAAAATTTCATAGTGTCTCATAAAATAAACAAATTATCAATTACACAAATTTTGTTGCTATATAAATCTGAAATCATTTGAGATTTCACTGAGAACGTTATCATAAAATGCAGTTCTAAGGAAGCCAGTACTGCTTTCTAGAAATCACCTACTCTCTATCAAATGTACACTTCCGATTACCTACATTCATACGGTAACTGATACGGCTTCTTTGCCATTATATGGGACTTTCTTGACGTTCCTGCTTTCTCTTCTTCGGATATGCAATCTTCTAACTGCATGTATGCAGTTGTATCTAATACCAATAGGTATCTTGCTATTCTTGAACTATGCCGAATTGATATTTCCACATTCACAGTTAATCAATCGTTTAATAAATTCGAGTGATAATTCCTGGTGAGTCTAATTATTTATTTTGTGCATGTTTGTTATAGTTTTTGGTAAAAATAGTAATAAATTTTGGCCTATTAGACTCGAGATGAAATGCAGCTGAGCGAAATTTTCAAATACTTTAATTTTTTTGTGAAAAATAATCTGTGTAACGCCCAAGAACATTCAAGTTTTAAAACCCATTTTTTCTTTTTTGGCTTCTTGAGAAAAGTTATGTGCTTTTTTTGTACAAATTCGAAGTACTTTCAGAAAAGTGGTCGTTGAAACTGGAAAATGTAATGTTTGATTATTTTTTCTTTCATACAGAGGTAGAAAATAGTTTGCTTATATAATTTTTTTCTATTTTCCTAAAGTTACCAACAGTGAAATTTGGAATACTCTGTATGAATATCACGATTTGAATGCAGATTATGATAACTTATTTGTAGAAATTTTTTTATAAATAAAAACGATCAATACTTCAGGAAATATTGAGACTGAAATAAATTAAATTTTGATATGGAATAAATAAACTCGTGGCGCTTTTCAGGAATTGTAAGGTTAAAATCTTGAAGCATAGTTTCAAGATTTTGACCTTACAAAGAAGGGTAATAACAAATACAATTTCATTGAATATAGAATATTGAGTCTAGGTTCATGATTCATCCTGTTACAAACAGTATCCTTTTCTCGTTATATTTTCAAGTTTTCCCTGGACTAGAATGATTTAGTCATCTGCATAGTATTTATATTCATTATGGTCCGTATGACGTAGTAACTGTTTTTCATTAGTACAAGGTAGAACATATCAATACGGAGAATCCCATCTACAGAAAACTCCAAGTCTATATTTTAGATGAATAAGGGATCTCGCCAAGCTCCTATGTCAATCACTGAATGATAATTCACTTTCTGTCTCTCTGCGAATTGCACTGCAACTAGATTTAATCAGAGTCGGTTCGAAAATGACTTTTAGTCTATCTCATAAGTGGCTTTTTGGTCAGAAAAACTTCTAAATGAACAGGGAGTATCAATGACTGTTTCGGAAAAAAGTTGTAGAGACCAATGAAAGATATACAGCCATATTACTGGAGTTTTTTCCCAACACCAAACCGTTATTTCAACACCTCGACTCGTGTTTCGATCACCAAGGGATCATCTCACAAAGCTATCCTTAGTTATACTATACATACCTGTCCTAGGTACCTACGTCTTGAGTATTTTCAATTAATTTTACAATTTGCCTCATCTACTTGTCTTAAATTAATTTACAATAAGGTTGTTTAGGTTTATACCAGGTGGTTCAGAAGTTATACCAAAATTTATGTCAAAAAATGATCTTATTCAACCTCAAATATTATCTCCTATGCGATCAAATAGATTGAGGAAATTTTTCAACCAAATGTCCTCAAGGAACAAAACTCGGGATCTCTTTTTTCTCAGGTTTCTCAAATGGAACACCCAGTCCCAGAATAGTCCACACTTTACGCTTTCAGAAAATGTCGGGATTGACTACTTTTTTTCGCAGAAAATGTGTCTGATTCTTGGGAAACATATGAAAAAGTCAATAAATAGAAGTAATAATGTTTTTTTATTCAGTGCTGGACAAAACAAGTATCACAAATTCACAAAAGATATTCGAATTTTCTTTCATTTCGAGCTATGCATAAATGTAAGTTATCCACAATTTCCCTTCGAACTTCAACTGAAGTTGATTTTGTAATAGATACTTCTCTGATCATATTTATCATTTCTTCGGTTAAAAAAATCATTTCGAAGAAAAAAAAATAGATTGACAATTCCTATAACATTCAAATGTTCCAAGCGAAGGTGATTTGATATGACTGGTGTCGTTTGTTTCTTTCGATAGACCTCCCCTTTAACATATCCCCATAAATAGAGATCTAGGAGCGTGAGGTCTCGGGATCGTGCTGGTCAGTAAATGGGTCCATTTCTTTCAATCCATTTATTTCTAAGCCACCTATTCAAAAACCTCCTTACCCGATTTTGGTTGTGGGTTGGCGCGCCATCATAATGGTTATATGACCTATGCTTTGTGTCAATCGGTACATCCTCCAACAAATTTGATGAACTGATAGATTGATTCAACGAATTTTTTTCCTCTATCACAAGAAAAACAATAATGGAAGTCCGAAGAGAAATTGTAGGTATACATAATTGATGACTTTTTCATACTTTCCTCAAGAATTACATACATTTTCGATAGAAATAAAGTGTCAATTTCTACATTTTCTGAAAGCTCATAGAGTGGAATATTCTGGGATGGCCCATGTATAGGGTGCTTCATTTGAAAACACTGAAAAAAAGTGATCCCGAGTTTTGTTTACCCCTGTATAAATTTATGAAGACGCAATAAAAATACACTATCCTCTAGGATATTTGGTTGAAAAATTTCTCATTTCATTTGACAGAGTAGGTATCGATTAAACCCATTTTTTGATATAAATTTCATTATAACTTCTACCCGGTATAACAAACAACTCTATATTTTCAAGAAGCAGTCTGCCTAAGAAATTCAATCGAGTGGAAATGACTCGAAAAAAAGAAACATAAGTTTGGTCTGTCAGACATTTATTGGTCACCCTGCATAATAATAATAATAATAATAATCAAAATAAAATGTATTCATCCTTCAAGATCATACACATGATATAGGACAAGTCATAAAATGTATATACACAGACATATATTGGTACACATATATACATACGATAAACAAATAACCATATTACTTTAAAAAATATCGTCCATACAAACAAGCAATCAACAAATCAAAAGATTATGCGAATTCGCAAAATATTCACTTGTGGCATAAAAGCTGGATTCCACTAAATATTTTTTCAATCTTGTTTTGAATTTATGAGACGAGTCATGGACTTTATTTAAACACAATCATAAAATACAAATCAATTCAGAGAATCAAGTTTATGAAAGAAAGAAAGAAGAGACAATAAATCACCTCAAAGGTGCTGCTTCGTTCTCTCCTGTTCATGAAAGAGGACATATGCCAAAATCACTCACAAGCAATTTTGCCGAAATTGGGGACACGTGTGAATCGTTGTATTTATGCCACGTGCCATCATAACGGTGTCTGCAATATGCTGTGTAATGTCCGTTGTAAGTAGTCCCACTGTGATTCGAAAGTGCATATAGAAAATAACGACAACGAGCCACATTTTCCCAATATTTTTTCGTTTGTGATATCACTTAGGAGATGATTGAAAAATCGTATTCCATTATACTTAGGACTGCTTTCGTAAAGTGACGTATGGTGCTTTGTACTTCTACATAAGTCACCATGCCTCGTAGCGTAGTCACGAAAGTCAGAATTTTTTGAGAAGCTCTTGATGTTGAATTTGAGATATGTTACAGTTTAATTTTACAGTAATTTAAACTTTTTAAAATGATTCCTATACGTCATTCGGTAATCTGAGCCAAAGATCAGACGGATTAGTCTTTTTTGACTAATAAAAACTCTGCGGGCATTGGCCGTACTTTCTCAAAGGACAATATTTAACATGCGTGTATTCCACGTCAAATTTGCATCTAAATATGTGCCCAGAAATTTTATTGAATCCGAAAAACATATATCAGTACTAATTGTTGAAATATAGCTTCCATTAGTCTCTACAACTCTTTCCCGTAACATTTTTTTTATATATCTAATGGGAAAGTAGTTATCGTCCACCCACTTATCGTTGATACACCCTGTATGATGAGATTTATCAATATTCTCTTTATGAAATGAGCATGATGGCTTACCAAAACGCCATCTCTGGAGTCGACAGAATATTCAAAACGCTGACATTCACTGAAAACTTAGCTTCAACACAAGAAATCGCTTTCTATCTATCTGCAGATTCCACTGCAATCAGACATAATCCAACACCAGACATGGCTATTTTGATTTGGTATGGATCTCAACAGTGGTACTTGGCTGGTTCCCATAGACTCTTTTGTTTTGTTCATTCACCAAAAACTCAATTTAAACATATTCATGACTCAAACCATTACCATTGACGATATTTACGAAAGATTGAAAGAGTAGTTTGAAGTTTTGGATAACAAAATTAATATTTTTTGAGCACCTGATTAGAGGTGATTACTCTCCACTTGATCCGCTAGTTGGTTTTTAAATACTTACGAATTTATTACTTTCAAGATTCACCATGACGTCCAACAGCGTATATATTTTGAATAACCGAAATTGGGTATATGAAAAAAATAACGACTTCAATAATAACTGCGAACTAGATACAACAACCAATAACATTGGAGATTTCTACAGAAATTCGAATATTTTCGTCACAGGGGGAACAGGATTCGTTGGAAAGGCGTTGATAGAAAAACTTCTTAGAACATGTTCGGATCTGAATCAGATTTATTTACTGATGAGACCAAAAAAGGGATTAGCCGTCCAGGAGAGACTGAGAGAATTGTGGAACAATCCTGTAAGTAAAAGGAAATAAATATTTCCTAAAATCCTTTAATCCTCTAAGTGTCATTTTCAAACATCTGCTTTTTTTCTTATTTAATGTATTCAAAACACACTATACTATGAGGTTTACACTAAAAAGTTTTACAAAATCGCTACACGTGTTTCATCATACACTGGCTTCTTCAGTACAGTATGACTGTGCGTATAAGTGACTTGCAGTAAAAACATGCCCAAAGAAGCCATTGTATGGCAATACATGAAAAAAACACTAAAATCGTTGTCATACTGTAGTCATCAAACAGGAACTTCCGAACATTGGGAATTGATAACGGCAATCTTATTTAAGCTACATCTAACGAATTAGTTGTCGTTTGTTCAGTCAGTTTTGCCAAATCACCTTGGACGGCTATAGCATTCAACAACACGTGCAAATAAGAAAATGGGTGTTCTGTTAGGGCAACGTACCGCGCGCTTCGCCCCTTTTGCGGTCGCCATAATCATCCTACCATAAGGACTATTTGCAATGTGGTGAATAGATTCGAATCCACTGATTCAATAAACGATCGACCAACACCCTTACGTTGACGGAACTTAAGATCTGAAAACATCGCCGCTGTCTGTGAGAGTGTACAGGACAATCCAAGGCAGTCGATTTTGCGTCTCTCACAAGAACTAGGCCTTTCGCAGACCACAACTTAGCGAATTTTGCATCGTAACTTGGGCCCCCACCCGTACAAAATTTTCAACTGACCCAGGAACTGAAGGTAAACGACCATACACATCGACGTGTAATGGCTAAATGGGCTCTGGAGCAGTTGGCAAATGATCCGGATTTTCATCGAAAAATCATCTTCAACGATGAGGCCCATTTCTGGATGGTGTGAATTTAGGACTGGTGGCGTCATCTGGGAAAAAAATGGAAAGGGGGGTCTTGTGACACATCTTTTTGAAGCTCCTGACAAATGCTTCACAACCCTAGAATATAATGTAAATGTTTTCAACTACTACAAAATGGCGGAACTTTTAATAATTGTCTGAAACATTGACATTTAACTACATAATATGAGGTAATAAGCTTGAGGTCAGTTCAGAAGATGCTCAAAATGGTTGCCTTGAACTTCTTGGCTTATGAACAGCCGATCCGATATTTCACGCCGAACATTTTCGAACACAGGGACGTCATTATCTCTACAAATATTTGTTATTCTTTGCCGTATATCCAATATTGAAGCAGGTTCACTTTCGTACAACTTTTGTTTCAAATAGCCCCATAAAAAAAGTCCAAAGGTGTTAAATCTGGCGAGCGGGCTGGCTATTCTGTAGGACTAGGACTAATAGTTTCTTACTTGTCTGGAGTAATGTGGTGGTGTTCCATCTTGTTGGAATACAATATCCATATCGAATTCATTAGGATTCGCTTCGACGATTTCAGTGATGAGAGGGTCAATATTCCTGCTCAAACCTTAATTTTTTCTGGATATTGGGAATGTGTTTCCTGGAAAACGTGAGGGATGATGTCACTTCGATAACGGCAATTTTGTCTGTGAACATTGCCGTTTAAATAAAATATACATTCTTCACTAAAACAAATATTGTGGAGATAGGTAGGATGCCTTGCAATGGTTTCCGTCATGATTTCGCAGAATTATGTTCTTCGATCAGGGTAATCTTCAATTAATTGGTGTAACGTTGTGGAATTGGCCACGGTGGTAGTGCGCCCGACTCACGATCGGAAGACCGTGGGTTCGATTCCTTCCTCGACCAGATATTTTTCTCGAGAGAATTTATCTGGTTGAAGCTGGGATGATTCTGCAACCGTGTTAGGAATCACTCGTTAAAAGGTAAGACCTCGTTAGTTCTTAGCTCGCACAAGTTTCTCAACTTCTGAGAGTTGTCGTTCGTATGGGGGCGACAGCTGATTAACGGAAAAACATATTTTTAAACAGAAACGTTTTCATTTTGTATGGATGTTACCTATTTCTCTCCAAAAGTCTCCACACAGTAAAAGGAGACACCTCACAAAAATTCGCGACAGAATAAGTAGACTGTTCAAGATTTTCTACCATCTCATCAATTATTTGCACTTGCTGTTCTTCTGGATTGGACCAATGACCTGGGGGCTTTTTGTTATATACGCTACCGGTAGTTGTGAATTTGGATACACCTCAAATATTTTCTACAAATAGGACGATTCGGAAAACGTTCATTGAAAATCCTTTCGGTCTCGTAAAAGTTACGCGTCGCACCGTAAATAAAAATCGCTTCAATTTTTTCTTTCAATGGATGAAAATTGACTATTTTAGAGATTTTTGACGGGATACCTTTCTACTAGTAAAACCGAAAACTAAATGAGAATATTCTAACTGAATAATGATGTTCACTGTCGTACTGAAATTTTTTTGTCGTTTTTATAAACAAAAAAAAATCAACAAACCTTATCGGGTTGTTGGAATTACCATATGGCAGACAAAAAGGAATATTTCTAGAAATATCTATATTAATGTGTTTGTCTTCAAGAAATTATTAAATGTTCCGCCATTTTGTAGTAGGTGAAGATATTGGCTTCATATTCTAGGGTTGTGAAGTATTCGTCAGGAGCTTCAAAATGATGTGTCACAAGACCCCCCTTTCTACTCAATTTTTTTTCCTCAGATAGCGCCCAGTCCCCATCTTGAAAGTTTCATCTTCAAAATAAAGTATTCATGCATTCATTTCATTTCCACAAATTTTAATTTTTTGAGTTAACCCATTCAAAAAATAAAAGGGGGGGACATTAAAGAAATGTACTGTATGAGAGCCTCATATATTTTTTAGGTTTTCAATAAAGTGAGAGAACATAATCCGGACGCTTTGAAAAAATTAAAACCTGTATCGGGAGATATTTCTTTACAAAACTTAGGAATGGGCACAACGGAACTCTCTCTAATACTAGAGCAAACGAATATAGTTTTTCATTCAGCAGCAACTGTAAAGTAAGTTGTTCAGATTATCAATCTAATTAATGTAAATATATTTTGAATATCCCATTATTATACAATAACCTTCCACAGATTCAACGAAGACTTGAAAAATGCCATAATTTATAATTCTTTAGGCACAAGAAGAGTATTAGAAGTCTGCGCAAAAATGCAACAGCTCAAGGTGAGAAAATTTCAATAATTTTTTATTGTATATCTCGTTCAGTGAATCAATAGTTAAAGTAACTACTGAAAACAATTTATTTTTTAATAAGTTTGAAAACTAGCAAAGAAAAACATAAAATTACTAAGTAAGTACTCAAATTATCCAAAAATAAGTTTACAAAATAAATGATTTTCCTCATTAACTGAAGTAGATTTCTGAGATTTTTTTGTTAAGGAGAGAATTGATAGTAAAATTACATTGTTGACATAAATTCACTTCAACAATACGTACAAGAATATTTCTTTTTTTTTTTGTATCATCGACATCGACTACATTGGGCATTAGCCTCGTGTCCTGGGTAGGCAATGTTAATAACTCCCCGAGCCACTTAGGGAACATCATGACTATTCGCAGTCCGCCAGCCTTGTGACGTTGCAGAATCATCCCAACTTCAACTAGATAAATTCTTTCGAGAAAAATATCTGGTCGAGGTTGGTATCGAACTCACGATCTTCCAATCGTGAGTCGGGCGCACGACCACTGCGTCAATTCACCGCTATATATCATATTGTTTAATTTATTTTTGTATTGAAGAATATTTCAAGTGATGTTGAAATTATGTAATAATAATAATAAATAAGCAGGGATGACCACCAACACCTGAGGCCTTTGGTGAGTTGCGCCACCAGTTACCCGAGCAACTGGCGCAAAGCCGGACCGGCTTTGAACACCAGGGAGAAAGAACACTATTCTCCCTCCGGAGCCAGCCGTGGGTCTACAGGGCTAATAACCTGGTAGACCCAAAACTTGGCTCCTGAGAATCAAGAAAGAGGCCCCCACAATAGACCCGCTCGGAGGGGTCAGAGGCAAGGTGATTGGATACATAACGATGATTTGCCTACCGATGACAACCCTGACAATGATAACGGAAGCTTTGAACTAAGACCTTGTGCATTGTCACGAAAGTAGTGAGCCCGCGAAATCCGAAGCATGTCGCCTTTTGCGCCCAAAGTCCTAGGGATTACGTATCCTATCTTCGGCGGTAAGGATTTATAGCTCCTTTCCAGCCTGCTAACGAAGCGGTAGACAGTTCTACCACCCGTTGCACAGCTGGAGAAGAGACTCGCAACATGCCAACAATGGAGACAATCAGAACACGCAGGGCGCTCTACAGAATAAGGCCCCTGAAGCCACAAGAACTGAGTTGTTTGGATGCGGAGCGGAGGTTCAAAGTGTTCTAACAGAAGAGGTTAACATCTGGCTAATCAACACCGCCGTGTATCGCTTTCTGAATCAGAAGGACGAAATCCTGGCCTGGTAGTTCGGAAATTGAACGGCTTGTATACAAGACGGAGGCTCAGATCACGTCGGCGAGACAATGGGCGTCTTGTATCCAATGTGTTATGGATCACAGGGCGGCCAACAGGCATTTTACACCTACAGTGCGGCGAATAGACGTCAAACTACGACGTATCCATCACACTTTAAGTTGAACCGTACTGCTGACCAACAAACAGCACTGCCTTGATGGAATACGAATGCTAGTGGCTGCTAAGAAGTCACTAGTGAGGCGAGCGAGAAGTATCGCGGAAAACCTTTCGTGAGAAACCTTCTCGCTTATTCCAGGAGCCTCCACGTGTTGTGGATAATCCGCCGACCGCTGATCAGGTGGTATCTTTCTGGAAAGACATCTATGAACACCCGCAGCCACTCAACTTTGACACTCCAGCCCTAGCGCAATTTAAAGCTTTATCAGTGAGCTTCGACAGCCTGAGCTCAATGAACTGCGCAACCAGATAATCCCGGATGACGTCCGAAGAGCCCTTGTGGGTTCCAAGAACTTTGCTGCTCCAGACCCAAATGGGCTAAACACATATTGGTGGAAAAAACTACCAAGCATCCACCGCCATCTGGCCAGAGTTTTTAACTCATGGCTGGACGGAGAGCACCCGATTCCGAATTGGTTTGTCGAGGGGAGGACCGTTCTCATCCCCAAAAGCGGATATCTGTCGATTCCTAAGAATTACAGACCGATAACATGCTTAAATTCGTGGTATGAGTGGTTTACTTGCATCTTATACACACGAATACTCACCGCAGTTGACCAATTGTTCGAACGGATATATGAGCAGATAGGGTCGAAGAGAGGAGTCGCTGGATGTAAAGAGAACCAGCTCATCGATAGATGTGTAACACAAGATATAGTATGAGCATAAACTCTCTATGGTCTGGATTGATTACCGCAAGGCATTTGATACAACATCGCATGAGCTCATCTTGCATTTACTAAGATACCTTTCGGTACCCAACCAAATAGTGGTATGCCTTGAACAACACTCTGAGTCCAAACAGTGTGTGTGACTTTCAGAAGGGGTGTATTTCTGGGCGATTCCCTCAGTCCACTTCTCTTCTGCATCTCACTATTGCCATTATCCGTTGCGCTCAGAAATACTGGAGGGCATGACTGTGGCACCTCCGGAAACCGGAGGCACAAGGTCACCCATTTGTTTTATATGGATGATCTTAAACTTTACGCCTCTGTAGAGAAGGATCTCCATCAGTCGTTGAGGGTGAGGGCATCAATGTATAGAGTACAAAATTCTCTTTCGATCAGTATACACCACGACACAGGAAAATAAATATTTATGGAGATATGGAGCTACAGAAACACATGATATTGAAATGGACAAAACTTTTTTGAAACAACCTAACAGTCATTATGGCTAATTATATCTACTGTATACCATAGGAAAATCATTCTGAATTCTCAAAGTTATCTTCAATTTCTATTTGCTTCAATTCTTTTTCAGAGCTTCGTATATGTTTCAACCGCATTTAGTAACGCAGATAAAGAGAACATCGAAGAATTCGTTTACGAATTCCCTTACAATCCTGATTCTCTAATAAATTGTATTGATATTCTCCCAAAAGGAGCAATCGATATATTGCTGAAGAAAGTTTTGGTGAGTATAGAATATATTTTATTTTCTTTCTTGACCCATCTATTCAGTGGCGGGTACGAAGATTTTCGATTTTGAGAAAAATTTTTAATAGAGCACGCACAAATCTGGGAAAAAAGCATCCCCTTTCCCCCTCCTTATTATACAGGGCGTTTCAACGAAAAATTGACATCCCCTGTAAGTCAGAAACGGACATGTAATCGAAAATTTCAGAGAACACGTAAATTTTCATTTTTAGTGAGACTAATTCTAATATGAAAATTATACCCGAAACTTCAGCAACTACCCCCCCTATTTTTTTCAATGGCATGGGGGTCGAGTGATACATCATTTGAAAGGTCTTTTGTTCCTCTATTACCTTTGTAATTTCAATGAGAAAATTAACAACAAATAATATCAGTGGAAACAAAATCCACGGATAAATTCTTCAAAATGACCTCCACCTAGTTCCATACAATAATACAGTCTACTCTCGAAAGCGTGCCGTACATTATTCAAGATGTCCGAAGTCAGCAATCGGCATTCCCGAACAATTCTTTGTCACAGGTCTTCTAGATTTGTGAGCTTAGTAGAGTACACTTTCGACTTCAGGTGTCCTCACAGAAATAAGTCCATCGGTTTGAGATAAGGTTATCTAGCTGGCCACTTCACTGGACACCTTCTGCCGATCCAACGCATTGGAAAACGTTCGTCCAAAAACTATCTCACCAGACCATGTGGAGGTGCACCATCCTGCTGGAAAGTTATTTAATTTTCTAATAAATTGTCATCATTATTTAAAATTTGTGTAATTATAGAATCTACACAGTCTTGTAATAGATGTAAGTATATGTCTCCATTGACATTAACTTCAATGAAGAATGGTCTAACAATATGATTAATAAGAATGCCGGCTCAAACATTCAATTTTTGTGGAGTTTGTGAATGTGTTCTACAATCGAAACCTATTTTCTAGGTTTTCAACCTTCCACAATCTCAAAAATAAATGAATCTAGTTCAATCAAGAATCTGCCTTATTGTAATATAGGGCAATTCGAAAAGTTCACCTCGAAATGTTACTGCATAATGTTCATATATTTATTCATTTCATACACTATTCTACAGGATGAACTCAATTACAAAATAGAAAAAATCTAATAAATGACCGTCGGGTCTGAATTGGCGATCCCTATATAAGTACTACTAATGAATATATAATAATCATCTCAGTTTACGCGCACCAGAGAAATAAACCCCCCTGTATATGGAATGGTTCAGCCAAATGCATTTATTTTTTAATTTAGTTTGGTAGTGTGAGAGTTGCTGCCAGAAAAAGTTGGAAATCCATCCTGATCACAAGGATTGAGAATTACTAGGCAACTTGGTCAACAGCTGATTTTTTCCTACCTTCTAATCTTCGTAGAAAAATGGCTTGGTAATGCCACCAATTATATCTCCAGAGACTGGATTCGGCCACGGCTTAAATGCGTGGTCTTTTAGGGGTTTGAGGGAATGAAATAATATTAGCAGAGTTTTCACAAACCAACTTTATTGATGAGTAAAGTTGGCGGAATAATCGGATTGACAATGAACAAAATTAATACTGAAGTTTAACCTATACAAAATATAAATAAAAGAATAGTTTCAATATTATTTACTGAACGTTATTTACCTTATATAAAAGAGAAAGAAATATATAATTATAACCATGAGAAAACTATGGATAAACTACTAAAACAAAATGAAGGGATTATTCCTCTGAAAATTGAAGTAACTTCACTCAGGACATAGGTATGCCTTACCAGAATTCTACTAGATATGCTATAAAACTAACTAAAATATAACTAAAAAATAATATATCTTATTACAAAAAAGGGTACATTACAAATCTAATTACTAATAACATAATTTGTGAATCTATATAAAAAAATAAATGAAAAACAGAACTGTCAGTTAGCTAAGAAATGTCTTTTAATTTGTATAATCTGGCAAGAGGGATGAATCGATCTAGATCAGTGCGTCAGGACGCTCCAGAACTTGATTGTTTATGACGTAATTGTGTAATGTCAGATTCGTTTTCAGTGAGTATGACATTACATTGCATTTGGATATGTTGAGAAATAGATTATTATTCCGACACTATACAGGGTGTAACATAAGTAAGTTCAAATATTCAAGTGACGTATTCCTTAAAAAAAAAGTCTATATAAACTTGTGTCCGGAAATGCTTACTTTCGGAGATACAGAGTGTTGAAATTGATTTTTTTTGCTTGTTTTTAAAAATAGCTTTTGCAAAAAATGAGTTATTTGCACGAAATTTGGTGCCAGATTTTTTTGACGTGAGAAAACTGAACTTCATATTGATTTTCATGTAACATCTAGAGGACGCTGCGTACGCTGTCATTATTTATTTCAAATTGTCCTAACTTTTTTCACAGTGAACTTTTGGTACTTTTCATGAAAAAACCTGATTCCCACAACTTTTCCGAGTAAAAAGGGTACACTTCAACAACGCAAAAAATTTATATTTTCTTTTTTTTTTAAATTGTCTCAGGAATACAATTCAAATTCAGGGTGAAACGTTCGCAATCATAAGAACATATTATACTGTGATAGAGTTTCAAGTCATCTGCGTATAGAACCTTTGAAGAGTCCAATTAGTCAACAACTTGTCGTATTTATGAATTTTGTCTTCGAATGGAATGAATGATTGAAAAAATGAAACTTTGATATTCAGCTTTTTCAAAACGGCTTACGTTTCGAAAAAGAGTTTTCTCGCGTGAGCGATTACTAGATGATGCTGCCCGACTTTGTTATCTATCTCTTCTAAATGTGAGTGTCACTTCAAAAAAATTAAAATTGGTTATGCACTTCCTTCTCTAACGAGAATTTAATCATTGGTTCGCTCGAGTTCAACTAATTTAAAAAACAGTTGATGTCATCTGCATTATGGTCCGAGATAATATAACGCCAATATACCTCCATCATAATTCAACCTTTTTTTCATCTAAGTGTAACACTAATTTGTATAAACTTTGTTTGTTTTGTTAATTTTCAGGGAAAACATCCTAACACATACACTTTGACGAAAGCTATGGCAGAACAAATTGTTCAAAAGAGTTCTGATACCATTCCATCTGCTATAGTTCGGCCATCAATTAGTAAGTATCCAAAAAAACTAAATTTATGAAAAATTAGGGGTTTTACAGGTTCAGCAAACTGAGATATTTCGCTACCTAAAAGAGGGATCTCATTTATAAAATTTATTGTCATAATTTTAAATCAAAACATATTAAATATGGAAAATATTGTTACGTTTTTTCCCGTGGGTTCACCAATAATTGACTACACTGAATTATTAAACTTAACATCATTTCACTTTAAATACAACAAACACTTCAACTAAAAATTTATTATTTGAACGTCTATCGTCTTACTAGATCACTTCGCGTCCCGCACTGTAGCTTCCACTTGACTGTGTCGATATGCTCGAAGCTAGCATATAAATATCGTAATCGATAGTAGTCGGTAGCATTATTCTCGCTGCTTCTCGAGTGGCGGGGAATCATCGTGCATTCGCGCGCTCTTAGCTACGTTACGTTTGGTTTATGGTTACCAGTGCCGACCGGCGTTATTTTCTTTTGGGCATGATTTACAATAATATGTTAGTTGAATATGTAGTGTACTGTTCAAAAGATGAAGTAAATGTTCAAATTTTGCGGGCTACGTACATTCGATTTGCGATGTTTTCATTTTTTATGTTGATACACCTGTCTTGAACATATGTTCACTATTTCGGCTGTTTAGCATGTTTGGTTTGTTGCTGAGAGGTATAAAAATTAGATGTGTCTGCATTGAATTTTATGCGAAAAATGAAATTAAGTGCTCAAAACACTTCAAATGTTGACAGTGGTATACGGTGATTGTACTCTGAGTGGCATACGGTGATTGTACTCTGAGTGGTACAAGCTTTTCACAGAAGGTTGAGAAGATATGAATGGCGAAACTCGCCTTAGATGCCCCAGGACATCCAAAACCGATGAAAATGTTGAGGAAGTGAAGAAAAGTGTTATGGAGAATCGTCGAATGAGGATGTCGGCATATGAGTTAGCTCATGCTATGTAATTTTTTCGTGAATTTTGGATATGTAGAGTGTGGCAGTGAAGTTCGTTCCAGAATTGCTGAATTTTGACCAAAAAACCGTCGCAAGAGCATCGCTCAGGAATTATAAAATGACGTCAACGGCGATCCAGATTTGCTTGAAAGGGTCATAACTGGTGACGAATCATGGTTATACGGTTATGCCATCAAAACCAAAGTACAACCGTCCCAATGGAAGAGCCCAGGAGAGCCAAGACCAAATAAACCACGCCAAGTTCGCTCAAATGTCAAGGTTTTGCTTGCTCGTAATTTTTTTGGCCTCATCCACCGTACTCACCAGATTTGTCAACCTGCGACTTTTTCCCATTCCCATGATGAAACGACGGTGTTTTAAAAATCTGTTTTAAAATCTGTTTTTCCGTTAATCAGCTGTCGCCCCCATACGAACAACAACTCTCAGAAGTTGAGAAACTTGTGCGAGCTAAGGACTAACGAGGTCTTACCTTTTAACGTGTGATTCCTAACACGGTTTTGCGACGATTGAGGAGATAAAAACCGAATCTCTGAGAAAGCTCAAGGACATACCAAAAAGAGCATATTAGAACTGCTTAGAGGATTTGAAAAACCTCTGGCACAAGTGAATTATATCCAAGGGAACTACTTTGAAGAGGACAAAATAGAAATTGATAAAGAAATAAATATTTTTTGAAAAAAAAAATTCACATCATTCACATGTCTGAAGGTAGTCATATTGAACATTTACTATGATTTCTACATGTTGTGTGTTCATTACCCTTCAACCGTGTAATGCAGGTACTAACTACAAAATAACAATAAATCCAGTTCGCATTCATGACGATGTATCTCTGTAGTTGTTCGTAAAATAATTTTTTGCTGCGAACTAGTTTATTTTGGGCAAAAAACCCAAGAGACATTTTTTGTTTAGAATGAAACAGGCTACCGGAAATGAATTTTTAAATGGTAAACAAATAATAAGGCAAAAAGTTAGATTGAAAATAAATTTTAGGGGTTGCGTTTTCCACCCCTTACAACCATGGGGGTAACCATATAATCATGGGGTAAACCATATAAATTACTGGCTTAGTGTCTTTTTGGTAGTATAAAACGTCAGGTTAATTTCAATATTGTAACTTTTTCAGTGCTTGTGAAAAAAATTGTTATACAAATTTAATGTACCACCTTTAAGGGGCTGTACCTTAACAAGGGATGTTCCAATGAAGTTTATATGAAGGATCCTATCTTTTTTTGATGAGGAATCACCTCCTTGAATAACGTATTCCAAAAACACTTTATTGTGAGATTTTCACTAAATTGTTTTACAAAAACGCAACACGTGTTTCGCCATACAATGGCTTCATCTGGCGTGTCTTTCAACTAATTCTACACATTCAATACTAAATATATATATATATATATATATATATATATATATATATATATATATATAGTTTATGGAGTACCTGAAATCAAAATACCTGTAAACGAAGTACCTGAATTTTCAGTAGCTGATATTTTACCTGAGTTTCTAACGAATTAAATTACCTGCACTTATGTTCCATTTTCACATTTGAAAAAATATATTCAGTAACGGAGAGTTATTGAGTTCTAATTGATCATTCAGTAAATTACCCGAATTCCTGAATCTATTGATTTCTAAACATTCTAGAAGATTAAGTTTCAAACTCTTCTCTTCTAAATGTAACACCTCGTACTCATGATTGAACTCATGTCCTTCTGCTAAAAGATGGTTTGCAAATGTGGAATTGGTCTTTCTATTTACAAAACTACTCCTATGTTCTTTAATTCGTTGGAAAAATGTTCTTCCTGTTTGGCCAATATACAGTTTTGGACAAGAGCCACAAGTCAGCTTATATACTCCTGATCTATCCGACACCAAAGTTTTGTCCTTATTGTTTTTAATAAATTTACTTAGGTTATTATTCGTTCTATAAGCTACGTTTACGCCTTCTTTCTTCAAAAAACGGGCAATATTCCTGTTTGGTTCCCCCACATATGTCAATGTCTTATAACTAACGTTATCGCATCTTGAATATGGTTAGACCAGATCCATGGCTTGCTTTTGTCGTTTTTTGGAAAGAATGGAGCTTACAATATCGACCTTATAACCGTTATTAATCGCGATTTGTTTGATCAAATTCAGCTCTTTCTGGAAATCCCTATCAGACAGTGGAATATTCAATAATCTGTGAAGCATACTATTGAATGCAGCAACTTTATGCTGGTACGGGTGTGTGGAGGAATTATGTATGATAATGTCCGTGTACGATGGTTTGTGGAAAATTGCAAACTCATGTTTATTGTTATTTTTCGTAATGGTTAAGTCCAGGTAATTTATTGAATTATTTACCTCCCTCTCAGTGGTGAATTTTATTGACGGGTGGATGGAATTGGCATATTCAATGAATTTGCCTAATTGCCTATCTGTACCAGTAAAACATACTAAGATATCATCTACGTATCTGTACCAGTACAATTTAGTGAAAATCTCACAATAAAGTGTTTTTGGAATACGTTAGTTATGGATTTTCATCAAGTATCGGCCGATTCCATCATATACCTCCTTGAATGTTTTACACTTATTCAGTTACACCCTGTATAGTACAAGACATTTTCTTATTTTTTCCACACAAAATCGGTAGTATTTAAACTTTTAGTATAAAGTGAACAAGAAAATCAGAGTTAATAAAAAAATGATGGTAACTGAAACATAGGATACATTTAGTTTATCGCAAAATGATAGTGAGTGAAATTGAAACTTTACTGACGGTCTCCGCATTTCTTTTTCAGTAACAGCAGCCTGGAAAGAACCGTACCCTGGGTGGGTAGACAGCGTGAGTGGTATTACAGGGATATTCATGGAATGTGGAAGAGGTACAATCAAATCCATAATTTGTGAGGAGAAATATAAAATAGATGTAATACCTGTCGATATAGTTGTTAATACCCTCATAACTGCAGCTTGGCATACCGTTGCAATGAGGTAATCTGAAATATGGCAAAATAAATATTTCTATCAATTACCTACTAAATTTTCTATATGCAGTCATTCAGAATTCCGAACACCTTCAAGAATAGAGTTCTAGATCATTCTAGTTCATCATCTTATATTTTTATAAGTATTCGCAATTTCTTTTTACATATTCTTCAAGGTCGAATACGATGAGAGTTTACAACTGCACAAGTGGGCGAACGAATCCATTAACCTGGATCGAGATGAAAAAATTCACTGAAAAATATTCTATCGAGTACCCCAGCAAGTATGTGACTTGGTACCCAGGATTTACCTATAGAACCAACAGAACGATGCATATATTCTACGCTACTTTGTTTCATTTCATTCCATCTGCTATTTTGGATATCTATTTATATACCACTGGACAGAAACCAATGTGAGTACAACCAAATACAGTTCGTACAGTTTAACAACGTATCTTCCTTCAAATTCACCGCTACTTCGGGAGTTCCGCAGGGATCGATTTTGGGACCTCTCCTTTTAGTGTTATTTGTTAATGACATTTCTCGGTATATCGGGCATTCTCAATTTCTCCTATATGCCGATTATCTCAAGCTGTTTAGAAGAATTGAAAGCGAAAAAGATTCTGATATGCTTCAAGATGATCTCAATAATCTATCTGCTTACTTTTCAGTATCTGACCTATCTCTCAACGAAGCTAAATGCAAAATAATGAGTTTCACACGAAAGAAGTCACCTACTATCAAGGACTATTTCATTAATCATACCAATTTACAGAGAATCAATGAGATGAAAGATCTCGGGATCATTTTTACTGGTGTGTTCAGTTTCTCTGGGCACATTGAATACTTGGTATGTTATAGAAAAATGAGCTTCATCTTAAGATCTAGCCGTGATCTAAGATCACGATACTTGTTTTTTACTCTTTAACTCCATTGTTCGTTCTAAGGTGGAATACGGTTATGTCATTTGGAATCCAAAGACCTTTTTATATTCTGAAACTATAGAAAAAGTCCAGAAACGATTATTAAGAACACTCTTTTTCATAAAACACAATGTTTGGCCTTTATTTATATCATATTCTAGCCAATTACAAGAATTTAACATGCAACTATTGAAAGACCGCCGTGAGTCCTTGGAAGTAATTTTTGTTTTTAACATTCTGAAAACTGAAAGTATCTGAAATTCTCTATTTTATTGTACCTGACATAAGACTGAGAAGAAGAGACAATCTATTTCGTATCTCAAACAAGTTGTCTCCTCTTTAACAATGTTTCGAACAATGGCGAGAAACTGTGAACTGGATATATTCAGTATTACAAAGGGACAACTTCTCCGAACGCTCAAATGTGCCTGAATCTTTTTACGGCCATTTTATTATTTACTGTTTCATATTGTAATATTTTATATAGATTTTAACTGTATCAATGGTATTCAATGAATACTATATGTAAGGAACTTTTGAAAAAACTGTACATCATGTAAGTGGAAACCATTCTGTTTATTGTTCAGTATAAATAAATGTCTATTCTTTTCTATTCTAAAATTATCAATTTGGAAAACAAAACATTCTAAAAAGTGTCAACAATGATATCCTTCATAACTAATTTTCATCCTGATGACTGCTTGGTTTTTCTCCCATTAAATTCACATATTGCATGTTGAAATCCTCAGATGGTTATGTACAGGAATGTAAGAGATGATAAAAACCTCCCTAGAATTTGCATTTTTTCTCCGATTTCGAAGAACTTCATTTTGAATTGTTGAGCTGAAAAAACTGTACTTGTTTGTACTGTACTTTCTGGTGGAGGAAAGTTATGTTTTTTTTTGTATGGCGTGTGTTGCGAGAAAACATTAAACTCATAAAACAAGTCAATAAAGGAAACCGAAAGGACATCTGGGAATACTTAAACATCCATAAATTCAAAAATCATAATTCACTTATCGAGAAACAAATACAAATCAAAACACAACAAGACCTAACATTCGATATACTATGAATACAATACACATTCCTAGAAACAATGAACCTAAAGAAACACCAATACAAAGGATATTACCTGGTGTAACCCAAGTACAGACAAATTTAAAGGGACACCCGGATAGAAGAAGAGGACAAATACCTGCACTAATCTGTTTTTTCCGTTAACCAGCTGTCGCACCCCTACGAACGACAACCCTCAGAAGTCGAAACTTGTGCGAGCTAAGGATTAACGAGGTCTTACCTTTTAACGTGTGATTCCTAACCGTTTAAAAGAACAAACAAGAAGATAAAACTGCATATATATATATATATATATATATATATATATATATATATATATATATATATATATATATATATACATATAATATATATATATGTATATATGTATATATATATATATATATATATATATATATAATATATATATATATATATATATATATGCATTTTCCATATATAAATATATGGAAAATAATTTCATGCAAGTCAAATGATAAATAGATAAGTACTATTCTGATTATTCTCACACTGATTTCGATTGAAGGGCCACCGGTAGACCGCTGTTTCAGCCTAATGGGCATCGTCAGTACCGGGCAGGTGGTCCTCGATTGAAGACAAAATGTGAATAACCGAGAAAAGTACTTAATAAAAATATCTGCGTAAACACAGGGTGTTTCATTTTTTGTCGATTTTTTTGTTTTCGGTGCTAAGTAAAAATCTGACAATTTATAGAAAAAAAAAATTCAATTGGAATATTTTTAAGTCACTCAAAGGCTGAGCTCATTAAAAAATTTGATTTCCCATATAAATAACACAGAACATTTTTTTCAGCTTCAACTCGATTTTTCGGTTTTGACTTTTTTTTGTAGGAAATTAAATTTGCTTCAAAACAATTTTCGTCAAGCAAACACTCTACGATCAACAGTGTTTGAGCTGTAGAGTTGGAAAGGTGAATGTTAATAATCAGTGATACCAATTTTTTTATTGAATTTTTTTGATCATACATTGAATATTATTTACAATAAATGCTACAAAATTATTGAATTGGTAGTTTCAGAAATGACATTTTGTATTCAGTAAATAGAGATAAATTTTAATCTATACCTAGTTACTCTTAATATCAATGATCGAAAATTAAAATTTTTGTGCATATTTTATTTCTCAAACTTCTAATTTCATTCGAATTCCACTTTCTAACTTTGAAAACGAAATTTCATAAATTTCGATTTTAAACTCAGAGTTTTGTCAAATTCCGAGTAAAAATTCGGAATTCTTTTAGGTTACAACTTTAAACTTAGTGAATTTTACTTTTTGTGAACTTATATGGCAACTCAGGCGAATCACGTGGTAAGACAGCCTACTGTCATCAGTAGATATATCATTCGTATTCTAGTATTTTCACGACCTAGTTCTTACGCGATCTTCGTCTGTTCGAGAAACTTTTTACTTGTTTCGCGGAGAAGGTGTGACGTCACGGTACAGCACCGCGCTCAGTGGCAGTTCTCCGCGGTAGTGAGACCAACGGCGTAACAAAATTTATTTTCATTAGAAGTTAGATCACAGCGATATCAGTGACTGTACCTAAGCATCTCAATTTCAGGAATATATATATATATATATATATATATATATATATATATATATATATATATATATATATATATATATATATATATATATGTTATGATTTTGGGAATGAAATAAAATTCAAAACAATTAGCAAAACTTTAAGAAATGTTTTAAAATTTTCGATTCTTGAAATGTTATTTTAGATAAATTGCTTCTTTTTTGAACAATGCATTCAAAATTAAATCCTCAACAAATATCAACCATACTTAAATATTTCTTTTGAATTTGCAGAATGTTGAAGATAAGTCGCAAATTTCACGAAGCATTGCAGGCGGGTAGTTTTTTCTCCACGAATCAATGGAACTTTGAAGTATCGACGATGCAAACCCTTCAAAATGCGATCGATACTGCCAAAGATGGAGGGGAATTCGAAATAAATATAAGCGAGAGTAACGGATTCAGTTGGGACCAGTATATCAAAAATTTCATGATAGGAGTCCGACAGTATGTCCTCAAGGATGATATTAGTAGTCTTGCACAAGCTCGGGCGAAATTGTACAGGTAAGATTTCTTTACTTATTGGAAATTCAGAACAAGCAATACTTCCCCGGTATCGAATTAGCGAAGAAAGATATATACATTTTTATCTCGTTAGTTATTGATGTGTAATATGTGTGTATTTTTATCGGTGTTGAAAAAATAACTATTTGCGTTGTTGAATAACAGTTTCTTCGAAAGTAATGACACAAGACTTAAACATTTTTGGAAAAGAAAGTTTTTGGCTTTCTACTACTCTATCTTGATACAAAAAAGGATGAGGGAATCTTCCACAGAAAGGAAGGAAGTAATCAATTCGAAAATAAGTAACTCTATACATGGAAGTGTAGATCATGCAAAGAAGTAACTTTCAGACACAAACTGAGAGAAAGTCCTCCTGAAACAGCTACTTTCATATAAACATTGAATTACACGAATGAAAAAAAATTCTTTCGAAACAAATACTTCTATATGAACACTGAATTATACAGAAGATACTTTTCTCTACTCAGTTTGTATTTCAAACATCCGTTGTGGAATCAGATATCATTCATATGAGTTCTACTTTTAATGAATGGTAATAAATTGCACTTACATGGAACACTGTCACCCTCACTGGTATACACCGATGTTTCGCCTTAAGACACTCGCCCCAAGGCTCTTCAGTACCAAATTGGACAAATTAACATTATAGAAAATACACACAATTCATTCATAAATTACGATTTTTGAATGTCACGGAATAAGCTTGATCTGCTTATGTCATCGATGACATCGTAATGACATTCATTCACCTATTTGATTTAATCCCAGCCAAGAGGAATATTTTTTTTTGTATCAAAATGGAGTAGTAGAAAGCCAAAAACTTTCTTTCCCAAAAATTAATCACTCCTAAAAATATAACCCCTTCAATTCACTTAAAAATTTTATCCATTACATTAATTTTTTTAGTAAACTTTGTTATTTAGCAATACCATGACAGTAACTAGCATAATCAAACCATCAGTATAATGAGTTTTTTCATTAATTGCTGTTTGCTCGAATTGTATTTCTCAAAAATAAGTTTTTATTTTAAAAATGGACATAAATCTGTGAAAATTTTCCGGTTCTAGTGGTATGCCTCAAAATTTTATGGATGAATTTCCAATTTTTACGAGAACTTTGCTAGTCAGCAATACCATGATAGCATGTTGCTGCATGATAAAATCACGAGACTATTTCCTGAAATAGTCTTAGGTGAATGAATCGATATAAGAACAAAATATCGACTATCAAATTCAATCAATTTTATTACCCGAATAGCGAAAAATTCCAATGAGAATTTTTGTTGGAAAGCACTTACTACTGAACTAGTAAGTAGTAGGAAATTACAGCCGGTTCTGGGCCTCCCCATCACTGTGACGTCATTATTAGTATAGACCTTGACTGACGTCACACGACCTTGAGCTATGTGCAAGGTCATATAATCTTGAACATGGCTGTTTGCCTTGATATTCTAGTCTGTCTCAGATATGTGACCTTAAGTTTTGACCTCAAAGGACGCCTGAGGTTTGATCTTGAAGGACGTTCATCTTGAACGTGGAGTTTGACTTCGAACAAAAAATTTGACTTTGGGATTAGGGGGCTAGATTGCTGTCAAGTATTTACGGAGTGAATACACGTCTGTATATCACAAAGATCCACCAACAAAATATACATTATTGAAGACACAATGGTTGAATATATGAACAGATTACGTAAATGATTGAATTCCCATCTTTCCACAATAATATTCCATTGTTGAATTCTATCATGCCTCAACATGAGACCGCAGAGCCAGCGCCTAAGTTACCCGACTCAATTGAGGGGGTTAGATGCATTAATTGTATGTCGCGTATTCTTTTCGATTTCAATGAAATTACTACTATTCAAAATAATATTTCGATTTGAATAAAAAATGTCTCATGATATACATACATTGTTTGTATTCAACTTGGAGTTTGAATTGGATGATTATTGAGGTTATGTGAATCTGTGATGTGTGGCAATTCGTTTTTAATTCCGTGTCTTGTATCTGTTCATAGAATTGGAGAGTTTCATTTGATTTATACATTCATCTGAATTATCCCAGTAGAGTTAGGTTCTAGTCCCTGTCATAAGATGATATCAAATTGAACCTCTGAATTTCTATAACCACAGACTGCTACAGTGATACTGTAGGAGTGTTACTGTAGCTGAGTGTAACTCAATATTCATTATTTCAAGAAGATAATATTTTTTCAGGTTATTTTGGTTTCAGAAAATAGTTCAAACTATTTCGCTGTACACCATCACGAGACTGATTTCATACTGCTTTTCAAAAATAATATGAATTTGGAAATCCATGCTTTTATATATGTTACTATATATTTCTGATACTGGTAAGTGAAAAAATCGTACCAAGCATTAAATATTTCTAGTTTTTCAAGTAGCACTTTATTGTGAGTAGGAGTTGTAGATTTTCACAATTAACAAAACCGCAACATGTGTAGCATCATACAATATTTTCTTCTATGTACCAACAGAATTCTACTTATTCAGTGCTTTCACGTAGATTGTTGAAAAAATAAGGTGAATGCCCAAATTTCGCGGGCTACGCAGATTCGATTAGCGATTTTTTTTATGTTGCTACACTTGTCTCGGGCATATGTTTAGTTTCAGCTGTTTAGCATGTTCAGTTCGTTGGTGAGAGGCATAAAAGTTAGAAGTGTTTTGCTTGTTCGGTGATTTTCTGCTATCGGAAAAAATGGATAAAAGAATTCGCATAAAATTTTGTTTAAAAAAATTGGCTTGAGTGCTTAAAAACACTTGAAGTGTGGACAGTAGCATACGGCGATGTATTCTGAGTCAGAAACATGTTTACAAGTGGTACAAGCTTTTCACAGATGATCGAGAAGGTGTGAATGACGACGTTCGCCCTGGACGCCCCAGCACATCAACAACCGATGAAAACGTTAAGAAAGTGAAGAAAATTGTTATGGAGAATCGTTAAATCATGAGGCAGCGAGGTTTATGTCAGAATTGCTTATTTTTTTACCAAAAAAATCGTCGCATTAGCATCGCTCAAGTATTGTTGAATGACGTCAACAGCGGTCCAGATTGGCATTGAAGTGTCATAACTGGTGACGAATCATGCGTATATGGATATGATATCAAAACCGAAGTCCAATCGTCCCAATAGAAGAGCCCAGGGGAGTCAAAACCAAAAAACACGCCAAGTTCAATAAAAGGCCAAGGTTTGGCTGACAGTTTTCTTCGGTTACCGTGCCGTAGTACATCAGGAGTTCTTGTTACGTGGTAGTATGGTCAATAAGGAGTATTATCTTGAATTAATGTGCCGCTTGCGAGAAGCAATATAAAGAAAACGTTCGGTATCGTGGAAAAACAATTAATGGCTCTTGCATCACGATAATGCACCTGCTCATTCGTCTGGTCAAAAACAACACCGTAATCATGCCTTCGCCACGGTGTTCACCAGATTTTGTCCCTCTGTGACTTTTTCCTGTCTCCAAGATTGGCGAGACTCATGAAAGGACGGCGCCGACAGACCGGATTCGGAGTACTAGCTCCTTGTTTGTCATTGCTGGGATGTCATTTCAGACAGGGTGAACCGTATGAATATTCCTGAAAAAAAATTCTAACCAGACATAAGCTATGCCTGCAGTTGATTTAGTATTATATGTACCACCTGCAGACAAGGTCCGGAAGCAACTCCACAAACACATACACAGGAGTGGGAGTCGGAATAATAAAAATATTCCGGAGGTGCATATGATATGTCCAACTTTTAGTAAAAATACCAAAACGTTCTCTCATGAGACCTACGATTTTGTAGGTACGTGCGGCAGATATCCATAGGAGAACACCAATTTTTGTTATTGGCACGTTTTGTTTAATGTTATATACGTCCATGATGATATGGCAAAACATACTGAATAAATGACAACTAATTTGACAGATGTAGCTTCAACAAGATGGCCGTTATCAAACGGAAAAGTTTGGAAACACCTGTTGGAGATACTCTATGTATATATCTGATATAGGTAGGTCTTTATGAAAACAAAGACCTATTATTATTATTACTATCATTATAATTAAATGATCGCACATATGAATTTAAACTGCTATAAATTATTCTTATCAAAAATTAAAAGAGATCTGGAAAAAAATATTTTTCAGTCATTAACTGAAGAATATTGTTATCTTCTGTTAACTTTTTCAATGACTTCATCTCTAAGCTTATGAATTACATGATTATCTCATCACTGTTAATTTCCTAAATGTTATTTGCAGACCCAATTGGAAACACAAGATCGCTGAAAGTGGTTCATCATCCAGGAGCCCCAAAAGATATATATATATATTCGGTCTGATTAGAATAAATATTACTCTTTTTAGCTGCCCGAGCTTTCGCTAATTTCCAAATTAAATATCCTCACATAGCCCAGGTATGCTGTTTTATCCGTTATTATATTTTATATATATTTATTATGTCCTTTTTATATTACAGCCCTCGATAAAGCTAATAAACATTAGCGAAAGCTCGGGCAGCTAAAAAGAGTAATATTTATTCTAACCAGATCGAATCTCCAAAAAAACTACTCTTCTATATATACGTATATATATATATATATATATATATATATATATATATATATATATATATATATATATATATATATATATTTTTGTAAAACTATTAGTGAAAATCTCGCAATAAAGTTTTTTGAATAACGAAATAATTTTGTGAAGAGAAAACAAAACGGAAAAGATAAAATATTTGTACAAGTTACTCTTGTAGGACCTAAAAATATTTTTTCATTGTTAAAAACTACAGCATTTGAATATAATCATTCTGGAAACAAAATTTTATGAAAGAAAACACAAACTCATCAGTAACATTTATTTGTAAAAATCAGAATATGTTGGAGCTAAAATAAAATTTAACAAATAATATTTAATACTTAGTTGTAATAAATAACCAAAGAGGTGTACTAAATTTACAGGTCCAAATTGTATAAACAATTCAAATTACTCATTATGTACAACTATGGAAAATTAGCTAAAATGTCTTTTATATTTTACAATGAATCTCTGATGTCCCTGAAAAATTGAAAATAATTACTAAAAGTTGATGGTTCAAAAATGATTATTCAAGAAATCATCAATAATTTGTTAAAACTTGTTCGATTTTAAACCCCATTCAACATTTTATCAGTGATATCTACAGAACAGACAAACGTTTATAAATATTACCAAAAATGAAAACCCTAAAAATTTCAATTATATGAATTACACAAAAATATTTTGGCTGGTATATAAGAACTCCTGCCTGATCAATATAAAAATTATTAAGTCTCTAGTTATAGTTTTATGATATTACAATCATACAAAAAATAATTTTGGGGATACGTTTGGAGAATAAAATATTCAATGAGAAATCTACGTTATAAATAACTAAGTTTTCAAACCGGCATTCCAATCACAAACCAAGTTCAACATTAATTACTGCAAAAATGGTGTAGTTGATAACTTCTTGAAAAATATTCTGTTATCAAAAAATATTTACAAAAACAAATGTTTATATAATCGCCACAATTATTTTCAAAAACATTACTGAAAAGCTGTTTAACAGTCCAACAAACAAAATTAATAGTTTAATACCTTTTTTATATTTATCTTTCAATCAAAATTTACACCAAGTCATGTTACAACAAGTCATGTTACAACAAAACTAATATGATTCAAAAATTATTCGTAGCGTTACAATGCTTCAACTGATCTCAGTTCAATAGATATTCAAGAGTATTTATTATTGAACTCAGTTCAGCTAAATTATAACTTGCCCTAAAAACTAAACGTATCCTAAAACACTACTTTTAGAATCATTATTGAGAGTGTGTATTGCAAAGACCTATATGTTTCTTACATTCTTGTTATATGTACAAGTCTTCAGAAATAGTCCGGTAGTGTTTTCAACGCTACGTTAACATTTCTCCAGAATCATGTTCGAGATTTCATTTTAAAAAGGGTTGAAAAAACATGAATGAAAATGTGTTCTTTTTTTTAGTGTTTTCAATACTAAGTTAAAAATTTGAAATATGCATCTTTTAGGCTAGAGTTTTCAAATATAAATTCAATAAAGTCGATTTAGTTATTCAAGACTACAAATAAACATTCACAATAACTATTTTTTTACAATTATTCATTCAAATGGCAGTAAATATATGTTTAGTAATATAATAATTTGTGTTAAATTCATTTGGGTAAATATATTACAATAATTTCAAAATATTCCATACACAAGAATTAAATACATGCAAGTATGAAAGTTAAAAAGTTTTTGCAGAAAATTACAACAAAAAGGCCGGTGTATTTTCAAAAAATTAGACGACTGAATGAAAAAAAAGTGTATAGAGTGTTTACCTCTTTGGGAGGCTGGACCCATGCCACTATTTATATTTCTCATTGTAACAGTTTGCTTTTTTAAAGCTCTCTAAATCCTTGATGTTATGGCCGTTCTTCAAAGAATGTTGAGTAACACTGGCCTTTCAAAAAGTTATATAAAAACTAAATTTATGAGCTTTTTTAGTTTGACTTTTTAAGTAGTTTGGAATTTGGATCGACTTATACTTGAAGTTTCGAAAGCTATTTACCTTTATTACAAATCACAAGTCAATTATTTAAGAAGACTCTTCCTAAATCTACATTTCCTAATCAACATATTGACTAGCAGTGAGATACAAGTTGCATTCAGTTGTTTCAGTTTCAATGCAATATGCAATTTTGAATGTGCACTGATCATATTTATGTACAGCTGCCGGACTAAGTCATGGTCGGTGACTGTTTTTTATATATCTACAAGAACCAAAACGGCATTTCAATAACCATTCATTGTTTACCCCTTAATCCGTACTACGTAAAATTGCAAACAAAGACTTCCATTCCTTTTCTCCTAAAACTTTGTCATACACCAACCCGAACTTTACGCAGATACGATTCCTCCCACCGACCATGACTCAGTCTGGTAGCTGTACTATTGTATACGGATTTAGAACTTCTAATGAGTTTGTGTAGTTATAAATTATGTTACTGTAAATTCTTTTACTATTTTAGGTTATACGTTATTGAATTTTTATATTAAGGAAATAAAAATATAATCATAATCAGTTTTTTTCTATTCCTGGCCAATTTATTCCATAGCAATTTTGCAAGAATTGAAAGAAATCTAAATTTTCTGAAATATCATTCAAGATATAATTGATGTGTTGATATGTCTGTTGATTCTACACCAAATTATATACACAATAATTATTTTTTGTAATTGAATTTCCTTCAATAACCTTCCAGTAGTCAGTCAGACCGGGTTGGCACTGTATGATTTTATGGAAACCTAAAGTAAGCTCTCGCGATTAGTACCTTCCTGAGAATTCCTCACAATATTTCAGAGTTAGTTTCACCAGTGGTGTGCTTATATTCTAGTTATTACAACCAAAACAGGGTCTGTGAGACTGGGGGTGATTATTGGTGCATATATTTTTCCCTCAACAGATAATTTAAGTGAAGAGGTATTTTTTGTTTTAAACAAGACATTCTGGAGAATTTTATCATAAAAAATTGAACCTAGAAAGTATCTAAGATAAATATTACAATAATTTATCTGAATACAAATATGCATATTGACATTAGATGAAAAATAGGCGAATGAAAATATGCAAAACGAAGCTATTCAAAAATTCAGTTCTGAAAATGTTCTTTCTGTAAGTTTTTTTCATTACATTCTCAATATTTCAATTCTTTGTAATTGAAGGTTTACATTCCAAAATTATAAAACTAATATTATGCTAGCAAGTGATTAATCACATAAAACTGTTGCTTTTGAAATTAGACTGATAAATTGTTTAATCCCGGTCTTACAGATTAGCACGACTACCAGTGTCATGAAATTTTGTGCGACTATTGGAAGATCAAGTTCACTAGCAGACGTTCATCTTTAGAGTGGCCACTTTACCTTGAAATTGAACGTTTAATGTTTCAAATTTTTGAAAGATTATGTATCATGATTATCAAACCGTATGTTGATTATTTGAATTAAAATTATCGTGAGGTAACTGTTGATAAGAATCAATCTTCTGACAAGGAACCTATCTCTGCTGTTCTATTTATTGAAAGGAAAACAATTAAACCTCAAAATCGCATTAAACAAAGAAAAATATTATCAGAGAAATGAACAAATTGTAGATTCAGGAAATCAAAGATTGTAGATATTTCATATGGATTATGATACACGTGTGATCATGTTCAGACATTTGAAAAACTGAACACCTAGCTTTCAAAACTTTTAGCAAGTATTAAGGAACTTGAAATATAGAAAAACGAAATTAATCGGTGTAGAATTTATAAACTTAGTTGTGGATATTGTGATGAAAAGTATGTTGGTCAAACAAAAAGAACTCTTGAATTTCGTTTCATAAAAGACATGATACATTCGATTTAGCAAATCAGAAGAGTTTATTTTGACCAAAATGCTTTCAAGAAGAGAAATGAGATCGAGAAAAATGTTGATACCTATTATAAAAGTTGCTAGATTGGTAGAAGCTTTGACGCGCTTGCAAGTGGTACATTGAATCATGAAAAGTATGAACAGTGACAAAGGATGTATTTCAAAAAGTTATGTTCTTTTTATAAATTGGATAAACAAAAATCAAATAAAAAATGGGTGGAAAATTAAGGGGTCAAGATTATTTATCTCATCAGTTTAAATTAGGCAGAAAAACATTATTGTACTGTTTGTCAATATATCAACCTGTTAGATTAAGTTTTTTTAAGTAATTGATTATTTCTAGGATATATCTAAGAATAGTGTTTTCCCAGTTGTAGCGAGATGCTCCGGAACTATCGAGTTGTATGATTTAAAAGGAACACCAAGTCTACTTTTACACATAGAGGAATATAGCATGTAACATACACTGATTTGACTCGATGTCTCATACTTCCAAGGAATAAATATGTTACATAAAAACTGAAGTAGCTCGGTAGTTATCATGGCTACTACAAAAGAGATCCTGATTTTTTTTTGTAGATGTCACCCTTTTCAAAAATAATCGGAATTTAATATATAATATTGATATACAACATAAAAAGACATGCGATTATATATGAATATATTAACATAAATACAGGCCGTTTTTAGCCGATCTCATTATTGCCATCTCAAAAACGGTTTGTTATAATCTGCTATGAACCATTTTGCCATGCGAAGTATCGTTCATTATATCACATCATCAACGCTACACTACATATCACTATCCAAACTATATTTTGTAAACGTATTAAAAACGTATCAATACTGTACGGCACAAATGTTTTACGTCTTTTTTTATTTTTGAGATATTGGCTATAATGGTTTGGTGATAGGAAAAAGTTATAAGTGCGCACCTCTTTGTCAAAACAAAATTTTAATATATAATATATAGTAAATACTAGAATACATTGGGCTGCACTACTAGAGTAATCATATCAAATCTTCAGTTGGAGACTTCCGAAAGGAGTAAAGAATAAACATAAAACATTTGTGAAGAAACTTTTTTGTTCATCATAAAATCCCTTAAGTATCTTCTACTTATTTTGATCTTGAAAATACTGTTTTCAAAAAGTTTGGCTCTCAATTCATGATATAATTTAATTTCATTCATTAATGGGCAACATCCAACTGGGTTCAACATAATAAATTATATGAATACAGACATAATTACATCTTACTTACTTGATCAAAGTAAAACTAACTCTCAGATAAAAAATAACAGTAACGAAATAAATTTATTGATATCCGAGAATTGAAATGAATATTAAATGAATGATGAGGATATGACGCTTCAAGAACTGAGGAAGTTAATGTTCATTTTCATTTATAATTAATTTCTGAGAGAGCGTAATGCAAATTTGAATTTGGTTTTGTTTAGTGAGTTACATCTATAGCAAATGTTTCTGTATGCATTTTACTTCTAGACGGCTTTTGTATCAGTTTTTTCTTGGTTTGGTCCAAAGGTACGACGAGCACAAAAAAGCATACATAAACCCAATAACATATAAATCAAATCTCGCAACACACGCCATACAAAACTCTGTCCTCCACCAGAAAACATCAAACTCGTAAAACAAGTCAATACATAACCATATGGACATCTGGGAAAACCTAAATATCCATAAATTTAAAAGTCATGATTCACTTATCAAGGAACAAATACAAATAAAAAAACAAGACCTAACACTAAATAAACTACACAATACAATACAGATTTCTAGAAACAATGAAACTGGAGAAACTCCATCACAAAGGATATTACCTGATGTAACCCAAATACAAGCAAATTTAAAGAGACATCTAGATGACAGTAGAGGACAAATACCTGAACTAAGGCGTTCTAACCGAATAAAAGAACAAACAAGAAGATAAAACGTTCAATTTGAGTAGAGCCGTGAAGATGATAGCACAACCTGCTATCGAAAGCGCTCGCATATAATAAGTAGAAGTGAATAAAGCTTCAAAACCTTTTTGTAAACAAATGTTAATATAAAATAACGGAAAAAAATATATATATCTCTTAAAGTAAATTCCGGTTACATATTTAGAAAACGGTGACTTCTGTGAAAAAGAGCATTTTTTTTATTTAATGATGAACTATAAAAGCAATGACTCATTTTATATTAGCTGTGAGGGCTACTGGGATATTTCAATTTTCACTAAATTTTGATATGAATGCCGAATGCGAGGTATAATGAATTCAAAGAAAAAATCAAGAGGCGTTTTTTGTGGAGAATTTCATTATCAATTAAACAACTAATAGCTCAATTCACTGTAGATTCGATAGTTACGGATACACAGAAAAAAAAATCGAAATTTTCACATTGAATTAAAAAAATTCCACACAACATTTAGATAGCTACAATTCAAGCAGCAGATGGGTCTCGTCTGCGTCTAATACTCCTGAATTACATGCCTTTTGGAAAACACACTATTTCTTTGCGTGATCAAGTTAGAAATTTTTTTTACTCATCGAGTTGAACTACAATATGTGATAAAACAAATTTGTGTTCTTTATATGTCGGAGGGCAAATTTTCTGTAATTACATTTCTATGAAATCTTGATATCAAAATTAAACCTATAAATATAAATATATATATATATATATATATATATATATATATATATATATATATATATATATATATATATATATATATATATATAACTTTACAATTAAATAAATTTGCTTCATACCTTCATATACATTATGTTTACTACAAGGGTCAGTGCCGGAAACTATTTCAATTCAATATAAAGCACACCATCATAAAAGATTCCTAGCTGTTTTTTTATGTTTCTCTTCCTTGAGGGTACAGTTAATAACAGAGGGCTATTCAGTAGAACCATTCAGTATCTGTCGAGCTTTCGTCAATATTTATTGTCTTCTTCAGTGCATATTCAAAGAACACACTTCAATGTGAGATTTCCATTTTTGAGCGTTACAATGCTGTTCATACAAATTCTGTGTCGTGCATTTATGATAATTTGAATCATTATGAATGTCACTACTTGCCAAATGTGTACCTGAACAGAAACAAGTTCTGAACTAGGTCCAACCAGATTCAAAGAATGATACTAAACATTATGTAACTCTAAATTACTTCGGTGATCCTACTATTAATACCACTAGTTTTTTTTAAGGCAAAAATTTGGATGCAGATTAATAATTTGAGTAATTTCATCAAAAACAATAAAAATGATACTTCAGTGTCAGATAGACCAACAGTATACAAGTTGACTTGTGGTTCTTATCCAAAATTTTATATCGGATAAACTGGAAGGACTTTTTCCAAAAGAATGAAAGAACATAGAAGTAGTTTTTTGAATTAAACATTTGCAAATCTTTTTTTGACAGAGAAACACGAGTTCAATCACGATTATGAAGTATTGCAATTGGAAGAGGAAAGTTCAAAGTCCAACCTTTTAGAATGTTTAGAAATCAATACATGTTAAAATTCGAGATTGTTGTTCAATGATAAAATATATTTGAATAGTTTCTTCTTTTGAATTCAATTTGCAAGGAGAAAATTAGGACAGCAATAAGTAATTAGGTAAAATGATCGTTAAGGTAAAAATTGTTATTCATTATTCTCCAGTCTTATGAGTTGTTCCTAGATAGGTAAATAGTTTATTTAATGATTTTATCATGTAGGAGTTTGGCAGGTAATGATAATCATAATGATTCAAATTACTATAAAAGAACAAAACAAAATTTGTATTAACAGTATTGTGTCTGTTCTGTTTAAAATCTATTTTTCCGTTAACTAGCTGTCGCACCCTACGAACGACAACCCTCAGAAGTCGAAACTTGTGCGAGATAGGGATTAACGAGGTATTACCTTTTAACGTGTGATTCCTAACATGGGTTGGACGATAGCAAAGTTTCTATCGTATAACAAAAAACACGTGTCTCACATTGACGTGTGTTTTTTGAATATGTTGTGATGGATTTCCATCAAGTATTGGTCAGTTCTCTCATATGTCCTCTTCAGGACAACTCTGTGGGTGATTTAATTTAATTCTAACATTAGAGACCATTTATGTTCACTTGTTTTCATATAAATTCAATTTTTTTCATTCATTTTCACGATAGTAAGTACGAAATGGTCTCCAACGTTAGAATAATATTGAATCACCCTTGTACATTGCCGAAAGCTCGATAGATACCGAATAGCCTTCTGTTATTAACTGTAACCAGATTATTATGTACAAAAATTCATTTTGCCTGCACCCAGAACAGAGTATTACAGAATAATTGATTTATTTTTTCGCTCACTGCCATCTGTTCCCCTTCTTGGGACGTTTATCTCAAATGGACAGTTATTCTGCTGAATATCAATGTCTGGGCGCTACCCGAAAAGCAGAGTTTACGATAGAAAGTCTAAAGGCCAAGCGAAAATTAATTCAAAAAACTTACTTCACCGAAGTGAGTAATTTTTTGCCTAATTCCGTTTGCCCAATTTTCTGCAATTTGGCGTAGGTCCTCAAGTTGGTTTTCGAATTGATGGTTTCTTCTTTTCGTATTTTCAAAGGTCGGGGGTCGTCGAAAACTTTCCTCTTGTTGTTTTTACTCAGTATCATCGATTTTATTTGATCAGGAATGTCATCAATTTCATACATCGCATCGTGGGGACTTGTTCCGAAAAAATTTTTCAATTTTGTGTCGGCATGATGTCGCAGCAAAAGCTGAACCATTTCCGCTAGAAAAAAAATTGAATCTTGAGTATTATCAACAAATAATACAAAACAATTGTTTGTTTAGAAACGTGTTCATTCTCAAACTGAAATGGGAATATCTTTGAGAGAGTTCAGTTTTTCGATAGAAGCGTTTTGGCCTTCTACGTCTCCAACTTTATACTAAATATGTGGGGAAACTTCTGAAAAAGAAAGCAATTAGGTTCAAGAGAAACTTCACAAAGTTCTGAAGATCATGAACCAATTTTTATTTCAGATACAAACTGCAAGGTTTATACATCCTGGATTACTATTCGATAACTCCAGGTAATCCAGGATGTATAAACCCCTGAAGAAGCTAGCCACTGGCACCAGCGAAACGTCAGGAAGAAATTCCAAAAATCCACGGCCTGCGAACCCGAAAAATAGTGACACTGGAAGCCTCGGCCGCGAAAGCCTAGACTATTTTGTCAAAAAGGCTTGTGTTGTGAATTGGTGCAATTGAGTGCTCTTCAAATTCAATTTTTAAGAACTGCAAAATCCATATACAACATATTTACAGGTGAAAAAACAACAATCCACTGTTTGGGTGTTTCATGATGAACATAATCCCACAAAAGCTTCCGTTCATGAAGCATTTCACAGAAAACAATCGCGTTTTTTCGGCTTCAACGTATATATTACTACCATATCTTCAGCGATTCAAAGAACGCTCAACATTGAATGGTGTACAACAATTTGTGTGACAAAAATCTTGGACAAAATTGAAATACAACCTAAATTTTCACTACATTCTTAATTACAAAAACACAGCTTCCATAGAGCACATCAAACAATTATTATTTGCTCCTGATTTCTCTATGTAAAAAATGCATATACAGCTAATTTCATTACCTCAAGAAGCTGTTTAAAATCGTTTTGTTTTTGAGATTTCAACTTCTGAGATTTGGTTTTAACACAAACGCAAAGAAATTATTTTCAAAAATAACAGCTTGTGCAACAAATTATTATTGTACTTTTGTGAAAATCCAAAAGGTAACCCTCGTAGCACACCCTTTTTAATTAATTAACAAGCTTTTATTAGCTTCACCTTTATGTATTTATGTTTGCTTGCAACTCTCGAGCTAGAGATCTGTATTTGACAGAATTATCGACATTGCTTGATCTATTCGCGGGCAGATGGCGTTGTACGCAACCTCCTTGATATAATTCGAACTCACTTTACATGTATTTCTTCATTTGAAAAAAGTATTTTTTTTATAAACAAGCGCGCCAGCTGCCTTATTTGTAACCCCCCTTTGCGCGCCTGCTGCCTTGGGCTTGGTAGCTGATTTTCAGGCTCCCTCTCCGGAATCGGAAAATATCAATGGCCATTTTTCTAAACAATATACGGCTGATTGATCCCAAAGTTTATATAAAATAAATATAGTTTAAAAAGACTAAAAAACACGCTTTTATAGCATACGAACCTAAAAAATGAAAAATATAGTTTAAAAAACTAAAAAAACACGCTTTTAAAAAACATCGAACTAAAAAGTTAAACATTTTTTTTAAAATTAGCCTAAAACAATAACGAATGAAAAATATTAGTATTATTGTGAAAAAAAGCGTGGGCGCTTTGTGCAATATTTTTTGTATATGAAAAGCCCTTCGCTTCGTTATTGTTTTAAGCTTATTTAAAAAAAAATTATTTCAACTTTGTAGTTCGATGTTCTTTAAAAGCGTGTTTTTTTAGTTTTTTAAACTATATTTATTTATCTTGAGTAAAGAGGTGAAAAATAAAATTTTATAGTGAACACAAATCAATGCCATCTTCAGATGTGAATTTAATGCATTCTGTAAAAACCAAAACGTAAGTGATTCCCAGAGTTTGGTCATGCACTGCATGTGTCAAGGTCATACACTTGATATGTGATAGTGGGAAAAAGTTTTATGTGGAATTATGATGCCATTGTTGAACTTTGAACTCAGATATATTTCATCAATAAAATAATAGTTTAGTTCGTTACATTTGTTAATGGAATTTGTTAGAAATAATAACAAAAAAAAAGAGGTAAAGTATGACAGTGTTACTAATTTCTGAAAGATGCAAAAATACTTTTACTATATTGTTATAAGAAAAAATAAAAATTAATAATAAGGTGTTCACCTGAACACATGATTAGTATAGTCAAGTATTTATATTATTACATTCAACAATCTTTCAATAATAGTAGAAATATAACTCACAATGAATGTTCAAAAAACTGTTGGAAAAAAATAATATTGTGCTTTCAGTAATAGGCAAAATATCCAACGATTTATGGAGAAAACTGAAGTTTAACTTGTCATATAAAATTTCAACATTACATGAAAAAATCACTACTCGGGAAAGGAGACAATTTCTCAATGACCATGAAAGTAACTGAACATTTTCCGTCATAAAAAATACTTTGAATCTACGTGGTAAGTTATCAGGTTGAACTAAAGAATTTGCCAGTTCTACATCTGTATAAAGTTCTCCGATACAATTTTTACATTTTTCTGATTGTGGAAGGCGAAAAACCCTTCAATAAAATCGATAAAAAATTCTGTCTTCCCTCACAAAAAATGACTTTCAACAAATAACTTAATACTTACAATCGTGGCATTCAGCTGCATGAAACAGGGCTGTCCGGCCAGATATTTGATCCCTAACATTTATATCGGCTTTGTATTCCAAAAGCAATTTTGCACATTGATCTTGGCCATTCAAACAGCAAATCATCAGTGAAGTTAATCCTGAGAAAAAAAAAATAGTTGAATATTTAGTAGTTTTCTTCAAACAAAAAATACACAAATTTTTCCAAAATCTGAAGATTCAACATCATTTGAAGTTACTTTGAAATGATTTCAGTAAAAATTGAAAATGATTAACAGCGACAAGTTTTGATTTTGAGCACTGATGAATGAAAGAAAAATTGTCAAAAAATTTTGTTAATGTAAATCGACAAGTAGATTTAATTGAAATTGATTCAGAACCCCATTAGTAAGTTTAATTGAAGAAATGTTTATGGGAATAAATGAGTTCAAACAGATCTCCAGAAGGCATGAATTTAAAATCGTTTTTTAGTATGGCTCACCTTCATGATTGTGCTGATCCAAATTGAATTTAACCTTATATGCATGATCCAATAAAGTTTTCAGTGCGTCTGTTCTTTGATACTCTATGGCCAGATGCAGAACATTATTACCTTCACTATCGGTAACACTCAAACTTGCTTGTTTTGACAATAAAAATGCAATTATATCTTCGGATGAATCGTTCATGATGGCAAGTTGTAAGGCGGTCTGAAAAACAAACATCATTTATATAGAACGTGATGGAAACCTTTTTAAGGATACCTGAGAAAACTGATTCCTTTGAACACAAACAAGGAAGGTACGAGGGTTGCCTTTTATGTTTCAGGATTTGGCAACCCTAGTGTTGCAATCTGGCAACTGACAGCTCTATCATAAAGGTAGACATTTTTGAGCTTATACGTACTCAGAATGTTTCGATGTACGCGCGCTATTTGTGTTGTTTACAGTAACTTAAAAGATTCATCTCCGCCTATAAATGGAATTAAAATGTGAACATTTTCGTGCGATTATTTTTTACAACTTTCGACGTGGATTAATTCAACAACAGTGCATAGATGAACTTAATTCCATTTTTGGCGATGAAGCTCCATCAAGGACCAGTGTTCATCGATGGTATGGTGAATTCAATCGTGGTCGTTCACTATCGCCCAAAATCAGTTGTTGTTCCGAAAACCATTGATGCCGTGGGCAAACTGATATTGCAAGATCGTCATGTGATCTATTGTGAGATTAAGACAACCTTAGGCATTAGTGGGACCAGCATATATTCAATATTGCATAAACATTTGATTGCCAAAAAAATTTGATTGGGTTGGATCCCACACAATTTGTCAATTGCTCAAAAAAAGGTTCGTGTCGATTGGTCAAAGGAAATGCTCAAAAAATACAATCGCGGTGCTTCGAAACACGTCTATGACATCGTGACAGGTGATGAATCGTGGATTTACGCGTATGAGCCCGAAAGTCGACTGTATGGGTGTTTCAAGATGAGCCAAATCCAACAAAAGTTGTTCGCGCACGAAACACTTACAAGCAAATGGTCGCCTGTTTTTTCAGAAAAACTGGACATGTCGCAACTGTACTACTAGAACAACGCAGAACAGTCAATTCTGAGTGGTACACTACCATTTATTTGCCAGTTGTCTTTCAAAAAATTAGGAAAACCAACTGCCGAAGACGGATCACTCTTCACCACGACAATGCGAGCTCTCACACATTGGCTTGAACATCTGCATTTTTGAGCACCCAAAACATCCATTTGATGAGTCATCCGCCGTATAGATAGATAGATAAAAATTTATTTGTTCAGGATAAAAATACAGTACCCCTGAGGGCATAGAACATGTCAGTATAAATATAAACATATATCACAATAATATTAGGTTAAAAGAGGAAGGAAAGATGTACAGTACATAAACTGCACAAAAATATATGCATACATTAAAAATATTAATACATGTAGATATAGGCTCTAAAGAGTCCATAATTGTAGTAGAAGCAGTCAAATAGCTCAAATAATAATAGTATCATTTAAATACTCGTCAGTTGCATAGTATGCTTTCTCAAGTAAAAATGCTTTTAATTTTATTTTTAATGTTGTTTTATCGAAGTTTATTGTAAATTGTTATTAGAGTATGCGGTACGTTTTTTTGAATAAATGAGAAGTTTGGAGTATTACAGGTCATGTCTGACTTATTTCTTGTAGAGGTTATGCATGTCTTTTTAGAGTTCTCAAAAAGTTTGGTGTTTTCCTTAGTATTTTATTTTTTATAAATAAGGGTTTACAACTATCAGTTTGTTTATGGTTAAATATAATTCTAAGGCATCGCTTTTGCATTTTAAATATCTTGGGGACATCTGTCGAAGCACCGCAGAATATTAAACCGTACTTGATCCTCGAGTGAACTTGTGCGTAGTAGACACACATAGCAGCATTTATATCTATTGATCTTGTTAGCACTCTTAGAGCATAGCAGTATTTTGCAATATTTTGTATTATTGAGGTTAGGTGAGATTTCCAGTCCAATATAATATCAAGCTCAATTCCCAAGAACTTTGTGCTTTTACAAGCTGATATTGTTGATCTACCATCTGAGTATTCACGTGCATTTGATTGTTGGGAAAACTTTATTACTTGTGTTTTGTTTATATTCAACTTTAAGTGATTATGTGTGAACCAATCTTCCAATGTATTCAGTGCTTCAAACACGCTTTTGCCATCTGCAAACTGCACAGTGTTGAAATCAATAGCATTTGCTAGCTCATTGGTATACAGAATATCTAGCAACGGCCCTAAGACTTGGCACCAAATGACTTCTTTTTATTCCGACACGTAAAAAACAAACTGAGAGGTCAACGTTTTTCGATACGAAGAAGCGGTTGCTGCATTCAGAATGCATGTTTTGGAGATACTTCAATCAGAGTAGCAAAAGTGCTTCGACAATTGGTTCAAACGCATGCAAAAGTGTATAGATCTTCATGGGGAATATTTTGAAAAACAATAAAGTGCTTTTCGATGATTAATATTTGTTTTTGTTCTCTAATCCCGAAATATAAAAGGCAACCCTCGTATAATTAAAATAATATATATAAAATAAAATATATAATTAAAAATATTGAACTTAATAAATCAGTAAACGATACTCACATAATCATTACTATTAGGGAGGTCCACAGATTGGTTCAAGATTTTCAAAATAAACCAACTTCTCTTCACCACAGTTAGATCGTTCCTCAACACACCCAAATGAATGGGCCTGAAATCATCGATATAGATTACTGTTACATTAGGAAATCACATAAGATCACTTTTTCAGTGCGAAATCATCATTGAATCAATTTGTTCCACGTTAAGCCTTCATGAATACACATAGTGCAATGTTCTCTAGAAGTTTTTATCGGTTGATGATTCATTATTGTGAGGTTTCCACTAGACAGTTTACAAAACTGCAACACATGTTTCGCTCACAATAAAGTATTACTTCAATAAGTTATGGATTTTCATCAAGAATTGGAATTGGTCAATACATTAGGTAATATACGATAGGTCTGTAAAAAAATGTGAATGTTCAAATTTCACGGGCTACGTACATCCGATTAGCGAAATTTTATTTTTTTATGTTGGTACACTCGTCTCGAACTTATGTTACAGTTTCAGCTGTTCAGCATGTTCAGTTTGTTGGTGAGAGGAATGAATATTAGAAGTGTTTTGTATGTTCGGCGATTTTCAGCTATTGAAAAAAATCGATCAAAAAATTTGCATCAAATTTTGTGTAAAAAATGGAGTTGAGTGCATACAGTGGCATACAGTGATTGTACTCCGAGCCCGAAAAATGTTTACAAGTAGTACAATTTTTTAACAAAAGATTGAGATGTGAATGACGACGCTCGCCCTGGACGCCCCATTACATTAACATCCGATGAAAATGTTGAAAAAGTGAATTGCCGTCGAGACGTGAAAGAGTGGTGTAAGCGCTGTGACCTGAGCTCTTCGAGAAAGGGTCCGAAGATAAGGCAGTGGACATTCTGGGACCACTCCCTATTACCACATCTGGTAACAAGTACCTTACGGTTGTGATGGACTACTTTTCCAAATCGCTTGAAGTAGTAGCTTTACCCAACAAAGAGGCTAAAACGGTGGCAGAAGCCCTGTTTCAGAGCGTAACAGCTAGACACGGAGTACCCCAAGAACTACACTTGGATCAGGGCCGCAACTTTATCGTTATCGCATTATCAATAACTACCTCTCGATGTTTGTCTCCGAAAATCAAAAAGATTGGGATAAATTGGTTCCTCTTTTTCTGTTGGCAACAGACGACAGGTTATACAGGTTATACACAGGTTATACACCATCCATGTTGTTGACTGGTAGGGAACTGAAGCTTCCGATAGATGTATTGTATGGCAGTCCTTTCGATGAATCTCAAGAGGTACCTGTATGTGAATGACCTGAAGGAGAGACTGGAAATTGTACACGAATTTGCCAGGCCTAAATTACAGCGCTCCAGCGACAGGATGAAGATAAGATTTAACAAAAAGGGGCTCCCAATAAGCTTCAAGGAGGGTGAAGCGGTGTGGCTCTACCAACCCCAACGTCGGAAAGGTTTGTGTCCCAAGTTGCAGAGATCATGGTACGGACCTTACTTGGTAACCAAAAAGATAAACGATCTGGTGTACAGAATCCAATTGTCACCAAGAAACAAGCCTAAAGTTGTCCACATAGAGAGGCAGAGTCTTTACATGGCGCGTGATGTCCCTTCTTGGAATGTTGTTGGAGCGGACAACCTCAGGGAAGGGGGTAGTGTTGTAAATCATGCCCGAAAAAAAATAACGCCGGCCGCCGCTGGTAGCCATAAACCAGGTGTGACATGGCTAAGAGCGCGAGAGTGTACGATGATTCCCCGCCACCCTAGAAGCAGCAAGAATAATGCTCGCGATTTTGTCAGAACTTTGGGCGAAATTTCTACGACATTTGATTAAGGCTAGCCACGAGGACATCGAGACGGTCAAGTGGACGTTACAGTGCGGTACGCGAAGAGATCTAGTAAGGCGGTAGACATTCAAATAATAGTTGAAGTTTAGTTGAAGTGTTTGTGAAATAAAGTTAAGTTTGATTATTCAGTGTAGTCAATTATTGGTCAACCCACGGGGCAAAACGTAACAGTATTGTATCTGAGGGGGACTACTTTGAGGGGGACTACTTTGAAGGGGACAAAATAGAAATTGATGAATAAATAAATATTTTTTGGGAAAAATGAAAATTAACAAATTTTTTTCAACAGACCTCGTAATTAAATGCAAACAAATAACCATCTAGATTATTTGACTGGATAAGAGTTTTAAAAAGATGAAGTGAATTGAGAAATTATTTACCAGCTAACATGGTTTCACACATTCACAGTATTATAACTTCTGGTTCTTCTCATGACATATATTAGGTAATAAAGATCAATATGTAAAACAAACATACACATTGTAGGATACTTTAAGATTTTCTGACCAAAGACTGGTAAAGTCTCAAGGGACCCTCTTTTCGATTTACCAATATAATTCATTTCAAATGCTGAAAAGCTATAGATAGACTTTATTGAAGCTCACAATTTATACAGTTGCAAAGCTCAGGTCAAAGAGTACAATTCAACAAAAATAAAATGAATTTGAGTGTCTGTGTATAAAAATAAAAATAAACAATCAATATTGTTAACCATTGAAAAAGTAAAAGTCATGTAAGATCTATGTCAATTGAATTATCGTTCATAAACTCTTGGTAACTATAATAGCACTTTCTAAGTAAAAAGATTTTAATTTTGTGGTGAAATATCTTATCATTGGTAATTTGTTTCAGCTGATTTGGTAATTTATTAAAACAAGTGATTATATTGTACCGTGGGGAGTTCTCATATAATGAGGTTCTGTGTTGTGGAATTCTCCAAAAAGCTCTATGACGTGTATTATGTTCGTGTTCAGATCCATTTGTCGCAAAAACCGATAAGTTATGTCTTGCGAACATAGCACATTTAAAAATATAAATGGATATGAGGGTTAAAATCTTTTTTTCTATAAAAATAGGTCGTCAACTATCTCTGAAATTCAAATTGAATATGAGTCTCAGGATGCTTTTCTGAGCCACGAAAACTCTATTTAAGTCTCTTGCTCTTCCCCAAGCCAAGATATTTAAACTAAGCCGAGAGTGAACCATTGCGTAGTAAATATTTAGGAGGCCTGCTTCATCTAAACTGGGCTTCATAAGAACAATATCATTCATCAATATCAACTGATCCAACCTAAACTAATTGAGGTACGTATACATGAACACACATTGAAATTGAAGACATTTATTGAAAATTTTTTCTAGTGAGTAAGTTACAATATTAACGAGCTGATCAAAAACACTGTTTTTCATCAAAAAATGTTATCGCTTACAAGTTTATTGCAACAATTAAGATAAAATAAATTAAAATCATGTGGTTACCGAAATTCGATAAAATACACTCAAAACTTATTGCAATATACTCAAAACTTATTTCATGTTGGGGTATTGACAATAAGAATAAAGTAAGCAAAGACCATAGCAATGTTCTTTTTAGATGGTATCATTTAAAAAACTGTAAATAATTTCCGTGGCAATGTTAGTTTAAAACGCCTTGTCAACTTGTTTTGTATGTTACAACATTAGTTGTCAGTATTTTAATTTAAGTTTAAAGTTCGTTAACTTCAAGTCTGACAAATGGTTAGGTTAACGGAAATGCATTAAGGAACTGTTTTACAAATGGTTGGTTATGGAGATGAAACCCGAACACAACAGGAAATAGCTCGCCTATTTCATGGTAAATTTCCTAATTTACCGCCCATATCTCGAGGGACAATAAGCAAAATAGAGAAACAGTTTCGCGAGTTTGGTCATGTGGGGCAGATAAAAAAAAGCAGCCAATGAAATGAGTGACGAACTCAAATTAGATGTGATGCTTGAGTTTGAGGAAAACCCACATACATCGAGTAGACAGGCATCCACTACATTCAATGTTAGACATACATCGATAGTAAACATTTTAAAAGAAAATAAAATGCATCCCTATAAAATGATACCTAATCAGTAGCTCATGGAAGACGATTTTGATAGAAGAACTCATTTTTGTGAGGAAATGATGGACATATTGGATAACAATATCATCCAACTAGAAGACGTTATATTTTCTGATGAGTGTACTTTGTCTCTTAAAGGTTATGCTAATCGGCAAAATTGTCGCTACTGGTCAACAGAAAATCCTCACTGGATGAGAGAAGAACACATGCAATACCCTCAAAAGGTTAATGTTAGGGCAGGGATTGTAGGAAACCATATCATTGGTCCCTTTTTCATTGAGGGCAACTTGAATGGCGAAAATTATTTGGCATTACTTCAAAATGATGTCATTCCAAGTTTACCAAATTTATATCCTGATCCAGGAAACCCTCAAGTTCCAGTGAATACGATATGGTTTCAGCAGCACCACCACATTACCAAGTTAATGTCCGGCAATACCTCGACACAATATTTCCCAATCGGTTTATATGGAGGCGAGAATCAATTGAATGGCCAGCGCGATCACCTGATCTTACATCATAAGATTTATTTTTATGGGGATATGTAAAGAGCAATGTGTACAAAACTAAACCTTCAGATTTGAATTACTTAAAAGAACGAATAACGCTGGCGATTACGTCGGTCACGCCTGATATATTAAATAATGTTAGAAGACGGTTTCATATGACATTAGGATATTGCCAAGACGTTCGCGGTGAACATTTTGAACATCTATTTCGTTAACATCCATGGTTCTTTTTCGTATTCTACATTTCATTACGTTTTGCATTACATTTTAGTTTTTGAGTGTATTTTATCAAATTTCGGTAACCACATAATTTTAATTTATTTTATCTTAATTGTTCCAGTGAACTTGAAAGCGATAAAAAATTTTAAATAGAGAATGAAGAGACCTTTCAAACTATATATCACAAGCCTATACTTCCTATTTAAAAAATTGGGGTTGTACCCATCATTCGGAGGGGGTTGAAGGTAGGGGTGGCATTTTTACGTTGAAGAATGTCAAATTATAATTTACATTTGACGTGTTTCGGGATTTTTTTTAAATATGTATAGTAACCGAAATAATGAATTTATTCTATTTGGCTTTTACAGACTTTATATGTAAATCCCATATACTATGAGCATTTTGTTTTTTTTTGAAAATGCCTCTACGTGAGTCTCTATATTGCACATGGATTTCAAAATTCGTTTTTGCATTATATAAATGCATTGTAAATGTGAACTACCACCCCATACTAGTGTACTATATTTAAGGAATGGATAAACAGTTCTATAGTAGTCAGTTTTGAGAGCATCGATATTCAAGTTGTTCTAAATGTATGATGTATGAGTTAGTTTGCCTTCAATAAATATGCCTAGTAATTCTGTACTTGATGAAAAACGTAGAGTGTGTTTTGAACATACACCGCACATCATGGAGGTTCAGATGATTATCTTGAATTTGAATGACCAATATACAAAATATTACATTTAGTAAGGAATCGAAAAAAAACATTTATTATTTATTAGATTATTTTATTTAAATCTTCGAAAGATGATTTATGTACTGATAAAGGTAATAGGTCAAAATTTTTACAGAGGAAAGAAGCCTTACATTCGTTTAAATAAAAGTAATTTTATGCATAAACATCAAAACAATCATTAAATTTATCATAATGTATTCGAGTCTTCATGTTATTACAAAATCATTCTGAACACTTAAACTTTCCATTTGTAGACTCCTCCAAGAGTAAACTAATATGAGTTTTTTAACTCTCACTCACGTCACTTTTCTATCTGAATTGGCATTAACATCAACAATATTTATTCTTGTTTCAATTACTTTGATCAATTTCTTTTTTACATACCATAAAATTAAATAACAGCATATTTCACTTGCAATTTCATGTTACAAACAAATTTGTAATGGATACAAAATCTGTATTAACCACATACTGAAATGCTTTCTTGCAATGTTTAGCTCCTTTCTTTGAAAGTTACCTTCTTCTACATATTTATAGTGTACACATTATTTGTGTATTTAATCAACATAGAAGCACGATGTTATTTATGCCCATCCCTGTTTAATATATGGGAATCCCTGTTAAATATAATGGGAATCCCTGTTTAATATATGGGAATCCCCGTTCATTATATGGGAATCCCCGTTCATTATATGAAAATCCCAGTTTATTATTTGGGAATCCTATGACAATTGGGTACGTTTCCATAAAATGATGATGAAAAATCTTTCGAGGGTTCATAACTCTGGGGGGTGTGGAAAATGATATTCATGTGTACAAACATTTGTTACACTGAAAGTAGATGAGACAAATTAATGCATACCTATATGATATAATACAATTAGAAGGTGTGTATTTCGTCTAATGCGATTAGACACAATTATACTGAATAAAAAGTAAGTTCAAAACATTTAAACTCGACTACTGAAAAATCACTTTGAAATGTTTGGAACAAGAAAATAGTCTATCTGAAATTGATATGTACAAACTATTCAATATTTATCATCTACTGAATAAAAAACTTACAGGTAATATATTTTAAAATATTTATTACACATTCAAGGGTTCTTTATATAATAGACTAGTTGTTGCCCGCGACTTCGCCCGCTTAGAATTTGGTAGTTATAGTACTAATTAGTACTATGTTGCCGTATCGCTGCTGTTTTGACAGAATCAGAATCAACGAACTTAGGAGTTATATAACAGTGCTTTCAAAAAATTGTTCTACAGCGCCATCTAGTGGCGAGTTACAGAAAATTTGATAGCCTAAAAACCTTCTCTATGAAAAATTACTTATACATGTCAAGTTTCATCACGATCGGTTGAGCGATGTAGAAGTTTATCACTTACCAACCAACCAACAAACATCCATTTTTATATATTAGATGATAAATATTGAATCGTTTCTACATAACAATTTGAGAGGAGAATATTTTTTTGTTTCATACTTTATGGATCACGATTTTTTAGGTTGTTAAGTTTTAGTTTTTCAATTTACTTTTTATTAAAATTATTGTGAAGTCATAATCTCATGACTAAGTATTTGCAGAAGCTTGTTTTTTTTGTTCATTTGGATTTATTTTTTTAAAGTGAAATACCAAACTTACGCACGTTTATGTTTGCCAATTCCTCAAGCGATCATGATTCTTGAAGCCTACCTAATAATTCATTCTTGTGAAACAAATTATTATTCAATTATTTTATATGTATTTTTGCAGGTTTGGAGTGAAAATATGTTTGCTTCAAATCTGAGGGGTGATTTTAGAAATTTTTCTTACTTATCGGGTGCATGTAAAAAATCTATGAGCAACAACAATATATAAATATGTGCTCATATGTCCTCTACACAGCGCCATATTCAATTTAATATGAAGTCACATATAATTACAAACGGACAATTAAGACGCTTCCAATGATACATCATTTCTCAAATTATGTTAAAGAAAGAGATGAAGATACATAAATACTGATCATAATCATAACCCCAATTTCTGCTTTGCCGTAGTAATCTAAAAATTGTGAGTTCAATGAATTAATTAATTGTCATCAATAAACAACACATCTCAAATGTCATTTAAGGATTTACAAAAATGTTAATTCAATGTAACATTAAAAATGCATCACATAATGTCATTTTAACATGAGAGTGATTTACAAGATACAAAAAAATACCCTGTATAATTCACTGCAATGAAAATTTAGAGTGAATCAAGATTTTCTCAGGATTTTGTAAATGAACAAGTACCTACATACAGAATTGTAATCAGTGGGTTTTTAAACACATTCTCCGTAATACTGGGAATCCCAGATATCACATATAGAGAGAGATCATGGTTTTCAAAGAATCAATCAATAACATCATTCATTTATTACTCAAATAAACATATGAAATTAGTTTCTCCTTGAATTAATTGCACAAGATGGTGAGAAATGTTAATTTCTCTCAATTTGTATTATTGTAGCTTTAGAAACTTTAAAAAATTGTTTCTTATAAGATTAGATACAATTTCTTTCTCTGAAAATAAATTTTACTGTGAAAAATTAGATTTGTGATATGCAGATAATAATTTTATTGATGTATGCAGATATTTTTCTAGCAAGAATTCATCTAATTGAAGGTGAATCAATTCTTATATGTTACATGTCCTATGGGTGTCCATGGGTGACCATTAGTAACTGACGTTAACACAAAAAAAAGAATTAAAATTAAATAAGATTTTTTTTCAATATGGTAATTTTCTTGACTTGAAATAAATATAAATAAATACTGACAGAATATAAACAATATAATGACGGGTTTACTTACATGTTTCCTCTATCATCTGGCTGTAGAGCTGTCCTCAATTCATTAAAAAAGTTCTTTGCTTTCAAATTGTTAACATTATTTGAATCGTGAGATTGGCCATTTAATTCATGTAAATTTTTTGATGATATAAGTGTGTTATCTAAATTATCATGAGCTTTTGGAATTGGTTCCAAATATGGTAGATCCTTCATTATTTCAAGTATATCAAAATCAGTGAATAGTATCTCATCATCTGTTTGAACACAAGCATCCACAATATTCTTATCAGTCTGTGTAGAACTCTCGATTTTTCGACCTTGGTTCAATGAATACTTTGTCAAGTCTAAAGCTATTACATTTTGGCCACTTCCACTTGATTTATTCTTTGAATCAATTTTGAAAGTATTTATAACTGGTTTTCTGACACTTTTTAACATATCTGAATTTTGATCAGCTGTGTTTGCTTTGATCGTCACATTACCACTAAGGGTTTTCACATTTGTGGACGCACTTTCCCTTATCAATGTTTTCTGTGATAAGAGGTTTATTTTAGATATCTCTATCATTTGTTTACCTTCATTACTAGAGGTGTTACCATTGCTTACGTACTGTGCAGTGGAGTTTTTTAGTGGAACTGCCTTCAAAACTTTTACTTTAATAGGTGGCTTTTCTGTGATAGAATTAAGTGATGCTATCTTTCGAACTTGAGCGTTCTTAGGTAATTTGTTTGGAAGTTCTGACTCTGGTATTATTTTTATTTTCTTTCCATTCAAATTTATATATTTCTCTCCTGTATCTGAGTTTACTTCAATTTTCAGAGTCTTTTTAATACCGGAGGAATTCTTACTTTCATTCATATTTCCACAAAGTACAGGTAAACAATCTCGAAAGCCAAGAAGTTCACAATTTTTATCATCTATAAGTTCCGATTTTGACCAATACGTTGTTTCCGAATATTTACCTTTTATGACGTATTTATTAAATTCCATCGCATTCAATCAGTGTCTACAATGAAGGTTAGAATTAGGAAGCAAAATAAAATTAAACTTCCACAAGAGTACTCACTCGTATTTCTGCGTTCTTTCTTCACTATTAAATAAATGGATAACCAACATTATTATGATTAAATATATGACACGACTCTTCAACACAACGCATTTCCATCAAACTACTGAAAATCAAGAAATCGGGTAATCCCCTTGTCTTCTACGCTCATATTGTTGTAATAGGTATTTACAATTTCGTTTCATTTCTGATGGAAAATTAGGACATTTCACTTCTGTGATTTCATCATATTATGTTCCGTGTTTTATGAGGTTGATATATCGTGTTCGACAATAGATAACTGTTAATGAGAGTGCGTTCCGTACTTCAAGAAACTGAGACATATGCACGTTCCCCATTCAACAGAAAATTTTCGATGGATTGCTTCAACCAATAGAAACGCGTTAGCGTTTTGGATAAAACGGTGATTTAAATAAATTGTCTACTTCACATACCAAATCTAAGCCTTTTCTTAGATATTCATGTCAGATTCACATGAGATGTGCTGAATATGTATACACTATTTTCGTTGATTATCAACTTACAACTAACGATTAAAATCAATGTATTTTCTCATTTACATTCGATTCGATCGGATCGTAGCTACACAGTATTCAGAGTCGATTATTCCATGTCATTGGTCGGACGGTAGCCAGTCGGTTTGACGTGAGTGCTTTGTTCACTCACTCAAATCGACCGCCGTCTTGGTCGCTTCTGAGGGTTGTCGTTCGTAGAGGTGCGACAGCTGGTTAACGAAAAAACATATTTTAAAGATTTCAAATAGATTTTTCAAACAGTTGTTTTGCGAAAAGAAACGTGTTTGCTGATTGCCTCATGTTATGTATGTATTCATGAAAGCAAATCAGTTTGATTTCTCCAACCAACATTATTGTGAAATAGACATTCAATATTCAGTTATGATGAACTGAATAGGAAATTTCTGAGCCGAAATAACTGCTTTTTCAACATTTAACCTTCGGCAAAAGTATTTACAGTTGTTGCTAATTGATTTATCGATTTTGTATATATTTTTTATTTCTCTGCTAGTTTCCTATCTTTGAATGTAAATTCTGTACAGACACAGTTTATGTTGATTAGTTATCAAAATGGTTCACTGAATAATGCCTTTCGACTCACTAGTCATTATATAAGTCGACTTTTATGTTTTCGTAGAATATTGTTCAAATAATGTGCTTTGGCTAAGCTGATGAGTTATACGTTACACTTTATTTCAACAACAATTACATACCTTGAATGGGCTATTATGGGAATTTCATCCAATATCAAATACATATTTAGACATCGTCTTTATACGACATCTACCGGACACATTGAAACTAAGCCAGATGGTAAAACAAGCACAAAGGTTTGTCTTGTCAGCTGTTTTCATGTGGTCCCTTATGTTTTCCGTGAGTGGTTGTAATTTCTTTTACTTTTACCTATTCAGCAGTTTCTCATGCCTTTAAGGAACACAATAAAAACGTTACAAATTCGCAATTGAATAACTCAAAGCACAAAAACCCAACATAATAAACACTCACGTGCCTGCGTGTATGTATGTACTCGTATGTATATATGTTAAAATATGTATGTTTGCATGTATGCATATATGTATGTATGTATGAAAGTATCTCTCTGTTTAAAATCTGTCTTAAAATCTGTCTTTCCGTTAATCAGCTGCAGCCCCCATACGAACGACAACTCTCAGAAGTTTGAGAAACTTGTGCGAGCTAAGGGGACTAACGAGGTATTACCTTTTAACGTGTGATTCCTAACACGGTTGCAGAATCATTCCAGCTTCAACCAGATAAATTCTCTCGAGAAGAATATCTGGTCGAGGCGGGAATCGAACACACGAGCTTCCGATCGTGAGTCGGACGCACTACCACCGCGGCCAATTCCACAAAACGGTGCTCTCACGATAAGAAATTCATGGATCCATTTTCATTACAAAATGTTAAACAGTTCATGAAATATTGAAAAAAATCGATTTTCATTGTGTACTTTCCAAGGACTGCACATTTTTTGTGTGCGTATATTTGCATGAAGGTTAGTTATATTCAATCGGTTTCTTTTTGACCACAGAATATGTGTTTCAATTTATGACCTACCTTTTTTGTTACCCCCTGTGTATGAATTACGCTTTATAAATGGGAGGAAAACAGGCGAATATAAAATTCTGGGAATTACCATTTTAGAAGGTGACACGATGCTTATTCGAATTATTATATTTGTATGCTTCACCTGAAAAAAAATGCATTGTTTAATTTGAAATCATTCACGCCACTAAATATTTGCAATACTTTCTTTTACTGGATGAATCACGTATTCAGTAAAACACGAACATCAAAACCGAAGGAAGGATTTGGATTTATCAGAGGAAACATTGCGGATGAAGGAGATAATGTTTTATAGAGTTGAACTATAATGATAGTGTAGTCGCAGTTCTCCTCGAAATGACGTCTTCTGTTCGATTTAACGACAACGAAGTAGATTCTGCTGGAATCTCAAGAAGTGCTACATTATCAAACACAGTGAGATGTTCCACAATTATAAATAATGAAGACCTTAAGTGTTATTACAAAAGTATATTCGAATGTGTGAGTATGTTAGTTATAGATTTTCCCTACTAGCAACCCGCCTCGGCTCCGCACGGGTGCAATGCTGATACTAAATATAAATTCACACACCAGAAATTTAAGGGCATGAAGAAACAGTGATGAAAAGATAAATTTGTTTTATGGACAAGCCTACATACAAAATTTCACCCTCCGAAAATATAGCGGTACGGAGAAACAGTGATGAATAGATAATTTCCATATGTAAACGCGCCCCTTTTACTCCCACGGGGGACTTCCCAGTTGGAATATTTGAAAAACCTTACTTAGTGCGCATCTAAAACTTAAGAAGCACCTATAAATAAAATTTCAGCTTCCTAGGACACACCAGTACGGAGAAACAAAGATGAGCGAGTGTCAAAGTGACTTTCACGTTTATAAGTATGAATTTCATTCAGAGCGATAGATAGTTGATTAATGCTGAGAAGTTTTTCTGGTGTTATGTTACAAGCCAATTAGTTTTCCCAGAGATATATGACTTTTTTCGTATTTTGAACCAATTTCTCTCTATTTTCATCTACTTATATTGAAATATGTGTTTTGGATTGTGCTTTGGACTATTTTCAAGTATAGGTATAAGGTGTAACATAAATGATGACGTCATATTTTATGAAGTAAGTTTGTTGAGCCCCTAACTGTTGACAACTACACCATATTTGTAGACTTGCTGATAATCAGGTTAACTCTATTATTGGAATAGCTTCAGGTCATTACCATTCTTCTATCATTTTCTCGTTTGATAATAATGATAACAAACGCGTTTATAGAAAGGCTACTCAGTACAAGAGATACTAACCTAACCTAACAAATGGCAGAATTCAACATGATAGGTAAATTAAGGCAGAAATTGCTCTTCCATCCAAACAGCAACAGGTAACTTATATTATTACGAAATATTTTACAGTGAAACTTAAAGAAATATAAAGGGAGAAAAGCAGGAAAGAGAGATGGAGAACGAATGGATGAGAATTTGATCCATCAAATGTAAAAAGTCATGTCATGAACAGGAAATTTTAAATAATACTAACTTTGGTGGTATTTTCTACATATTTATGGTAAATGAATATTAAGTATAGGTATCAACTGATCAATGTTAAACAAGAAGAGGACCGGATTGTAACATACATCTCTTCAGATTTTTATTTCATCTATCCCTTCAGAATCTGGCGTCAAAGCAATAAATGAAATCTTCGATGAATTAGAATTACTTTTCTTGCCAAAATTTATCTTTATTCGGTATATGTTGTCATCGATCTAACAATTTTAATGCAGGAGTCTTTTTACTGATTATTTATAGACAAAAAATAGTTTTTCTAATCAGTCGATATTTCGCAAAATTTGATTTGCACTTTCAGATCGGGAGTATAAGAATTGACTTGTTTGTGGTTCTTGTTCAAAATTTATATCGGACAAACCGGAAGAACTTTTCGCAAAAGAATGAAAGACCATCGAAGTAGTTTTTTGAATAGAAAGGCCAATTCAACATTTGCGAATCATCTTTTAATAGAGGCGCACGAGTTCAATCACGATGATGACGTATTGCATTAGGGAGAAAAAAGTTCAAAACTCAACCATTTGGAATGTTTAGAAATCAATAGATGTAAAAATTCGGGATTATTGCTAAATGAATAAATAGATTCGAATTGTATTCCTGTTTCTCCAGTCTTATGAGATACTTACTAGATAAGTAAATAGTTTAGGTAATTAATTTATTGTGTAGAAATTTGGCAGTTATCAATAGTCATAATGATTCAAACTACTATGAAAGCACGAAACAGAATTTGTACAAACAGTATTGTGATCCCAAAGATTATATCGTATAGCGAAACAGGTGTCGCGTTTTTGTAAACTTTTAAGTGAAAATCTCACATTGAAGTGTGTATTTTGAATACGAAGGAATAATTGATATAACTGTATTAAAATTATTCCAGATTTTCCGAGCTTGTCTTTCGCACTTTCGCAAATAATTAACCCTCACCTACAGGTTCCCAACTGATCAACGATTTTGCAGTAAAAATATGTAATGAATCAGAAAGTGTTGATCTTGCGATAACAGGAGTTCCTTGTGTTTCGAATGATGAACATGCACCGAGAGAGGACGCAAAATGCTAAACTACATTGTAATAATTTTCGGAGGGCAAGGGAAAAATCTGGATTGATTTTCCTACAGCTAAGCCAATTAGTCCTTCAGTTAATGTCGGTTATTGACCGGAGGAGTCTTCCATTCAGCATAAAACATATTTTTCGATAACATGGAAGTACCGCAACGATGGATTATTTTGAATTATACATCAGTAATAACAATTGCTGCATGATCGCATATCTGTTTTGCGGTTTTTTTACCACAAACCTCATCGCTTTGAATTTGATATCACTATAATGCATGGGATTGTCTCCATAATGTACATGAACGCTCGAGTTAGTTTAAAAATTTTGAATTCTACATTAATTCACTTCAAGTGAGTGTCAGAATAGGAATGTGGGATTACTCAGAATCGAGAGTACGAAGCTGGAAGCATGGATTCTCCCAACAGGGACTTCCGAGCTTTGACAGTTGATCTGCCATCTGGTTGAAGCTACATCTGTCAAATTAGTTGTCATTCATTAAGTCGGTTCTGCCAAATCACCATGCAAGGATTAAGCCTTCAACAACACGTGCAAATAATAAAATTGTTTTATCAGAATGGATGTTCTGTTCGGGCAACGTACCGCGCGCTTTTGCCTATTTTACGGTTGCCATAATCGTCCTAGCGAGAGGACTATTCACAATGTGGTGGATAAACTTGAGCCCACTGGTTTAGTAAACGATCTACCATCAACCGTACGTCGACGAAACGCAAAATATGCAGAAAACATCGCTGCTATCTGTGAGAGTGTGTAGGAGAATCCGAGGCAGTCGATTTCGCGTCGCTCACAAGAACTCAGCCTTTCGCAGACCAAAACTTGATGAATTTTGCGTCGTGGTTTGGGCCTGCACCCGTACAAAATTCAATTAACGCAGGAACTGTACTTGCGATGCATTGTTTGGAACCTTTGGTGTAGTAATGAATATTACTGGAGTTTTTTCCCTCTTGAAGATTTTCACTTGGTGATCGAAACACGTGTCGAGGTGTTAAAATAACGGTTTGGTGTTCCCGTCAGTTGGGCTACCTATCGGGCGCGTCCCCAGGTGGTGGATAGGGAAACGACCAGGGGACTGGAGGTCCTGTCTGGGAAGCCAATGTGGCCTTATGGTCGGGGTCGACAGACTCCTGGTCAGTGGCAGATATAAGTAGCGTGAGGGGAACTAAAACTCCACAAAAGCCTTTGCGAAACATGCCACCGTAGACCAGCCTATCCAAGCTAAGGTGCAAAGAATCGTTCTGACAGCTGAATGGCCGCGGGGTGATATGCGGTTACGAATGATCCCCTTGGGCGAAACCTCATTGTAATCAGGCTACCTCTGGTAATGCTGGGCACTACCAGAGGTGACCAATTCTTCCCTTGCTACTCGTGGGAACACACATGAATGAAACAAACACAAAAACAAAAACCAATCCCGAGCCTGGATAGAAGTGCTCACCTCAATCTGAGACGGTGGCCCAATCTACCGCTTGGAATGAGGCTGGACATAACAGATCATCTCGTGATGTAATACAAAGGCCAAGGCGTGAACGCATTTGCGACGCCGAGGCCAAAAGGAGACAGAGAGCGAAGGAGGCAGGAGTGGCAGCAACTATAACTACGCCTTCCTCCTCCCCCCTCCACCTCCAACAGCAAGGACACTTCCAGAAGCGGGCGCCAAGAGCTCTGCCTTGAATAAAGGGAAGGAACCGGCTGCCTCTGCAGGAAAGCTCCCTCACTTGTGCACCTCCACGAAGGGAACCCCAAAAAGGTTGAAGAAGACGCGCAACGACAGTAATGTCGCTGCACCTTCCAAAACTTTCGCGGAGGCCACCCTGAGACACCTCAAGGTTGCCAAAGAGAGTGTGTGTTTGGCGAATCTTGGCCTATACCTGCAAATATAAAGATGTACCCTAGTGACCTGTCCACCTTCCTGGAGAGGGCAGGATGGACGATGACCTAGGAGGACAAATCCTCGGGGTACAATGGGTCACATGTGGCCTGAGTGCTGTGGGTCTACACACGGTTTGATGTTAGGAAAAAACTCCAGTAATATCCAGGAACTGAAGGTAAGCGATCATAGACGATGGCGTGTGTTCGCATCTTCAGCAATGAGGTCGATTTCTGGAAGAATGGGTACGTGAACAAATAAAATTGTCGAATTTGAAACGAACCGATACACATGAGATCCAAGAGTCACTGTTAGGTGTGGATTTTGGGCTGTCCGCAATGACATGTGGTTTCAATATGACGGCGCTACGTGCCACACAGCTCATGCCAAATGTGGCATAAGCTGTGTGGATATTTTGTACGATCGATTCGAGGGTATGGCCATCTCACGTGGAGGTATTGTGAACTGGCCACCGATATCTTGCGATTTTACTCCGTTAGTTACTCCGTGGGGTTTTCCTAAGTCGCAGGTGTATGCGAATAAGCCACAGGACCGCTGTGTGCCACAGGACCGCTGTGTGCCACAGGACCGTCATGGAAAACTGGATATTTTGGATGCGCTCCATCTGGATAAGAGCACGTGGCGGATATTTGAACGATGTTACTTAACACACAAAATGGCATCGATAGGTCTTTCAAACGAATGAAAAATGTCGATGATAGTCACACAACTTTGTTTAATTCAAATTTAACGATAGGAAGCGCTTTATTTGTTTATTTGATTCCAAAGCCGAAAAACATTGCACTCATAATCGAGTAGACAGCACTGCTTCAATATTTAGTGGTATTGGGCCGATCATGGTGATGATGACTCTCTTAACTACTGATATCAAAAGATGAACATTTTAATATAATTGTGAAACTACAAATTATTATCATTATATTTATGAAATTATGATTTTCAGTGCGACCGTAACAAAGATGGAGTTATAAGTATATCCGAGCTGAAGGAGTTCATAGAGACTCAAGACAATATTGATATAAGTGAAGAGTTGGCTGAAAGGATCTATTATCAGTTTGATACGAACAAAAATGAACAGATCGATTTCACAGAATTTGTGGAAATGGTAAATAGCCCATTGTTCAAAAATACTTTTGAAAGATTAACGAGAAGGTTAGTTATTTTTGAATATGTTATTTTATTTAGAGTACTAATAGAAAACCAGTCTCGAAAGTATTTCCAAGTTTTCGTCAATCCCACTTCCTAAGTTTTCCTCAAGTTTTCTAGTGAAAACAGCATTTTTAACGTTTGTTCGCTCAACTCCCAAACGGAGCATTATGCCAAATGTGTATCATATCCAAACTTGTAGAAAAAATTCTACAAGGGAATAATTATAAATGTCTTTTCATGAGCAGATGCGATTCTAAATATCTTCTTATAAGCAACAGTAAAGGTAATATAGTCACGTTCCAATCTTTCTGGATCGCTTGAATTCTATAAAAAACAGATTATTGTCGCTGTAAAAACACAAATAGTTTTTTACCGCAAATCGAATTTAAGTTGTTGGTTATTTTATGTCTGCTACTCTTCAACTATATATTTCGTTACTGATATTCATGTGTCTGGGAGCTGAAACAAATGTATATACAGTCGTGTTTTGGAGAATTTGAATGTGGTTGTGGGTCTTATGAATGAGCACTAAATCGAAAACAATCATCTGGTTGAAACATGGAAGAAAATGGAAGAATAAGAACGCAAAAAAGAGGCGCAAGAAAACACAATGAAAGAGAGAAAGCGAAAAGAGGAGTAGGACCAAAGAATGAAAAAAAAACAGGAGAAAAGTACAAGAAATGAAAGTGGAAATAGAAGAACAAGAACGGTGATAGGAAAATAAATTGGATGAGCGCAGAGAGAAAAATGTCAAGAGGAACAGCGGAAATGAATAAAGAATTTCTATGTGGTTGTGGGTCTGATAAATGAGCAATAAATCGAAAACAAACAACAGGTTGAAACACAGAAGGAAATAAAAGAATGATAACGTAAAAAAGAGGCACAAGAAAATACAATGAAAGAGAGGAAGCGAAAAGAGGAGAAGAACAAAAGAATGCAGTATACCACAGCCAACTCGGAATCCTATACCTACAACCACATGAAATCCTGCAGAAGTACGGAGCAGATATCCAGAGACTAATCTGTTTGGACTATCCCTAAGCCCCAACGGAAATTGTAGATTGGGGTACAGGTCGTCGCCAACGGTTTGAGGAACACTGAAATGCAGCAAGTTTGTAAGCTTAGCTCCATACCTAATGACGCATGCCTTATTGATATCCCCGCTTGGACTCGTGGAAGCGAAAAGTGCTGCCGAAAAGATTAAAATGCAGTTGAGGAAAATAACCGAGTCAACGTTGAAGCAGAAAATCAACATGCGCATACAAACCAGCTATACATTTTGAGAGTCGTATAGAAAGCTATTGGAAATAGCTAAGGCCTCAAAATATAAGGTCAATGAATCCACCACCTGCAGGGATATTCGTAAGTTGCAGCGGAGTTGCCAGCATCGACCATAAAAAATGGACAACCGATACGTGTTACATCTGAAAGACTATATCAAGAGGGACCAGATCTATCAGAAAAGAGGAAGCCGGAATGAAGATGATGTGTTGAAATTGGTCTAATCTGGCTCACCAAGGAGTTCGACCTCTTTGGTCTCCAAGTATAGTGCATATGTCAAAGAGTACTGCTCAGTGGAATTTCATATTCCATATCGAAAGTGGGCGAGCCCAGAAATATACCAGAACAACTGCATATAACTTAAAAAGGAGAACAATTCCTCATTATCGATAGAGTTACTATTGAGTCAAATATCGCTATTACGCTGAAAAGTGAAGTTAAAAGACGATGAGAACTTTACCTTTACACTTCAAGAAAGGACTTTCCTTCACACTTCAAGAAAGGACCCACAACGAGTTCGCAAGTGAACACATTGTGAAGACATTGTGTGGTTATAATAACTTCAGAGTAGAAAGGGGGGCTGTCCCAAGATATAGATGATTATAAAAGACCCCTACTTGGTGATTTTTTTGTCCAGAAACAACACCGTAATCATGCCTCAGCCACTGTATTCACCAGATTTGACCCCCTGCTTTTTTCCCAAGATTGAAGAGACCCATAAAAGGATGGCGTTTTGCGACGATTGGGGAGACAAACATCGAATCGCAGAGAGAGCATAAGGGCATACTAAAAAGTGCGTATAAGAACTGCTTGAGGATTGGGAATAACGGTGGCACAAACAAACTATGTTTTGATTGCATTCCCTATATCTCACCATTATGGAAAGCTATTGCTTTTGTCGATTTCTCCAGAAATATTTTCACCAGACCTCTGATTCAGTTTATATGATATATTCATATCAATTAAAAAGTCTATTCGTTTTGGGACTGTAGGCTTTCACGGCTGGCGTCAATGTTTTTGTTGGTTTCCGGGTTTTGCCGTGGTCTTCTTTGGTTATCTAAAAACGTTTCAACTGCAACTGCGACAATTGAAACGTTCAGTTGACATATCAACTGAAACTGAAGCTCTCATATCTGCCAGGCCATTTATAATGCTGATTTTTGGCGCACTTTCTGTAATGGCGGGTTCGCGCGTTATTTCCGCGCGATTTGGGTGACATGGTTTCGTTTTGGCGCCTTTCAATGCTGTGTGCCAACAAGAATACATTTAGAAGCCATAGAAATACTCAAGCAACAAGAGAACTCTAACAAAAAAGAAGAGGTGGTGGTGGTAGAGGTGGTGGAATATGTTTTTTCATCAAATCGCTGTATAAATACAAATTATATTACTCTTCTATTTCGGCAAATGGTCTAGAGCAGCTATGGATTATAATCAATATAAACAACCAAAAAGTAGCCTGTGGAGTTGTTTATCGCCTACCAGGAACAAATGTAGAGGACTGTATGCAGGAGTTAGCTAATGTACTGGAACGAGTGTATTTGGAAACATCTATTGTGGTGCTAGTTGGTGATATTAATATTAATTTGTTAAACTGTGACTCTCGCGACACTCAACTATTCACTGCCCTAGTTTCTTGTTTCAAATTGTAGAACATTCTGCTCGTATAACAACAACTTCTGAATCTCTGATTGATATAATTTGCATTAGTAAGGAAGTAATGGTAAGAAATTCTAATACACTTGATATGAATGGTATAACTGATCATCTAATGGTATTTTGCGATATTAATTTCGAAGGCGAAGATTTCAATCATGAACTTTTTTCTCAAGATGCTGCTAACTATGCCAGATATTAATTCCAAACTAAATTTTCTTAACGAATGCATCATTATGCTTTTCGACAAACGTGCTCCAATTTGCACTGTAAACAGAAAACATAAAGCATCCCCGTAAATAACTTATAATATCAAATTGATGATGAAAAACCCGTGATAGAGCTCATGCCAAATATCTTAAAGAAAAGACAGCAGCCGCTAGACAGTACTATGTAACTTTACGCAACTACGTCAATGACGCAGTAAAACGTAAAAAACAGCATTTTGAACAAAATTAAAAACAATTCAAAAATGACATGGAGAAATCTTGCAGATTGGGATGTTACTACAAAATCATCCTCGCAAACCAATAGCCTGCCAATTGAAGTACGTAGACCTGAAGAAATCAATGACTATTTTTTAAACGTGGCTGGAAATTCAATAGTAAATAATGACACTCTTTCATTCTACAATAATAATAAATTGAACGCTCCTATGAACTTTTCCCTCACCTATATATGTGATGATGATATTTTGACTGCTGTCAAGGAAATAAAATGTAATGCTTTAGGTATTGACGATATAAATATCAAGATGATTTCTTTAGTGATACCACACTGTATTGATGAAGTTAAACATATTTTCAACGAGTCCTTCAGACAGGGTATTTTTCCAGATGTTTGGAAGGTTGCTAATATAATTCCAATTCCGAAAAAGAATGCACCTACCACGTTCAATGACCTACGCCCTATCAGCATTCTGCCCTCATTCTCTAAAATATTCTAGGAAAATGTTTCCCGTCAAATAAGAGCTTTTTTTGAAGAAAATCGAATACTCCCGTACGAGCAGTCTGGGTTCCGCAAAAGAACACGGAACACAGACTGCCCTCTTGAAAGTAATCGACGATCTTGCGAGATTCAGAGATCAATAAAAAGTCACCATTTCAGTACTGCTTAATCAAAGTAAAGCTTTCGATTTAGTTAATTTCGATTTAGTCATCAGCAAGCTCAAGTTCATATGATTCGATGACATTTCTCTTAAATCGATGACCAGCTGTCTCACAGGCCGATCACAGAGGGTCAAACTAGATGATTATTCATGGTCATCCCTAAAAGAAACAATCTCAGGTGTACCGCAGGGAAGTATATTAGGACCCTTGATGTTTTCACTGTTTATTTTTGATTACCTCACTTTCTTATCATATTGTCAAGTACATCTATACGCAGATGATATACAGTTATATTTGTCTTCTCATAACACCGATACAGAAAGTTGCGTGGCTAATATAAACACAGATTTGCACAAAAAATTCCTATACTCGGAGAATCATGGACTTAAAATCAATCCAAATAAAACTTTGGCCTTATGCATAGGGTCTCAAAGACAAATTGTAGAAACTCAGTGTAACTTTAGACTCACTCTCGATAATGCAGACATTGACTGGGTAGACAGTGCTAAAAATCTTGGCGTAACCATAGATAGCTCTTTGTCTTTCCATGAACATGTATCATTCTTCAAACTCAAATCGCTATATAAATTCAATTATCAGTTATCAGAAGAAATGAAACTCAGGTTAGTTAAAATTCTTATTTACCCCCATATCGAGTAAATCAAATCAAATCAAAATATACTTTATTGTCCGAAGATTTGCATCTTATTGACAAAGTCCAAGAAATACAATGTTAATATAAAAAAAAGTACTAAAAAAGTATAAATGTAGATATAAAAAAGTTCCAAAAATGTATAAATGTCAAAAAAAAAGTTCTAAAAATGTATAGATAAAATCCACCATGTATAAAGTGATAGTACAAAGAATAAATTGCTAATATATTGTTAAAAGGATTCGCTAAAATACTCTTCCAAACTATAATAGGGTCTATCAACAAGTAGGTTCTTCACCGCCTTTTTGAAATGAATGTTGCTTAAATTTGCAGATCTCATTTCTTATGGTAAATGATTGAACAATTTACCACTATTATAGTAGATGGTATCCTTGATTAAATTCGAAGTTGAGATGGGAGTATTGTTGTTCGGTGTATTACAATTTTTTGCCGCAATATAACAAACAGAAGTTACAACGTATACAAAATGCTTGCATGCGATTCGTATGCTATATACCATATGGTGAACATGTCACCCCATTTTTGTTAAAAATGAAGGAGCTGAATGAGAGGTACAGAGTCCAATATTTGATGAAAATGTTTTTGTTTAAGTTGCTTCAAACTAAAACAACTAGTTATTTATATAGTTTATTAAGCAGGCATTCTGACATACATATGGTCAATTTGAGAATTAACTCATTCAACATACCTAGGCACCGTACTTCCAAATTTCAAGGATGTTTTTCTTATATGGCCCCTTCTTATCTGAATGGAATTTTACCCCTTTTAAATCATAATATTTATCAATTTAAGAAAGAAATAAAATCACAGATGCTTACTGCTCAGTGTTAATTTGAAAAATTGAAAATTCAATGTATGGTAGTGCAATGAAATTGTTAAATTGACCAAAATAATGTTAAGAATATTAAGTCTTATTAGCAACTATATGATGTATTATTTTTTTCTCTTCTCTATTATTGTTGTGATAGTAAATAAGTGTGTTTATAATTATTTTCTTATACTCACTGTATAATTTTTAGGAGGGGTGGAAGATAGCCGTTGGCTAACTCTTTTCCTTTTATGTATAAATGTATTTTTATGCATAAAATCTGTTTAAAATCTGTTTTTCCGTTAATCAGCTATCGCCCCCATACGAACGACAACTCTCAGAAGTTGAGAACTTGTGCGAGCTAAGGACTAACGAGGTCTTACCTTTTAACGTGTGATTCCTAACACGGATATTATTATTTTTATTACATCTACCAAAGATCGGGCTGATCAATTGGACTGAATGAGTATTCACTGAGATATTACAGTTCAAAGTAGACTCATAAAATCGGAAAAAACTTTTGAAATAACCTAATACATTTATATTTTAGAACTTGAACGATGTTCATGAATTGTTTGTACTTTCATTTGAGTTTTCTTTTCAGAATATGTAAGTTTATTGTAGTAATACCAAATCGAAAGAAAGCACTCACTCTACAAAGGACACTTACAACTACTGGCCAATATGAAGCGAGTTTCAAATTCCAGAAGAGTACCGTTCGCATTTTGATATTATCTGTTCTCCAGATATGTTTATTTTACATCAATGAGGCCTATAAGTCTGAGGATAGAGAGGGTCCTTATTATTGCTATTTTGCTTTTTTACCTTGCCGAAAATTTGAAATGTATCGTTACTTGACTTATTGCTTTGTTCATTCAAGGTGAGTACATAAAAAGGGGGGTCTATAAAATTTACATCTTTCTTTTGTTTACTGTACTTCATTTTTTACCCTTTTATTTTTGGAACTTAGGGATTATAAATTTACGAGTTATTGTATAGTATTTCCAATACCAATTGGAACAGCACAGAGAAGGAATTCTCGCCTCGACATAGGCGTCGGCATATTATTTTAAAGTGGTGGTTTTTCAGTTTCTTATTTTTACAATCATAGCAATTGATCACCCCATGAAAAAGTTATCTCAACTGAATTTTTCCACCATGGGTAATTATGAAAAACTTCGAAATTTAAGGTAGTTTATTTTCCGAATCGAAAACTTTAAAATACAATGAAAACACAAATAATCACACCGAATTCACGTCAAAAATATATTTACAAATTAATAGAGGCCAACAAAATTGCTAAAAAAATCAAAATTCTTCTTTGCTATATTCGGATGAGGTGGAATCATCATCGGGTTGAATAACTATCGGATTTATGGAACTTTGCACATAATATTTGTTCTCTTCTTTTATAACGTGGGCCACACAGTTCTTCCACACATCACTATTACCTACTTCATTCACCACTTGCCTTAAATTGTCAAGCACTACAGCATTCAAAGTCGATGACTGATTATATTTCCGCAAGCTTTCATTCATTTGGCCAAAACATTTCAACTGGATTGAACACACAATAGTATGGAGGCAAACGTGGGAGTATATGACCATGTGTTTCAAACATCGAATCAATAATACACTCTTTTTTGAAATTACGTTGTTTTCTGGTCAACAATATCTGCTTTTTTTGTATTATTGTTTGGTGTTGGAATATTTGGGAGAAGCTGCTCACTGAACCAGCTTTCGAATAAAGCCGCAGTCATATCTTCGTGGTAAGCAGTAGACGAATCTTTTATATTTTTGGCCGACAGAAGCAAAGCGTTAGGTACGAAACCACTTTCATTCCCGGCATGCAAAATTATAACACGTTTTCGCCTTGAAGAAGGTGTGTTCAAAACACAATACTTGGTTTCGTCTACCCAGCCATATTTGACATCATGGGTGTCAAACCAAGTTTCGTCGAGGTAGATTATATGTCTGCTGGATTCTCGGTAGCTTTTCATTCGCCTCAAATATTCTTGTCGGAGTTGAACAATGCGTGTCGATTCCATTATGGCCATCCGATTGTTCAATTTTTCATATTTGAAACCACAAGACAATAAGACACCTCGTAGAGTTTCTAAAGATTTGCAATTGTAATCGGGATAGTCGACTAATTTATACCAAATCATTTCCAAGGTTGGGACTTCATTTTTTTGGTATATACCATAAATTGTCCGCCGAATCACATCTTTTGTAGCACCATCAACATTTGCGAATTTTTTATTCCTTTGTTTTCGTTTCATTGCATGGTCAATGACATCCCCTATTTTAATGACTCGAAGAACTGTTGAACAAGATAGTTTCGTTAACTCGCATATTCTATTTACAATTCTGTGAAATGTGACAGTTTTTCTTCTTCAAGCATTCATAAATATTTAAAATTACTCGCTGAACTTGAACATGCAAGTCCTTATTTTCAAATTCCGGATCCCTGTCGATTGACACAGATTCCTCACACGTAATGTTATCATTTGTTTCAAAAGGTCTCCAGAAAGCCATATTGATGGAAGTACCCAAAAACACAAGATTTTCACAAAAATCGGTTTAAACGATGAGATTGGAACCTTTGGTGTGAAAGTTCAAAACTTTTTCTAGAGATCAATTACCCTAACACCAAACTGATATTTTTGCACTCGACGCGCGTTTCGCTAAAAAGGTTAACATCTTCAGAATAACCAAATTGATACTGAATCTAAAGACAAGGGTTAGCTGTTCATATACCTAAAGTTTTTTGGTCAGATGTGGACTTTGTTTGTTGAATGATGATTATCCTAATTGATTTTCCGGTAATTAACTAGTGGAACCACTACCTGCAAATTAATTCGTCCGCTTTTTAATCTATTATTGACGAATTAATTTGCAGATAGTGGTACCACTAGTTAATTACCGAAAAATCAATTAGGATATTCATCATTTAACAAACAAAGTCCACATCGGACCAAAAAACTTTATATATATAAACAGCTAACCCTTGTCTTCAGATTCAGTAACAATTTGCTTCGCCTGAAGATGGTAACCTTGTTAGCGAAACGCGCGTCGAGTGCAAAAATACCAGTTTGGTGTTAGGGTAATTGATCGCTAGAAAAAGTTTTCAAAAATCGATTTACAAAACCACTCACTACCTCACCTAACCCTACGAACACACGGCACTGATAAGGAAATATTGTGAAACGGACAAAAAATTAGTATTCAGTCAGTCCAGCTAGCCGATCCTTTATTCCTCATCTACGTTTGATAGCACGTTAACTAACTATCTGGGCGACTAGGAGCCACAGGCAAGAAATGTTTATGACTGTAATCTTATTTTTTTGCCGTTCCAATTGGGAATGGATAGACTATAATTATTATTTGTTATACAGAACGATGATAAGTCTCGTAAATCGTAAGAGATACAGAATTGGTTTGATCATAGCAAAGTTGCTGACTGGATGTATCGTCATCTGAACGGCATGCTTCATAACCATAACTCTCGCACATTCGGTTCAATTAACCTATATTAAATCTTTCAGTGAGATGCATTTGTATGGGAATATATTCCTTCAACTTCTCTTGGGTATACCAATTGAAGTAATACATAAGTGGAGAGTCTTTCCCATATATTTCTTGGGTGTTCTGGGAGGATCCCTGACTCATGCGGTGATAAATAGAGAAGTTGGAGCAATTGGAGCTAGTGCAGGAATATCTGCATTTCTTACAATCCCCATTGCAGCAGTCATATTAGTGAGTATGTCGGAATTTGAGATGGCGGTACACATTTTTTGTGGCTTGCCTGTATGTCATATAATGTTTTTTCCAAATTCAATTTTCCGATTTGAATTGGAAGGGAGAGACTGACTTTTAGGAATGAAAGGTTTTGGCTTTCTATTTCTTCATCTTCATTATATAAATGTGGGAATATTCCAAAGGAAGGAAGAGCCATATTTGACAACATCATGGGTGTCAAACCAAGTTTCGTCGATTAAATGGTACAAAAGTTGCATTTTTGGTATGCAAGATATTCTCAATTCGACAAAATCACCAACCTTTTCTGAGATATTCGCAAAAACTGAAAATGGCAGTTTGTTTGAAGGTGATTGACAATGTTTCGTGATGAATTTCACTAGTTCGGACTTCCATTGTCTACTATATAAAATGATTTGAAATCCCTGAAACAAGTAAAAAATAATAATTAAAAAAGAATAGTTGAAAATAACAATTATATTAAGCAACATTAAACCTGAAATGAAATGATAGTGAAATAACCTACAAGTAAAAATATAATAATTGAATAAAAAAATTAAAGGAATGAAAAAAGAAAATGATAAAAAAATAAAAAAGTGTAGAGATTCCAAGTCACGTTAGTTCACGACGTTTCGATTGTTGGTATCTACAATCGTCTTCGGGTGAAATTGAAAATGGCAGATTTGGCTCTGCTACCACCATTTTCAATAAAATCAAAAAATGACAAAGGAACTTTCTGCTTTATTCGATAATTTTCATAATATGGTTCAACATATTTTTCAATGCGACGTTTCGTTCATTGAAATCCATCATCAATATATTTTTTCTAACACATTTTATACATTTCGGTAGTCATTGTAATTACAAATGCATTGACATATAACAACATATATATTTCTCGACGTTTTTTTTTTAAACACTCCATCAAAATTCCATATTTGAACAATGAGAAATAAAATTTCTGAATATGGTTGCAAGCACATAATTAAAAGTATCGTAATACACCGCAATGAGAAAGAAACATTTGCGAAAGAGAATGTAACGAAAATATAACTTAAGGCATTCCGTTATGATGTTCATTTTCTACTATTTTTTAAGTCACCGTCTCACGCGATATCGCATTAAATGTTCAAATTATCAACCATCATTTCTTAAACAAATACTTGGTCTAGATATAGTGTGCTTGTGGCAGTTCTCTAACATCTGTGGAGTGATAACTCATGATTGAATCTTTCAATTCCTCAATATTTTTAAAATTTGTTATGGATCTATACTTTATTTGTGAAGTCATAAAACAACAATAAAAATTAATTGGCGCGCCGAGGCGACTTCATTGATTCCAGTGGCGCATTTGCTTTTTCAGCTGCAGAAAAACCCGGAGAAACCTGCAGCACCACATCATCTGAAGATCTTGATCTGCTAGAACAGTTTATGACACGACTATCGTCAAACTTAAACCAGTCCGTTTCGTCTTTGACCAAATTCAACGCCAGAACCACAGTGAACAATGACTGCATGAATATTATAATAGTGGTTTACTAGACTGAAGTGTTCATTTATTTCGAACCTTCGAAATAGTTTGGTGCTTTCGTCAGAGGTTGAGTCTTGTTTGAAGATCATCAGTGTTATTATTGGATTGACTGGTGCCTTAGCTATAGTTTCCTTATAACAGTCAGTTAGTTTGGCGCATGTTTGGCAATACAGTCGATCATCACCTGTTAAAAATTCCATTTTCAGATGATTAAACATATTTTATGGAGCCTCACAATCGTCATCGGTTGATGACTGGACTAATTCCTCCGAGAGATGACTATTTATGGGTCATTCGAGTACTTTCACTTATCTCCGCTTTTCTTTTTCCGCTTCACCGGTTCAGTGGGAGATGACCGTTTGGCTGCGGTTGACCATTTTTCGCTTGATTATAGGTTTCCATATGTTGCGTATCTCTACGCTAGCTTGGCTGAATACATTGTTGGACAACACGTGTGCGGCTTTTTTGAATATCCTCCTGAACTAATGTTCTTTCCTGTGCTTGATCTCAGCTTGGTACCACTCGATGTAATGTTGATGGGTCCAAACATGCTCTGCTCTACCTGATTTGCTGGTATTTCCTCGCCGTATCTGTTTCTTGTGCTCGGCAATGCGAACATTCAATGACCTCTTAGTTTCACCAATATAAGATTTTCCGCACTCACAGGGTTCCGGTGAATGCAATTCTTGGAATCGCAGTCCGCGTTTGGTGGCCTGGTTTTCGTAAGGCTGCTACGGATAGTGTTTCCGGATCTGAGGCAGGTTTTGATGTTGTACTTGGACCCAATCCTTTCTTATCCTTTCCGACAATCCACTGATGTAGGGAAGTGCAAGCACTGGTTGTGACGGCTTCTTTTCCTTGAGAGGCTCCTGCTGTCTCTTAGCCAAAATCTATTTCACCATCACTTTGGAGTAGCCATTCCATTGAAGAGCATTCTTGATGACATCTAGTGGCTTCTCGAGACCTTCCTTCGTATTACAGAGCCCAAAAGCACGGTCTGATAGAATCTTGATTATTCTTCTTTTAGTCAATTGATGGTGGTTGGATTCGTGGTTCAGATACTGTCTCGTGTTAGTGAGTTTTCGGTATACAGATGTTTCCCACTTAGTGTCGGTCCTCTTCATCAATACGTCTAAGAATGGCACTTGTGAAAGTGATGGAAGGTCTTACGCTGTTGATGTGTTTCAGGAAAGCATCTTTTTCAGTATTCCTCTGTACACACACAGTGAGGGAAATCTCCGCTAAACCGGAGATGCGGAAAGAGAAAAGTGTAAGTACTCGAATGACCCATAAATAGTCATCTCCCGGAGGAATTAGTCCAGTCATCACCCAAAGACGATTGTAGATACTAACAATCGAAACGTCGTGAACTAACGTGACTTGACATCCCTTAATTTTAATTTTTTTTGTCTAATTTTTCTATTTTTTACTTGTATTTCATCTCACTGTAATTTCATTTTAGGGTTTTTTGCTTGATATAATTGTTATTTTCAGCTATTCATTTTTAATTCGTCTTTTTTAGTTCTTTCAGGGTTTTCAAATCATTTTATATAGTATCAGACAATGGAAGTCGGAATTAATGAAATTCGTCATGAAATATTGTCAATCACCTCAAACAGGACCATTTCCTATCCATCTTCCTGGCATAGTTGTATTGAGGACATTTCTGCACATTCTCCTGCGATGTGGTGGAGCTCCGTCATGTGGAACATATTCATATTCTCCTATTATCATATCATAGAGTTTTTTCAGAAGAAAACATTCAAACTTTCAGAACATTAATAAAAAATGAATCGTGGGATGACATTTTCATAGAAACATGCCCAAACGAGTGTTTTAATACTACTCTTCAATACTATTTTGAATTAGTTTTTCCAGTGATATGTATCAAAAATCCAGGGAGAAAAATCTAAAAATATCAACTTTCTTTCACCAGAACTCCAACAATTAAAAAACCAAATGATATTTTATTCGGAATGTGCTAAAGTAAATGAAAACTACACAGAAATGAGCAAAAAAATAACACAGACTTACAGAGAGAAATTGAAGTCTACTCACAAACGATATGTAGATGAGCACATAAATGCTTCAAAAAATAAATCGAAATCTATGTGGCAAATGATACACAAAATTAAAGGGGAGAACCCATCAAATGAAGTTAAAATTCACCAGAATGGTATTCGACTCCCAGACAGCGAAATTGCAAATAATTTCAATATACAATTTTCCAAATATGTGGTCCAACAAAATACAAACCTCAATTATATAGTTGATAACATACAGGTTTGTCCCAAATCAATTTTTTATCATCCTCTAACAGAGTATGATGTTATTGAGTTGATTAGAAGCTTGAAAAATTCCAACTCAAGTAGCCATGATGAAATATCAAACAATCTTCTCAAAAAATCTGTTTTTGAATTGTGTTGTCCTATAAAACATATTATAAACCTTTCCACTGAACATGGAGTATTTCCTGAAATCTTGAAAATGGCAATTGTCTCTCCTGTGCATAAAAGAGGAGACAAAAACCTGTACGAAAATTACAGGCCAATTAGTCTACTCTCAAGTATCTCCAAGGTTTTTGAGTTGAATATCAAAAATCAGTTATTGTCTTTTTTCGCAAATAATAAACTTCTTTCCCCAAATCAACACGGATTTACTAAAAGTAAAAGCACAGAGACAGCACTTTACCAATTTAACGACCATATAATAAATGCACTCGATGGCAAATTAAGTATTTGCGGTTTGTTCATAGACTTTTCAAAAGCATGCTACTACGGAAATTGCAAAGATATGGTGTGAGGGGTGTTGCCTTGAATTTGATGAAGTCTTATTTAGAAAACAGAGTTCAGAGCGTCAAGATTGGAGATAAAGTTAGCAATTTGGCAAATATCAAACATGGGGTACCTCAGCGTTCAATTCTTGGACCTTTACTATTCCTGATATATGCAAATGATTTGATGAGTTATTTTCATGAAATGACGACAGTTCAAGTAATAACATATGCGGACGACACAAACTTGCTATTGGTAAATCTACTTTCATCACATCACAATATTTTTTTTAATTTCACTATTTTGGCGAAATTTTCTAATGAGCCATCTACAAAAAACCTTTCCTTCTGTTGAAGTCCGTCAAACGCAAACATGGACTTTACTGACTCGATAAGGCTTGAATTTATTTTTCTTTAAAATTTTCCGTACAGACGTAGTGGATATGGCCGAATTATGAGTACTCTCCCTCAGGGATACTTCCTTGTTCTTATTCCACAAATCCTAAATCAACTGAATGTCACTTTATCATTATTGTGAATCTTCTTTGAACTCACCTGAAACGCCGACTTCAATGCCACCACATTCAATAATCGTACATTTTCTTTTGGAGGGTTTTTCAAAGGATCCATAATTTCGTAAACTATTTTCGATACGTTGAAAATATCTATGATTAGGTTGTCGTCGTTCAGGATACCATTCCTGATACATTGCCAGAGATTTGGTAACTTCTCAAACATCTCGAATAAACAAAAAGCATATCCACTTTTTCGTCATTGGAAAAATTCACGTTTTTCCCTCAGAATCGCTCACCAAATTGAATAACCGTTTTATTTTGTGTTTAACAATTAACTTGATATTCACATTCATGTACACAGATCGGAAAAGTCTAGGGATACTTTTAAAAATGGCAATCATTTTTTTTAGATCGCTTTAGGGAAAAAAAAGTTGACGGATGATTATTAAACGAATGTAACTTACAACAAAAATTATTAAATGGTCAAAAATACTGAGTGCGCATTTAAGCAAAACTAAAAAAAAATATGGCTCTTCTTTGGCACCCCGAAAAAAAATCATAATACAAAAAAAATTGGAATCAGTACAAAGTATAGCCTCCACGCTGGTTTATTACGGCCCTACATCTATTGTGCATCCACAAAATGAGATTGTCAATGTCTTGTTGAGGTACATTTGCCCATTCAGCGATTAAAAGCTCTCTCAATTGAAACGTTGTGTGAATGTTCCCCATATGCGGAGTAATTCTTCGTTGAAGCATGTCCCACACATGCTCGATGGGATTCAGGTCCGGTGATTGTGCTGGTGAGCGATTTGGTGAGGGAGCGATCTGGAAAAACGAGATCGGTTCTGCCGCCGATCATGATTCCGCCCCATAGCATTACTGTACCACCTCTGTATGTGTGGACTTCCTGGACGTGTCTCAAACGTTCATTATTTCCAGGTCGTCTCCACAGTCTTACTCGACGAGAATCTGGATGAAATCCAAATCAGGATTCGTCTGTAAACAAAACTGTGGCCCAATCATTTGCATCCCAGTTTTGATGTTCTTGACACCACTCTAATCTTCTACCGCGATTGCCTCTCGACAAAGGTGGACATCTAAGTGGCCTTCTGTTGTGGAGATCTGCTTCATGCAGTCGATTTCTGACAGTATCACGACCAATGGTTACCTGGTGCGTCTGCTGCAACACGTTAACTAACTCAGGTGCTGTGATTGTCGGTTGTTTTCTTGCGGTAAAGACCAAAAATCGGTCTTGAACTGCAGTTGTAGCACGTCCTCGCCCTGAATGTTGTTCGGCTGGACTGCCAGTTTCACGGAAACGCCGCCACAATCGACTGATAACACTTTGGGAGACCCCCAAACGAAGAGCTACATCATTTTGTCGCATGCCACCTTGAAGAAGCCCTACAGCTCTATTCATCTCAGCCAATGGTAAGTGATGGCGTTCCATATTAAAGCACAATATTTCCAGTTTAATTGCTGAGCAAGAACTGCATAGAATGTACAAACTCAACACTTTCAGATTATTCATTTTAGCCGAAAACCTACAGTTTGTAAAAAACTTGATAAAAGATTAGTTACCGTTTTTGCAGGCTTTGTTCAATCCATAGAAATCTACAGGGTGGTCGAGTGTACCAATTTAATCGAAATTAAACGACCTCATGCATTTATTTTTATGATATTTAGTATGTTATAAAAATATCCCTAGACTTTTCCGATGTGTGTATTTCATGGCTTACTTCAAAAAAAGAAATTATCGCTTATCATATTTCTCCTGAATATCATATATGACTTTTTTGATACTGTTTTGTATTAGTTAATTCTTGTTAATATTCTCAATTTCTGAACAGATATATTCGGGTAGCTAGAAAATATTTGGAAATTATGAGTGGCTTTGTATTGATACAAAGATTATTGGTTTCCTTTTACAAGACAACCCCAGAAATCTATTTGGATTTCAGTGAATATAAATATTTAGGATCTCAATGAACAACATCACCGACGGGAGAACTCTTTTTGGATTTCAGTAACATTCGAAAATTCAAACTCTCAATAAAAAAATGATAGAATATTCATGAAGTGTTTTCGGGAAAAAAGTGTTTCCATAAGAAAAACAACTCTCAGAAGTTGATAAACATGTGCGAGCTAAGGACTAATGTAACATATATGTTGTAATATATCAATGAGTTTGTAATTACAATGATTACCAAAATGTATAAAAAAATGTACAGGTCCGTATTTAAAAAAATAATATGATGATGGATTTCAATGAACGAAACGTTGCATTGAAGAATGGGTTGAACCAGATTATCAGAAACATGAAATGAAACAAAAAGTTTCCTTGCCATTTTCTGATATTTTTGGGGTAGAGCAAAACAAATAAAATCTGTCATTTTCAGTTTTTTCCAAATATCTCATAAACGGTTGGTGATTTTATCGATCTGAAAATACCATTATTCATTCCTGAAATGGCAATTTTTGTTCCATTCAACCGTCCTTGTAGGACCTACATCAAATCACTATTTTGAAATTTACCCCTGTTTCTTGTTTCTTGGGATTAATAGAGATCACTATCATTATTATGTTCTTATGAACAAGTTAGTTATTGAAAATTTGTAAATTCAAAGATAGAATATATCTGAATTAAAGGGGTTATATTTTTTAGGAGTGATTAATTTTTGGGAAAGAAAGTTTTTGGGGTAGTAGAAAGCCAAAAACTTTCTTTCCCAAAAAAGAATATATCCTACTTGCTTGGTTGAAATTCTCATATTTTTTCAGAACTGGAAAGAAATGAGTCATCCCACAGTCCATCTACTGCTCTTTGGAATCATAACCGCTCTGGATATAGTTTATAAAATTCTAGTAGTCGGGGATATGGAAACAAGTTATGCCTCCCATTTAGGAGGAGCTTTGGTAGGTTTGTTATTTGGAGTAAATATACTGAAGAATTTAAAAATAACGAAGACTGAAATAATCATTTGGCATATTTCCTTGGTGACCCTGGCAATTATTTTGATTATTCTCGTTATATTAGGTGTTTATATGGGACCCAACTGTGAATCTGATTCAGATTATATAGGAAATTGCACATATCTGTATAATTATTGAAGAAATAAACAATTATGAAAGTATATCGTTTATTCTATTCTTTACGATGGATATGACGTATTTCTGCTATGAATATAATATTTTATAAAATATCAATTTCAAAAATTCATCCTATGGTTTTTAACATGATTTGTCACTTTGTTTAAAATTTGACTGACTACTTCTATAGGCAAATAATAATTATATAAAATTTCAATATCAGCATCTTGTAGATGTTCGTTTGCCAAAAACTCCAAGAAAGTAGGTAATACATTGTTACGGTTTGGATGGTCCACCCCGTAACTTCAAAAACTAAATTGGTTTGATAAAGGAAGATCCGAAGTCCGAAGAGGAAGATCAAACTGTTTGATATTCCTCTTGAACTTATGATGCACTGTTTGGAACCTTTGGTGTAGTAATTAATATTACTGGAGTTTTTTCCCAACACCAAATCGTTATTTTTAACACCTCGACACGTGTTTCGATCACCAAGTGATCATCTTCAAAGAGGAAAATCGAAACACGTGTCGAGGTGTTAAAAATAACGATTAGGTGTTGGGGAAAAAACTTCAGTAATATTCATTCCTCTTGAAGATGATCATTTGGTAACCGAAACACGTATCGAGGTGTTAAAAATAAGAGTTTGGTGTTGGGAAAAAAACCAGTAATATTTATTATAGTTAGTTGAGTGCTTTAATGTTGAGAAGATGAGAAGGAATTGGTTTTCATCGTAGTCTCTGCTCCTGGTTGTGGAAGAGTCTAATATCTGTGTGGAGAAGCAGTTCAAAGTAGGAAGAGCTATTCGCCAATAATATTTACTACAGGGTGGATAAAATACTGCATACGCAATTGTGCCTTTTCCTTTGTTACTTATTTTGAATACAAGAGGATTTGTGGACGTAAGGAACTCAAGAGGTATAGTCGACGTAACTGGTATTGTGCATAGTTAAAGGTGTCGGCGCCTCAAAGACAAAAAAACAATCCAGAGAAATAAAGCCGCTGCCAACTAGTCCACGTGGACTGAAGAATTGGCGGTTCGTATTGGATAATTTTTGCTAACCGAGTTTTATGATTGGCTGAAGAGTCCTGAAATTAAATTTGAAGTGATCTTACGGCGACGAATAGAATGCGAGGATGATTATAACAGTCGTGTTGTCAATGTTCAGTTCAGGAACTGATCACGATTTGAGTGTTGAAATTCGATATTGGTGCAGTTATAATTACTTAAAATTTTTGTTATCTGTTTAAAATGTGGCGTCTTTGGACAAGTACTAATAGTAATAACGAGTGTGATAACAACGCAGACTTTTTTCTGTGTAGTGATTCCAATAGCGATGGTGAACGATGAAAAAGAGATACCAGTGAACAAGATTCGGATGCATTTGATTATTGAAAAACAGAGAGTATATTTCATTGTATATAAGAATCTATATCTCAAGTTTGGTTTCGAGGGAAACAAAATATAACAAGCAACATCAGATTTGACCGAAATTCCTTTCTCAACTGTACGTAAAATAGTCAAAAACAAACCTTATGAACGCAAGACGCGGTGTGATACAGGATTACCAAAACCTTTAAATGTTCATCAAATAAAATCATTGAACTGTTACAAAAGCAATGAGATTCCTATATTTGAAATCATAAGGAAGAAATTGTGAGCTGCTGTGACAAAACTCTTCAGAATTGGATGAAGAAACTAGGCTTTAGATTTAAAATAATAAACAAACGTCAAGCACTTATGGAAAGCAGAAGAATAGTGGAATTGCGTAACAAATACTTAGAACATATAACTAAATATAGACAAGAACAACGTCAAATTTTCTATTTGGCCGAATCTTGGTATGACACCCAAGACACAGTTACGAAAAGGTGGACTGATGGTTCGAGAATGTGTACGCCTAACATGCCTGCATTGCGGAGGAAGTAAAGGATGGATTCCGAATTCTTTGAAATTATGTGGAAAAAACTTGAGGACTGCAATGTTGACTATCATAAGAACATGGAACCTAATATTTTTGAGGAATAGTTTGAAAACACATTGATCCCAAATTTGGATGCGAATAGTGTAATAATTTTTGACAACGCTTCCTATCATTCGCGACTGCTTATCAAAGTAACGAATAAAAACTCGAGGAAAAATGAATAGATAGTTTTTAATGGATAACAATTTGTATTTTGAAGATTACCATTCCAAAAACCAACTACTTGAAGTTTTACAGACAAAAACATTTGAAAAAGTGTATGCCCATGAGAGTATTGCTGAAAAGTATGGACACACCATACTGAGACTTCCCCCATTTTTGTGTTTTCAGTTCCATAGAGTTGATTTGGGGAAAACTGAAACAAAGTATCAGGCGTAAAAATCATTTTTCAAAATTTGATAAGAAGGTTATAGAGCTAGTTAAAGAAGAAGTATCTAATATTACCGAAGAAGAGTGGCAGAAAATGATAAAAAAAGTAATTTTAGTTGAAAAAGACTATATGGAGATTGGACACTTCCATATTAATGGTGGATATAAATTCATTATTGATTCAAATGACGACAGTGATAGTAAAACAGAGAATACGGAAGAGGAATTATCAGAAGCTTTCGAAGAAAGTTAGTGAAGTGTTTTTGAAGCGATCGATTGTATATATAGGTATTATATAGTTATTGTGATTCTTATGTAATCAGAAATAATAACGAAATCAGTTAGCTCCCTAACTATATTATTAAAAGGGAGCTGTTGGAGGTAGGATGCACTATATCGTTTAATTGAACTATATATACATACACCGATGATTTTTTTCTAAATATGTTTGAAAGTTCTTATAATCTATTATATTAAAAGCATAGAGAATAAGATGCTGAATAGGACATATGAAAACCTAGATAACATTGAAAAAGATGAGAGAAACGAACACGATCGAAATATGTCGAACTCGTGGTGGCATCGCTGGCACTGAAGCCGTTCGCTGGTAAATAAAATAAATTAATGGTAGTGGGAACGTCGCGACCTTAAGAAGTAACGACACCATTTGTGTTAGTATATTTAAAAATAACATTAATTACACTTGCCTGTTAGTAGAAGCTTGCCGTTTCTTGATGATTCAAGAGAATTTGCATTTCGTGAATTGAAAAGAGGGACTGGGTTTCCCAAATACCTATACGGAAATATTTGAAATAGAGTTTCATTGCCTTCGTAGCCGGTTTAAGTGATAACGGTGTAGGAGAAATGGAGGTTTCCATTAATGAGGAAGAATCAGAATCAATCGAACTTCCTGGGAACTCAAGAAATTTCATTCAAATCCCAAGTTCGACCATTCTAGAAAAGACTGAACTCACTGAATTCTACAGCAGCATCTTCAGAAATGTAAGAACATATTTCAGTATTCTGAAACCGTTTGAAAATTTATTATTTCTTCATAAACACACGTAGTAGAAGTATTTTGAACAATTTGGGAGTTATTCATTCATTTAGCACAAAACTAATTCATATCACAATATACGAGGTCCGGTTATTAAATAACGTGACTGCGGGCACCCTAGAGATGTAGGGAAAAAACGACTAGTGCGTTGGGTATCTGGGTAGCGGTTTGAAAAAAAATGTGTTTTTTTTCGTGCCGAAAATCATATGTGACGAAAACCAGGAACAACGTATCTCAAATTCCTCATTAAAAAACTCCAACTTAGTGCTATAAATTGTTGTAAGAGGCCTGTGGAGACAATTATCTATCTCGTGCGCGTGTTTTGAGTGGTGTAAGCGTTTCAGTGAGGAACGAGAGAGCAAGGATGTCCAAATCAAAATTCAAGGCAATGTTGATCGTTTTTTCGACATTAACGGTAACGTGATAACTGAATGGGTTCCAGAAAGTTAGACTGTCAACCAGACTTACTTTTTGTAACTTTTGCCAACACTGCGAGAACGAGTTCGTAAGAAACAGCCCGAGTTGTGGAAGAACAACTCGTGGATTTTGCACCAGGACAACGCAACTGCCCATAACGCGCTATCTATGAAGCGGATTTTGGCCAATAAACAAACTCCAGTGCTCGAACACGCGCCGTACTCGCCAGATTTGGTACCGTGCGACTTTTTTTTGTTTCCGAACATAAAATCTGTTTGAAAGGGACCCGATTTGAGTCGAAGGAAGCGGTAAAGCAAAAAACGTCAGAGCTCCTAAAGTCCCTCACCAAAGAAGACTTCCAGCATTGCTTCGTAACCAGTCTCGTTATTTAATAGCCGGACCTCGTATCGACTGCCAAAACACAGTAACTGACATGGAAAAGAAAAATGAGTGACACGCACATTGGTACAAATACCGTTTTTTGAAAGCATCTTTAATAAAGCCGGTCTATTCATCATTCACTGGTTCCAGAGATATGCCAATCAAAACTAGACTTTTACCTTTTTCTTGTATGTTCGACACATTATTAATCGCTGGCAAATAGGCAGACAAAATGAATGAGTTCATTTGAAAAATGAGGTATTGCACTCTCAAAAACCTATAAATTTTAAAACATACAGGGGCTGTTCAAAAACTAAGGTGAATGTTGAAATTTCGCGGGTTCAAAATTCGTTGGTACTCTGGCATATGTTCACAGTTCCAGCTGTTTAGCATGTTATTTGCTGGTGGGAGGCATGAAAGTTAGAAAAGAATTTGCATAAAAAGTTCTGTAAAAAATGGAATTAAGTGCTCAAAAAACTTGAAAATATTGATAGTGGCATACGGTGCTAATACTCTGAGTCTTAAAAATGTTTACAAGTGGTCAAAGCTTTTCACAGAAGGTCGACAAGGTGTGAATGTCGCAACTTACTCTGGACGCCCCAGCACATCAAATACCGATAAAAATGTTGAGAAAGTGAAGCAAATTATTATGGAGAATCGTGAAACCACTATTGGAGAAGTTGCTGAAGATGTCAGCATATCGGTTCCCACATAGCAATAGATATTCCAGGTATATTTCATGAATATACATTTAAGGATATTGTATTATGCTATGAATATGCCATGGATATATATATCTTCTGGAGAATATTCCCTGGAAGTGCTCCTGGCGAACCTTTGATATATTTTAAGAATATTCCTTGGGAATATTCTTGGAATATCTTATAATATTCTTAGAATATCTAAGGTATATTCTATTAAAAATATTCCAGGAATAGAACCCGAGGAATATTCATAAAATATTCAGGATATTCTTAGTTTATTGTAGGAATATACAATAGAGAAACACCATAGAATATTCTTTAAATATATTTTATGAATATTCTAGGAATATTTGGAATATTCCAAGAATGTGACGAGTAACCGCTATTAGGCATGTATATATTGCATTTTGATACAAGATTCACACAAGTAATAAAACACATAATATTCATAAACAAATATATTTTAAAAACAATATACACTGAAATATTTGACGTTTCAACCAATATTAAAAATAAAAAATCTAATTCAAAATATTTATTCACTGAATAAAATATTCCTGAATACTGTCATATTACAAATATTAGAAATGTATTCAAATTAGGATGTTCCTACTCTCAAACAAATGTATACTAAAAAATATGCCAAAAAAAAACAACTCTGTGAATTCATCAGCACTAATTAAATAATAATAAATATATCATTTCATTGAAAAAGAAAAAGTGTATCACATCAAGAAATAAGTTAGGTTAGGTTTCTCACTTAGAAAAATAAACCCACAAATGAAGTAATTAAAATGAGTGGTATGATGGGTTCTTCAATGAATTTCACTTACTTAAAGTTATTCAAACTGTGCTCACCAGAAAAGTTTTCCTTGAATTTGTCCAACAATGCATTAGCCAGTGTTTCAATAGTAATACCTGGAACAAAATGTACACTAACGTTCATTATCACTATTTGAAAGTGGCACAATAAAACTGGAATAAAAATCAAATAGATATTTTTCGCATAGGTTACTCATGAACATTTACAATATTTTATGACTTGGAGAACAACATGCATTGTCTTGTAAAAAAGTAATCATTACGTTTTCAGTTCCTTGGCGCACCTGCCTGTACCAGGTACCACTCTGTTTCCTTTTGGGCAAATTGATACTATCTTGAAAACGAGTGATAAAAATTATGAAAACAAATGATACAAAAGAATGTGTGAATTCACTTACTTTTCTCTATTGAAGATACACAACTGAAATCACTCTAGTTCAAACATGTACTTAGTCAAACCAACAAATCCCACACACCAACTCTCCTCGAACCTAAAATGAGGTATAGTAGGTTAATCACCATGACTTTACTATCGATACTATTGCATTTTACTTACTTTTCTTGAAGACTGAATAGATGCAACTCTCCTGTTTGAAGATCCAAAATCAAACTATTCGCTGTACTGCAAATTGGACAACCCCAAATTATAAATGGTACACTGAACGTGACAGAATTATACTTTGATAATAACACCAACACACCATGCATTACACACGCGAACCTGCCACGTCAACCGCCATGTTGAATCAAATGTCGAATTTAACGCAAACGCAAATGTACCATGCATTAAGGGACAGGCGCTTTCACAGAGCTTATTCGCCTGTCGCGCGCTACACTTCAATTGACCAATGAGAAACGTTTACTCCAATTATTCACTTCCCCATTTCTCTGTTTCCAAGATTTTTCGCTTTGTAATTAAATAATTTCAAATACAAAAAGACAAATAGGATGAGAATTAACCAATTTATTGATGCAATTGGTTCATTTATTGGCCCATTCAAATTTTTTTGTCGTTTCCAACAGTTGCTGTTGGAGCAATTCATCCAGAATCTTTGCGTTGAGTTCAAAAACTGGTTAACACTATCAGGGTTATATACATTAGGTTATGCATTCGATTAAGATCTTCAAATATTTTTGTTTTTAATAATATTGAATTATTTGAATACGTTATTATAAGATAATTCAAAATTCCATTGTATAGAATATTCCAAAATATACCGTGGGGATATATTCTAAGAATATACCATATGGTATATTCGAGCGACAATATTCTTAGAATATTCAAGGGAGAATAATCCATTTATAGACATTCTATGCACATTCTTTCGGGAATAATCCTGCCATATTCATTCAAGCATATTCTATGAATATTCTAAAGGCATGTATATATTCCAAGAATATTCTATGAATATTTGGAATATATACGTTCGCTTTATGATATACAGGGAATATTCCATGAATATCTAGTGCTGTGTGGGTTGGCTCATGCCATGCAATTTTTTCGTAAATTTTGGGCATGAGGCGTGTGGCAGCGAAGTTAGTTCCAAAAGTGCTGAATTTCGACTGAAAAAAACATCGCTTAGGAATTGTTGAGTAACGTTAACAACGATACAGATGTGCTTGAAAGGGTCATAACTGCTGACAAAGCATAGGTAGGTTAGATTAGGTCCAAAGTGGGTCTATTCGCCCTCCACCGCAATCCGCAAGTGATTATTGTGGCTCACACCTATTCTCACTCGGCCAAATAAACCCAGCTTCTCAACGAAGCCGATTAGTTTGTATGGTGAGTGATCTTTCAGGTCAGGTGGTAAAAGTATGGCTCTGCCGAACTCTAAAGACCTGATTCGGTCCCCAGCGGGGCAGGCACAAAGCATATGCTCTGTTAATGAGGTACTCGGATAGTCAAGTTGCAAGAATCCCATCTTGATACCCACGACAACCTTCCCATATGAGAGTTTTTGCAAGTCAGCTACACCTGACGATGCATTACATTCAACCCTGCAGGTTTTGGTTTTGGTGAATCATCACTTAAGCGCATACGTTTGCTAACCTGCTCATGGGGGGGTTTGTACACCCATCTGAGACATATTCTGCTTACGCCGCTCAAGAATTTGGTTTTATAAAGTACCCCGCTCTTGAGGAGACGACTCAGTCGTTTCCTGACGACTCAGTCGTTTCCTGGCTGCACCACCAAACCTTTTTTTTAGGTTCAGTTGTTGGATCAGGAGTTGGGGTGTTGAGAGGCTCTTGCTCGTCAACTGAATTTACAGAGAGGTCAGTTGGAGTCGTAAACTCGACATCCACCTCTTTTGTAGACTCGCTCCTGAACTTAATTTACAGGGAGGTCCGTTGGAGTGGTAAACTCGACACCCATCTCCTCTGTGGACTCGGTCCTGAACTAAATTTCCAGGGAGGTTAGTTGGAGTCGTGAACTCGGCATCCATCTCGTCTATAGACTCTCTCCTGAATTACATTTACAGGGAGATCAGTTGTAGTCGTAAACTCGGCATCCATCTCCTCTGTAGACTCGCTCCTGAATTAAATTTACAGGGAGATCTGTCAGAGTCGTAAACTCGACATCCATCTCCTCTGTAGACTCGCTCCTGATCTAAGTTTACAGGAAGGTCAATTGTAGTGGTAAGCTCGACATCCATCTCCTCTGTAGACTCAGCGTCAGAAAGAATTTTTAAGTTTACTCTATCCATAAAAGTCCCACGAGTAGCTAGGGAAAGAAGGTCAATCACGACAGAGCCCCGCATTACCGTGACAAGGCGATGCTACGACGAGAGGGCGCCCGGTATCTCGAAGGTTCCGTAGAGACAGCTGATATAGGTTCAGGGTCATTCATCCTCTCGGCACAGATACACACACCTTAGGATTAAGCCATCGTTGGGATGCCATTCAGTTAGGAAATAACAGAACCACAAGTGATTCTGTCATTCCCGTATGGGGGCTACGTGGAAGCAGGCATCCGATGGCCGGTTTGCTCAACCCCCCATATCCCAAGCCAATGCACTCGCCGCCGAAAACAGCATGGACAGTGGTTCAGGCAGTGAAAGATGAACAAGAATAGCCAAACCGCAAATCATAGGTATATCCAATCGTTCCAATGGATGAGCCCAGGAGAGTCAAAACCATAAAAAGCATGACAAGTTTGATCAATCGTAAACGTTTTGCTGACGTCTTCGATTACCGTGGTATAGTGGATCAGAGTTCTTGCCACATGGTCGTACGGCCAATAAAGAGTATTATCTTGAAGTTATGCGCTGCTTGCGAGAAGCAATACGAAGAAAACGTCCTGTATTATGGAAAAATAATTTATGACTTTTGCATCATAATAATGCACCTGCTCACTCGTCATTACTTGTTAGTGATGTTTTGGCTGAATACAACAACGTAATCATGTCTCAGCCACCCTATTCACCAGATTTGCCTCCCTGCGACTTTTTCTTATTTCTAAATCTGAAAAGACCCATAAAAGGACGGCGTTTTGTGACGATTAAGAAGATAAAAATTGAATCGCTAAGAGAGTTCAAGGACATACCAAAAAGTCTATATCAGAACTGCTTCGAGTATTAGAAAGGACGATAGCACAAGTGTATTATATCTGAAGAGATATACTTTGAAGGGAACAAAATGGAAATTGATGAATGAATAAATTTTTTTTGAGAAAAATGAAAATTCACTTTTTGAACAGAGTAGTATTCTAATCGAGGTTCTCGAGGGCAACCAATCTAATGAACTCAATTATCCCTTTTTTGAGTTGATTTGGGACAAAAGAAAAACATTTTGTGAGAGGAATTATAAAATAATAGAGTTGAAATGGGGTAATGTAAGATCATTTTATCCTTTTTATCATTTCAAACATTTTAAATCTCTGCTCTACCGTAGGTACCTAATATCTAGTTATTTAAATGTTTCTAGCACCTCGAATCAAGTAGTGATATTGAAGGATAGCAAATTAGCATCACAACACTTCTTGATTTTTTTTTTCATATCAGTAGATATTGCATTGTGTGAATCATTGGAGTTTTTGTTGTGTCGTGTAATCAGCGAGAAGAGTGAAATTTCCAGATATGCTCAAATTTGCAATTTCATTGACATATAATAAGAATAAGATGGGTCCTGAATCTGACCCTTGTGGAACACCACACAAAGCCTATGGAATCTCATAAGTATGATTTTAGTGTATCCCGAAATTATAGTACATTCCTGAACACCTGGGAGCAATGGCATTGACAACAGTGACAACCAGGCAGTCTTTTAATTTAATTCGATTCAATTTTGCCGTACATCTAGATTTCGATATGATTCGGCCGGCTGATAGTCACTGTTGTCAGCGACTGCTCTCCAATTGTGTTGGTAACCACATACCACATTCCACATTAAATACCGACATCATACTGCCGTCGCTCTCTGGTGGTCAGGGTAGGTACTATGAACTTCAGGATACACTAAAATTGTAGCTTCTATTGGCTTTTTAATCTTTAGTTTGGTCAATCACCCCTGTTAGAACAGTATTATTTTTAGCCATCTGTCTTCCAAGAGTCATCAATTCAACTCTTTACGAGAATTCAGGGTGAAACATACATTGATTGATAGATAGACGTTATTTAATTCCTATGTTTGACATCAATTAACCTTTTCTTGAGTCACAATTCCACATATAAATTCAAAGTTTGCGATCGTTTCCATCATTACTAGAACTAGGAGGCATTATACTATTTAGGATAATCAGGCGTTTCTGCCACATATTTTGATTGAGTGCATCTCAAACCAGTGTACGAAGTCTATTCAAAAAATAGGGTGAATTTTGTTTTTTCTAAACAAATATTCATTTATTCATCGATTTCTATTTTGTGCCAACGTTTTTTCCAATCCTCTAAGCAGTTCTGATGGTATGAGCTTGGGCTCTCTAAGCAATTCGGTTTTTATCTTCAATTTTGGAAACAGAAAAAAGCCGCAGGTGGCCAAATGTGGTGAATACGGTGGCTGATAGTCTGTTTCACGTGTACTCGATTTAGCTCTTTTTGGTGACATCTTTCAGCCCTGTCCAAAAATTACGACCAAGGTGTCATTCGATTCGTATTTTTGCCTAGAAAGTTTGAGGAAAGGTCCGAAAACGCGCCGATAAAAATTACAAAAGTTATAAACAATTAAGTGAAAAAAAAATGGGGCTTTAGTTTTTTCTTAATATCTCGGAAAATATTCAAAATTTAAAAAAATTTGAAAAAAGATTTGAAAAGATCAATGAATTTGCGTAAAAAAAGTCCCGACTCCCGAAACTGTATCTCGATTATTTATAATTTTTACAGAGCCCTGAAAATAGAGCCAAAAGCGGGTTAAATATATTAAATGTAAATATAAGGGATGAAAAAATGCATGTAATGTTGGGATACATCAATAAACAATAATCCGCAGTCAAAAAAAATTTATCCCAGTTTTAACGTTAATTATAAATTTGTTAATTAACAACTTTTTCTGAATTGAAAGTCAATATAAAAATCCCTATAATTATTAATAGATTAGCGTTGCCAAAATAAAAAAATTGTTATTTTCTATTTTTTTATTAACAATTGAAAATTATAATTTTATAAAAAATACATTTCAAAATTTATTTATTTTTTTTAGTGTTTCAATGTCTCATAGCTAAAAACTGATTAATATTTTTTTTCAAATTTTTTACAGCTATTGTTAATAAATTTATTATAAACAAATACATTGTTCATAAGCAATGCGAATTTTTTTTTGAATTATGTTAATTGAAAAAAATCATGGTTTTTAGGAAAAAAAATGGTTTCTTAAAAAAATTTCTTTCTTGCTCAAAAATGCATTTGTTACTTAACAAACACATTTGAAAAAATTTCTTTGTTGCTCAAAAATGCATTTGTTAATTAACAAACACATTTTTTAGCAACAAAGAAATTTTTTTAAGAAACAAATGCATTTGTTAATTAACGAACGCATTTTTTAGCAACAAATAACTTTTTTTTAAAAACCATTTTTTTTTCTAAAAATCATGATTTTTTTCAATTAACATAATGCAAAAAAAATTTCGAATTGCTTATAAACAATGTATTTTTTATAATAAATTTATTAACAATAGCTGTAAAAAATAAAAAAAAAATTATTAATTAGTTTTTAGCCATGAGACATTGAAACAATGAAAAATTAGAAAAAAAAATTGTAATGCATTTTTTATAAAATTATAGTTTTCAATTGTCAATAAAAATATAGAAAATAATTTTTTTTTATTTTGGCAACGGTAATCTATTTATTTGCCTATTAAGGATAACTTCACCAAAGGAAAAAAATGCCAGGGTTTTAGTTTATTAATTATAGGGATTTTTATATTAACTTTCAATTCAGAAAAAGTTATTAATTAACAAATTTATAATTAACGTTAAAATTGGGATAACATTTTTTTGACTGCAGATTATTGTTTATTGATGTATCCCAACATTACATGAATTTTTTCACTCCTTAATATTTACATTTAATATGTTTAAATAATTTTTTTGTTTTTATGTCAGAGTGACGAAAAGCGCGCGGAAGCCCGCTTTTGGTTCTATTTTCAGGACCCTGTAAAAATTATAAATAATCGAGATACAGTTTCCAAAATTTTTGAAATTTTCCGAGATATTGAGAAAAAACTAAAGCCCCATTTTTTTTTCCACTCAATTGTTTATAACTTTTGTAATTTTTATCAGCGCGTTTTCGGACCTTTCCTTAAACTTTCTAGGCAAAAATACGAATCGAATGACACCTTGGTCGTAATTTTTGGACAGGGCTGAAAAATGTTACAAAAAAAAGTACATGTGAACTGGACTATATGAGGTGGCTTTAAAGTTATAAGATCAATAAGAATTATTGCTACCATTGGTTATTTTGTGAATTTGTGTGCAGAGTACCTTAACGTGTTCACCTATGGGCAGTGGTTGGACACCGATGAGCCACCCAGGCACTTGCCGAAGGCGAAAACCCACAAAGAAAAACATTATTATTTTATGGTGGTCAGCCGCTGTTGTGAGAGAATCATCGAATTATATCAAAAATAGCGTCAGCAGCAGCCGGTACTGGTCAACAGAGGAGGCCACGTTTTACAAATCATTGTCCGAAAATTGAATGAATTGAGCGTCGAAGTTTTGCCTCTGTCACCATACTCTCCAGACCTCTCACCAACCGACTACCATTTTTTCAAGCACTTCGATACCTTTCTCAACCTTAGAATCTTTCCCAAACAGGACCAGGCGAAAACGGTCGTCGTTGACTTCATCGAATACCGAGCACGTTGTCACGTTGACTAAAGTGAACTGATTCGAAATGCGTTGATTTCGATTGAATTGAATACGTATTCACTGATATATTACAGATTAAAGTGGACTCATGAAATCGGAAAAAACTTTTGAAACAACCTAATGATATTTGCAAATAGTTCGATGCATTTATTGATTGATCTTCATGACTTCCCACCAGCTTCCTTCGATATATCCACCCATTATCAAAATTTATTGATAATAGTATTGTTTTTCAAAATACGTTTTTTGGTTTTCAGTGTGACTCTAACAACGATGGGTTCATTAGCATATCAGAACTCAAGGCTTTCATAGAAAGAGAAGAAAACACCAAAATATCCAAAGAGTTATCTGAAAACATTTGCCTATATTTTGATACAAACGAAGACAAACAACTCGATTTCAGAGAATTCCTGGAGATGGTCAATAGTCCTTTGTTCATAGGTTCTTTTCGAAACACTGCAACTAGGTATAGTTTTTTCAATAGATATAACAACTAGGTTAATACAAACACTTGGATATTTTTGAAAAACTTTTGATGTCTAACTCTTTATTGAAACCCAGTCGGAACCAACGTGCATTTTGACGAAAACTATTATTATTTAGTTCAAATAACAGCTTCCATCGGTGCTTAGAATTTATCAGAACAGGCCTGCAGAAGTTTTTGGCAACGCATTGATTTACATAAAATATATTAACTTCAACAATTGGGATGATAGAAATGCTGAATCTGTGAGCTTGGGAGTTAGATTGTAGATATGGGGTTTGTTCGAAAAATAAAGAAGAATATTTATGCATTCATCAATTTCTACTCTGTCCCCTTCAAAGTAATCCCCCCTCAGATATAATACTCTCATACCCGCGTTATTTTCCAATCCTTGAAGCAGTTTTGATATGCACTTTCTGGTACGTCCTTAAGGGCCAAACACAAGCACTACAGGGAAATCCTTTAGGCTATCTAAGAGCGGTTCCTTTGTTGAGGTGTGGGCCGATTTCTGATTTTCGGAACAGTGTTGCAAGCTTTTCTGAAATGGCCTTTGCAATTCCAGCGTCATGATTGTCTATCCTGACATTATTATATCCGGTTCGGAGACATTTATCTTTTTGGAGAAAACCCATGTCTGGGTTTTCGTGGCATTGAATTGAACCTGGTTACTTTCACCCCAATTCGAAATCACTTGCAAGATATGCAACCTCCTGCTGCCGGTGAAGATGTGCCTTCGTAGCCGATGTCCTGGAATCCAAATGGAATGACGAGACAAGTGTGCTGTCGTCAGCAAAGCAATACATAGAATTCTTGGTTTTTTCCAATGAATCGTTGATATACAATAAAAAGAGGGTTGGAGGCAATATGGATCCCTGAGGAACCCCAGCGTTGATGGTAAAAGTATTCAAGAGATATCCATCAACGGCCACTTGCAGGAAACCTTCTTTTATGGTCGCTTGCTCTAAGGCCCGTTGTTCGAAATTTTCCATAAAAAAGTTTGCCACCGCCTGACTTAAATGAGCTGTTCATTGCGGTACCATCCGCTTGTTCGTAAAAAACACCATCCCTCTGGAAAAGAGTTGATGTTGAACAATGAGCGAAGAGGGTGGTTATATCTGCTAGGAATACTTCGCCAATTAGCCGTATTGGAGAAGATGTCAAAAGTCACGTGTAAGTTTCCAGGACATTTCATTCCTATAAAATGCTGTATGAAAATTATTTCAATAAATGAATAGGTACAGTTGCGTGAAACCTAATTCTTCCTAGTCAACACCAACCCTAATTTTCTATTGAATATTTGTTCATTTTTTCTGAATCCCCACTAATATAAATGAGAATGTAATATTGTTTGTTACGGTTTCACGCGTTTTTACTACTCAACCGATCATCATGAAATTTTGTAAACATGTTCTTGGAGGTATTAGAAGTAACATTAACAAAACTATTTTTTATGTAAGATACAAAAATTGTTTGTCGAAAAAATCTCAAAATCCAGCTACTTTGTTGGTTAGGTTATGTTAGGTTAGGATAGGTTAGGTTATGATAGGTTAGGTTAGGATACGTTAGATTAGGTAAGGCGAGGTTAGAGTAGAGTAGAGTAGGTTAGGTTAGGTAAGATTAGGTTAGGCTAGGTAATAATTTTAAAAAATTGATAATCCCAGCCAAGCATTGAAATATTGATTAATTTATATTGTACTGACACTTATTTAATGGCATAAATGCGAGCGAAGCCGCGAGTAAAAGCTAGTATTAATATAAATAAACGAAATCTCCTGTTGGAGTAACGCAATTACACATATTTTTTATTTTTAAAAGAGAATGAAAAAAGCATTCAACTTCCTTGAAGTTTTCCTTTGGAGACAGACATCCTATGCTTATGAAAGGTGAATTAACGTAGCATGTCTCAATCACTATTGAGTTCAAGTTCAAGAACAGATTTTGTTACTGTTTAGAGTACATTGGACATAATTTTGAATAATTTTCAGGCAGATAGTGAAAACCATTCTGAATTGTGTGCGGAGAGATTGGTAGAATCCAACTTCATACACAAGTCAATAAAATATTCTCGGAAAGTCAAACAGCGTTGGAAGCTCTTGGCTCCTACCGAGCAACATCTAAATTGGTCGAAAATTGACAAAAACTCTCCTCGATAGGAAGACTTAACAAATTGTTTCTGGTCAGGATGCCTGGCCATACTGCCCTGGAAGGCAATGAGGCTGCTGACTCCCTTGCAAAGGAGGGTGCTGCAAGTAGCTCCATCGGACCAGAACCTGTCATTGGTTTTGCCAAACAAACATTGAACATCTAGATGGCAAGAAGATTTATGGACTTCTTGTGAAATCTTTCAGGATTGTCTCTCTCCAAAGCGTTCATTTACCCTTCTGAGCTTGAAACCAACCAGTTGTTGGACTACAGTGAGGATGAACTAAGATTTCTAACAGGCCTTCTCACAGGTCACTGTCGTATACAGAGACTCGGACGGTCAGAAGACAGTGTGTGTCGCCTCTGTTTGGAAAAATGATGAAACAGCAGAGCACATACTTTGTGCCTGCCCCGCCGTGGACCGAATCAAGTTTTCACAGTTTGGCAAAGCCACAATCAACCCTCACGGGTTGCGGTGGAGGGTAGAATAGACCAACTCACTTCGACCTAACCTAAACCAACCATTCTGTAGATATATATATATATATATATATATATATATATATATATATATATATATATATAGAGAAAATTGTAAGTCACAGATACATGGAGTCTAGCCGCGTTGAAATTAATTGAATCCTAGGCACACTGTTGTTTGGGTTGGATTTTTCCAGCAGGTAATACCTCGAAACCGGTCTGTAGGTTATCTAGACGAATAATTTCAGCATGAACCTGTTACTGGATTAACAAAAACATCTGCGAGACTAACCTCTGTGAGGTATCTTGCATAAATGTCTGTCCAGCGTGGTATTATCCGGGAAAGAAGTTGTTTTCCGGCAGGCATTTATCAGAACCTACGGTATAGGTAGATATCATTTCGTAATATATTCCTAAACAATTGGATTCGGTTAGGTAGTTTTTATTTTAATCATTAATGGGGCATTTTGATAATAATTTGTTCTTACCGATTCAATATAAAATGAGTGTAACGATCTAGTTTCATAAGCAAGTACATTGAAATTGATTTTTGATAGAAGACAGGGATCATCCACTTCACCATGTATCATCTTGTACAAGTATATTGAGTATGCAAATACTCTTCTTTTCTCGAGAGTTTGTATGTTGTACTTTTCAAGTAGCACTAATTTGGAAATATCAAGGTCACAGTTATCTGTTTCTTTGAAGTGAAGATATCTTAGGAATTTGTTTTGAACTCTTTCAATGATATACTTGTGGCAGTTATATTGAGGACACCAGATAATGGAAGCATATTCCAAAATGCTTCTGATAAGAGTGATATAAAAATGTTTGATGAAGGTAATATTGTTGAATTGCCTAGAGTTGCGAACTACAGACCCATACATCTTTGAGGCCTTGTTACATTCAGTATATAAGATCTAAATGATAATTCATAATCAAAAGTAGTACCAAGGTCTGTTATTTCTCGAGTTCTGTTCAGTTTCATACAGTCCATCTCGTAGCTGTATGTTATACTGACTTTTTTTCGGGAGAAGGTCACAGTATTACACTTTTGAACGTTGAATAACAATTTGTTCTTTTTTGACCATTCAACGATGTTATTTATATCGTTTTGTAGATGTACACAATCTTCGACTGTTGATATTCTTCTGAATATGTCATCTGCAAACAACAAGTAGCAAGATGATGTGATATTTTTTACAAGACTGTTGATGAATAAAATAAATAACAAAGGACCCAAGTTGGAACCCTGGGGAACTCCCGACGATGCAATAAATGCACTGGACTTATGCCCTTTCACAATAACACTTTGTTTTTGATTAGATAGGTATGAACTGAAAAATTTCATCAGGTTGGGATGTAAACCAAAATCATATTCTAGGGTTCAAAGTCGGTGTATATAATGTCCACTGAGTACGACTATCCAAGTTATATACAGTCACTCTTCCTATTTTTTAAATATAAGTTTGATCGAAATGAAGAGGGTAGTTGAGTAGTTTTTCGAAACAAACAAACTTTGACTTATTTTGTTACCTTCTTCGGTTCTAGGATTTTGAAGTTCATTGCCATGCCAAACAAAAACGGGAGATTTGAACTGCGACGAACTTTGACACAAACTGGAATTTACGAAAAGAAGTTCACATGGAAAAAAACCAATGTTCGGATGTTGGTATTATCGGTTATTCAGATAATATTCTTCTACGTCAATAAGTCATACAAAACCGATATAAAACATGGCCCCTACTATTGTACACTGAGTTTCCATCCTTGCAGGAAATATGAAATGTACCGTTATCTAACTTATTCTTTCGTACACTCAAGGTGAGTACATATTTTCGAAATTGTTAATTCAATCAAATAAAGTGAATTTACTTACCTACGTAACAGAACAGGTAAATTCTAAATACTTATGTAAGTTTAGAACGTTATTTTTTGAAAACTGCTCATCAAAAAATAAAACGTCAGGGTATCAAATCGTCCCTTGAGGATAATATAATTGGGATTTTTCTTTGACTTGTTTATTTCCATAGATTCCAACAGATTCATCATTTTCCCTTTTTCGCATGTGTGGAGGATTTTTAAATTATCTTTATTTATTTTATGTTATGAATTTTCAAGATGTTCGTACATTAATAATTTTTTATCCGAAATGACATGTTCATGGTACCCTTATATCAAAATTTCTACCAGTTTGGCCTGTATATATGGTAGGGCATTCACCACATTCTACTCGATATATACCAGATCTCTCCTGAACCTATAATCCAGTTCCCAAAACCTATATTTTATCAAAAATTTCTGTTTTTGTTATGTTTATCGATATACTGCTACTAATTGAGGTTATCCCAGGTATAGACAATGTAGGTACCAAATTATCTGTGATAGTATAGGCAATGTAGGTATAAATTACTCAGATTTGAATGTAATCTAAAGCAAATTCAAATCTAAGATAGAGTGGATGTAAACATTGACATTCACTACGTACATGATATTGAAAATCCCAAGAATTGGCCGGGGTCGTATTCAGAACCAACATCTTGTTGATCGCAAATGCTATATCATACTTAGGAAAACTTTTTTATGATAACGAGCGAAATGCACAAGTATTGCAGTTTAACGGGGAAAATGCAGATAATATGTGTAATATAAAAAGCTTTTCATTGGATTTTTCACAGCGCACTCAAGCAGTATATGAAAAGAGACGTAATTATTTCTCTATTGATAATTTTTATTTTATGTAAAATCAAAAGGGATATTAATCAAAATTATTCAACTGGATGAATTTGTCTCTTCATCAGTAGTGTCATCCTCACCAATCTGAATTATCAGTGGCTCGATTTGTGCCTCTATTATGTTATCAAGCTTCCACATCTTTGTCTCGACTTCCGATATCACATGCCGAACACACTTTTCCCATTTCTCCGCTGTGACTTTTTTCAAAGCCTCATCAAAAAGTACTTTGAGATCTGCAAATTTGAACATGGTGTTATGCTGAGCTACGAAATTCTTCACATCCGCCCATATTAACTCGATGGGATTGAGCTCGCAGTGGTATGGAGGCAGGCGAAGGACAATTTTGTTTTGGCCTGCTGCCATCTCATCGACTATATATTTTTGGTATTCAAGCTTGCGCTCCTTGACAATTTTTAGTAGCTGTACTCTTAGCATTGAGTCTTCAAAGCTAATATTCTTTGATCGCAGCCAATTTTGGATTTCAACCTTCTTTGAAGACGTTGTCGGAATCTTCTCTAACCGTCGCGAATGATAAGGTGCATTGTCCATTACAATCATAGCATTATCCTCCAGATGGGGTAGAACTTTGGAAAACCACTCTTCGAAAGATTCACCGTTCATTTCTTCGTGATAATCTCCAGTTTTCTTCGACTCGAAACACCACAGCCCTTCAGCAACAAACCCATTCTCATTGCCGTTTTCCTTTATCTGAAATTATGAAGAGGTATGTAAGTAAATAAAATAAATACGAGGGTTACTTTTTATATATTGAGATTGAGGCAGGTCTTGAAATAAATATAAGTTTACCTGATTGATTTGTTAATCCGGTGGATAGTCCATCTAGAAAAGCCCTCCTAGATGAGGTCACAGTTTCATCGACCCATACTTTAGGGGTAGTATCACTTGCATTAACCCAGGTTTTATCCAAATAATAAATTATTCTCTGTTGTTCCCTATAATATTTAATTTTGATCAAATACTCTATCCTCCATAACACAATTCTCTCTCTATCCAATAATAAACTATTGTACCCTCGTTTTTTCCATACAAAATTCAAATGTTTCAATAATTTATGGAATGTTGACCGCTTAAAACTTGGCAATAAAACATCTTCATTTATTTCTGTTAGTACTTTGTCTATCGTGGGTATTTCATTTCTGAAAAAGTACCTACTCTTGCACTTTCCTCCTGATTGCATGTTTATCAGCATCATCTATTGATTTTATAATGGTTTGACGATTCTGATTGGTATTCGGTTTGGAAAATGTATGATTTTGTTTATATTCCTGTAAAACATTGTAAATCGAAGCGCAATACACTCCAATTTTATCGGAAACTTTCGATACGACTTCGTTGACAGTCGATGTCTCAATTTCTTCCATCTCTTTCTTAAACACATTTGAAATCACTTCTTTCAGCTCAACACTCAAATGTCTTTTTTTGGATCGTTTCCTGGCTGGATAGCTCACAGTGTCATCAGTAGTGTCTGTACTGGACATCTTGGAAAACAATTTTAAACAATATACTATAACGCACGCCACACAAACACGTCAACGACTGATTACAACCCTGTGCTGGTACCGAACTCGTACCAAGAAGGCGAATTCACCAATGAACGCTGCCCTTTCCATCTGACACTGGGCGATCACGTGAACATCACGCTTCGGTTTTGTTTTGTTTTACTCTATCTTGGATTTGGATAGACTTTAGTTAGTTTTGAAAATGGTGAATGACCGTAACTAGTCAACAAATATAAAACATTCGTGGAAAATAGAGAAAAATCTGCATAAACTCTACGAGTACTCAGTTTCAGTATTTCTGTTACAGTATGAATATTGTGTGTCTTTTCAGTTGGAAATATCTTCAATTTATAATATACATACGAGTATTTTAGAAATTTGTTATTTATTTGTTGAAAAATCTGTTTTAAAAATCTCTTTTTCCGTTAATCAGCTGTCGCCCCCGTACGAACGACAACTCTCAGAAGTTGAGAAACTTGTGCGAGCTAAGGACTAATGAGGTCTAACCTTTTAACGTGTGAGTCCTAACACGGATCTCATATGTTTGTGACCATACACATGAGCAATACTCCAATATCGATCAAACCAAATAATAATAAAGGGTTTTTATAAGTGAATTCTCTTGTGGTCCTGCACACAAAGCCCAGCATTTTTGTCGCCCTATTGACAACCTTCTCATAAACCTTGGTGTCAAAAACACCGAGGTCCCGAACAATGTTTGCCCTTGTGAGAAGTTTACCATCGATGTTATTTATAACCAAACTCAATATGTTAAAGTGATCGATAAAAAAACATAGCATTACATTTATTTACATTCAGCTACATGTAGTTTTCGAATAAACTTTTGACAATTGAGGTGAGGTCCCTTTGAACATTCTCACAGCGTTTGTTTGTTGATGACACGGATAAAGATTTCAAGATCACCTACAAAGAACAAAAGTTTTGAATGTTCGATTATTTCTTCAATATCATTGATGAAGGGGCCTAGGTGGCTTCCTTGTGGCACTCCTGACGTAGCCCAGTGTGTAATATTCACTTCTATCAAGGAATGGTTGTGGAAATTGTTCAATCATTATCATGGATAGTATTGATAATTTTCATCAAGTAACGGGTTAGTCCATTCATAATTAATGGGACTGTCATTTAATTTTGATATTCGCAGTTTAAGTTTTCTGTATTCCAGTCGATGGCGTCTTTATAAGAAGAGTCGCCATAGTTATTTCTTGAATTGAATAACTCGAAAAATGAATTTTCCAGTGAGGGACATCTGTTTGGAAACGTATTCGTTCAACTCTTACTGGGTTTTCCAATGGAATGCATACATACATGGAGAATAATTCCTGCATATTTCATTGGCGTTTTGGGAGGATCCATGACACATTCAGTAGTGCATCGCGACATATCACTGGCAGGTGCTAGCGGAGGAGTTACTTCCTTTATTACTATACCTATAGCGGCGGTCATACTAGTAAGTATGTACTAACCAAAAACTGTTTTGCTTGCATTTTTTCTCAATGAGATTGAATGGTTTCAACGTATTCAAAAAAATATATTTTAATGTGAAATTTCCATTTGGGACGTGTTTCGGTATACGATAGCATCCTCGGGCGTCTTTAATGTCCCCCCTTTTATTCCAAAGGTGTCAAATCTGGCGAGCGGGCTGACCATTCTGTAGGACCTCGACGGCCAATCCAACGACCGGAAAAAGTAGTATCCAAATAGTTTTCTACTTGTCTGGAGTAATGTGGTGGTGCTTCATCTTGTTGGAATATAATATCCGTATAGAATTCATTAGGATTCGCTTCGACGATTTCAGTGATGAGAGGGTCAACAGTAGTTTCCAGCATATTCAAATACAGTTCCCCTTTGTTTGAAGGTGATTGACAATATTTCATGATGAATTTCACTAGTTTGGACTTCCATTGTCTACTATATAAAATGATTTGAAATCCCTGAAATAACTAAAAAAGAAGAATTGAAAATGAGTAGCTGAAAATAACAATTATATTAACCAAAATAAACCTGTTGTTGTTCGCATTGCCGAGCACAAGAAACACACACAGCGAGGGGAAACCAGCAAATCAGGAATAGCAGACCATGTTTGGACCCATCAACACAACATCGAGTGGTCCCAAGCTGAGATCTTGCACAGAAAGGAACATTGGTTTAGGAGATAATTCAAGGAAGCCGCATGCATGTTGTCCAACAACGTATTCAGCCAAGCCAGCGTAGAAATACGGAACATATGGAAACCCATCTTCAAGCGAAAAATGGCCAACTCCCGCCAAAACGGTCATCTCCCACGGAACCAGTGAAGCGGAAAATGGAAAGAGGGGATAAGTGAAAGTACTCGAACGACCTATAAATAGTCAATTTGGATACAAGTTCCCTCAACTATTTTCTACAGACAGGACTAATCGGAAAACGTTAATTGAAAATCCTTTCGGTCTCGTGAAAGTTATGCGTCGCACCGTAAATAAAAATCGCTTCAATTTTTTTTTCAATGGACAAGAATTGACCATTTTAGAGATTGTTGACGTGGTACCTTTCTACTAGTAAAACCAAAAACTAAATGAGAATATTGTAACTGAACAATGATATTCATGGTCGTACTGACATTTTTTGTCGTTTTTATGAACAAAAACAAACCTTATCGGGTTGTTGGAATTGCCATATAGCAGATAAAAAGGAATATTTCTAGAAATATTGATATTAATGTGTTTGTCTTCAGGAAATTATTAAATGTTCCGCCATTTTGTAGTAGGTGAAGATATTGACTTCATATTCTAGGGTTGTGAAGCATTCGTCGGGAGCTTCAAAATGATGTGTCACAAGACCCCCCTTTCCATTTGTTTTTTTTTACCCAGATGGCGCCCAGTCGTAATCTTGAATGTTTCATCTGTCAATTTCACTTCAAAATAAAGTATTCATGCATTAATTGCATTATCCCAGATTTCTTTTTTTTTAGTTGACCCGTTCAAAAAACAAAATGGGAGGGGGGACATTAAAGAAATGCACTGTATATTGAAAAGGGTCATTTTGGCATGTCCTGGGTTCATGGGACGATGAACATGAATTCAATCCAGTATTAGGGTTCAAAATAGTTTATTCTTGTACCAAATGACCGAATGAATTACCGATTTTTACATAAAAAGTTAATTCATGAAAGCCATAGAGGAATTAAATCACCTTTCATATAGAAGTTATGAACTTTTCCAAAAATGAATGTTTTCCTAAATAGGTTTATGTAAGTATTTCATGTTATTGAAATGAATAATGTAGAGTGGACTGTGAACTCCTACACTAAGGATATATTTTTATGAATAAGATTCAAATTTCCTATTCAATAAACTGCACTCAACGATTTGATCTTCACAAACTGTAAGGCTCTGAATGCTTCACATTTGCAAGGAACATGACGACCTGTGGGACTTCTTTTCGGAGGACAATGTCCAGTGGGCCATTCTATTTTGAGCCATTCCTCAGTTTCTTGAAGCAGTCTTTCGTTTCCGTTTTGACAGTAGATGACAAGTAATCTTGTTCTGTTTTCCCCGTGGGTTTGACAACAATTGACTACGCTGTACAATTAAACTGTATTTCGCTGCTACACTGACAATACACCCAAACACTTCAACTAAAACTTCAAACTAATATTTTCAAATGTTTATAAATGCCAATGAAAGACTTAGGAAGCCGATAGAATTATTCTCGAAGCCAATAGGGAAGTCGCTGGAAGTATCTCGAAGCGACGCAAAATCTACAATACTCGCGAAGTGCAAGTCTTGGCCACGTCACAACTGATTTATGCCGACCAGTGGCGGCGGCATTATTTTTTCAGGGGATGAATTACAACAGTATCGGCAAATTGTTTCAGGGTGCAAATACGGTTGTCTTAGTATATACTATCAAGTAAATATGAACAACTCTGAATCAGCTGAAATGCATTTGGTTTATGGACTAATAGAAGGATATACTGTAGAAGCCCGTCGACTATCAAGAAAGATATACTAACAGAGATATTCCAGCATTACACGGGACGGTACTGGTAGACCGATGACAATAATGACACCAAAATTAAAGGAAGCAATTCTTCCAGAAGTTGACGGCAATTCTTCAACAAGTACCCGAAAATTAGCTACACAGTTCAGTGTCAGTCATCGAAGTGTTTGGAAGGTTTCGCAAATTCATTGTATCCATACCACGAGCGTGCTATTGTAGAAAGTGGATACGAATAGTAATTTTTGGTGAACGTCTGGGCCGCATTTTCTTACACTTCGACTCAATTTCTAGAAGACACGTTACCACAATTGTTAGAGGATGTACCTTTGCTGGTGAAACGAAATTTGTGGTTAATGTACGATGCAGCACCTGCTAATTTCATTGTAACCGCTCGTGAATATCTGAGTGATACTTTTGCTAATTAGTGGAGAGGTCGTGGGGGACCTCAACCATGGTCACCTAGATCTTCAGACTCGAACCCTCTGTATTAAATATTTTGAAGATATCTTAAATCGGTTGCTTATGCGATACCAGTTGTCGATAAAAATGACTTGGAGATTCATAATTATGCATATTTCTGAAGTCATACTTAGCATCCCAGTATTTTTTCAACGCGTGCAGCACTCGATGAGGAGTCAAGTCAAGGATGCTCATTTTGAGCATATGTTTTAATTATTTTTCATTATCACCTATGCTGTTTTCCGAAAAAAAAGCAGCTTGAATACGTCTTTCATTTACTATCCAAACAGATTTGCATTTCAAAGTTTGTTCAAATGGTGCGAATATCAAAACATATTTTTGAACCTAAATTATGCATAATTCCCATTTCTACGCCACTGACTCTGATTCAATAAAGTTTAGCTATCTTGATTGATATCAAACAGAGCTAAAAACAGTGGCGTACCCTAAATATAAATCTGTGACGCCACTTGAATTATTATCCGTAATCTTATTTCATGAAAAGAAGCCCCTTGTTACTGATAACAAACATCCGTAGTTTAATCAAAATCGGCAAAAATAATTGTGAGCTATTGATAAAAGAACAATTTTTTCACTAAAACTATGAAACCCCGATACTCGGAAACGAAACAAGTTAGCACACACGTTTATATGAACTTTTTTATAAAATATGACAAACTACCATTAAGTTTTAATGGATAAATTCTGTATAGAGAGTCGATTGTATAGGGGAAATAAACAGGCAGAAGGTCACAAATAAAACCATTGCCATTTTTTCTGACAGCCAGGTGGCAATTAAGGCGCTCAGCTCATTTCAAGTCTTCTCAAGACTGGTGGGAAGCTGTCTGAGCGCACTCAAGAAGCTAAGTACCCAAAATAGGGCCACTCTAGCTTGGGTACCCGGACATGAGGGTCACAAGGGCAATGAGGACGTCGATGTTCTAGCCCAGGGGTCTCCAAACTACGGCCCGCGGGCCAAATCCGGCCCGCCAGTGTCATCAATCCGGCCCGCCACAGCCAATGATTACCTAATTGTTGTTACTAATGCTGTGATAAGTTGAAGAAGAAAATACAGAATGATAATTACTCGGTTTTATTTACATGCTAGGTAAAACTTAACGACAGAAATGATGACAAAGAAAATTTAACTTAAGTATCTAAGTTTAAGCATATTGATAACTAACAAATAATTGAACTGAATCACAGTAAAACAAAAACACTAATGAGATTTATGTAATTGTGATTTTCCACCAACAATACTTTGTAGTTGTGGATCAATTTTACTTGTACCAATTATCAAAAGAGATTTAAGATGCTCATCAGTTGATTGAGATCTGTAAACATTCTTTGTGTACTTCATCTTGGAAAACGTTTTCTCATACAAGTAAGTAGTACCAAAAACAGAAAACAACCCACGAGCAATTTTATGCAAATTATTAAATCGTTCCAGTGGAAGACTCTTATAAAATTCCAACAAAGATGAATTTTGATATTTGTTCTTAAGCATATCACTGCACCGTAAATCAATAATTTCCATTTGGACTTCCGGAGCCAGAGTTTCAATGTCAGAATCAAAAGGATTTTGAAAAAGCTCAATTTCATTCGCAATGACATCAAAATCTGAAAAACGAGTATCAAATGTTATCTTCAAAGCACTCAAAGTTTCGATTGCAAAATTGACGGGAAATTCAGTCTCTGTAGTGTGACTGAATATTTCACAAATTTCAAAATGTGTGAAACATTTTTTACGTAATTGCGTATGCGTATGCGTATTGAAATAGTATTATTTTCTGCCTGAGGGATTTGATATTGGTGTATAAATCAGGGAGAAGCTGATTTTCTCCTTGCAATCCCAAATTCAGTTCGTTCATATGATTTGTGAAATCGACATAGAAGGCTAACTTCCACATCTATTCACTATTTTCTAAATCGGCAAAAGGGCGCTGCTTCTCTTTTAAAAAAAATTCGATCTCTGCTCGAAGTTCAAAAAAGCGCTTAAGGACTTTTTCACAACTAAGCCAGCGTACGGCAGTATGATATGGTAAATAATTTTCTCCAATCTGTTGAATAAACTCGCGGAATTGTCGGTGATTCAGCCCAGTGGATCTGATGAAGTTAACAACTGATATGTACCGTTAATGAATGATACAATGTAAGACTAATGTTTTTGAACCACCATCATTTTCTACAGCCTTTGACACAAGTGCAACCACTCCTTTATTTTTACCATACATATTTTTGCCTCCATCAGTTGTTATAGATTTCAAATTTCTCAATCGAAGGTTCTTTTTATTAATGGCATTTTCAACTCCCTCAAAAATATCTGCCCTAGTTGTCGTGCCGTGAATACTATCAATATCAAGAAGTTCTTCATACACTTCATAGCTTTTATATACTCCGCGAATAAAAATCAACACCTGAGCAGTATCTGACGCATCCGTTAAATCATCCAATGCTATAGAAAACCACTCATGATGTCAATTTTTGTCAGACAGTTGAGATGATATATTTTCTGCGATGTCTTGCACCCTCCGACCCACGGTGTTTGCTGACAAACTGGCACTTTTGAATAAATTTACCTTTTCGGGGCATATTTCTTCGGCTACTGCAATCAAGCATTCTTTTATCATTTCTCCATCGGTGAATGGTTTGCCACGTTTTCCGATTTCAAGAGCCACACGAAAGCTGGCGCGAGTTGCAGACTCTTGTTCAGTATTCGCTTTGGTACACAAAGATTGCTGCGATTTGAGTCCGAGTTTCAAGCTTCAAATTTTTCCTTTCCCACACTTCCTGTATACTTGGAGTAACTTTGAAGATGTTTCGATTCATAGTGTCGTTTAATGTTATAGTCTTTGAGAACAGCTACGGTTTCATTACAAATTAACATAGCGCCTTATTACTGGACTCAATCACAAAATACTGAAAGTTCCATTTTTCTTGGAACGTTCTGTATTCACTGTCAATTTTTCGCTTCTTTTTCATACTAACAAATCACACATAAAAACAATAAGTCAACCCTTGACTTATTGTTTTATTGACGGGTGTTACTTTATTTCACAATAGACAGTTTCGCTTCCTTCACCTTTCCTACGCAGACTAACTCGCAGTTGCGCCGCTAGCCTTTTTATATGCAATTATGACTGCCATGTCGAGATGATCGGAATGCACTAGCTAGAACCAGAACGTTCTCGAACCAACGAGGTAATTCCAAATATTTAATTACGCTTAATGCCACCTAACGGGTAGCTGAAAAAGATAGTACATAGTACCACTACTCGCCATTAGATGTCGTTAAGTGTCACAATACACAATAATAATTGAAATGCAAAGCGTAAGTTTGCTTAGTTCACGCACTTTGCGACTATACTAGTCTAGAAATATAGTTAAGGACAGAGGCTGCCAGCTATATGAAGGGGTCAGTGTCAAGGCTGTGGAGTCGTATCAAAGAGATCACCTCTAACAACTAAGGAGCATCACAATAGATCTGAAAAGGTCGCAGTGAATTAGGCCATGGGCTAGCTCCCCGACAATCTAATCTAATAGAGAGTTGGTCAGCTTCGTTTCTTTAGAAGTCTCACATTTATATTGTTTATTGATGAAGAAGTAGAAAGCTGAAAAACTTTCGAAGATCAGTGTCTAACACTACACTTACTGTTACTTAGTTGATAAATAATTAAATAATCAATCTCGATAAAGTTAGTTGCAGTTCTGCCAAATGAACCCGACAGAAACTACTTAATCAGAATCATCATTGCAGTCATTTCAATTATTTTTTTTTATTTCCAGAACTGGAGAGAAATGAGCCATCCTACATTTCATCTGTTATTATTTGGCATCATAACCATTGTGGATGTGGTATGTAATCTGTTAAATGGAACATCGGAAAATATAAGTTACGCCGCTCACGCGGGGGGTGCGGTAACTGGACTTTTGTTTGGGGTGAACATTTTGAGAAATTTGAAGAGAACTAAACTGGAAATAATCGTTTGGCATATTTGCTGGGTGGGTTTGGTGTTATATGCAAGCGTTCTTGTAATTTTAGATGTCGTTCTACCACACAGCAGCTGTGAAAACCTTTCAGGAAACTGCACGTATCTTTATAACTATTGAATTGAAATCAGTTTCAACATAGCATTTAACATTTATTTCACCAACTTGATTCATGTCTTAGAAGTAAGTATAATTAGAAGTAGACACTCCACGTCCTTATCCTGTAAATTGATAGTAAATATTCGAACAACAACTACAAGTTAATGGCATGTATTTCGGTGTTATTTTCAAGATTACCACCTTTCTATGGCCTGGTTTGATAATCGGTATTTGACACCATATATCGTATGAGCTGTTCAAATGTTTTGCGATACCCGACAAAGGAACTGCAACATCAGAATGCCCAAAACGCGGTCTTTCTTAGGCAAGTATCAACAAAAACTCCAACTGATCTGGCGATCAAAACTGTCGGGGAATAACAAAGTTGCTTGAGTATCATTCTCATGTATGGAGTTCCGTCCCTAAGCGTACCCTGAAGTTGCTATAGATTCCATCCGGAAAAGAGCTATCCGCCAGATTGGCGACACAAATATCACTTGTTTCGAAAAAAGGTTGGAGATTTGTCTCTCTTTTATAAATACTTTCATGGGAGGTGTTTATGTGAGTTGGCACATTTGATTCCACCAACAGCGGTGGCGGTGGCAACACAAGGTGGCGCTGTAGAACAATTTTTTGAAAGCACTGTTCTATAACGCTGCGCACGCTTAGGTTCGTTGATTCTGTCATGTGTCAAAACATTGGAACAGCAGCAATACAGCAACATAGTACTAGTGTGGAATAAATTTCCTGAGAACGTTTTCCCAAATAGATTTAATCTCCAGCGATTCAAATCCAAGGTGAATCGCTACTTTCGCACAGGCACCGCTCTTAGATCGATTTGAGGATTTTCTTGTAGTGCTTATGTTTTGTCCTTAACAAAAATACTTTTTGTTTCGGTCTGTCTTCATTCTTTCGGAGTTGTAAAGTGAACTTGTTAGAAACTGCACTGACTCGACGTGTGCACCCAAAAAATGATTCACCTTCAAGTGAAAATACTGTATTGTAAAAGAAAAAAATTCCTATTGACAATTTACAGTCAAGTTACAGTAAATCAATGGAAGTAAAGGGCCTAACGCTTACATATAGACAGGATTCTATAAAGCAGTTAAGAATTGATTTACATGTATAAATAAAATAAATCAGTTCATTTAACCTCAAAGGTTTAGGTAGCCAAAATCTGTTTTCAAGATAGTCTTTCAAACTATAGTAGGCTTTCGTGAGTAAAAGTTCCTTCACACGTTTACGGAATGTTTTTGAGTCTGTAATACTTTTCATTTCAAATGGTAGATAATTGAATATCTTCCGACTCTCAAATATGGCATTTTAAATTATTAATTAACACGCTTTTATTAGCTTCACCTGTATGTATGTATGTTTGTTTGTAACTCTCAAGCTCTGAATCTGTATTTGACAGAATTATTGACATTATTGCTTGATCTATTCGCGGACAGATGGCCCTGTAGGTAACCTCCTTGATGCATCGACATTATTGCTTGATCTATTAGCGAGCAGATGACGCTGTACGTAGCCTCTTTGATATATCGACATTATTGCTTGATCTATTCGATGGCGCTGTAAGTAACCTCCTTGATATAATTCGAACTTACTTTATATGTATTTCTATTAGTGTGAAGTTACCCACAACTTTTCATCCACAGTTTATGACGAAGGACAATCGAACAGGGTTCAGAATGAGATTTGTGAACAGTGTTGCCAGATTGCAAATATTGAGAATTTTACCTGTATTTCGATGTTATCATTTTAAAAACACGATATATTATTGAAACATGTCGAATAAATGAGTCAGCATCATACATGAACTCATTATATCAGCTAACTGTCCGTATACAAGCAGTAATACCGAAAAAAATGTAAAATAAGAGTAAAATATTATTCAGGAAAAATTCATTTGTACCGAAACAGGTAGCGAATGAGAACTGGAAAAATAGTTTCTCGGTAAAAATTTTATGACTTGTAAATAGTATGTCATTTGAAATATCCTGCGTTAAACAACACCGAATGCCCAGGAAAGACTCATTCACAAAATATCAAATTTCTCACTTATCAAAAATAGTTTGTTAACGAAAATTTCAGAATTATTTCATCGAAAGTCCACCAAACGCGGACTCCGATTCCAAGAATTGTATTTACCGGATATCCTGCGAGTGCGGAGAATCATACACCGGTGAAACTAAGAGGCCAATGAAGCGGAGAAAGGGAAGAGGGGATAGGTGAAAGCACTCGAATGACCTATAAATGGTCACATCTTGGAGGAATAAGTCCAGTTATCACCCGAAGACGATTGTGGATGCTAACAATTGAAACGTCATGACGTAACTTGGTGGAATCGCTTTTAATTTTTCATTTTTTGTAAATAATATTTTTAAATTTTCGGTTAATCTTTTACATTTTTTTTCAGGGATTTCAAATCAATTTATATTATATTAGCCAATGGAAGTCCGAACTAATTAAATAAAAACTACACGGCCTTCAAACCCGGAAAATAGTGACACTGTAAATCTCGGCTTCGAAAGCCTTAACCATTTTATTAAATCAGTTTATACTTTGTACTGTAATGGACGTCATAAAAGATGAGGTCCGGCTATTAAATAACGAGACTGGTTATGAAAAAGGCTTTTATAATAAAAATTATTCTACATTCAACTGCTCCCCTTCAATATACTCCCCATCCACCTTTTCATAGGTTTTTTCCATTGATCGAAGCCGTGCTGGAAGTCTTCTTTAGTGAGGGCCTTTAGGAGCTTCACCGCTTCAATCGACTCAAATCAGGTTCCTTTCAAAGCAGATTTTATCTTCGGAAACAAAAAAAGTCGCACGGTGCCAAATATGGCGAGTACGGAGTGCGTTTATCGGCCAAATACCGCTTCACAGACGCGTTATGGGCATGTGTGTTGTCCTGGTGTAAAATCCACGATATTAATTAGGGTATGTTGAGGAGTTTTAAGTTCGTCCACTGCTCTGCTCAAGGTTGCATCATCTGCATACATGGTAGTCTTAATATCTGATGAATTCAAGAAATGTGGTAGATCATTAATATATATAAGAAAGAGAAGTGGTCCTAATATGGAGCCCTGAGAAACTCCTCTTATCAATTTTATTTTTTGACTACGAGATTCTCCGCATTCTACCACTTGAAATTTCTCAGTCAAGTATGATTCTATTATCTTTAGACACACCCGTCTAATACCATAACAGTATAATTTGTCTAAGAGGAGATTATCATTCACACAATTAAACGCCGAAGAGAGATCAGTGAATACACCAATTTATTATCTTTATTGTCAAATGCATCTTTTATGTAATTTGTGAGAGAGTTGATTGCATCAGAGGTTGATGTTCCCCTTCTGAAGCCAAATTGATGTGGACTCAAAATATCATTGACTTCTAAAAATTCAACAAGTTGTGTGTAAATGGCATATTCAATTATCTTCGAGAAAGATGGTAAAATGGAAATTTGTCGGAAGTTTTTTGCTTCTGAGCAATCCTCTTGTTTGTGAATGGGAAGTACTTTTCCGATTTTCAGCTCTAGTGGAAAATAACCCTCAGTGAAGTATGCATTGACTATGTCCGCCAAGGGATCAGTTATGTATTGAGCACAGCTTTTGATAACAAACATATTTACACCTTTTATATCTTCGGTTTTTTTTTCAATTTGTTCAAAATAATTCTAATATCGTCTGATGTTGAAGGTCGGAAGAACATAGTTTTCTTTATATTTATATATATATATATATATATATATATATATATATATATATATATATATATATATATATATATATATATATATATATATATATATATTTATTTATTTATTTATATATTTTTTTGAATGATGCAACTAATTTTCCTTTATTTTGAGTATTTCAATATTAAATTCTACAAAAAAGATTTGAAGCTTTATATCTTCTATTAATTATCTGCGAGCGCTTTCGACATTGGTAGTACTATCATCTTCTAGGCACTCCTCAAAATGAACTTGTCATCACGTCGTCTGCCTCTTTATATGGTCAGAGCGTCTCGACTCAGGTATTTCAGGTACTTTAGGTAAATTTGCCTGTATTTGTACTGCATCAGGTACTCTTCTTTGTGTTAGATCTTCTCTAGGAATGTGTATGAATATATATTAAACAAAACCATACACATTCCTAGAGATCTAACACAAAGAAGATTACCTGATGCAGTACAAATACAGGCAAATTTACCTAAAGTACCTGAAATACCTGAGTTAAGACGCTCTGACCGTATAAACAGGCAGACGGCGGGATGACAAGTTCAGTTTGAGGAGTGCCTAGAAGATAACAGTACTACCAGCTGTCGAAAACGCTCGCTTCATTATATATAGTACATTAACTGACTCAGTTTCAGATACATTTTCCAAAGTGGAATTCATATTATTTGATCTGCAGTTAGGTTTTCAAGATTGTTTGAGATTTTATTTTTTCTACCAGTTTCAGTATTAATGATCTGCCAAACTGTTTTACTAAAATTATCTGTAGATGTTGATACACTTTGATAAAAATTCCAGTTGGAATTTTCATTGGTCGGTAGCCAGGCGGTTAGATGTGGGTGCTTTGTTCACTCACTCGAAGTGACCGCCGTGTTGGTCGGTGGTTCAAGCCCCAGTCTGAACGATCGATTTTCACTTGCTATCGTCCAACCCGTGGTAGGAATCACACGTTAAAAGGTAAGACCTCGTTAATCCTTAGCCCGCACAAGTTTCGACTTCTGAGGGTCGTTCGTAGGGGTGCGATAGCTGGTTACAGGAAAAATTAATTTTTTTAAACAGATTAAAGGTGGGTAACGCTAACCGTTAGAGGGTCAAAAGAAAATTATGTTTCAATCAACAATTCAAGTTATTGAAAAACATTTGAGTACAAAAATATATATTTGCTTAAAATATACAACATACAAAACATTAACACACTTTTATAAATATAGGACAAAAAATTTTAACTCCTACCACAACCAAAAAAATAATACACTTTAAAGTTTCTTTCACCTCTCGATACAAAAAACAGAACTTTTCGTGAGAATGTGTTTTATACAGGAGATTCATTATGAAAGTCACTTCACTATTCTAATAAAAATATTAACTTTCGAATTAACTATTAAATTTTTATATTTTGCACTTAAGTGGTGGTGAATGAATATGGAATTCCTTACTTATTTCCCTATAAAACATCATATAAAGTATAACTTATGGGTATATCTTCACATCATTTTGAAGAAATGTAAAAATCTATCAGATATAACAGTACAAATATGAAAAAATATATCACAAAATTGTCAACCACTAAACTAATAATTTGGAAGTATTACCTGTAGAAGAAATAAACATAGACATATTATCAAAACTATAGCTCTGGTCAGATACTATAAATAATAGAATATTTTCTTATCAATAACTATAAAAATACTGTTAGTGATTAAAATATGTTATGTTGAACAAAAAAAAATTGAATTTTGAAAAAATGGCTTCATATTCACCTTCATAGTAATGAAAATGGAAAAATTGAATACATTATGTTAATCACGAGAAAATAACAAGTTTCTTTAGGACTGTTATTACTATTCTAAATTATTCTTTTTCATAAATACTGCAAAACATGTTGACATGCTTCTCAGGGTATGACTTCTCAAAATGTTGAATTTGTATCTAGGTTATGAATAGCTATTACAGTAATCAATTTGAGTTAGTATATTACTGATGGGTGAAACAAGAATAACTCCTGCATACAAATGTAGGCTTTCACGGCTGGCGTCAGTGTTTTGGTGGGTTTTCAGGTTTTGCCGTGGTCTTTGGTTACAATCTCCAATTGTTTCAACTGCAACTGCGATAGTCATCTTCAGTTTCATCTGACTTTCATTTGATACGTCAAGAAGAGTACTTTGAAGATTACCATGTTACTGAAGATGACTGTTGCAGTCGAAGTGTTTTGAGATTGTAACCAAAGACCACAGCAAAACCCGAAAAACAACCAAAATATAACCCCTGCAGTTTTTTATTATAAAACTTGAAAAAAGTTCAAGGTTTACTGTGAAAATATACTTGGATACTAAGTTTTCTGAATGTTCCTGAGAAAATTTTAGAGATTCGCTGCCAAATAAACTAAATTCAAAGGATATACTCGTCCTGGTATAAAATGTTCGACATTAACTTTCATAATATTAAAAAACTTCGATACTATAATAATAATAATTTTTCATAGTTTGTTAATTGAATTCATCTAACTCAAACAAGTATTAATTACTTGTTTTTCTCTGTTTTACTTGGAATACTTATTGAAGTTTCCTTCAAAAATGAACTTTCTGCAGTCTACTTCTAGCTGAATATTTTTGTTGAATTTATAAAATCAAATTGTCAATGAAATTTTATAGCCTAAAATAGAAAAGTGTTATAATTATTTAAAGATCCTATAAAAATATGAATACGCTGCCTTCACATTGCCTGAATACATAGGTTTCTGGCTAATTCCATATTTCCTCCGGAAAATAGCTCTTCCCAGCTAAATTCCAAACTAAACAAGCTCCCATCAAAAGGCTAAATGTCACTATGGAACACCACCAAATAACCCGCTCAGTTCTAGTCACACTGAGATTCCTCAAAACATTAATTCCTACAAGTAATCCTGCTAGAGCACCTGCAATATGAGCAGCATATCCAATATGTTCATCAATATCTAGGACGTATCGGTTGTAAACAGCTGTTCCAATATCTGTGCCAGCTACTATGATAAAAACAAGCATCTGGGCTATTGGATATGACATCTCTTTCCAGTTCTGAAATACATGAACAGCTAAATGAGATATCTTCAATTCGTTCAGATGAATATATTTAAATAACCAAATTATTTGATTTGAACTTTCACATAGTAGATAGCCAATACCTATTGATTGTTTTCTTTTATTCATATCATTCAAAAACTTCCAACACCTAGTTGTAATATTAAATACCTTCAAAGATAACATATCCAACTATGGCACAAGGTCTGTCTAAAAATTAAGATGAATGTTCAAATTTTGCAAGCCACGTAAATTTGATTAGGGATTTTTAATGTTGGTATACTTGTCTCGAACATATGTTCACAGTTTCAGCTGTATAGCACGTTTGGTTTGTTGGTGAAAGGCAAAAAAGTTACAAGTGTTCCTCGGCGATTTTCTGCTATAGAAATAAAACGAATCAAAGAATTTACAGACCTCGTATATTCATTGTCAAGATGTTCTCTTTACAATTTCAAGGATCAATGCAACAATAGTTAAAAAATAATCAAATAATTCAGAGTCGCAGAGTTTGAAGCTTATTGTGTGGCCTGTTTCACGATTATGTTTGAAGAGGGATGGATCTGATTTGGGGACAACAAGCTCATGTTCGTAAGCTCTGTTGGATACTCATCTGTTGGTTTGGCTGATGTACATCTCACAACATTGCACACCTCGCTTCTGGAAGTCACAATCCCCTTCCCACGACCACCGTATAGAAGTAAACACAAGTAAGTTCACTTTCCGCCATATTTGGGTCAAGATTCTCCATCTCGAATTTTATGCTCAGCCAACCTACAGTGCAACCGATTGAATCTGATGGGTTTACCAAGCGAGCCAAGTTGAGGCATGGAATATTATTACAGAGTGAGTCGTAAGTGGTGGTTTTGTATTTGTGAAAAATTCTTGTCTAGTTTCAAAATGAACAAGTGTCGAGCTTTTTGCAGGGTGTCGGCATTATTTTTTTTTTTTCCAATTGACGAAAAAATTTATGTTTGATGAAATTGAACTTTCCGAATAATATGTCACACAAGTAATGATATAAAATGACAAAACAATCGGAGTTCCACTGGAAATCCACAAAGGAAAATAATTGTTGGATCACATTTTTTGATTTGGCTAGTAGGTATGTATCTGTAGGAAAAATATTACTTCCACTAAAATCTCTGCGAAACCAAAGTATCAATTGTATATTCAAATAACGGTTTTTGGAGCCTACTGCTGCATACTTTTTTACCAATTCATCCACATCAATATTGGATATAAAAAGTATTCTGTTTGAAGCTGTTAGGCAATTATCAAAAATTAGATCAAGAGTTTTATACTTGATAATGGGGTCAAACTTGAAGCCAGTCGTATAAATAAAATCAACTAGTAGTAATTAGACAAAAGTATTTTTATTCATTTCATTAAAGTGATTTTTGAAATTTGATGAATTCAAAACGAACAAAAGTCATCTTGGGCAACTTTAGAACTTGGATAAGGAAACGCAATGTAAACTAGCCCCCAAACTTACTGATTCTCATTCATTCTCAACTAACTTTCAAAGGACGAAGGTTAAATTAGCCACTCAAGTTTTCAGTCATTCGGTAGCTACAGCAATGAACACTTATGCCAGTTTCAATCAAATGCCATCAACAGCAATAGGGACGGCTACATTCATAGAAAAAATGGATAGAGTGTTTGATATTTATAATTCAAATCAATTTGTCGATGTCAAACATTTCAATAAACCTTTTTTGGAACATCAAAACAAATTTATTTTCTGAAAGAAATGAAAATATTTTTCACCAGATTAACTGTAATATCAAAAAAAGGAAAAAAACACGACTGGATAAATAAGATTCATTGATGGGTGGCAGATAACAATTTCGGCATTTCTGAGAAAACCTACATAGTGAAGGACACTCCTACATATTGACGAGGAATATAAATCAGGACTGTGTGGAAAATTATTTTGGTCAACAGAGAATTACTTGTGGAAATACCACTTCCTGACAATATCAGAAATTCTGAAATGTACACATTTTTAAATCGAGACTGAAGCAACTTCTCCTGTCAAAGAACTGCTACAGTATTAATGACTTTTATTTGTAATCCAATACTATATGTGTGTATAGGAAACAATTATTTATTATTATATTTATGTGGTATACATCTGTGAACGTTGTATATATGTGTATGATATATATATATATATATATATATATATATATATATATATATATATATATATATATATTTTACACATTTTTTTATTTATAACTTTGTGACATTATCTATTTCGTATAGTTTTATTTCTTTTCAATATTGTACATTGACGTTTTCCCCTTTTTCATTTGTACTTCTGCTCCTATGGTTATACAAATCAATCTGAGTAAATAAAGAGATTATTATTATTTCAAGGATACAGTGATACAGAAGCCAAACAGTTTGAAAATGTACATATGCCTCCAGATCCATTTTCACAAAGTATCATTCATCTAGAGACAGAATTTCCTCATTTTCATAATTTATGTGCCATATGATTGCACAAAAATCAACATTTCTCACCCTTGTGATAATTTTCCTTAGGATTATTTATTTTCATTGTTCACAAGGGTAAGAATTTACTATACTTTGAAATTTGACGAAAGAAATTTGAAAACAAATGTTAAAAAAATCAAAAACTCAACATTCTGAAAAATCTTCAGAATAGACTAGCATAAGTTTTTGACCTAAATTGTATAATATTACTTTACAAAATATACGTTTATTTCACCACCTTGTCTTATTTTTTATCAATTCCTAAACAGTTCACAATCATATGAGATATTTATTGTGAGCTCCTCGTAGCAATGATGAAGTCAGATCGTGGTCACATATTTTTTGATCGAAGCTCTTGCAGAGGTGCACGATAGCTCTTAGCCCTACTTCCTGTCACATGCCAGCAAAAAATAAAATCTCGACCCGATACATCAAAGATGCTGACCAGGAGTGAATTTAATTGTGTTTCCTTCTATATGGGGCCACTACTGGGGTCCAGATTGGGGTCCTTACAAAGACCAGCAAGTCATACCTGGGGAGTAGGCAGATTGAGACCACGGTGATAAGTCACAAAACCCTAACAGCTTGTCACTACCTGAGTATAGTGATAGCTTCTTGAAAATGGCTTGGAAGCCAAAACGTTGAACTACTATGAAACATCAGAGGCAGTTCAACTCGGACTTCATATTATCAGACTGCTGACCGCGGAAACCTTCCAAACAAACACACGTATAAGTTTCGCTTACCATTATAATGGAGGCAACATGTGCTGTCACCAATGAGTAAACTCCACCACTTGCTCCAGCAAGTTTGACAGTAGGATCAACAACAGATGTTCCTAAGGAACCAGCAAGTACACCAGCCAAATAGACTATTAACACTCGCCACCACTGATGTACCATCTCCAATGGTATTCCAAGCAAAATTTGAACTAATAAGTTGACAACCAAATGGAATGCCCTGAAACAAACAAAATAATACTATTCAAATTTGAGTCTATGTATAGGTATCTCATAAATGGAAGGGGATAGAGAGTATGTTAAATTGTGAGAAAGCTGTCTATTTTTCAAAATTCAATTTTTTGCTGTATCTTTTATTATTTGATAATTATTATTCAAAACAATCTGTGGTCAAACGAAAAAGAAACTAGTTTAAACTTACATATATTATTGATACTTAAGGTAAAAATATCAAAATAACAATATTGTCACATACAATCAAACAAGAGCCATAACATCTAATAAATTTAAATATTAATCACATTTTAAATCACAAGTTTTAATCATAGCTCTCTATGGTTTGAACTTATCAACAAATCAACAAATCAGAAGTTAAAAGTCCAGTGCATTCAGGCATCGGTTTCTGTCTTATAAAATACTCTTAGAGGGGAAACTCGATATTATTAATATACCAGTATTCTGATACATTGTTTTGCTGACATAATTTGAAGATTGGAAAGAAATGTTGAAGGTGTACGTCAAAACATGTATTACAGGGAGTTGCAAAAGGCCATAAATACCCAGGTAAAAATACTTATTGAAAAAACTCTAGCCACAAAAAATTAAAATTTTCAGTCAGAGAGAAATATTAGAAATCTGTTGTAATTGAAATTTTTATTGTACTATTAGAATGTGATCATAAAACGAAACTCGTTCACATGATATTCAACTTTTCTTTGAAATCTTTCATCTTTCCATATTATTGGAAAAACAGTTTTTTGAAACCTATTTATAAAAGTGGATCACGCAATGTCATTAAAAAGTATCAAGCAGTTTGCAATCAATCTGAATTGCCCAAATTATTAGATAGTCCAATAACAAAAAAGCTATCATTGGATTGTAGACATATAATCAAATATTTGATCCAAATATTTAAAAGACTGTCCATTCTGACCTTGCCTTGTATGTATATATATTTAATAACCAGCAACATCAAAAAAGAAAAACATAGTCATGTGAGAGGAAATACTCTACATGAGTATACCACTCGCAATGCAAGTGAAATACGTTCACCGTTTTCCTGTCTAGGCCTAGCATAAAACTCTTTGACATATTTGGGTATCAAGTGTTATAACCAATGCGTAAAATTAATTGGTGAAATAAAAAATTTTGGAGTTTTCAAAGCAACATTCCATGACTTTTTAAATAATCATGCGTTTTATTCTGTAGATGAGTTTTTAAATTTTCCTATCGATAATTCTGATATGTAAATCTATTAACCATGCATTTATGTTATGTGTTTGTTCATGTTATATGTAATTGACTAGTCTGATAAGTTTCAATACTGTACTGCACTGTGTGAAGCTTCATGGATGAATAAAAATTATCTATCTATCTATCTATCATAAATCAAAAACATGGATTCAGTCGTGATAGATCTACCAGTACAAATATGCTCATTTATGAACATTTTATAATAAATGCCTTCAAAAATGGACACCAGGTTGATTCTATTTACACAGATTTTTTCAAAGGCATTCTACTGAGTTAATCACAATCTATTATTGCATAAACTAAACGCTTTGGGTATTCAGGACCCCATTCTGATATAGATTGAAAATTATCTTGTCTGCCGAGTCCAATATGTGAAATATGGTAACTTAATATCTTTCTCAATCACACTTCCATCTGGTGTACCGCAGGGACCTCAGCTAGGACCATTACTTTTCAAACTGTTTGTAAATAACTTGAATGATGTTATTATTTAGAGTGAATTTCTTCTGTTTGCTGTTGATCTGAAGATGTTCAAAGTTATTCATTACTCATCTGATACTGAATCATTATAGTACGATTTATCTAACTTTGTATGCTGGTGGGATATAACCTTACTGCAATCAAATATAGATGTCATAAATTTCCCTTTTTCCATGTCAAAAATCTCATAAATAGTCCATGTAGCATCAAACAATCGAAACTGGAAACAACAAATTCAATCAAAAAATTAGGAATAAATCTTGACCCAAAAATACCATTCAAACCCCATATTGCAAATGTTACTTTTAAAGCACCAAAATGTTAGGTTTCACTCTTAGATCTGCAGAGGAATATCTCTCTTCTTTAAACATCATATATTGTTCCATTTTTTAGATAAATTATCGAATACAATTTGGTGCCCCTCATATAATGAAGATATTGATGTGCTTGTAAGTGTTCAAAACAAGTTTTAAAGGTACTCTGCTAATATAAACTGGGATATCATATTAGTGAATATGACTATAAAAGTATAGTGGACATTCTCAACTTGAATACTCTGGCTCATAGAAGATTAGAATCAGATCTTACACTAATTCACAAAATTATCAATTATTAAATAGACAAATCTTCAAAGTACCCTTTCATCATAACAACTATGGTCAGAATGAGTCTATAGGTAGAATTCTGAGACTTAAAAACACTTACCATGTGGATTTAGAACTTTTCAATGTTTTTTTGGAATCATTTGAAAAGACTGTGATAAGATTGTAATTGATTGGCTTATTTTTGCCTTTTTTAATATTTTTTCCTTACATCTAGCTGATAGTTATAGTACATATATCATATATGTAAATTTTTCAATTATTTTATAAAAATAGAAAATGCCATAATCTCTAGAAGTTTTTGATAATTAGCTGTACAGCATAAAGACATGGATGCTTCCATTAGGAATTAATTAAAAAACTTATCATCTATTTTTAAGGACAAAACACAAGCACTTCAATTTAAGAATATTATATGAACTTGAGTAATCAAAATATATCCACAAAAAATACATTTCGTGTTCAAAATTTCAAAGTTGAAGATGACCATTCTTATAAAAAATTTGTAATCACATACTGACAGTAAGGTGAAAGTTGTTATGGCAAAGTGTCAATAAATTTCTAATATTTTCGAAAATGAAGAAGCGATTTTTGGCATCATTCAATAGAACCCATAAATTGGCAACTTTGAATTTGCATAGCCTTGAATATTTTCAAATCAAAATTCAAATTATAAAACAAAATACTTACCCGATGTGAACAAACATGTAAGTAACATATCTCCAAATTTCTCTTCTACGACGAGGTTCATAAATAAATATAGTTGCACAAGGACCTGATGCACTTTTAGTAGAATTGTACTCAGTAGCTTCGTCAATGCAGAATAATATAATTTGTACTAGAGAAAGGATAACCATGCCAACTGCCGGAGGGTAACACGAATACTCTTCTTCATATAATCCATCAGTTACAGTTCTTGTTGTTGGGTGTTGTTTACGAGGGATGATCCAACTAATATATCTGCAATATATCCATTCAACGTTTAGTTCAATTGTTTAATCAACATTTCAATCGAATTATAAAAGTAATTTCGGTCTAATGATAAGAGTAGTTTCAATTCGTACTTAAAAAGATTGAAACTGTCGACATGAACAAAGCCATTGACAAGGTGTGATCCTTCAATATACAAAGCAAAATGTGCATGTAACATACCAAGCTCTCACCTATTTAAGTAGTGTCCAAAAACATACTGCAAATCAGGATTATTTATCATTTCATAGAATTCCTCAAAGTTCAATTTTCGATCTCCATCAAGATCATGCAGCTCAAGGATTTTCTTCACACAATAAGGAGGTATATCTTCTTCATACTCACGACTTTCAATGATATCATTCAGCTCATTTATGCTAATAAAGCCATCTCTGTTTCTATCATACTTCAAAATAAATTATTAAGGTTATCAGTCAACAATATAAAGTTATACTACCTTATTGAAGATGCTTTTATAAAAATCTTTGGTCTTAAGGGGAATTTGAACAGACATTGTATGTTTATCAGTCTCAACTGTGAATTAGCAGCTTTTTAAAGTGAGTAAGGAAAACTCATTACTTTTTACATTATAGTCAAAACAATGGTATGTTTAGGTTGCTGATTAGACAAAACAAAACTTTCGAAGCAGTTACGTTATCTTCAATTTTAGTTATTTACAGTTAGGAATAATTATCAGTAGGTAAGTTTGTTTTCAATTTGTGTGTCATGTCATTATTAGGTTTGTTCTAGCAAGAAATTTCGGATGGTTTGAAGCTGGTGTTATGGACTGGCCAACTGCGCATGTATGTCGTGAGACTGGTTAAAAATAGTTTAGGATTCATGTCCTGCTAGAACGCTTATTTGTGTTGATAAATGTCAATTGTCAAATTGTCATTTAAACTGACTTATTAGTTGGAAATTTATATTTTGTGCAGCGAAAAGTGAAGGTGAAAACCGATAAAAATGAACATATTGAATTGGCTTGAATAGTCATCGGCTTGGTCAAAATGGAAAAATTCAAAATAGAAGAAATGTAAAAATTGGAAAAAGAAAAGTTATAAATTAGAAAGAAGATAAATGAATTATTAGAAACAAGAAATAATTTGCTCAGACAAATGAGCAAAAATAAGAATTCAGATGTTGATAAATATTCTGAATTCAATGTTAGTATGAGGGATTTAGTTTGATATCTTATGACATACATGAGGTTCCTGTTATGTGATTTTATATAGAAAGAAGTTATTCGTTTATGTGTTAGGACGAGTACTTTACGACCTGATTAACAGCCCGTTAAAATAATCAGTGCTGGGGCTGTGCTGTCTCTCTAGCAAATGACAGGATGTGGTGTCATTCTCAGCACCGATTACTTTAATTGACTCTTAATCCGGTCGTAAAGTACCCACCCTTGAGCAAATTATATTTTTATACTGTTTTAAAAGTCATTCTTATTTTACCTGAATGGATGTTTATTTAACTTATGCCAAACAATGAAATGAACATCAATAAACAGAAATATTACAATTTTATTGCTATCTTAAAACTTGTCAAGCTACAAAATTTCTGTGGTCTGCAGCATCTCTATTGATGTGATTATCTTCATCCTCTTCCTCATGGTGATGAAACAGCACTTCGGCAAGTTCCTCATCATTGGATGACTCAGAATTATTTCCCCAATTTGATTCAGAGCTTGATGACTCTGATGACATTTCGGCTAATCCTACCTGTAATAATGGAGTTGAATAGTTGATGCATAGTTGAAAATCACCAAATGCTTGCTTGATTTTCATTCAAAAACATAAAATCATTTTACTCACCTGAATTTCCAAACGCAAATATGAAAAAATTGATAGTTTTGAGGATTGCCGTTCTATAAAAAACAAGATTTTTAAACCAATTATCAGGCCACTAAATATTTCTATTTTGGTTTATCATTTCTTTAGTACATAACATAACCAACAAATCCATATTCCAAAATCATAACAAACGTGATATCGGATCACTCCGAATATTTGCGCATGTCACAAACTGAAAATCCTTTCGAATTCCTCTGGACTACTTCGACAGTTCTCATACGGTTTGCAAACTGGATTTCGTCTTCGCTAGAACATGCGACTATTAGTTCGAATCCTGGATTTGCTTTGCTAGAACGCCTATATTCGTATGCGCATGCTTCGTACGATTCCGTATCGTTTGAAATCGCTGCTAGAACAAACCTATTGTTAGTCACTTTGTCACGTTAGTTATTTATTACTCTGAGGTTAGTTATTGTTTTATGTGACAAGTGACACATCTATCGTTTAGATACGTTCCAAAAGTTACCAGGAATTGGCAAATGACATGTTTCAAATATTTGAATTAGATATTTAATTAAGGACCTTTTTTTAAAATCAGGTGCAAACGGGGGAAAAATCGGAGATTTCGTTTAATCTTACTTGAAAGTGGAACTGAAGGAAACATCCAAATCTTCTTTCGAAATTATATTTCACCAGATTTTTGAAAAAGGTTCCAGAACACTGGTGGGATGCTGGAATTTGTCAGTGTCAAGTATTGAGTCATTATGTCATCAACACCAGATAAACTTTTGATTACTCACTGAAGAAGCTTAGAACATTCTCAACAAATAACAGTTTCACCACACGGAACAGCTCAGTTTTAATCATCCCCAAACACAAATCTTCCATCTTCACCTGCTGCTTCTCGTATAATGCACCCAAACATAAACAACTACTCTATGAGTTTCAATCGTATACAATTGAAAACTACAAAAAATACTTTCTTAAATGTCTAGTTTCTTGTTCGTCCCAGCAGTTGCATTAACTTGATTTTTTCATCACAATATTATTGTTACCTAGACTTTTTCGTTACCTATTCTTATTTAATTATTGCTATTTTCAGATTGAATTGAGAAGCAGCCTTGGCTGATACTTCGCCTATTCACCTTTATAAATAATGTTGTTGTTTTCTTCTTTTTGTATGTTTAATCGTTCTTTTTATGGTAAACGAAGACGTATTATAATTATAATTATTATTAGTATATGTTGTTTAGTTTCCATGCAGTTACCTACTATTCATCGTGCGAGTAAAAATTCCATCACTGAATGATGATAATGGTCTATACCAAAAAGCTAGGCATAAATGACTTGCACACTTGAGAATTGCCCGATTAAAGATAGTATCTCGTTAATTCTTGACTCATCCAACATTCGACTTTAGTGGACTACCATTTTTAAAAGGATGACAGTTCATTGAAAGAGAGTTACCTATTAATTTTTATATAAATTAATTCATTTAGATATACCTGAAGTATCATTCTATCCACATTGAAAAATAGTTAGTTGTCATATGTTGACGTTGTCAAAGATCGGATTAGTTCATTACAGCGTGTTTCAAGCGTTTCATCAGAATGATCTGACACAGATATCATCTGCAATCTGCATGCATTGTAACATGAACATTTTCACATAGTTTTTCAATATTATTAATATATAGCAGAAATAACACAGAACCCAAAGCAGAACCCTGTGGAACACTTATTTTAATTCCAGCCAAGGTAGAATTCGTAACCCTCAACTCATTGCATTCTTCTTTTCTCGAACATATACCTACATACTGTTTGCGATTTTGTAAAAGTTTGTAATCCATAATATCAAACTATCATGACCACGCAGTCGAATGCCATGTTGAGACTACAAATAATCTCAACAGGGTACTCGCCAGAATCGATATTTTTAAATTTTTTTTTATATACTTTCATTTTTTTAAATTTATTTTTATTTTTTAAATTTTTTAAATATTTTTTAAACGTCAGACAGCTGTCAAGTTGACAAGTTGACTAATTTTCGTTGTGCTAATTTCGAAGTGTAGCATCTTTCGAGATGGAACAAGTTATAGAAACGATTTTCAATTTTACGAAAGTTCGTAAAAAGCCAAAAGAAGCAGGTCTGGCTATAATATCAACAATTATAGAATACTATGAAATAAGTAGTACCGAACTAGTGGAAGCATATAAATTATTTGCAAAGAGAATGGACTTGAATTTGAGAAACAAAAAACCTCTAATTCATCGTCTTATCGACTCCGACTCTGACATCAGCGATCTGGACAGCGACGATATTATGTCGGGCGAAAAAAGCCAAGCGGCAAAGGTCCCAAAAGAGAGGAAAAAAGAGCCAGAAACGGCTCAACAAATCAAACAGTTAAAACCCGGTTTTTCCCAGACTAAATGGACCAATAAGCCAAAATCAAATAAAACTACACCCACCTTATCACAAAAGCCGGGCGTGGCACTGGAATATCAAATTCAAAAGCCCACTCAGAAAACTGAGTCAGCAAATATAGAGGAAACAGAAGTCCCATCACCTGACTCAATGGAAGTAGGCGACGAAGAACTAGTAACAGACGCCTCGAAAAATGACCGGGCAGAAACACGCATAAAAGCGGATAAGCCTCCACCCATAACTATCCGCGCAAAAGAAAAGTGGAAAGCTTTTAACACGATTGCTGCTGCGCAAAACATCTCCATATTGCGGGAGGTGAACACAACAGATGGAATTGAAGTCCACCTTAAAAATACAGATGATTATAAAATAATTACTCGGATCTCCGATCAAGAGAAAATACCCTACCACACCTATATAATGAAAAGCGAAAAACCACTCAGAGTAGTTTTTCGCGGGGACCCGTAATCCATAGAGAGTTACGACATCAAGACTGAACTCCAAGGCAAAGGATTTAAGATCCTTTCCATAGCCCGTCTGAGTAAAGCTAACAAAAGGTACCGATACCGTTCGTGCTTGTTTTAGTTCCAAGGAGCCAAAACAAAATATATGAGATCACCGAAATTTAAAACGTGCGTGTAAGCACCGAAACACAGAAGCCGAGAAACCGAGCAGGGCAATGTTACAGATGCCAAAAGTTCGGTCACACGCAACGTAACTGTAAAGCAGTTCCAGCCTGCGTTAGATGTGCCGGACGGCACATGACCAAGGAATGCAAAAGACCTAAAAACTCGCCCTTGCGATGCTTTAACTGCAAGGGAGAGCACCCAGCGAGCTTCCATGCGTGCCCAGAACGCCCTGAAAATAAAAAGGGCCTCAGATAGGCCGAACGAAAACAGACAGACCACAAACCCAAGGCCTGTCGGAAGAAACTCAATCAGGAGCGACGTCTCCTATGAGAGGGCCGTCTCATCGTTAGAGAACGCCTGTCTCCCAACGGCCTTAGGGCAGCTGCAGGCGCTTCTAGTGAAGTTTCAGGTACTGCAATCCATGCTTGCCGGAAAATAAAACAAGAAACAGGTGCCTAAACGGCCGCAAAGCCAAAGAAGTACGCTGCGACTTCTACACACAGGACAAAGAGCCAAAAGAAGTCGATAGAGGGCCATGCAATCCCTTGCCGCCCCGCCACAGGAACCTAAGAAAAACTCAAACAGCCGAAAGGATAAGGGGCCCTAGGCCCATGAATCTGACTTAAACAAGATAACGAAGAGAGCATCGATAAGGCGCATGATTTCGCTATAGAAGCGATGTTGTTAACTTTCCCAGTCTGAAGACATGTTAATTTTCCAAAATTATTCTGTTAGTATCAAGAAAACATGACAGGCGGTCTAAAAGTGAGTATTCAAAAGTTATTGAAAATATACAGTGTGACACTTAAAATGAAGACGCTCCAGTATTTCAGTCATTTTTGAAAGCAGATATTTGATTTTTCCTACAGGCGCACTTGAATATAAAAATTTTCAAAAAAAAAACGAATTTTGCATTGAAATTCGGTTTGAAGGGTCAAAATAGATTTCTAAGCAACTTATTCAAATAACTTACTTCGGTATCATAGTTAGAAATTATGTCACGATTTTCCTTATTATGGATGGGAAGAACTTTACCCACCTTTATCATACTTGGAAATTTCCCTTTTTAATAATGAGAGCTGGTATTTCATCAAAACCAGACGATTTTAAATTTTTCAAACAAGATATCAATCATTCGTATAATTCGACATTTTTATCAAAACAATAACCTTTATCAAAACACTATTTTCGGAAAAGTCTGATCTAAATATTGCCGAACAGGCAGATCATAGTGCAAGGAGCCCCATCTTGTTGAAATATTAACAGATCCTCCCAATAATGGTGGTCATTTTCAATATCAGTGAGAAGGGGATTAATAGTATCTTCCAGAAGCTCCAGATACATTTGTTCAATTGAATTGTCTTCTAAAAACAATGGGCCAACAAAAATTCCAGGCCATATATTTAATTTTTGTGGACGTTGAGTATGCACATCATGAAAAATGTGAGGATTTGAATCTGCCCAATAGCGACAATTATGGCGATTACACTGTGCAATTTAGAAAAAAGAACATTCATCACTGAAGCAAATGTTGAAAACAAAATGTGGATTTTCCACCGCTCGTTCACTAATCAACTCGAATCATCTTCATTCAGTTCTTGCGTTAATATAATATTGTAAGTAGAATTGTACTCGGTAGCTTCATCAATGCAGAATATAATTTGTACTAGAGAAAGGATAACCATGCCAACTGCCGGAGGGTAACACGATGCATTTTGAGGGTTTTTACAATACGCCAAACTAGTTCGTGACACCCCGGAAACAAATGCTAACTTTCTTGTGCTCAGAGTATGGTCACAGTATACAAAATACTGTGGTATGGTCAAGCTCAACATGGCCCAGAATTGCCACTTGTGTCATCTCATTTGTTACTGGTGATTCGATTTGCCGTTTTTTATTTGCTATAGATCCAGTTGTGCGAAATTTTGCAATTAAATCGAAAACATACTGTCGCGACATATTCTTCCCATGTTGTTGATTGAACAGTTCAGCGGCTCTCGCAGCACAACGTCTATTTCCATAGTACAATTCAATTAACTCGACCGTCTCTGCAGTTGTGTAAACCATTGTTTCTTTAGCAACACTTTATGATACTCACTATTAATAATAATGTAGATACCACTTTCAACATAAAAATTAGAAATAGAAACAGCATTTTTAACCATTTCTCAATTGTAATAGTCCTCTTATCAGAGAAGAACTAAAAAATTAACAAAAAAGTGTAAGAAACAAATGAAAGAGTTATAAATACATTCCAACTGAGCAGTGGCGTACAACAATTTGTTGCTATTAACAATATTTATAAAAAGTTAATAATCGGAAAGAACTCTTTTAAATACGTCCAAATTTGAAAATGTACACCATTGTTTAGAGAATTACAAGAACTTTCAAACGATGTGCGTCTCGTCCCCTATTCCCTATTAAAATTCCTAGGGTTGTTCACTCCTCTACTCCGGGGTTGAAGTGACGTCGCTGTAAATGAGGAAAAACTGTCCTCCTCCCAATAAAAATCGACCTCTCTGAGCGTTTTTTCGGATTTGCAAGATTAGTACCCAAAACCTCCATGTCAAGTTTTCGATGGCCCACCCTGTATAAGCTTTCCACCGTCAACGGAAACAAAAAAATATTCAGAAAATTACCTTTGCTGGTTAATTCCTTGACTATGGGTCATAGCGTATTATTCAAGTTGTTGGTGTTAGATATTCTATTTTGATAAAACAAAGTCTTTTTATTTTCTACAAGACAGCGATGTTTGTATTTTGTTTTTGTATTTGACTTGTAGATGGCATTCAATTCAGAAAATTGTTTCGATATCCTGTATAAATTTTTCAAATCAGAGCTTGACATTAATTCTAACTTCTGAATTTTCACATATATACAACATGATAATAATAAAAAAACATTAGTCCTTGATAAATTTTGTTTATTATTTGATATAACTACTGGTTAGTTATATAATACCATAGCATGAGTTCTCTGTTTCAATTCAGTCATATCAAAGTGTCTCTTCTCAAGTAGTCTCGTTTGAAAATAATTTCTCTGTGGAAAGAAATAAGGTTGTTTTCTTCGATTACAAAAATACCTTCTTTGTGTTAAGTTGATGCATCATAACTGAATCTTCAGAAAACTACTACTTTACAAAAATCTAATAAAATATTAGTTCCAAAACTGGAACAATAAATTTTAATTAAAATAATTTCTCGGTGTCTATTAGCCTAGTTATACTAAGATAAGATAAAATATCAAACTGAGAAACTTATGTTTACATTTATTTACATACAAATACAAATTTTTTTTTCAAATACAAAATACCCTGATTAGTATTTTGGATTGATTTTGCCCATCATCGCATTCATTTCATGAATTACACTAAGTAGTACCATGAATATGAAATATATGTTTAACATAGTTTACCGGCACATTGCTGATTTGATTTATTAGTTATGTCAATCAGAAGTAGCATTATATGTAATAATTGCATTCATAGTTATACACTCATATGAGTAAAATTATCAACGCAGTAATACATGATGAACAATCAAATAGGTATATCAATTCAATCTGTCTGAAATTATTCCCCCGAAATTTCTAGAAGTTGATCACATCTTTCTGATTTTACAAATTCTGTATTACACAAAAAAATATTCATTTGAAGCTACTCACGTTTTTTCCAATAACGTTTTTGAGATACTTCCTAAAATTGATATTTGTTTTTCTGAAATTCTTATAAGAAGTCAATAATGAATGATATTGAAGACAATTATTGTACAAAATTATACCTACATTATCAGCAAGAATTATTAAATAGATCAATTAATGGATTCATTTATATTTGTAGTCAGAAAATAATTGATATGTGAAGAAGTACTAGAAATTAAAATATAACTTCAACATGTTATATTATTTTAGTTTCCAATCCAGTTCCAGTTATACAAAATTCATTCAGAATAATATTTAAAATCAGAAAGTTAATTCCGGGGTGGTGTATTGATGATAACAAAGAAACATATTAGGTGATTAAAAATATCATGTATATCTTTTTCATCCATATAAATAGATATGTCCACTTACTGATGAATTAAATATATATTTATAAATCACAAGCATTCAAGTTTATGAAATCAACATTCTTCATTTTTGTATACTGCCTACATATAAAGTGAACGGTTTTCAATATCAATTTTTAAAAATTTTGCGATTTAAAAAAAATTCTCTCCATTGGCCCCCTAAATTTTCTTAGGATACTTAATTGTTCATTTTTCTACGTCTGTCTACGGCCGATACACTTTCTGCCTGAAATCCATTTGAAAGCTCAAATTCAATGCCACGTCTTTTACATATTTGCTGTTAGTTCGATAAATTTAAAGATCGGAATGTAGTAATTGATCGTTATGAGGTTTTTTCAGTGTGAAAGATTTGAATATTTGATTTTAAATTCTCCTATTCTTGAGAAGTGATAAAAATATCTCAAACAGTATTTAGATATTCGTTGCCTATTGAGAAATGAAGAATGTTGATATTTTGAATCATTTCCATTCAAATTTTTCGTTTGAACACTGCAGAAAAACGTAAAAATTACGATTTTGTCTGAATCACCGGTGCTGGTATTCTAGACAAATTATTTTCAGGTCTTGAATCTTTTCTGGGACTTCGGAAAGACATCCGGTCTTGAGTGGTTCTAGCGAATTGCGGTCCTCTATAATCTTCCTCGTCATTTAGCATGTTTAAGCTACCATATTTTTTCAGTAGAGCTTGTAATTCTATTGCTATCATTTCATCGTCGTTAGTTTTCTGTACAGCTTGCAGAACGTCTTGCTTCAGCTTACCTTTGGTGGGAGAAGTGTTTGCAGACGAAGGACGTCTGTCTACTGCCGAAACACTTCTTCTGCCTGAAAACAATTTGAAAGCTTATATTCACTGTCACGAGAAAATGTTCTTTTCCATTGTAATCGTTATGATTGCACTGACCCGTTACTTGATGAAAATTTAAACACTACCCATGTCAATAATTGAACAATTTAATCATTTTTTTTATTCTAGATGCGTTAGCAAAAATTCTTTGATCATTATCATAGATAGTGTTACTGTTAAATTGATAATTTCAAAAGATCGGAATGTAATAATTGATCTTTATAGAATTGTAATGTATTGAGATGAAAATTGTTGGATCCACTCTGTATATGCCATGATTTCTTAATGATATATCTCTAAACAACGATTATTACCATACGATTTAACTAGCTTTCTACGCTGGTGTGATATAAACTTATTGCAATTGAATATAGACAAATGTTACAGATTAACTTTTTTCTGAAATGAAAATACCATAAATAGTCCATACAGAGATATCAACCTGCCTAGGAATCTATGCGACTGTATTTCAAGCGGAAATTTACGCTATTGAATTGTATGCGGAAGTTTGGAAGAATCTAAATAAAAATATTCTCGGACATTCAAGCGGCGTTGGACTTCTGGCAGAATCTTCCAAAATTGGTTAACTCCAAGGCGTTTATTCACCCTTCGAAGTTTGATTTCAAACAGTTGCTGGACTACAGTAGGGATGAACTACGATGTCTAACATGCCTTCTTACAGGTCACTGTCCTTTGAATCATTATATGCAGATACTCGGAGTTTCGGAAGACACTGTGTGTCGTCTCATATTGGTGAAAATGATATCGGACATATTTAACTTGAATACTCTGGCCCATAGAAGATTAGAATCAGATCTTACACTAATTCACATAATAATCAATAAAAGCGTTAATTCCTCGCAACTTTGAATGTGAATAAAAAAAAAACAGAAATACTGAAATCTTCAAAGTACCCTCTTATCATATCAACTATAGCCTGATTGAGTCTATAGGTAGAATTTTGAGACTTGCAAACAGTTACAATGTGAATTTCCAATTTTTTAATTCTTCCATGAAATCATTTAAAAAGATTGTAATTGATTGGGTTATTTTTGCCTTTTTTTTATGTTTTTCTTTCATCTAGCTGATAGTTATAGTACATATGTGTGAATTTGTGAATTATTTTGTGAGAATAAGCAATGCCGTAAATAAATAAGTAAGTAATAAATAAATAAATGATCATTATGTGGGGGTAGCCGAACTTTGTTTTGGCGAGCGGGAATGGAACTTAATACTATTAATCCTATCATGATTTCAACAGAGATAGTTTACAGAAATCAAAATGCAATATCCTCATAAAAATGAAGATATGAAAACCAAGCAGTTTAGGTAAATATGTAGCAAGTTCGGGATCTATTTCATCAATTTGACAATTTTTTTTTCAATTCGCTCTGATCCCTGCTTCGATTTAATTTAAAGCACTATAGAATATATATTTTAGTGCTGCAAGACTAATCAACGAAATTCCAAACGATATATGAAAAATTTCCGACAAATGTAACATAAAAACATGACAACCTTCCTGAAAAATCTAAACATATAAACTACATAAGATACTTACGAGTATTTGTAATGTATTTTCTATATGGTGCTACCGCTGTGAGTACTAACGTCAATAAGCCCTTATAGGTAGTCTACATTTACAAAAAAAAATATTCTTCTTTTCGAACAGATAGAAATATTTTTAATCTTTAATGAAAATATCCAAAACTGGCGTCATAAAAAAATCGAAAGAGCTCAAAAAGGAATGCGAAATTTCTTAAAAGTGGTTGCCTATCATTTTTCTATTCGAAATAATTCAGGAATAATCCCGCTCTGACAAAAATGAAAAATTATGTTCAGCAGAAAATGTTTTCACAAGAATTTTTGTTTCAAAAGAATCTTCATCACGTACATCAATGTCATTACGTACTGTTATCGATGACATGGGTCGTAATTCAATGGATTTATTGAGTGTTTTATCTTGAAATGTTATCTATATTTGGTGCTGAAGAGGCAATAAGACAAGTTTCCTATTCCGAAAATCGGATGTCCACTATAGAAGATGTCAGTGCTCCGCGTAAGTGAAATTTTACCTCTTTTACTTACTATATTGTGTAGGAATCCTGTGAATGATATCTGGTCCAATTCCATAACGAGTGTTTGGAGTACAAACTGAATAGGAAAATGTGTTTTTTGTATAATTCAATGTTCATATAAAAGTAGTTGTTTCGAAAATATTTTTTCTTTCATGTAAATCAATGTTTAAATGGAAGTAGCTGTTTCGAGATGGTTTTTTTCAGTTTGTGTCTGAAAGTTCGTTCGTTGCATGATCTACACATCTTTGTGAAGATTTTATTTTGAAATTAATTGCTTTCTTTCTTTCTCTAGGAGATTCCCACATTTTTTTTGTATAAAGATGGAGAAGTAGAAAGCCAAAACCCTTCTTTCTCAAAAATTGGTCTTTCCTAAAAATATACCCCTCTCAATTTAAATCAAATTCCACTACTTCAAAAATAACGATCTAAAGGGCATAGGTTCGTTTTAGTTATTAAGAAACACACATACCTATTTTATAGAAGTATAGGCAAGAAGTATAACCTAACTTAACTTAACCTAACCTAACCTATGCCGGTGACAGTAAAAGCTATTACTTCAATGCCACCGGCACTGAAGTAGACCGTATCCATGGTGATGATGATTTTAATTTGATGGAAAAAACACATCAATTTCAGGACAAGAATGTCAGTCACAAAACACCATGCATTTTTGATGTTTGTACTAAAAAAATTAAATTCACAATAATTGTTACTGGAGACTGCAAAACACGTTTTTTTTGCATTACCTAAAAACGGGCAGATCATTTTCCAAAACGTGATCAGATCCGAAAGTTTATGTATCACATTATTTACGATCTGAGTGCCTTACCTGTAGAGTTTCTGGCAAAAGGCGATACAAAGGTATCTGGGGCGAGGCTGGCTCTCGTATTTCTGGGGCGACCACTCCAGGTACTGATTTTCGAATCAGGCTTCTTCATCTGAGACATCGCTTTCTTAGCCATATTCTGGACTTCTTTGTTTCGTTCTGCACTGTTGGTACGACTAGATGGCTTTTTTCGAGCGTGGAGAGCCTCTTTCGATTTGAGGAACGACTTTTCTTTTTGTATCCTGTTGGAAGAGTCTGGTGATATGGTTGGAGATTCGAAGAGTTTTTCCATAGATTGGTGGTTCATTTCTGGCCTTGGTTTTCCATCACACTCATAAATTCTTTGTGAAAACTGAGTTTTTCTCAATCCAAATTCGTTGAGATCATCCTCTGTGTATACTTGATGCTCTGGGATGAGAAATAAACATGAGATGAGGATTTTGAAAATTGAAAGTTTGTTTATTTGTATGAAACCATTGAAGTATCACCAGTGGAAAAACATCCCATGAAAAAAAAAAAAAAGTTGCAAAGAAGGAATTGAAGTTGATTATTTTTTTAAGGACAGAACACAAGCACTACAGGAAAATACTTGCGATTCACGTTGAATTTAAATCGCTGGAGATTCAATTTATTTTCAGTGTTTACTATGTAAATCATTCATAATATCTTACTTAAGACAGGATATCATACTGCTCTCACTCCATTGTCAGGAGGTGTTTTTGGTTTGAAATGGTTATCGATTGTTTGAAGTTGTTGATGATGTTTCTCGATGGAAGTCCTAACTTCCATTGTTTAAAAAGTGTGTTGACAGCAGGGCCGTAGCGAAAAGAAAGACAAGGGGGGGAAGGAATCCCAATTTTCCCAACCCCACCAGCACTTTGCCTGCAGAAGTTTTAAGAACTTGGGAAAGATATCGTGATTTTGATCAACGAAATAAGAAGGATGATAATGAAAATTCTAAAGGTACTAATTATTTGAATATGTTATTTGGTTTTTTGAAAATGGAGGTCGAGTCAGAAGAACAGATAAATTTGGCACAAAAAGGATTTGGAAAAGGACACGAGCACAACAAATATCATGCCAGTAAGGATGAATATTTTCTAAAGCAAGGTGAGCCCGAATTATACACAGCAGCTGCTTTGTACGTAGCTAATCCCAAAGATTATCTAAAAGATAAAGGAAATTATTGTTTATTCTGCGATTTGAATTCACATGCAAAGAAGGATTGTTTGAAAGCTCAAAGTCTTTCAATTGATGAAAGAAAATGTAGAATAATGAAAAAACGTGGATTTTTTTCTTGTTTAAAATTGAATCACGTTAGTAAGAATTGTGGAGCTGTAATTATGTGTTTGATATGTTCAAAGAAACATTCTCCCATGGTGGGAGCGAATAGTCAGAATTATAAAGGAACTATTGCGTCGTAATTTGGGAAAATTATCTATAAATTATGAAGAACTCATGAAAATCAAGACGGAGAAAACAATAGCATTTATAATGAAAATGTAACACAGCAAGGAGAAGATAAAGAGGGAGCAAATGAATATGAAAGAAGACACCAAGATACGACGGCTTCATCACAAGTCATAACAAGATCTGGAAGAAGAGTGCAGATACCGAAGCGTTTTGGGTTGGAATAATTTTGCAATTAGATTGCAAAATGGGGGAGAATGTTGGAATTGTTCATGATATTATTTTGATGTTACTATTTTCTCTCCCTATATGAATAATTTTGTTTTCTGATTTGTTTTGTAACTATTGTATCCAGTTGTTCAGTTGTTCAAATATTAATAAAACTTATTACGAGAAAAGTCAAAGTTTGTTTCAAAACTGATGAAATTTTAAGAATCCATCCCATTTACAACACCCGATAGCTCACACCATTGTCCACAACACAAAGTGGCAGGTCTGAACATTCTAGTCATAGACTCATAGAGATCTTCAATCAACTTTTTTCATTCAAAGTAGTTATCGAGCAGGTTTTCAGAATGTTAGGACTCACCTGTATCTTCCGCATCCTCAGCAGAGTTCTGACTGTAAAGGGATGATCGTTGTTTACTCTTATCGTGAATTATGCCCAAACTTCGATATCCTTCATCGGAAACTTCTGATGTGGTATCGCTGTGGTCGGTATCGTTTACATATAGACTAACTTCAGATTTCAACACCTATAAAATAAAAACATGTTTCATTAATATTCTCTCTAATTCCCCACCGAAGATTCTGAATGGTTTACCGTTTCGAATGGAACTCAAGAGAGATTGAGAAAAGCTTGAACGTCTTTTGTTTCAACATCATTTTGGATATCAAGTTTTTGAACTAACATAGGATAAGCTCTCTTGTGAAGTGAATCAGAGAAAAAGTTGTACCCGTTGCAGTTATGAAACTTCTTGGTGCAGGTAGGGACATTCTGATAACACCGATATTATTGGATTTTTGATTGAAATCCTACCGATTTTTTATGTTCTACGACGTCTACATTTGCTCTTAGGCAATATTGTGAGTGTCTTTCATATTGCGGAAGTATTAAAATAAACCATGTGGTACTCCATAACATTCATGTACAGATGCACTACTTCAAGCCATTGTTGAAACAAAAATGGTTTTTATAAAGAACTTGAAAGATATGTTTTTTAAAATTATTTTGATAGTAACAGTATTGATTTTTCTTGTTGAAAAGTATAAAATTGTTCTGAAATATTTTTATACAACAAAGTGAAAGTGTTGAAGTTACTACCCTGCAATGGGGTTAGAATACCCTACTGGAAGGGGAGTCTTCCGTGGAGGTAAAAACCCCCTAATGACGCCCTAATGAGTGTAACTGCACCTTAGAGTCACTGACGGTAAGATACTGAAGTAATCAAAGAACTCAACCCCGAGTATGAACGTCTATCAAAAGACACTAACTGCCCTTCCTCTAACATCAGATCAAGAGCAAAAGTTTTTGCCAGTTCTATGATCTTTTATCCTGTCTTCAAACCTAGGAGGCTAGGTGGTACAGCAAGGAAAGTACTTATCGCCTTCTCAAGAGCAGGATTTATTATGAATCTGCCTTGCACCAAAGTATTTATCAGCAGAAGTAGACTCTGTGACAGGAAAGGAAACAAACTCTCCCTGAACAGGTCAGCAAAGGCTTAAGCTAAAACCAAACTAAGAAAGCTGACCAAAAGATGCCCTCAGATTGGAAGGGTGCTGCGGACGTTTAGGTGAGAATATTGCACCTTGAACATCTAACAACCTCAATGTCGGCCAATCAACTGAAATCTCTTCACTACACCATAATGGCTGCTAGACAGGATGTACCAGAAGATGGTTATTGAAAAATATTGGACTCATATAAAGTACACCAGTATACATTGTTGGTCATCAGAAAATCTCTAGCGAGTAGTATATAATCATGTCGCTGGGTTGAAAATGTATGTTTCACATTACTGTGAGTATTTCTATATTTCTAAACCCATTTCTACTTTCTCAGATCACCACAGAGTGTTTCAACGTAAATGGTTCAAGTATATTTGTAATTTATTAATGAGAACATTTGTGTCGTTATACCATCACATGGAGTGGGACAGATCATAGAAGTGATTCATCGTCTTTTACATGAACAAACCGTGGTATAGGTGCAAGAATTTATATTTATACCACCAGTCACTCTGTTTTCTAGATAGGACTTCATTTATTTCGAAGCAACTCCTCTCACGCTATATCTTTCTTATTTCCGCAGTAAGAGATTATAATCACTTTTGCAATGGATTGCGGAACATCTTCAACAAATGATGAATATTTTCACAAAAATGAACCTTTCCACAATTTCCACACTGTTATATTTTCTGCATCTTAAAGAGCGACCCATTTCCCTATTCGAATCTTTCTCAACTTTTCCGAGTCTTGAACTTCTTCACGTTACCATAAATATCATGCCCCTCTATTGCATCCTCACCAATTTCCACCATTTGATAATAATAATATGCTTTCTAATCATAAGACATAATCTTGTAGATAAAGCTTGGGTAGTAAATACTTAAAAAAAATGCAAAACATACCAAATGAAAATAAAAATAAAAATGTCGCATGAATACAAACTATGTTAAAATGGAGGATATAAAAGATATGCATATATAAAAGAGTAAAAGTCAAGTTTATAAAAGAGTAGACATAAAAAGTAACAACTTAGGCGCTCCCTAATTAAGGGAGATATAAAATTTGAGTATGTCAGCTATCGTAGTAAGCTATCGTTAAAATATTCATCCAAAGTATACTAGTGTCTATCAGTGTCTGCTGTTTCGGGTGTTATAATGGAAAGAGGATGCAGCAAAATTTAATATATGCTCATTTATTAAACACACAAATTCCAGTATAAATAATGCAGTTATCGTTAGAATATTATTTTTTTTGAAGAAGGTTCTACAGGAGCCTCTTGGTTTAAGGTTTCCTATATATCTTATTGCCCTTTTCTGTGAAATGAGTAGACTTTTAAATAAAGTTGGACTGCATGCTTCCCGAAATGGTAGCGTAAGTGAGAATCTATAAGTGCATAGTACGCCATTTTGCAGTGCTGAACCCCAATTCTTTATAAATCACTTTAACCGCATAACAGCCAGAGGAGACTTTGCTAGTGAGTTGTTTAACATGATCTACAAATTTTAAATTCTGGTCAATGAACACTTCTGAAAATTTAGTGTTGTTTTTAGATTCCAGTGATTTGTCCTCCAAAAAAAAGTTCCTTGATCGAGTATATAAATGATATTAAATTTGTTTCAGTTAATTCAAAAGATGAAATGTTTGAATTACACCAATCTTCAGCTTTTTTCAAGTCGGCAGAGATTATTTTGACACAAGTGTTTTAAGACATTCAAAGTATGGTTGTGTCATCTGCAAATGAGGTGAACTTCCCAGAAATAATAAGCTTGGTGAGGTCATTAATATATAATAAGAAAATAATGGGACCTAACACAGAACCTTGAGGAACTCCAGGATTAATTTCCCCCTTTTTTTGTTAAAGTTGAGTTGTTTTGATCATTTGTCTCCGTCCCTTTGAGTAGGAATCGAATCTATTGAGAGTTACTGCTCTGCATCCATAACGTTGGAGCTTTCTCAGCAGTATTTTGTGATCAACGCAGTCAAATGCCTTCGACATGTTACAAAATACTGCGGCAGTCTTTTCACCGACATTTATTTCAGAATAAACATTATTCAGGAATGAGAAAATAGCATCGTGCTTATTTTTATTATTCTGGAAGCCGAATTGATTTTCACTGATGATGTTATACTTATTTATGAATCCAAGTAGTCGTTTTTTAACTAGTTTTTCAATGATTTTTGCGATGGTTGGTATGAGAGATATAGGGCGGATATTAGGTGGATCATCAGAATCTCCGCCCTTATGCGGAATGACCACAGAGGTTTTTAGAAAAAAGGGGAATATGCCTGTTTGGAAGGATAAATTTATCAGTGAAACCAGTATATTTAGGGCACTAGGAGGAAGGTTTTGTATTATTTTGATCGAAATGTTATCGTATCCTGCAGTATTTTTGTTTTTAATATCCATCATGATTTCAATTAATTTATTAATGTTGGTGTCATACAGAGACAGGTTCTCATCCACGCCAAAATTTTTAGGATGCACTAATGGATCATATGGGCTAGCAATATTCTTACTCATATTTTCTGCAGTAGAGCAGTAAAATTCAATTATAGTATCAGGACAGAGTAATGTTACATTTTCGTCTTTTTTCATGACAAAATGAATATGTTGAAATATTTTTTAGAAACGTTTTCAAACAACAAATGTAATATACATGTGTCCAATATTATTGATACCATTGATATGGTCCATGGTATGTGGTATTTTGGTTCGAAAATATTTATTAAATCAATATTTTTTCAGTACTGATTTATTCAACCTGACTCACCTTCGAATCCACTGGAATGTGTATGGAACTAACAACGTTTTTAGGCTTTGCAGCCATCACCGGCAACGACTGCGGGCCATAGTTCTTGTGTTGGGGACTCCGACTGGTAGAGAGTTTCGTGCTAAGATTCGAAGTATAATTAGGAGTAGGACTTCTGGACCGGATCTGGGGGGGAGCAAGTGCCATCCTGGAAAAATTCGGACTGAGAGGCCTCCTGGATGGCGAACGAGACCTCGAACGGTTGAGGGCATTCATCGGTGGACTAAGAGATTGTGGGCCGTTCAGGGCGCCGTTGACATGGGGGGTATGTTCTGGGTATTGTGCCGGTGTTCTGTAAAAACAATCATAATCAGAGGATGATGCAATAAATTTATTAGAAATCGTTTCTTAGAAATTGATTAGGGAAAATATCTACTTGTGTGAATGCCATGAAAATACTTCTTTGTTTGGCATGATGAAAAACTGCTTGCGAGAGATTATTTTTTATCGTTCATTGCACTTACAGGACACAGGAAAAGATTCTGATTTTCACCGTTTAAAAATATTAGTAGATTTGAGAAGATATTACTTCACACGCCATTTCCATTATTGTGATTTTTTAAAAGTTATAGGATTTGATTTTGAAAACTACACAAAAAATTTGAAAAAAATTGATGAAATCTTTATTGGAATCGATAGAACGATCAATATAATTCAATGTTGCAAGGTCAAATTTTGGCACACTCCCTCTAACATATCGACCGGTATTTCACGTATAAATGCTTCAATATTGGCTTTCAGAGCGTCAGTCGTTGCTGGTTTATCCCTGTAGATATGAGCCTTAACATGACCCCACAAGAAATAATCCAAAGGCGTTAAATCACACGATCTAGGCGGTCAATTGAGTGGCCTCAAATGTGAGATAAACTGTTCACCGAAGGCGGCTGTTAATTGGGCCATTGTTTCGCGTGCCGTGTGGCATGTGGTACCGTCTTGTTGAAACCACGTGTCAGGCATCTCTAATTCTTCCATTTTGGCAACAAAAAGTCGTCAATCATCTCGCCATTCACAGTAACGTTCCGGTCATTGTCGTTTTTGAAAAAGTACGGCCCGATGATGCCACTGACCCATAATCCACACCAAACAGTGACTTTTTCGGGATGCATCGGTAGCTCTTGCAATGCTTGTGGCTGGTCTCCACGGCAATTTTGCTTGTTAATGTATCCATTCAACCAGAAATGAGCCTCGTCGCTGAACACAATTTTTCGATGAAAATATGGATATTCCTCCAACTTTGCCAGCGCCTATTCACCAAATGTTAGACGTTGTGGGAGGTCGTGTGGCTTCAATTCTTGCACCAGCTGTATCTTATAAGGTTTTACACCCAAAACATTTGCAATAATTTCAATTTAATTTCAAATTTGTGTGATATCAATTATGATTCCTTAGAATATATTGTTGACACTGCATCTCAGTATTTTATGGAGAATTCTTAATTTTCTGGTATAGTTTTTTTTTTCTATTTTATTTTATTATATTATAATATTCATTCATTTTCTCAAATTGTAACTTTGTAATTATAAGGATCGATAAGATTTTTTCAACATACTTAGTTAACCCTGTAAATGGTTTTCAACTGTTGGGTAAAAAATGCTATTATTATTATTATATAAGAGAATGCTCGCTGGAAAGAAATTTAGTGCCAATGAAGAGGTGATCGTCGAAACTGAGGCCTGTTTTGAGATTAAAGACAAATCGTTCTATAAAAATGGTATCAAAAAATTATATTACCGCTAGAATTGTTGTGTCGCTCTGGTTGGCAACTATATTAAATAATACAAAAAAATTCTATAACAAAAAAACTCTATGTTATCCGACGAGTTTTTAGCCCAACTGTTATGTCATAAATGTTCAATCGGTCATATTACCTGTCATAGTATACATGTGATCCATGTAGATCTGCTGCTCCAGGCTTATTCACGAGTTTGGCGCTTTGGGTCGTCCTATGCTGACTTCGACATCTGCAAGGATCATGTTTGTCTAAGTAATGGGCTAGGGTATCCCAGCCTCCGCCTACTCGCACCATAACGTGATTTCGTAGAATCTGAATTTGTAAAATAAGGTTTCAATTCATTACCTCAACAAAATTTTCATAAATTAAAAAAAAATACCGTCAACAGGCGGTCATATTCCATTCAAGCACCGCACCGGTCACTATTGCAAATGTTAATGTGACTGTTTAATTCAAGTTGAGATCAAGGTTGTCTTTAACATATAATAATAATTATGACAAAATGGTTTGGACTTTCACGGCTGAGGTTTTCAGTGTCATTGCTTTTCGAGTTTGAGAGCCGTGGATTTTTGGAATTTCTTCCTGACGTTTTGCTGGTGCGTTTGCCTAGCTTCATCAGAGGTTTAACCATCATGGCTTGATGTCCGGTGACTACCTTTTAGGCTTCGTAAAGCGTATTTATGCTTTGTCAGGTAATCCGTTGTATATGTACCTGTAGTCGTACCTACACTTGAACCTGAAACATTAACAATCTCGCAGCCTGTTGTCCTGTTCGTTATTCTCGAATTCCTTGAAATGGGGTTCCATATTCGATTGAGGTTCACCGCTTCTTCTTTTCTGTTGAAATTCTCCGTGTGTTTGTGGATCTCTATTGCCTCCCGTACCAGTCGGCTATGGTATCCCTAATTGCCCCCAACCAGTGATATCATAGCCGACTGGTACGGGAGGCAATAGAGATCCACAAACACACGGAGAATTTCAACAGTAACGAACAGGACAACAGGCAGCGAGATTGTTAATGTTTCAGGTTCAAGTGCAGGTACGACTACAGGTACAAGAGCAGGTACGAGTACAGGTACAAATACAGGTACATATATAAATACGCTTTACGAAGCCTAAAAGGTAGTCATCGGACAGCAAGCCATGATGGTTGAACCTCTGAAAAAGCTAGCCACTCGCGCCAGCGAAACGCCAGGAAGAAATTCCAAAAATCCACGGCTTTCAAACTCGAAAAGCAATGACACTGAAATAATAATTAAAATAGAAATGTTAATAATGGACGTTCATAGTGTTATAACAGAAAAGCCTGATATCTGGCAAATTAACACCGCTTTGTACAGCGTCCTCCAATCGCTTTCCAAATTGGAAAGAAGAAATCTTGGCCTTGCGGTTAGGAAGATTGAACGGCGTGTACACAATATGGAGAATAAGATCACTTTGGCGAGACATCACGCAACTCGTATCCAGTTTGTGGCGAATTAAAGGGCGGCCAACTGTCCTTTCAGGCCGCAGTGCGGCGAATAATCGCCAAACTACGACGTATCCATCAGACTTTGAGTCAAGGAGTGCTGTTGACCACCAAACAGCACTGCCTTGATAGGATACGAATGCTAGTGGCCACTGAGAAGTCACTAGTGAGGCAAGCGAGAAATTTCGCGAAAAACCTCAGGTTCAGCGAGAAACCCTTTCGCTTGTTCCAAGAGCCTTCGCGTGTTGTGTATAATCCACCGACCGCTGATCAGATGGAGTCCTTCTGAAAGGACATCTAGAAACACTCGTAGCCACTCAACTTAGAAACTCCAGTCATATTGTAGCTCGGAGCGTTCAGCAGGCACAGATGGGCTGAACACTTATTGGTGAAAAAACTACCAAGTACACACCGTCATCTGGCCAAAGTTTTCAACTCATGGCTGGACGGAGAGCAGCCGATTCCGGATTGGTTTATCGAGGGGCGGAATGGTCTCATCCCCAAAAGCGGTGATTGGTCGATTCCTAAGAATAACAGACCGATAACATTCTTGAACTCGTGTTATAAGTTCTTTACGAGCATCTTACACACACACGAATACTCACCGCAGTTGAGTCCGGAAGGATATATGAGCAGAGAGGGTCGAAGAGAGGTGTCGCTGGATGTAAAGAGATCCTTTTCATCGGTGGATGTGTAACGTAGGACTCGATATAAGCGTAACCTCTCTATGACCTGGATTGATTACAGCTAACATTGCATGAAATGATCTTGCATTTGCTCAAATGCCTTGCGGTACCCGACGAAATAGTTAGATCTCTTGAACAACTAATACCAGTCTGGCTTCACCATAACATCTGGTCAGACTATAGTCCAAACATGATGGGTCACTTTCAGAAGGGGTGTATTAAGGGCGATTCCCTCAGGGTGATTCACTCGGTTTAGTTTTCGACATTGAACGAGGGGATCACAATTCTTGTCACGAAGTTGGAACTCGTTCAGCAAAAGGGCCACAGCACAGATATAAGCCGAAGCATGGGGTCTTCTTCAACAACATTGAAGACCTTGGCTTATCAACACGCCTGACTTTCTCTTTACTGAGGTCAAGTAGGTTGAAGTCGGAAACTGAGGGATTCATCATGGCTTGCCAGGATGGTGTATTCAACACCTTAGTCTACCGCAGTCGCGTGATGGGTATAGAGGTTCCTGACACAAGGTGCAGGGCCAGCCGGGAGGCGTCTGATACCCTAAAAATACTCATTTTTGTATCTCTGATAAAAAAATTCACATTTCGGAAACACTTCTTTTCGTTTGAAAATATTTGGATTTCTTTTTGCCAAGTTTTTACGAAGTTTAAACAGATTCTGGATGAAATTATAGTCTCCAGAGTGACTTTTCAGATTATTCTTAACTAAGCTTGTTTCTTCAGTCTGTAGACGGTTGAAATGTATAAATTTTCATCACAGAGTGAAAAATAACAAATGAGGACAAAGTTCAATCAATCATTGTCATTTATTTACAAATTACACTACCCAGAGAAAAGAAAACTATTTAGATGATATTCTGAATATCTTAGTTCCTCTAAAACAACTATGTAAACCATCCATTATTTTCCTATAATATATTGTTGAAAACTACGTATTGCAACAAAATACCCTTGGAAGAGCAGAGGGGTAAATGATAGTTAACATTCTCTGGAAGACTTCAGAGGGTTATTCTTGAAGGCCAGCTGGTTGAAAAGCAGGGTGATTTCATAATGGTTAATTGTACACTGAAGAGAGAAGAAGAACATACTCACCCTCACAAAAATTAAAACTTTTGTATCTCCAATCCTATATTTTCCTTCAGAAACTCTTATCATTGGGAATTGGGTGGGACACGTACATTTTTCAACTAGATCTCTGACCTGAAATATGAAAGAACATAAGAACCAATTAATTCAACTGGAAATGTTTTCTCCATCAGTTTACGGAGAGCTTTAACACTATTAATGAATATATCAAAAAAAACATGAAAGTTTCTTTCCAGACACCGAAAAAAATATCATCCAAAATACAATTCATTTCGATTTCACCGAAATCACATTTTTTCTAATTTTGTACAGTGAAAACTCTTTACAATCATCAGCAACTTTTATATATTTATGAAAAACTATTGATAATTAGTTACTTGCCTTCAAGAGAGATTAGGTTATGGAAAAACTTCATATAGACTTTCTATTTCTCCATCAAAATATTAAGTTGAACAATTTTAACGAATATATCAATGGGAAAAGATAATTAAATCGGACATAATTCAGTACGTTTTATGTTTTATATAAAAGAACTGGTCTCGAAACTTAATCCATTCATTTAGTATGTTTATGTCATCTCATGGATTTTTAAAGTAATGTATTAGTAAATAATGAACCATTATTATTATTATTTTCAAATGAAAATATAGTTGGAAAACATTTTATCTCAAAACAAAAACAAACACATCACAAAACGTACAATCCAATATAGTCTATAAATTGAACTGTGGAAACTGTCACAAATGCTATGTTGGTCAATTCGAACGGTATTTTGAAACACTCGTTTCAGAACACATGAGAAGCAAAATATAAAAACCCCACAACTCTCGTTGAACATGGACACATTTTTTATTTTAATCACCCAACTAGACAATTGAAAATACTTCTGAATACTTCTTACTCACATCACTATCACTGTCGTCATTTACATCAATAATGAATTAATTTCCACCATTAATATGGTAGTATGCAATCTCCATATAGTCTTTACCTTTTTAATCCTTTTCTGCCAGTCTTCGGGATTATTAGATATTTCTTTAATTAACTCTATTCCCTTCTTATCGAATTTGGGAAAATTATTTTTACGCTTGATACTTTGTTTCAATTTTTTCCCAATCAACTCGATGGGATTGAAAACTCAGAAAAGAAAAATACTTTTCAACAATACTCTCAAGGGAGAGGAAGATTAGTTTTAATATTCCTTTTTGAAGATGATCACTTGGTGATCGAAACACGTGTCGAGGTGTTAAAAATAACGATTTGGTGTTGGGAAAAAATTCCAGTAATATTCATTACTACACCAAAGGTTCCAAACAGTGCATCATAAGTGAACAATGATTAGTTGCGATCCTTTGTTTGCAGGCATGTTAGGCGAACACATTTTCGAACCATCAATCCACCCTTTCGTAACTGTGTCGTGAGTGTCATACCAAGTTTCGTCCAAATAAAAAATTTGCCGTTGTTCTGTATTTAGTTATTTGTTCTAAGAGTATTTGTTAAGTAATTTCCCTATTTTCCTGATATTTATAACTGATTGACGTTTGTTTATTATTTTGAATCTAAATCCTAGTTTCTTTATCCAAATCCGAAGAGCTTTGTCATAGCAGCTCACATTATGGCCGGAAGTATTCAATTTCTTCCTTATGATTCCAGTTGTAGAAATCTCATTGCTTTTGTAACAGTCGTGTATTGTTTTTCAACGATTTTATTAAATGAACATCTGAAGGTTTTGATCATCCTATATCACATCGCGTCTTGCGTTCATAAGGTTTGTTTTTGACTATTTTACGTACAGTTGAAAAAGGAATTTCGGTCAAATCTGATGTTACTTGTAATAGTTTGTTTCACTCGAAACTAAACTTTAGATGCACATTCTTATATACATTAAAACATACTCTATGTGTTTCAATATTCAAATGCATTCGAATCTTATTCACTGGTATCTCTTTTTCGCATTGTTCACCATCGCTATTGGAATCACTACACAGGAAAAAGTCTGCTATGTTATCACACCCGTTATTACCATTAGTACTTTTCCAAGGATGCCACATCTTGAACAGATAACAAAAAATTAAAGTAATTATAATTGCACCAATATAGAATTTCAACATTCAAATCGCGATCAGTTCCTGAACTGAACACGTTGGCGATAACATTCCTCGATTTTTTTGGCCTCTGAGAGTGCCGCCAACTTCAAATATGCACAATATCGTTTACTTCGACTATACCACTATGGGGCTCATCTTCGACGCTAAAATCTTCGACACGAAATTTCGCAAACCTACACCGAGTAGTGGCAGAAAAATTGGCAAAAAATTGCTCAATGACATCATATAGTGTATTGAAATTTGAAAAAAATATCAACACCATCGATGTTATGAGTATAAAATTCTCTATCGATTATTAAGTGTGTACTACCACACCGTAGAAATATTTTTTGAGATATGAAGCTACAAAAACACGTTTAATTAAAAAGGACAAAACTCAACCTATTAGTTGGGAGTAATTCCATCACTACCATCATTTTTGTACCAGACAGAATGCAAAACTAATTTGTCAGGATTTTGGAATTTAGAAGTTAAAAAATATTTTATAAAATTTTATTTTCATTAAATATGTTGTTTGTTTCACTAGTTCGGACTTCCATTGTCTACTATATAAAATGATTTGAAATCCCTGAAACAACTAAAAATGAAGTATTGAAAATGAATAGCTGAAAATAACAATTATATTAACCAAAATAAACCTGAAATGAAATAATAGTGAAATAAAATACAAGTAAAAATAGAACAATTGAATAAATAATAGTCATCACCCGAAGACGATTGCAGATAATAACAATCGAAACGTCGTGAACTAACGTGACTTGGAATCTCTTCACTTTTTATTTTTATTTTCTTTTTTCATTTCTTTATTTTTATTTATTCAATTGTTCTATGTTTACTTGTATTTTATTTCACTATTATTTCATTTCAGGTTTATTTTGGTTGATATAATTGTTATTTTCAGCTATTAATTTTCAATTCTTCTTTTTTAGTTGTTTCAGGGATTTCAAATCATTTTATATAGTAGACAATGGAAGTCCGAACTAGTGAAATTCATCATGAAACATTGTCAATCACCTTCAAACATGTTGTTTGTTCATTGCATAGATTTATCTTGATAGTTATACTATTAATTGTTTTTTTTTTCGACCTTTTTTGGGTATTTGTTACCTTCCACAATCTGAAAAATATAAAAAATTTAATGGAGAACTTTATACAAGTTGAATAATTGTTTCTCTTTTTCAGTTATTGATTTTAGCCGTTTCTATAGTAACTTTATGATTGTGATTCGCTACAAACAATTTCGATCAAATGTGATACAATGAATGATCGCCGATGTTTATCTGAAATAGCTGAGATTTTCCTATACAGTAACTTCTGACCCTTTGATGAAAAATAATCTCAAGCCCAACTGTTCTAGCTATAACGATTTGATCTATGGGGTCGAAGACAATGTATCGTCATCACTTTTCAGTCGAATCGGCAATATTCTCGTAAAAATTGTTGTTCCTAAATGTTTAAGATGTTTCAACATTGATAACACTGATATGTAACATATGATATTTAGAAGATGTGTAATTGTTGTTCTAAACAATGAGTTGCGACTTCTTGATTTGAAGGCCATCTCTCCATTAGACCATGGCTACCTAGCCTGAATAATAGTTACCAGAATACTGTCACTGTTTGCAACGTGCTTGCATTTGACACCCAACAAATTATTCATTGCAATCAGCGAAATTGTGTACCCTTTCATGATTATTTCCGATGCTGACACATTTGCTTTTTTAGAGAAAACTAGTGTAATACATTCTACTTGGTTATTGTCTTCATAAGCCGAAATTTCCTCCAGATCTTTCTCAAGACATAAAATTCTCAATTTATCTGGAATACATATGAAATGAACATACAAGTGTGGTATCGTCAGCAAAGAAAAATATTCGATATATTGGTGGGAGACAATATTTGTCTGTTCAAAAAATGAAGTAGTCCCCTACAGATTAATACACTTCTGCCAGCGTTTTTCCAATTCTCGAATCTGTTCTAATATGCACTTTTTGGTATGTCCTTAAGCTCTCTCAGCGATTCCGTTTTTATCTCCTCAATCGTCGCAAAACGCCATCCTTTCATAGATCTCGTCAATCTTGGGAACAGGAAATAGTCGCAGGGGGCTGAATATAGTGAATACGGCGGCTGATGCATGATTACGGTATTTATTTTGGCCAAAAACTTACGAACTATCAATGACGAGTAAGCAAGTGCATTATCGTTATGCAAAATCCATGGATTGTTTTTCCAAAATATCGGACGTTTTCTTTGTATTGTTCTCGCAAGCAAGATCCACATTGGGAAGGGTAGCCTGTAATATCTTCCAAAGCACGATGGACGTTGTTCAGAGTCCTAGTGCCTGAGGTGCCTGATGGAGCAAATGTCTGTCAACCCCAGCAAAACTGTGATAATCCCTCAATGGTGAGGTCATTCCATTTGGAACGGAGGTGAAATATCTTGGCATTGTTCATGATAAAAAATTTACTTGGAACGCTCACTTGGAAAAAGTTTTACACAAAGCCAGACTGTCTCTATGGACATGCCGAAGGATTTGTGGTAAAACTTGGGGGTTGAGTACCGAACAAATCCATTGGATTTATGTTATGATTGTCAGACCAATGATCACTTATGGTGCAATTGCCTGGAGGCCAAAGGCTTTACAGAAAACGACCCAGGCGAAGCTCTCTAGCTTACAAAGACTGGCTTGTCTGGCCATCAGTGGTGCCAACATTACCATACCGTCGGTGGCCATGGAAATCCTTCTAGATCTACTTTCACTCCACATTTTTCTGGAGAGAGAGGCTAGATGGACTGCATATAGACTACTTGTGCACATTGCCAATTATACAAATCAATTCAACGTAGAGTGCAACAGACTGTTGGTTGACAATGAAAGTCACAGCATTCTGGAATTGACTTCTGACTTAATGCCTCCAACTGTCAACTACGAACTGCCTTATAAAGTACTGTTCCCTAGTAGAGAGGACTGGAACCTCCGGAAGACGGAAATATTAAGAGCAGAACCTGTCATTGGCATCGCTTTAGGCTTTGCCAAACAAATATTGAACACCTGGATGGCAAGACGATTTATGGACTTCTGGCAGAATCTTCCAGGATTGGCTCACTCCAAGGCGTTTATTCACCCTTCGAAGCTTAATACCAAACAGTTGTTGGACTACAGTAGAGATGAATTACGATATCTAACAGGCCTTCTCACAGGTCACTGTCATTTGAATCATCTTATGCAGAGACTCGGACTCGGAAGATAGTGTGTGTCGCCTCTGTTTGGAAAATGGTGAAACAGCAGAGCACATACTTTGTGCCTGCCCCGCTGAGGACCGAATCAGGTTTTTAGAGTCCGGCAGAGCCGTACTCTTACCATCTGACCTGAAAGACCGCTCACCATACAACCTAATCGGCTTCGTTAAGGAGCTGGATTTATTTGGTCGAGTGTGAATAGGTGTGAGCCACAATAAATCCTTGCGGGTTGCGATGGAGGGTCGAATAGACCTACTCACTTTGGACCTAGCCTAACCTTCTCGCAAGCGTCGCGTAACTTCACGATAATACTCCTTATTGACCGTAAGACCATGTGGCAAGAAGTCTTGATGCACTACGCCACCGTAATTGAAGAAAATAGTGTGCAAAACGTAAATATTTGATCAAAATTGACGTGCTTTTTTTGGTCTTGGCTCTCCAGGGTTCTTCCAATAGAAAACGATTGGACCTTCGTTGCTACAAATCTAGAAGATCTGCGACAGAGAATTGTACGGAACGTTTTCGAAAGTAGACTATTATTGTATGGAACTAGATGGAGGTCATTTTGAACACTTTATCCGTTGATTGTGTTGCCATTGATATTACTTTTGTTGATTTCCTCAATAAAATGAGCCATAGCGAACTTTCTGTTTTTTTCTTAAATAAAACGTTCGACATTTAATTCCTCAATAAGGAATGAAACAATTTCGAAAAAAATTACAGAAGTAATAGAAGGACAAAAGACCATTCAAATGATGTATCACTCGAACCCTCATGCCATTGAAAAAAAAAATAGGGGGGGTAGTTGCTGACCGCCGGGGGTGAATTTTCAGGTATAATTTCTATGTCAGATTTAATCCCTTTAGAAATAAAAATCGACGTGTTCTTTGAAATTTTTGATAACACGTCCGTTTCTGGTTTACAGAGGGGGTCATGTTTCCGTTGGAACGCCCTGTACATATTTTTTGCGAAGTTCAGATAAAACGGCTAGAAAAAATAAAACAAATACAATTGTTCGAATTGTGATATATACGACTAACTACTTTCCTTTTCCGTGAAATTTTAGAACTGATCAGTATTTCATGTTATCTATATTAAAAAACTAATCAATACAGTTTTTTGTATGATTTTCACTATAAAAGGGTTTTACAAAAACCGCGACACGTGTCGCTATTCAATAGCTTCTTCAAGCATAAACATAAACAGTTTATGCTTGAAGAAGCTATTATATAGCGAAACACGTGTCACGGTTTTTGTAAAACCCTTATAGTGATACAATAAACTGTATTGATTTGTTTTTTAATATGGATTTTCATAAAGTATCGGCCAGTTCTATTCAATTATCTATAGCAGTTTACCTATTGAAGGAATTGAAGAAACAAACAACCACAAAAACTGTTTGTCCATTTTTTAAATAAAAAGTATTTGAATCAATATTAGTACTCCAAAGAGAAAATTTTCAAAATTTTCAGCCAAGACTTTTCTCGCTGTTCATCAAATTCAACAAGAATCAAAAACGAATGAATTTTGATGGAAAAGCAGTACCTTCTTACTGAGGTTATATACATATCACTTCAATAAAGATTCACTATGTTTCTCCTTTCTACCCGTTTCTCAAAAACATGTACTAAATTCAATTTGGCTGAATTCAAACGTCAATTATCTATTAATGAAGACAATATAGTGTTTCTCTTGGTTAATCACTTCCAAATAAAGTCATTTTCATTAATTTATCCGTAACATTTCCCACGTATTTTGTTCGTTTTTATTTTCAAAAACAGTAAAGCACGAAGTCTTTAAATTGCCGATAGAAAGTCAAAGATTACCATGAAACAAGATTCAATTGTCTTTGAACAATAGCGTAACTGTTTCTTATTACATTATGAGGAATTGTTACAGTAGGCTTTGAAATGAATACGTCTTGTTTGCTCGTATAATTCATTGTCTATAGTTCAACTTTTAATTGCATTACGTATTCTTCCTGTAGAAGTACGGAATGAATTTTAATTTCCCGAAAGGACGAAACTGTTGTTGTTTTGATGTAATCAATTATTATTTTGATTGTTCTCAAATGAAAGTATTTTTTTTTAGTTTTTTTCTGTTTTCGGGGAACGAGCAAAATAACTCGCTCATATTATTAGCTTGTTTCAGAAGTTTTATCCGTTTTAATGACATATCTTTCCGTAGCTCCATATCTGAATAAAATATTTATTTTACTGTGTTGTGGTATATACTGATCAATAAAGAATTTTGTACTCTATGCATTGATGCTGTTAATTTTTTCGTAATTTAAATTTTTGCCCCTTTTCAGCTCATGTTGTTGAGTGAATTTTGGCAAATTTTTCTCTACGAATTAACCTGGTATTTGGTAATGATGGTGTTAATGAAGGCAATATTTACGTTGATTTGCAAAATTTCGTTCCGGATATTTACCCTAAAATATTTGCCCTTTCTACACTTGTATAAAATTCTCCATTACAATGTTTATATTTTCCAGATAGCACTTACTAAGGTTACCTACCTCAACTATTTTATTGAAATTTTCCGTTATAATAAAGTAACTAAGTTATTGATATTATCCATTAGATTTGGTTCATTCTTTATACATAAAACTTTTCGAATGCTACTTGAAAATATGTTTCAACTTATATCCTAGCCAGTTTGATCAGACTTATCCTGTTATACCATTCGGGTGTGGAATTAGAACGGAATATATTTTGCGAAACACTGCGTCAGGATAATCTAATCTGGATTAGTAATTGAGAACAGCCATATAAGTGTTTCAGGTGACATTCTAAGTATGTTCAGGTTGATTGCAAAAAAACACGAGCTGCGGTGCTATTTTTATTCTGTCGAAGTAGCAGTTTTATCAATTCTACATAGAATTGTGAAAAATTGAAACAATTGAAAGCCAATTTGGTAAGATTTGCTAGGAAGGGGGTTCCGAATTGATAATATATTGGAAAACTATCATAATTCAATTCAAAAATGCCATTTTAACAGAAAATTATATACGCTGACTTAGGTAAATATTTACGTCATCGTCATAATCTGGCAAACTTGCATTCGGTAATTCGTTGCGCTTGTGTTCTATGCTATGATGTATCATTCCATTTTTTGTATGTTAACACGCGTTCAGTCTGAAAACAATTATTGGAGGCAAATTACTATTCATGTTTAACAAAAATCGAATGAAAAATACAATTTACTTTATATCTTTCACTCTACTCATTCATATACTCGGATAGTTTGTATAGTTAAATAGTTGGAAGATTTATACTGCGGGAATTCACGAAATTATTGTCCATGATGAAACTGATGGCTGTTGAAGTACAAGTACTTCAAAAATTCCTCCACATAAACACTCCTGTGAAAACACATGCTTTTTTCTAGTATGTGCCGCACCTGGGTAGCTAATTCTAGCTTCCTCATTGGTTGAATTTCAACAATGTTATTTTTCAACCAAATTGAATCAAAGCGCTGCCAAAGCAGCCCGAAAAATTAACTAAGTATTTGGCAACGATAATAGTAATTAACGCACAGTTTGACTGTGGTTTGCAAAATTTTGTAAACAAAAATTTAGGCTTGAAGATGAGCCCCGAAGTGGCCGAAATAATCCAGGACAAGAATTTGAGGAGGAACTGGCCGTCAGCTCCCGTGCGCTGCCTCACGTTTTCTTTGTATCGAATCGTCATGTGTGTAGAAAATTGGATCCTCTACGACAAAAGGGGACGTTTGAGACAGTGGTTGGACACAAATGAGCCACCCAGACACTTCCCAAAGGCGAAAACCAATCAAAAAAGACCATGGGTACCGTATGGTGGTCGGCGGCTGGTTCATCATTCTACAACCGGGCCAAACAATCACAGAATGGTCCTTTTATGAGGAATTCGACGAATCGCATAAAAAATTATCTCAGCAGCAGCCGGTACTGGTCAACAGAAGAAATCCGATACTGCTTCATGACAACGCCCGTACGCCTGAATTGGTATTAAATTGCCAAAAACGACTCTCCTCAATAGGAAGACTTTAAAAATTGTCTCTGGTCTGAGTTCCTGGCCATACTGGCCTCGAACGCTATGAGGCTGCTGACTCCTTTGCAAATGAGGGACCAGAACCTGTCATTGGTATCGCTTTAGGCTTTGCTGAACAAATATTGAACACCTGGATGGCTCTCTCCAAGGCATTCATTTTCCCTCCGAAGCTCGAAACCAAGCAGTTTTCGGACTACAGTACGGATGAACTATGATGTCTAACAGGCCTTCTCGCAGGTCACTGTCGTCTGAATATTTATATGTAGAGATTCGGATTGTCGGACGACAGTGTGTGTCCCCTCTGTTGGGAAACTGATGAAACAGCAGGGCAGATAATCTGTGCTGCGGACCGAATCAAGTTTTCAGAGTTTGGCAGAGCCGCACTCTTACCATTTGACCCAAAAGATCACTCACCATATAAACTAATAGGCTTCTAATTCAAATTTATAATAATAATAATAGTAATACGTTTATTATTTACCACAAACCCACAAACAATATTAGGTTTCAATAAAAAAAAACTAGGTAAATAAAAGGTGAGAGTTCAGTTTTTTTCAACACCAGGAAGAGAGAAACTGGTCTTCCACTCAGACCCTTACTACAAACTAAACTAAAATACACTTACTGACTAGTATCAGCAAACAAGAAGACCAGTGAAAAGAAAAGGAGAAAAACAAGATGAACGAGAGAGAGAGAAGATAGGAACCCTTTTTATAATTTATTTTCACTTGTGAGGGCAGATATTCCTTTAGGTCGTGAAACCGCTAGGTTGCATGTCGACGCTGTGAGAATTTTATTTTTTGCTCCAAGTTGGGATATATTTTCAATTATTTATTCATTTTTGTAGTTCACGCAAACATACAGTCATGATTTTTTCAAAGAGAAACACGACCTACTGTAGTCGGTTATCTTGTACGTATTGATGTAACTAGCAATATTATATGAAAAACTACGTTTGAAAATTTCCTTTGTATGTCGAGGAATGGTGATAAAAAAAGTTTGTCGAGTATTTGTATCATGTATGTCTTTTCTATATATGACTTTATCATGGAGATATTTGGGTTGCTTGTATTTCAAAAGTTTGTAAAAGTAGCAAAGGATATGTAGTTTACGCCTGTTGGACATATTGAGCCATTCAATTTCTTCAATTTTATGGGAGATTCTCTGCCTGCTTTTTATGCCAAAAATAAGTCTCAAACAGCAGTTCTGGATTTTCTAAATACGCTGACTATCCAAGCCATCTAAACATGGTCCATATACAATATCACAATAGTTGAATTGGGATAGCACTAATGAATCACACATCATTTTTTTACATCTTGGCCTAAATAGTGTCTATGTGGGTAAATCATCTTCAAGCTAGTGTAACTTCTTTTAAACATGGTATTGACCTGTTCTTTGAATCTCAATTTTTGATCTAGTATCAAACCCAAGATCTTTGCACTCTCACTAAAAGGTATTGTGTCATTTCCCATCCTTAGTATGAGATTATAAGATATGAAATTCCTGACATTGTCATTACAGAACAAAATAGCACATGACTTTTGAGGATTTATTTTGGGTAGATGTTCATCACATATGTTTTTTAAAGATTGTAAGTCAATATTTATTTCTCTGTTAGTTTGCATGACATTATCTGGTTCAAATGTTTTATATATCTGTGTGTCATCACCATACATGTGGTAGTTACAGTGCTGCCGAGCTTCATGAAATGTTGCAGTAAACAAGGTGAACAAAAGTGGACCCTGAGGAACACCGCATGATACATGAGCAAAATTAGTTTTATCATTCAGAGTAACACGTTGAAGTCTATTTGATAAATATGAAGTAATAAGTTTGCAAGCATTTTGGTCAAACTTTAAGTAGTGAAGTTTAGATAGGAGAATTCTGTGGTTTATCAAATCAAATGCTTTCGAAAAGTCAAGTGGGATGAGAAAAGTTGCTTTATTTTCATCAATACCTTTGATAATGTCATCCGTTATATTTGCAAGTGCACTCACACAACTGTAAACAGGTCTGAACCCCGATTGCTTTTAAGGTAGAATTTTAGACTGTTCAACAAAGATTCGTATTTGTATTTCCATAATTTTTTCTAGAACTTTGGACAGAGTAGGAAGAATACTGATTGATCTGTGGTGATTGAAGTCTTTTGGTTGGTTTACCTTCGGCAAGGCAACTTGTTGGCCATTATCCAGGCAGCGGGAAAATCAGACTTTGAAATACATTCATTTATTATATGTGTTATATATGGAATTATAGTAGGGTAGCAAAAGTTTTAGAATGTGATATTGACTCGATCAGTACCAATTGTATTCATATCCTATCAACAATAAATAGATCGGATTAGTCCTAGTTCACAAATTAAATTTTGTCTAATGATTGTGTACAATTAAAATGTCAAACATGAAAAATGGTTAACATACATGTTTCATAACATACATTCTTGTATGTTATGAAACATCGAGTCAAAAATCGATTATTGAATCAGGTATTTCAGTGATGCATACTTCACCGCCTGTGAAAAATCACAAGATCATAACAAAGATAAAGCAAAATATGAAAAAAACTTGAGAAGCTTAGTACTGAAAGTCACTAACCACAAAAAAGTTTGAATTCACGGAGGGAGGCAGGGAGTCTTGATTTTATTCAGGTTGGAACCCAGCTCCTCCCTTGCCCTTTTGGCTGATCTTTGTCGAAGAAGGACGAATGAGTTCATGACTGAGGGGATGATGGCGGTATGAAGTCCTCAGACATCAGTACTGCCCTTCACGAGATACCCCTACCTGGCTGGGGTAGGATGGATGAAAAAGCTATTCGTCCGTTAACGGGAAACATGAAGGCCTCATTCGACAGAGTGTCGGAGCCTTCTATATCGGGAGGGGTCGTCTACATCATAATCTATAGCTTTCCTAACGGATTTTTGTGAGTTTCCGCGCCGATTTCTGGACTGAATGGACTGAAGGCAGCTGCAAATTTCTGCGGATGGCTTCATTCCGCACGAACCAAGGATCATTCACAATCATGCTCATCAACTTGTTTTGTAATCTCTCCAAAATGGAGATATTGTACGTAGACGCTTGTCCCCAGACGCCTGAAGCATACATGATGACAGGCTTGAACATCGTATTGTAGATGGTAATTTTGTTCTTTAAACTCATTTTAGATTTTCTGTTTATCAGAGGGTAAAGACTAACGATCCGTCTCTCGATCATTGACTTAACGTACATAATGTGCGGGTCCAAGTGAGTCTACGGTCTATTAGAAGGCCGTGGTACTTTACCCGCGCTTGCCAGTCAATCTCCCTTCCAGAGATTGTGACTTTTCTGGCCGGAGAAGATTTCAATCTTCCCATGGTTATCGCCTGACTCTTGTTCGGGTTCACTCGGATCTTCCAATCCAGCGCTCGAGGTCGTCCAATGCACGTTGCATGTAGACTGTAGACGATGACGAGCTCCCGACCTGTGGAAGACGAGAGGAGAGCCATGTCATCGGCGTACAGGGATATCTTCACACCCAGAGTTGCCAACCGTAGCGGAATGCCGCTACTGTAGCGGAATGCCGCTACTGTAGCGGAATTTACTCTACGGTAGCGGCGTAGCGGATTTGAGAATAAAGTAGCGGAATTCTCAATAAATAATCAATTTTGAAAATATATGGAAGAAGAAGAGGCCGTTGGCAGCACTCATAGCTGACAGTTGACACTTGCATAATTGAATGCACAGTCTTAGTAGCTGAGGCCATTACATGATGAAAGAGAAGAAGAATATTTTTGGATATTTTCAATCATATCATAAACCTCCAATATCTTGAAACTGAGTGTCGACTGTCTCTAGTATTATAAATTATATGGAACAAATTACAGTGGAAATGGAAGATAGTAGGATAGTTCTTCTGATTGAAACTCGAGCGAAAGAGCTACCGCAGTCGTAATTGACGGAAACTAGACATATCTCGAAAATAAACTTTTTGTCAATATTGGTTGTCTGATTCCAACTTGAAAGGATGGATTAGACTTGTTGCGAATGATCGTTCAAGAGCTCAGTGTGACTATACGTATGTGAACAAATTGATATTTGTGATATTGACAATGTTTCGTGATGAATTTCACTAGTTCGGACTTCCATTGTCTATTATATAAAATGATTTGAAATCCCTGAAACAAGTAAAAAAGAATAATTAAAAAAGAATAGTTGAAAATAACAATTATATTAAGCAACAATAAACCTGAAATGAAATGATAGTAAAATAACCTACAAGTAAAAATATAATAATTGAATAAATAAAAATTAAAGGAATGCAAAAAGAAAATAATAAAAATAAAAAAGTGTAGAGATTCCAAGTCACGTTAGTTCACGACGTTTCGATTGTTGGTATCTACAATCGTCTTCGGGTGATGACTGTTATTTTCAACTATTTTCAACTATTCTTTTTTAATTATTCTTTTTTACTTGTTTCAGGGATTTCAAATCATTTTATATAATAGACAATGGAAGTCCGAACTAGTGAAATTTATATTTATTTTTACTTTTCAAAATCATTATTTCAAACTAAGAAATATTTGGTCGAGACGACAGCTTTCAAAAATTAATTGCTGTAAATTCAGAAAATTAGGTATCATCTACTGAGTTGCGTCGTTGAAAATTAAAATGAACCTGATTCCTGACATTAGTGACAGTTCAGTTTTGTGGTATCTGAATGGTACACAAATTACAAACTGCAAGTACTGTGGTATTTAATTTTGGATAGGGCGCATGCGCGAACTGATTGCGTCAGATATACAAGCGTAGCGGAATATGAAGCAGTGTAGCGGAATTTTGTTTCATGTGTAGCGACTTTTCAGTTCAGCCAGTTGGCAATACTGTCACACGCTCTGTCTTTAATTTGCGTTTGAAGATATCTGGACGTCGGCTCTCTCTAAATTCGAAGGGCAGAATGTTGAATAGACGTATTCCAGTATTCACTGAACCTTTTTTTGCATGCAGTGACAAATTGTCTTCGGTAAAGTATTTCTTTTGTTTCTGATGTCATACATGTGGATATCGCAATGCCTTCTAAAGCTGTTTAGGTTCTTGAAAATGTGAGTCAACAGTTTTGATATATAAATAGAGGGCACCGTGAGAATTTTATTACTTTTTGCATGATGTTCTATAAGATAAGCAGAAAATGCGTCTAATAATACGTTTTTGCAACACAAACACTCTTTGTAGTTCGGACGCTTGACCCCACACAACGATACTATATGAAATAGCGGAGTACATAAGTGCATTGTAAACTTCAAAGAAACATTCTCGTTCCAGCATGTTTTGGAGTGTAGTGACCACATAGAAACATTTGTTCAGCTTGCCACAAACTACCTACATCGACATACGAGTTCCATGATAGGTTGCAGTCGAATTGTGTTAGAATGCTGGGTTTATTTGTTCGAGTGCGAATAGGTGTGAGACACAATAAACCCCTGCGGGTTGCGGTGGAGAGTCGAATATACCCTCTCACGTTTGACCTAACCTAACTCAACCTGTATCGGAAATTGCGTCAGTAGCAGCTGACACTGGTGCTCGAATCCCGAGCACGAAATTTTTATTCTGGCGGAATTGTGACTAAGTAAGTGAATAAGTATTTACCGAGATATTACAGTTCAAAGTTGAGAAAACTTCGAAACAACTAATTATTTGAAATAACCAAATTTGTTTTCCAGTTCTGATTTCTCGAATAACTAGGAAAGTTTGACAACATCAATCTGCATTTTCCTTTCTAGATGAAAGCAATTCAGTGGAAAAATTTAATGCTCACCATTTCATCTAAACTCTTCAAATCGTTAGTGATGATTTGAGGGGCCGGTCCGTACATCAATACAGTCTCTTCGTCTTCGAGATCGCTGTCGCTATCGCTATCATCGTCAAGGTTGTTTTGATTATTTGAATTTTCGTTGAAAGTGACTCCCATTTTTTTCTGGTCCGCCGCTATTTCTCTGTCAATTTGTCGTTCCATTTGTACCAACACAGGTGCTAACATGCCGAACCTGAAGAAATAAGATAGCAGTTAACCATTATGACACATAAAATTGTTTGAGTTCAGGAAAACTTTATAATTTAAAGAATTATTTTCCCCTTGAGAGATTATTGTTACGAGTTAAAACAATAAAATCTCCCAATATAATCGATATTATTTTCAAAAAAAGACTAGAATTCGATAATTTATTCTGGGTGATACAGAAATTGAGGTTATTTTTGATACTTCACTCTGTATAACAAATATTCAAAAAGGAAAGTTATACATTTCTACAGAATATGAAAAGGTTCATTGAAACTTGAAAAGTATTCTTGATTTCAAGTAGGTAAATAATATTACTGGAGTTTTATCTCAACACCAAACCGTTATTTTAACACCTCGACACGTGTTTTGATCGCCAAGTGATCATCTTCAAGAGGAAGTTCCGTAATCATGCCTCAGCCACCGTATTCACCAGATTTGGCCTTCTCTGACTTTCTCCTGTTTCCAAGGTTGAGGAAACCCCTGAGATGACGGCGTTTTTCGACGATTGGAGAAATATAAACTGAATCGGGAAATAAAAACCAAAACAGGACTGTTTCGAAAATTGAGAAAAATAAAAATTCACCGCTGTCAAAAATTTTTCATTTCTGCAATTTAACATATCCTTATACAGTGCTTTTCTTTAATGTGTTCCTCCTCCCTTTTATTTTTTGAACGGTTCAACGCAAAATATTGAAATTTGGGATAATGAAACTAATACATGAATACTTTATTTTGAAGTGAAATTGACTGGTGACAGGTGACTGGGCGCCATCTGGAAAAAAAATAAAATGGAAAGGGGGGTGACACATCTTTTTGAAGCTACTGACAATTGCTACATAACCCTGGAATATAATATCAATATTTTCAACTAATACAAATTGCCGAAACTTTTAATGATTGCCTGAATACAGTGACATTTAACTACATAATATAAGGTAATAAGCTTGAGGTCAGTTCAGAAGATGCTCGAAATGGTTGCCTTGAACTTCTTGAGATATGAACAGCCTATCCGATATTTAACGCCGAACATTTTCGAACACAGTAACGTCAATATCTCTACAAATATTTATTATTTTCTGCCGTATTTCCAATATTGAAGCAGGTTCAGTTTCGTACACCTTTTGCTTCAAATAGCCCCATAAAAAAAGTCCACGGGTGTCAAATCTGGCAAGCGGGCTGGCCATTCTGTAGGACCTCGACGGCCATTCCAACGATCAGAAAAAGTAGTATCAAAATAGTTTCTTACTTGTCTGGAGTAATGTGGTGGTGCTCCATCTTGGAATACAAAATATCGATATCGAATTCATTAGGATTCGCTTCGACGATTTCAGTGATGAGAGGGTCAACAGTAGTTTCCAGTATATTCAAATACAGTTCCCCTGTTAAATTTTAATCAATAAATAGAGGTCCTACAATATGGTTTTCCAATATTCCTGCCCAAACGTTGATTTTTTCTGGATATTGGTTATGTGTTTCCTGGAAAACGTGAGGGATGGTGTCACTTCGATAACTGCAATTTCTTCTGTGAACATTTCCGTTCAAAAAATGTACATTCGCCACTGAAACAAATATTGTGGAGATAGGTAGGATGCCTTGCAATGGTTTCCGTCATGATTTCACAGAATTCTGTTCTTCGATCAAGGTCATCTTCAGTTAATTGGTGTACCATTTTAATTTTGTATAGATGATACCTATTCCTCTTCAAAAGGAGGCACCTCACAAACATTCGCGACGGAATAAGAAGACTGTTCAGGATCTACTACCATCTCACCAATTATTTGCACTTGCTATTCTTCCGGAATGGACGGATGACCTGGGGGCTTTTTGTTATGTGCAATACCGGTAGTTGTGAATTTGGATACATGTCCTCTCAAATATTTTCTACAGATAGGACGATTCGGAAAACGTTCATTGAAAATCATTTCGGTCTCGTGAAAGTTACGCTTCACACCAATAGACGAGAATTGACCATTTTGAAGATTGTTGACGTGGTACCTTTCCACTAGTAAAACCGAAAACTAAATGAGAATATTCTAACGAACAATGATGTTCACTGTCGTACTGACATTTTTTGTCGATTTTATAAACAAAAAACAACTTAACAAACCTTATAGGGTTGTTGGAATTGCCATATGGTAGATAAAAAGGAATATTTCTAGAAATTTCGATATTAATGTGTTTGTCTTCAGGAAATTATTAAATGTTCCGCCATTTTGTAATAGGTGAAGATATTGATTCATATTCTAGGGTCAGGGCCGTAGCGGAAAGAAAAACCAGGGGGGAAGGGTATGCACAAACAAAAATAAATTTTGGTAATTTTAAAAATAATAATGGGATTTATTTCACTTTGGACCAAAGTCCTTGGTCTTCCACCATATCCACCATGTATAGGAATATTCAGTACAAATGAAAGGAAACAACACTCAAATAATATTGTGCTTATTGTTTTCAACTATTATTTTTTCTACTTCCCAACTTTTCTAAGTCAAAAAAAAATAGCGAAAAGTTGGAAATTTTGTAAAATTGTCACTTTAAAATTTGTAGACTGTTCTCTTACTTGGGAGAAATTGAACTTTTTGAAGTTTTCAAACAAAGTAGAATTTGTGTTGTGAAATCCCTACTTTTTCCTGGTAATTTTTATTCGTTTTCCACTATTATTTTTTTTTATCTTCACGGCCCAAAATTTCCCAACTTTTCCTGCAAAAAGCAGGGGTGAGGCTCTCCCCATCCCCCATGGCGACGGCCTTGTCTAGGGTTGTGAAGTATTCGCCAGGAGCTTCGAAATGATGTGTCACAGGCCCCCCCTTTGCATTTAATTTTTTTTCCAGATGAAGCCCAGTCGCCATCTTGAAAGTTTAATCTATCAATTTCACTTCAAAATAAAGTAGTTATGCATTAATTTTATTATCCCAAATTTCAATTTTTTGAGCTGACCCCTTCAAAAAATAAAAAGGGGGGTATTGAAGAAATGCACTGAATAATTCGTATAAAATTCATGTGAATTTCATAGAGTACATTTCGCGTCTATGATATGTGAAAAATCATTTCATGATTTGAATCACCATGAATAACTTGTAGTGAATTAATTATGTCTTATTATTTCAAAATGCGCATTAGGATTTCATGGCGGACTATCGATCAGCAGGAACTCGTTTCTGCATAACAACTGATCGAGACATAATGTAAAATATTATTATGCAAAGCAATATGCAATATGCGCTTAGTAACTTACAACATTTTCTACCCACAAGTGTCGTTTTATGTTGATGATGATCGTTCTAGCTGATGTTGAATAAAACGGATTTAAAACGAAACAAGAAACAATTATACAGAAGGAATACCTTCCGTTGAGGTTCCGTTGTCAAAATTGTTGAAACAGAAGAAGAAATTGAAAGTACACTTTTACGAGTAGGGTATATATATATATATATTGATTTTTCTAGCAATTTTGTAAATATATGTTTGACGAGACTTCGATGTGATTATTTGTGTTTTCATTGTATTTTAGAGTTTTCGACTCGGAAATCAACTACCTTAAATTTCAAAGTTTTTCATAATTACCCATGGTGGACAAATTCAGTTCAGATAACTTTTCATGGGGTGATCAATTGCTATGATTGTAAGAATAAGTAACTGAAAAACTACCACTGAAAAATAATATGCCGACGCCTATGTCGAGGCGGGAATTCCTTCTCTGTTCTGTTCCAATTGGTATTGGAAATACTATATATCCTTGAGTTCTCTGAAACCATTTGGCTGTTAACCCCTCAATCGTCGCAAAACACGATCCTTCCATGGGTCTCTTCAATCTTGGGAGCAGCAAAAAGTCACAGAGGGCCATATCTGATGAATACGGTGGCTGAGGCACGATTACGGTTTTGTTTTTGTCCAAAAAATTACAAACAAGCAATGATGAGTATTGCTTCATCACCAGTTGTGATCCTGTTAAGCAAATCTGGATCGCCGTTAACGTCATTCAATAATTTCAGAGCGATGCTCATGCGGCGGTTTTTTCAATCAAAATTCACAACTTTGGAATGAACTCTGCCTCACACTTGTATAAACATTTTTCTAACCCAGAATACAATCAATTTATGCCACAGTCAACATTCCAAGTGTTTTTGAGCACTTGATTTAATTTTTCACATAAAATTCGCCACAAATTATTTGATCCATTTTTTTCGATATCAGAAAATTGTCGAAGACGCAAAAAATTTGTAACTTTTATGCCAACAAATTGAGTATGTTTAACATGTTCGAGAGGAGCGTGTCAAAAAATGAAAAAATCGCTAATCGAATTTCACCTTCATTTTTTAACAGTCCACGTACATTATTGCCTATTTGAATTGAAGGGGTTATATTTTTAGGAGTGATTAATTTTTGGGAAAGAAAGTTTTTGGCTTTCTACTACTCCATCTTGATACAAAAAGGATGGGGGAATCTTCCAAAGAAAGGAAGGAAGTAATCAATTTGAAAATAAGTAAGTCTATACATGGATGTGTAGAACATACAAAGAAGTAACTTTCAGACGCAAACAGAAAAAAAGTCCTCCTGAAACAGCTACTTTCATATAAACATTGAATTACACAAATTATTGCCTACTTTTGAAACAGGACGGTTGTCAATTGTCCATGTACCATCGCTACTCCTTATAAAACTTTTTTTTTTATTTTTCCCAATTAATTTATACTTTTAACGATTCTTTTCTCTAATTATTGTTTCTTCTATTTTTGAAACATTATGCAAAATTTCCTCAAAATACAAAATCCGATTCATTTTCATTCGCGTAACCCCAAAAAATCTATTATATTAATATTATTGTATGATACAAAACTATTAGGCCACATTGTTATCAGGAAACACTATTGACTAATGACTTGCAGAAACTATTAGTGTCAAGGTATTTTTCGATTCAGCACTTGTTATCCTAATCGTTTTTCGTCAAAACAGATGTGAGAAAATCTTGTGAGAAAATCTATGTGATGAGTAACTGATATTTTCAATTTATGAATGTATAATAGATGGCGATCTTTTCAATCAAGTTGCAAAGATTTGATACAATTTAAAAATACATGTGTCAGCAAGTCTATATACACAATAAACTGGTTTTGAATGGAATAACAGTGTAATTGTCGTGTATAGTACAATCGCAAATCTTATATAAGACTCAATGAAAATTCAACCAATCTTTTTTGGAATGTCAGAACGCAGTAATTATGATATTTTCAAACAGGAACTATTTTTCCAACAATCGGCAATAGTCCATAGTTTTCAACCGCTAGTGTTTCATCCGGTAGCGGTTGAAACTTTTTGTGTTTATGGCCCGGAGTCTCTGTTATTCGTTCATGAACTCGAAAGGAGAATAGGCCAAGCAACGAAAGATCACCATTCTACCTCTTTTTTGATAGAAAGAATCAGTATTGCTATTCAACGTGGCAATGCTGCTTCAGTACTTGGAACTATTCCTCCTTCACATAATTTTGATGAGATCATGCATTGCCCTAATTTCAGTACGGAACTGAAACCTCTTCGAAACAAGCCGAGATATGTGAATGTTCATCAGTCTCCTATCAAGGTTAATTCACAAGTGATTGATCCACCTTCTTCTCTTTCAGTGCGGTGAGTGGACTCAGGTCATTCTTGCCCCCAAAAAATGAGTTGCAGTCCTCGTGAAACTGGTACCCTTTCAGTGAAAGGGCTTCTTGAAGCAAGAGCCGAATCGATCCCTCTACGAAACCCTTCTTCACTTGGAAGGATCGATCGCAGCTTGAGAAATGGTTCTTATGGAGATTCTGTGAAACATGTTCTTCCTTACGAATCAATAGATAGTTGTGCTTAAAATCTAGAGAAGAAAATTGGATTGGATAATTTAGGAAACACTTGCTACATGAATAGCATTTTACAAGTGGTGTTCATGACGAAGAATTTCAAGAACGAAGTTTTAATGATGAACGAAAACGGGAATGTTTCCTACTTATTCATCAAACTCAAACAACTGTTCATGCAGCTGCAGTTTCGTAAGAAGGTATCATCTTTCCCTCCAACCGATTTCCTGGAGTCTTTGAAGTCCACTAGATACTCGTTAGGATACCAAGAGGATTGTTTCGAATTCTTGGGGTTCTTGTTGAATACTCTTTGTGAGCAAAACAATAGCAAAATCAATACTCCTGACCGCTCTGGACTGAATGATTCCGTACAACCCATCTCGTCTCGTGTTTGTAAATCTTTTGCTGGAAAAATCCTCACTGATTTACTTTGTGGTAAAAGTTCAAGAAGTACCGAAAACTTATGTGAATTTCTGGAACTTCATCTAGCTTTTCCTAATACGACTAATAACCAGTCCGTGCAAAGCTTATTGTTGAATCATCTGAAAATGGAATTTTTAACAGGTGATGATCGACTGTATTGTCAAACACGCGCCAAACTAACTGACTGTTATAAGAAAACAAGTATAGCTGAGGCTCCAGTCAATCTAATAATAACACTGATGATTTTCAAACAAGACTCAATCTCTAACGGAAGCAAGAAACTCTTTGGAAGGTTCGAAATAGATGAACATTTCAATCAGGCAGACCACTATTATAATATTCATGCAGTCATTGTTCACTGTGGTTCTGGCGTTGAATTTGGTCATTATTACGCCTTGGTCAAAGAAGAAACGGACTGGTTTAAGTTTGACGATAGTCGTGTCACGAAGTGTTCTGGTGATGCATTGAATTTATTGTAGCCTCTGGAGACACCCTACATTTTGTTTTATAAGAGAGAGGACATTGTTAGATCAAGATCTTCAGATGATGTGGTGCTGCAGGTTTTTCCGGGTTTTCCTGCAGCTGAAAAAGCAAATGCGCCACTGGAATCAATGAAGTCGCCCTGGAGCGCCAATTAATTTTTATTGTTGTTTTTATTTTATTTTTATCGTTGTTTTAATAAAATCATTCCGTCCATAGTTGAGAAAATAAATAAAAACATGAATCAATTGGAAAAAACATTCTAAACTGAATTTTTGAACAAAAATGATATACGAGAGGACGAAAAAATTTGGTACAACTGCCGAAAAACTATAGTTTTTTGCAATTGTGCTATCAGCATTTTCTATCGAAATTCATATACATTGGGATCTCGGAAACTATGAGATACGAAGATGGTTAAACTGAGCCAAAGTTGCGCATTTACCTGACTAACAATATGCCGTTGAGAAAGTTCTGAAATTCCGAGTATATTCGGAGATATCCGGAAAAACAGAAATTTCGGAAAATGGTTTTATTTTTTTCTGGCTTTGTTTTTCGAACGATTTGAAAATGAACTGCACTTCCACAATGCCACTTTTTCCCTGTTACATAATTGTGTTTTCAGATTTGCTACCGACGTTTAGTCTTCCGGCCACCACCATCAACTTTATTTTTTCTTATGGGCGAATAGAACCAGATTTTATCTTTTCAATTATCATTCAATATCATTCTTTTCCGAAAAATTGGAGATATTGAAAAAAATCAATTCTTGTCGTAATAGGCTTTGACTTTGATGTTTTTAAATTTGACTTTCAATTTGTTACACTCAATGACATTTTGTTATTGTACAAGTCATTGAAATGGCTTTCACGAATGTAGAAAAAAGAGATATGATACAAATTCATTACAAATACGATAGAAACAGTGTAAGGACATCGGAAATGTATTTGAACTTGTATCCCGAAAGATGACAACCACATCGAACTGTGTTCAAGTTATTGGATCAAAATACGGAGATAGAATCAACAATCAAAATTTGATAAATGTGGTGTGTATGAGGTAAATTAGACATTGTGTTATTTTCAATGAAAATAGAATTTTGAACAAATAATAATAATTACCTAAAATGTAAAGACAAAAGTAAATCACAGCAAATGGTGTTATCGCGTTTATAATAACACAACTGTACCCTTCTTCGAATATCATTCATTGCACGATTAATTTCCCTCCTTCTAAATCTTCCAACTCTCTAACAATGCTGTGTTGAAGATCCTCAATATTTTGATATTTCCTCTGACCATTAACTCTATTTTACAGTGTACCCCATAAGAATGAATCCATAATACTTAAGTCTGAGACCTTGCTGGCCACCTCACCGGCCCAATATTCCCCATCCATTTATCACCAAACCTTTTAGTCAGGTGATTAGATACTCGTCTGGTAGTAGCACCATCATGTTGAAACCAGATGTTGTTACAGTTAGCCAAAGGTAGATCATCCAAATAGTCTTCGAAAATCGACATTTAAAACTGGTGATAGGTATATCCATTCAGAATTCCGTCAAATAAATGAGGACCCAAAATTATATCTTTGTAAATTCCTGCCAACCCTTTAATACTAAATCGCACTTGAGGTCGACTTTCTCGGAAATACCTGGGGTTGTTGATGCTCCAAATGTGTTCGTTATTTCTGTTGAATATTTCACAATTCGTAAAAGTGCTTCCATTTCTCCAAATTTTATTTTCCAGGAAAACAGGATAATTAAGTCTTCTTATTATCCAATTACAAAATTATATGTGTTTTTTGTAACATTTTGAACCGCTTTTTTGAGATGTCTCCAAACACTTGTATGACAAATATTCATTTCGGAGGATTTCTCCGGGTTCATGTTCATCTGTAAATTATAAATTTTTATTGAAAAGAACACAATGTCTAACTTATCTTCGACATACCTCATTCATAAAATTTCCTTTAGTTTTCTGGTTCATTCTGTCTTCATATTTTTTGCTTTTCAGACGAACCAAACTCGGTGAGATTTTAATCCAATAATTTGAACATAGTTCGATGTGGTTGTCGCCTTTCGAAATACAAGTTTAAATACATTTCCGATGTCCTTACACTGTTTCTATCGTATTTGTACTGAATTTGTATCATATCTCTTTTTTCTTCATTCGTGAAAGCCATTTTTTGTCAAAAATTCAATGACTTGTACAATAACAAAATGTCATTGAGTGTAACAAATTGAAAGTCAAATTTAGAAACATCAAAGTCAAAGCCTATTATGATAAGAATTAATATATTTCAATATCTCCAATTTTTCGAAAAAGAATGATATTGAATGACAATTGAAAAGGTAAAAAAATCTAGTTCTATTCAAAACAGAAAGAATCCAATGTAGCGCCCATAAGAAAAAATAAAGTTGATGATGGTGGCCGGAATACGAAACGTCGGATAGCAAATCAGAAAACACCATTATATAGCAGGGAAAAAGTGGCAATGTGAAAGTGCAATTTATTTTGGAACCCTTCAAAAAATGAAGCCAGAAAAAAATAAAAACCATTTTCCGAAATTAATGTTTTCTCCGGATATCTCTGGATGGAATTTCAGAACTTTCTCAACGACATATTATTAGTCAGGTTAATGCGCCTTTGCCCCAATTTAACTATCTTCGTATCTCTCATAGTTTCCGAGATCCCAATGGTGAGGATCAAATTTGAAACACCAAGTATTGTTCATTCAACCTATCAATGAATCGAAACGATTATGGAATATCAACTTATACTCACTTAGCACCTCTTCTAGCAACCTCCAATAAACAGAGAATGACGTGCTTCTCGTTCTTTCGCATAATCAAGTCGTCGGTTTCAAAGAGGAGACATTCGATTACTTTTAGGGAATTTTTGCACCAGTTGATGAAATTGCTAACATTGTCCCTGAAATAAGAGATCAGAAATAAAAAAAGGTGAATCGAAATATTTAAATAATACTATCGGGTTGTTTCAAAAGTTTTGTCCGTTTTTAAGATCCTACTTTGAACTGTAATATTTCAGTGACTACTTATTCAGTTCCATCGAAGTGAGCGCCATTTGAAGCAGTGCACTTTTGCCAATGTAACACAAGTCTATTATTTCTGTCAGCATAAAAATTGTGTGATCGGGATTTGATGAACTCGACGAAGGCTCTTTCTGCCTGGTCCTGATTGGTGAAGGTTCCACCGGTGAGAAAGTTATCGAAGTGCTTGAAAAGATAGTATCCATTGGCGAGAGGTCTGGGGAATATGGTGGTTGAGGCCGAACTTCAACGCCCAATTCGTTTAATTTTCGGACGGTGATTTGTGAAACAGCCGTCATACAGTAAAAATGATGTTGTTTGTGAGTTTTCGCCTTTGGGAAGTGCTCATCGATATCCAATCACTGTGTAAACATCTCCTGCTGTCGTATAGGATCCACTTTTTATCACAAGTGACGATCCGATCCAAAAAGGATCGTTTCGGTTGCATAAAAACAAAGAAGACCCCCATCTCGAAACCTGAGAATTTTTGTCGATCGTCCAAGTAAGGCACCCACTTCCTGAGCCTTTTGATCTTTCCAATACATTTCAACCTTTAAAAAACCACATGAGAGCTGAAGCCCAGTTCTTCCACCATCCCACGCAGCGTTTGTTATGGGTACTCTCCACCAGGGTCCGCAAATCCACATCCTTGGTTACTGTAGGTCGACCACTTCGGGGCTCATTTTCGAGGATAAAATCACCGAAACGAAATACCATAATTAACGTCGAACAGCACGTTCATTAAGAGTATCATTGCTAAGTGTCTGTGTAATTTTTCGGGCAATTTTGGCAGCGCTTTGGTACAATTTCAGTTCGCAGAGAAAAATTGGCCAAAAATCACTTGACGACATCAAATAGTAATACGCTGAGAAAGGCAAAAGATTCAAAGTTGAAATGAAAGAATAGCATCAACGTATAGAGTAGAATAAATATTTTATTGAGATATGGAGCTACAAAAACACATGACAATAAATCGGACAAAACTTTTGACAAAAAAATGCACGAAAAAACTGTCAATTCATTTTTTCCCCGAATTTCAGTGATACATTTTTTAGACAGGGTCGGTAGGGTAGCCATGAACTTCGTTCGGGGGAGGGTCCAAAACCAGGGAGGTCCGGGGATAATCTCCCGGAAAAATGTTTGAAGAACGGGGTACGAAATAGAGGGTTTCAAACTAATTTTAACATTTTTCATAATCGAAAAAACTTTATATTCCAAAGAAATCTTTTTGGAGTTCATGATTTTGTAATATTTATATTTCTTTCATGATGAAGCAAAGTAATTGTGTTTTATCCAAATAAAGATAAATGTAGTGCTGTAGTTTGCCACAGCAATAGTTAATATATTAACATTACATAAATGAAATTAACAAAATAATGCATTAATCTTCTATTGCCACTAGCGGCTAGCGTGCGACAGTGACAGTCCAGTCGAAAACCAACAGTGGTATGATAATTTAATGTTTGTAGACAATAATAACGATAACTTTTCTTTCTTTCACCTATTCCATGCTTAATTTATTTTTTAATATGTCTTAAAATTTCGGAGGAGGGGTCCTGACAGGGTTAATTATGCAGATATAATCTTTTACCATAAATCAGATATAAAAATCGAAAAAACACTATCTTTCGCGATTTGGCATTGAGATTTTGTAAGAGTAGGATACATCAATACTGAAATAGAGTAGATAAAAAAATAATATTCACAATCCTGTACCAAAAAATTTGAAAAATTCTATTTGCTGACGTGATTATATTACTAATGCAAGTGTTTATTTACGAAATCAATTATACATTCTGCTCCAAGCAATGGTGTACAGAATACCAATCAGTATTCAATGGGAAGTATGTAACTGTATGTTTGTCAAATAATATTCGTGTGACATTAACAGTTTACTTTCTGATAGAGTGGAAACAAACTTGCGATAATATTTTGGATCAAAACGTTAAAGATTTACAAATTCTCAGTGAACAATTCTTATAATAGTTGTATGTTAGAATTGACAGAGGTATATTTTAGGACAGATTGATTTTTAGGAAAGAAAAGTTTTGGATTTCTTCTTCTGCATCTTAATACAAATAAAAATATGGGAATCTTCAAAAGAAAGTATGGAAGCAATCAATTTCAAAAATACTCCAGTCATTTTAGGGGGCTTGCCTAGAAAAGTGGACATACCCAGCTGTAAATTTATATAAACTTTGTATTTTGACATCATAAAAGTATTCTCAAAATTCACATATGATTCGACGGCCGAAACTTCAAAAATTGGGAATCAAAAGTCAAAAAAACGAATTTTTAATGTTTTTTGCCAATATCTCGTTTCCAATGGGTTTTATGCTAATTGTATTTATTATCAATATTGTAGAGAATTACATTCCCTACAACTTTTGTTTCAAATATTTTTTCATACGTTGAATAGTTTTTGAGATAGAGAGCAGCGCGAGTGCAGTTTAAATATAATTTGAAATCAACTGGTTATCCCGATCGAAATGAGCCTATTTAAGGTCCATAAATTATTACTTAATAAATAATTATAAATAATTTTCATTTTTTTTAACAAATACATTATATTTAAATATTTTTTCAGAGAAAATAGGTATATATGCCGTGCTGAATTTGCAAATTGAAAATGGAAAATTCGATTAATTTTTTAATTGTATGGAAATGAGTGAGAAATCCTAGTTTTTATCAATATTCAACTTTGAACTTTTCACTTCACTTTCCAAAGCCGGTTGAACGATAGCAACTACATTTTAGAGATACTTGTTAGTTTGGTCATAGACTAGTTAAGACTTCATATTATTATTTATATTTCATTGTCAACTATGCTCCTTTTCAACCATGCACATTGTCAACCACATAATGTCATCTCCAGATTCTACTGATTGACAAATTATCTGAACAAACAAATCGGTTGATAATGGAAATGACATTACACCAATATAAATTGAAAGGGGTTTATTTTCAGGGAAGATGATTTGGGATTTCTATATCTACATTTTTACACTAAAATATGGGAAACTTCCAAAGAAAGTAAGAATGCAATCAATTCAAAGTAAACTTTTTACGAAGATGTGAAGATCATGCAAATAAGTAACTTTCAGACACAAACTGGAAGAAAAAGCCTGCTCGAAACCGCTACTTTCATATAAACATTGAATTACACGAAATACTTTCTAAACAACTAAAGCTAGTGAAGTAGAAAGCCAAAAGTTTTCAATTAGGCTAGCCTCATCAGCCTGTTGGTAGTGCTTATATATCACAATGGAAGTCTTTGGCCGAAAGGAATATTCTCGAAGCGACGCGACACCTAGAACGTTTGAGAAGCACAGTGTTTGCTTTTTGTGCTTTTAGGGCGTATGATGGTGTATCCAAGTTTCATCAATCTGCGCAAAAACTATGGTTTATTGCGCCTTAACTGCGCAACACAGCGCGTCCAAAATTTCTGACACTTTGGTTGGAGTTACTGTCAACAGATGAAAAACGAAATTCAATATATAGATAGTAATATTTCAAAAAGTATATATAAATCACAATGTATGTAGAATTCAGTTTGTTAGTGAACACGCTTGAAAAAGCTATTGTGCAGCGAAACACGTGTTGCGGATTTGTTAATCTGTTCTAGTGGAAATTTCACAATAAAGTGTTTTTCAAAATACATCAACTTTAAAATAGTTTTTGAGGTAAGTAAACAACTGACAAATAGCTGAATAATGTAATTGAATTTTATTATTTTTATAGTATTAAGATGGATGCCGTAGCAGGTCCAAGTAATGTACAAAAGAAGCGAAAGTTTATGTCGTTAGAAGAAAAACAGATTGTCTGTAGAGTGTACGAAAATTTAAAAAATACACTCCGTTCAGTAGAAGCTGTAGCCCAGTATTCATTTTTAACGGGAAAATCCCTGTCGACAATTGAACGCACTGTACGTGAAAAAGATGACTGGGATTGTGCAAGCTCCAAAAGTACATTGTCGTGGTAGAAAAAAAATTTAATTGGTCGAATACCAGAAAAATTTTGTACGCTATACCATTCAATCTTTCTTTTTTGAGAATAAAGCGCCAAACCTCTAATCAATTAGGACAAAGGTAATGGATAATGCTCTCATTCGAAAAATGAGCAAAGAGAAGTTGAGGAAAATAATAAAAGAAGATTTAAAATTTGTATATGCCAAACGATCCCGTAAATCTGTCTTAATAGAAAGAGAAGATATAGTCTCATGGCGACGGAGATATCTTCCCTCTATTAGAGAAATGCGTTCTGCTCACAAAATATTTATTATCTGAACGAAACGTTGGTGAATGCTGGTCACACAGTATCTAAGATCTGGCAAGATACTACTGTAACTAGTTATCGTCAAGCATTTGTGGACGGTTTATCAACAGAGTTACGGGGACCAAAGGGTAAAGAACAACGACTAATTGTCGCCCATGTAGGTAGCGAGAGTAGCTTTTTAGACAATAGTGCACACATTTTTTTATACAAAAAAAAAGCGGGAGATTATCACGAAGACATGGACGCCCAACGCTTTGAAGGATGGTTTGAACTATGACCACCAAAAAAGCAGACATGCAGAGTTGGTTAGCACAAAAAGGAATTCCATTTTCCGAGGACATGGTTAAGGCCGAGCTTATGAGTGTCATTAAACAGCATCATGACAGACATCGCCAGCATGTGGTAGATACAATAGCTCGTGCTGAAGGCATCACCATTTTGAGACTTCCTCCTCACCATTGCGAGTTGAACCCGATATAATTAATCTGGGCTCAAATTAAGGGTTACGTAGCTCGTGGAAACGTGACACATAAAATTTCTGATGTCCAACGTTTATTAGAACTCGCAATGGAACGGACACGGAAAGAAGATTGGGCTAATACTGTAGCCCATGTTATCAAGGAAGAAGAGAAAATGTGGAGATTGGACGGGATAGTAGACACTGTTTTCAACCAAATAATAATAGATTTAAATGTGACTGAGGATTCCTCTTCGGACGAGTCAATGGATTCTGAAACTTCATAAGCAAACATAGGTGATTATTTCTTTGCTTTGTAGTTCTCTTTCTATATAAAAGGAACATAATAATTATTTTGTAAATGTTTCTGTTTTTTTTTAAGTACTGTATTAGGCATAATAAGAAAATGTAATCGTTATACCATTTACAGCAGGTAGCGCCACTTATTATAACAATTTTTTCATAATTACCTGTGTTCAAATAAATGAAAATATTATTTTGGTACACCTCTGCAGAGTTGGTAAGAGGATTATCCGTTGGTCACCTCAAGTGCGACGTTGCTAATGAATCATCTTCAATTGAAAATTGTTATAGTATACAAGAGTATGTACTTCTTTAACAAATTTCAATCCTCACCAACTCATTGTGTGACAAGGCAATTCAACAACATTAAGTTGCCAATACCAACGACATCAGTCATAAAGGATTCCATTGTCTAAAAATGGTTGTAAAATGTTTAACCATCCAAAGAATGTAACAGAAGTAAAGTCTTTGCAATGCTTCAGGAAGGCTGTACAAGGTTTTTTAAGTTATAGACCATACTATAATATACAATAATTTCATTATGATTATTCAAGAAAAATATCTTATTTGTTTATTATTTCCCAACATTCTCAGTACTCTCTGTATGACTTATATGTTCTTATGTATACAAACTGACTTTATGTATTAAGTGAAAATTGATTAATTGAAATGAACTTTGTTTTTACATAAAAACTGTATAATAGATTGAGTGAAACTTCGTCCACAAGATTACTCTTATGACAATAAAGTATATTATCTCTCTCTCTCTCTTTCTCTTTTATTCAACAGTGTTGCTATCTTTATGTCGAGGTCGGAAACTTTTCAGATCACCCTCGTATTTCGTACCTTTCAAAAACATATTCAGTTTGCGACTTCTCCACTCATAAACATTCTGAAAATGAAATATATCCTCTGCTCGCAACGAAACGGCGAACGTGCCAGAAAAGTGCAGACTTTCGCTGCGGAAATATCCAATTTACTGAAAGGTCCGTTGTATAAATGATTCACTTACCTAGAGAAAAAAGTTCCCGGTTTGGCTGTGTTGAAGTACTTCACTTCGGCTATTCGTACGAGAGCTTGGGCTACTGCCAGTGACCCAGTTACTGATCTGGTCATAATTTTTTTCGCTTGTTTTTTTTCGGCGTATTCTTGAGCTTGGGCCTTCACAGCGTTTGCGTGCTGAAACAAAATAAAAACAATGAATTATTCTGACGTAATCAGCAATGACAGCGATATACTTCAACTTCGCACGGGTGCAATTCAGAGTTATAATTTTTATCGTGGAACATAGTTCAAGTTAACGGCTTTTCATACTGATCGTAATTCAAAAATAATTCGAATAATTTACATTGAATTACATGTACATAACCTCAATTATGAAACTATTTAGTCGGATAAGATTTATTATGACACCATGCCCGTATATTGAACAACTAATTTGAATTACGATTTAACTATATAATAGTTATACGCTGTTTGTTCAATGTGAATTTTGATTTTTCTCAAGATTTTACAAAGAAATAACATATAAGCAACAGAAAAAAAAATAAAAAATAGAAATATTAATAAGAGCTGAAAATTAAAAAAATTAAAAAATATTATTAACAAAAAATGAAAAATAAAAATTAAAAGATTCCAAACCAAGTTATGTCACGACGTTTCGATTATCAGTATCCACAATCGTCTTCGGGTGATAACTGGACTTATTCCTCCGAGATTATAGGTCATTCGAATGCTTTCACATATCCCCTCTTCCCTCTCACCCCTTGACTGGTTTCAGCGGGAGATGACCGTTTGGCGGGAGTTGGTCGTTTTTCGTTTGATTAGAGGTTTCCATATGTTACGTATATCTCTACGCTAGCTTGACTAAATCAGTATTTGGACAACATATACGCGGCTTCTTTGAATTTTCTCCTAAACCAGTGTTCCTCCTTGTGGATGATTTCAGCTTGAGCCCACTTGATGTTATGTAGATGAGTCCAAACATGCTTTGCTATTTCGGATTTGCTAGTTTCTCCTCGCTGTGTGTGTTTCTTGTGCTCAGCAATGCGAACTTTCCATGGCCTCTTAGTTTCAACGATGTATGATTCTCCGCCCTCTCAGGGTATCCGGTAAATGCAATTCTTGAAATCGCAGTCCGCGTTTGGTGGCCTGGTTTTCGTGAGGCTGCTACGGATAGTGTTTCCAGATCTAAAGCAGGTCCTAATGTTATACTTGGACCCAATCCTTATTATCCTTTCCGTTCATCCTCTGATGTAGGGAAGTACAAGTACTGATTGTGGGGGCTTCTCTTCCTTGTGGAGCTCTTGCTGTTTTCTAGCCAAAACCTGTTCTACCATCACTCTGGAGTAACCATTACGTTGAAGGTAATTTTTGATGATGCCTAGTTCCTTTTCGAGACCTTCCTTTGTATTACAGAGCCCAAAAGCACGGTCTAGTAGAGTCTTGATGATTCCTCTCTTAGTCGATTGATGGTGGTTGTATTTCTGATTCAGATAATGTCCTGTGTGAGTGGGTTTTCGATATACTTTTCAGCTTTTAATAATATTTCAATTTTTGTTTTGGTTGTTGCTTGTTTGTTATTTCTTTGTAATTTCAGTTTTTGTTTAATAAAATTGTTATTTTCGGTTAATCTTTTTAATTTTTTTTTCGGGAATTTCAAATCTATTTATATTATATTTGACAATGGAAGTCCGAACTGATGAAATAAATTGTCTTTGAATTTAAATAACTTTTCCAAATAAATTTTTTGATAATTTCGAAAATAAGGGTAGTTTACTCATGATCAAAATTTTTATTTTTTGTTCTACCTTGTACACCGTTTGGGAATTTAGAATTTTGACAACTGAAATCTGAGTTTCCCGCAATGCATCAATTTTTATCTGAGATAAAAATTTCTGACAAATGTTACCCAAGTTATCCTTATGGTGCAATTTTTTTTAAACTCACTGTATAGGAAATAGAAAGCCAGATTCCAATAAGATAATCGAATTAAATGTTGATTGAAACTTCCTTCTCTATCTTATCTACAAACAAATTTCAACTATCAATACAAAATGCTGAATTTCAGAAATAACGACTTCACATAACCAAGCTCGCGAAACTGCTCCTCTATTTTCCTTATTGTTCCTTGAGATATGCGCGGTAAATTAGGAAATTTCTCATGAAATAGGCGAGCTACTTCCTGTTGTGTTGGGTTTTACCTCCGTAACCAATCATTTGTAAAACTGTTATTTCATGCATTTCCGTTAATCTAACCATTTGTCAGACTCGAAGTTAATGAACTTGAAACTTGAATAAAAATATGACAACTAATGTTGTATCATTCAAAACAAGTTGACAAGATGTTTGAAACTAACGTTGCCACGGAAATTATTTACAGTTTTTTAAAGGATACCATCTGAAAAAACATTGCTATGGTTTTTGCTTACTTTCTTATTATCAATACCTCAACATAAAATAAGTTTTGAGTATATTGCAATAATTTTTTAGTGTATTTTATCGAATTTCGATAACCACATAATTTTGATTTATTTTATCTTAATTGTTGCAATAAACTTGAAAGCGATAACAGTTTTGAATAGAGAATGAAGAGATCTTTCAAACAAAATAGGGGATTGTACCTGTCATTCGACGGGGCAGAAGATAGGGGTAGCGTTTTTCTGTTAAATTATGTCAAATTATAATTTAAATTTGGCGTGTTTCGGGATTTTGTTAAAATATGTTCAGTAACCGATATAATTAATTTATTCCATTTGGTTTTTACACACTGTTCAACATACGTTGAACTGAAATTTATTATTAATTTTTGTAATAGTGAAATCAAGAAAGTTGATGATGTTGTTTTGTTTAATTTCGACCGGGAATTGTATCTTATCGTGGAAAGTGTTGATTAAATTCAGGAACTGATTAATCTTTCTCTTCGAACCGTCAAAACCAAGGACGATATCATCAACATATCTAAACATATCGTTATCCTCGTCATATTACTGCGAAAAGTCACTAAATGACATTTATTGAATTCTGAGATACATATTTCAATTTGAAGTTTTATTTTGGTTTATTAAATTAGTCTTCGATGTTTTCTACACAAGCATTGTCCATGGGTGAAGTTCTTCTGGTATAATATATTTGCGCCATAGTTTCAATTTCTACTTTATTTGGGCGACTTCGCTTGAAAACGTTAAGAAAATTGTAGGAGCCACTATGACTATATCGAAACTTTATTATCCCCGGGCTTTATTTCCCATATTTTAATCATTTCATCTGAAGCCATTTGACTACATTGCCATCAGTACCTTTGATACAGTTGTTGATCATGTGTTTACTAAGGTCTTTAAGATCAAGAAAATCAGAATATTTCAACTGGTTCACGGTTTTGCTGTTTTTTTAATTCTGTTCGATCTTGCTCTCCGCATAATATTCATCCACTCCAGCACATAATTGATACTAACATGCTGTTTTTCCCGTTCTACTTCTATAAAAGAATGTCCCGATTCCAAAAACTTTTGTTCAATTTGATATCCAGTGCATCAAGGCAGTGCCGATTTCATTACTTCCTCTCTTTCCATTTCTTTCAGACCATAATAAGCAATAAGCCTCATTAGGTTGTCTGGATTCATATATACATAAGCTGTAGATACAAGGTTTTCTACAATAGAATAACAGAGATTCTGCATTTGAATTTGAAGCACGCTTCAAATACCATCGGCCTCAGCATATTTTATATCCTATTTTATCATCCTAAAAAATGTTGTCATTCCAAAAAATCCAGAAGTGAGTAGGAGGTTTATCACACATGCAAGAATTGAGCGTTTCGGACATGCTTTAATAGAATTCAAATGGAATGAAACTATCAGCGAGATTCAAACAAATGCCGCGGGCATAAACCAACTTGCCGAATATATAACATATTCCTTGAGCTCACTGATCAAAGTTCAATTTCCAATAACAAAATTACATTCACTAAATAAGCCACCAGTGCAATGGTATAATGAAAGCCTTAAAAAAATGAGAAATAATTTAAAAGCGACTAAAGTAATATGTGGTGTTACAAAAGATCCAGTTGACTATAAAATATATAAAATGATGAGAAAAAAATATAGAGAAAACCTAACAAAAACAAAAAGAGACGCTTATGATGATTACTTGATGAATTCAAACAACAGAAGTTGATGAATTATGAAAGAAATCATCCAAACAGAAAAAGTAATGATAGCTCGATTGAAGTAGATGAGTTTGTTTCTTTTCAAACATAGCTGAAACAATTATAAAAACGCTTCCAGTTTGCGATTTAAATTATTCTAAATTATTCGAAAAAATTCCAACCATCTTGCAGAACTCTTCATATAAAAAAAACATCTTGCTGATAGATAATTTGGAATCCAAATAAAGCCTTTTTGTATTCTTCTTGCAACTCCATTACAGGAAACATGTCGATATTCTGTATTACAAAGACAAAATCTTCGTCTTTGGTCTTGTTGTCTTTTATCATTCGATGTGAAAACGCCACCCTTACAACCTTCACAGGCTTTATTCATTAGACCATTACTTATACTCAACGTTTTTTTTTGAAAGAAGTTTTGGCAGACTCTGCGTTTTTTTCATCTTTCATAAAATAATATGCTCTGCTACACTTTCGATGTTTAGCCAGCGGTACGTTTGCTCCAGGTTTTGCTGGTGGTTTTCGATCTACAAATTTCAGAATAAAATCCTTTTGTCTTGAATAACTGGAGAGAGCCCAAAAGTGTTTGCAAATTTAAAGTCTGTTTTCTTCATTAAATATAGGGTGATCCAAAAGTACTTTGACAAACTTCAGGAGGTGATTCCTCACAATATTCTAATATGAATTGTCCAAATAAATAAATGTCCGGAAAAGCTTCGTTTCCAAGATACAGGATGTTGAAGTTTTATTTTTATTTTCGTTTTTTTCAAATAACTTTTGAAATACTGAGCTTAATTAAACGAAACTTGGTAATAGGAGGTTTTTGAGGTGTCAAATTCGACCTGATGTTCTTATTGCTCTCACTCGTAGGGGGCGCCAACTACACGTCTTTTTTTTTAAAGATCCATAACTTTTTTGGGCGTACTTCTAGCACATTTTCAGTAAAAAATCGATTCCTCTATCATATCTATGTAAATAAGCTACCCCTGTTACTAGTCGCTGTAAGCAACCGTTTTCTAAATATTTGGACTTGAAAACTTCAAGTCGATTATTTGATAATCGATGCATGTTGAAGTTATTACGAATATTTTGCTTTTCTCACAAGATTGCTTTGGAAATGAATTTGACGTTTTACTCATTTGAAGAGGTCATTACTGTCGGGTACGTTCCTTTATGACATCCATAAGCGAAATAGTTATTTTTGTATCAAGGGTGCATTTTATTAAAACAAATACTGATTGTATATGTTTTAATAAAATTTGCAAAAAATGTCAACATTTTATTTTAGGAAATTTTGAATATGTAGAATAAACTAAAATAAACGAAACTGAATTGTATTTAAATAAATTTTTGGAAGTGTCCACCTTCAGCGAAGATACAGGCAGTCAGTCGTCTAGTCATTGAATCTCGTACCCGCTCAAAAATTATTGGTGTGTTTCTTATTGTTTCATAGGCGTCTACTATTCGGTTTCTTAGATCCAGAACCAGAACCAGGCGTGGTGCCCACGCCTGGTTAGGTTCTTCTACACCCCTACCGATCCATCGATTTGGATAGACTGTGTTAAGGAATTCCCTGGCTACAACGCTAAAATGGGCCGGAGCCCCATCATGCATAAACCATATGCGGATACGAATTTCTAATGGTACATTCTGAAGTAGTCCCGGCAATTCATTTTCTAAAAAGTGTCTGTAAGTTGCGCCATTCAGTCGGAGCGGAAGAAAGAAAGGACCTATCAAGTAATTATCAATTAATGCCGCCCATACATTTACAGAAAATTGATACTGATAATGCCTTTCACTAACTGCATGCGGATTTTCCAGAGCCCAAATATGGTTGTTATGAAAGTTTGTGATAGCATTTCGGGAGAAGTTTGCCTCATCCGTGAAGAGTACTTAAAGTACAAAGAGTACAAAAACCATTGACACATAGTAATGCGTTGGGGAAAGTCTCGTGGCAAAAGAGCTTGTACCCTTTGAATATGGTATATAAAATTGTTGATGATGGATAATTCCCCAAACTGTGGACTGAGTAGAATTGACAGCTTCAGCAATTACTCTTGTGCTTGTTTCTGGATTCTCCTCGAGAGCGTTCAAAACAACTTCTTCCAATTCTGGGGTTCGGACTGCTCGTGGTCTTCCAATAATATCAGCTGCCCTCTTAAAGCTACCTGTTTCTGCCAAACGACGGTGGAGACTAGCAAATGTTGGAGCTGAAGGCAGTACTCGATTAGGAAATCGCTCCTGGTAAATATGTCTTGCTTCGCGCGCATTGCCATCCGCAAGGCCATAAACGAAATGCATATCGGCTAAATGAGCATTATTGTTTAAATAATCCATTTTTTCAAAATACGTGTTTTCTACTCCTACTTACGGAAACTTCAACAAAACGTCTAATTGTCACAAAATATGTAATTACCAAAACTACTCACAAACGTCAAATTTATTTCCGAAGCATTCTTGTCAAAAATGCAAAATATTCGTAATAAATTCAACATGCATCGATTATCAAATAATCGACTTGAAGTTTTCAAGTCCAAATATTTAGAAAACGGTTGCTTACAGCGACTAGTAACAAGGGTAGCTTATTTACGTAGATATAATAGAGGAATGTGCTAGAAGTACGCCCAGAAAAGTTATGAATCTTAAAAAAAAAGACGTGTAGGTGGCGCCCCCTACGAGTAAGAGCAATAAGAACATCAGGTTCGAATTCGACACCTCAAAAACATCCTATTACCCAGTTTCGTTTAATTAAGTTCAGTATTTCAAAAGTTATTTGAAAAAAAACGAAAATAAAAATGAAACTTCAACATCCTGTATCTTGGAAACGAAGCGTTTCCGGACATTTATTTATTTGGACAATTCATATTAGAATATTGTGAGGAATCACCTCCTGAAGTTTGTCAAAGTACTTTTGAATCACCCTGTATACTGATACATTAGTATCTACAAGTTCCACAGTTTTTCCAATATTTTTCTGCCAATTGGAAGGATTCGCTTGCGTCCATTGGCAATGTTTTGTTTTTGGTGGTGTGTTTATGCCTTCCAGAAAATTTTCCTTTTCTTCCTCACTACGGACACAAGTACTGCTGTCAGTCTCATCCACTGGCCAGCTACCGGCAGCTACCACTAACAGCAGTATTGAGTTTTTGCGTTATTGCACAGTTGAACATGGATGTAACGTATTAATACGAAAAGTCAATAATTTACTTGAATATTTTTCGCATAACACTTTTTACTTTTTATATTGTTGGTGACTTTCAGCATTTACAGAAAACGCTTAGTGATAGATTAACCCAGTTAGTAACTATCAGAACTGAAAGATAACACTTCAATCATACTGTAAGATGCAGTTAGTTGATTTTTCCATAAACTGTCATTTAGTGACTTCGCAGTGATATGACGTCCTATAGTCAAAATGAATTTCTACAAAATGAATAGGTCATCAATCGAACAAACCTATCATCAAATTGAATAACCACATGCGAATATTAATCTTACTTAAAGAAATACAAGTGAAGATTCAAAGCTAATAACAGTATCTTATCTAAATCAGATGACCTACAATAAATTCCTTTGAGTATGGTAAAAGCAATTCTAATACAAAGGACTGCCATTATTCATTTCAGTCGCTGCGAATATAAAAATAATGCAAGTAGGCCAAAGTTGAATAAGTCATTCATCGATTATTTCTATGGCATGTCCGCTTATTCATGGACAATGTGCGCAATTTCATTGTTTGAATATTACAAAGATATTCGTGCAGGTGTTTCATGTGTCTCATTTCTCAATGAATAAGGTATTCCTCAAGGAGCTGCATGGAACCGTGAATAACGGTTTAATAATTACATTGCTTTCTTTTAGATTCACTGGTGGCTGAGAGCTTGTCGTACGATGAACTGTTTAAGTGACCATTGAAAATTAACCAACGGTTGCACCCATGTAATTGGCGTCAATTTTTCATTGTCGGCAAAAGTTTTCGATTCGAATGAAGACAATGTTCATTTTGGATCTTTTTCAGGTTACTGAATCGAATAATTGAGAAAGGCGTAGCGTTCACAATTAGATCAGATACGACACATGCAGCTCTATTTTGGTCCTTTTTGTGTTGTAGATTGTGAATAGAAGATCCTCAAGATCAGTACATATCCTTAATCCATTTCCATCAAGAAATATGATAGCAATAAAAATGTGAACTATTGAGCATGTTCTGCGAGGATTTATTCTGTGCTTTTTTATTTCATATGCTACTTTTCTACTGATATCAATAAAGTATAATAGAAGTAAACGATATTGTGCATTTTTAAAGTTGCTGCACTCTCAAAGGCCAAAACAAACAATACATAAAAATGAACCGGTTTCCAACTAGTACACGTAGACTGAAGAATTGACGGTTCGTATTGGATAATTTTTACTAACCGAGTTTTATGATTGGCTGAAGAGTCATAAAATAAAATTTGAAGTCATATTATGGTGACGAATAGAAATCGGGGAAGGTTATCGCCGTCGTGTTCAGTTCAGGAACTGATCGCGATTTGAGTGTTGAAATTCTATATTGGTGCAGTTATAATTACTTAAAATTTTTGTTATCTGTTTAAAATGTGAGGGTGATTGATAACAACGCAGACTTTTGTCAGTGTAGTGAATCCAATAGCGATGGTGAACAATGCGAAAAAGGGATACCAGTGAATTAGATTCAGATGCATTTGAATATTGAAACACAGAGAGTTCGTTTCAGTGTATATAAGAATCTACAAACTATCACAAACAACATCAGATTTGACCAAAAATATTTTCTCAACTGTACGTTAAATAGTCAAAAACAAATCTTATGAACGCAAGACGCGATGTGATACAGGATTATCAAAACCTTTAGATGTTCATCTAATAAAATCATTGAAAAAGCAATGCAATGAGATTCCTACATCTGAAATCATAAGGAAGAAATTGAATACTTCCGGCCATAACGTGAGGTGACAAAACTCTTCAGAATTGGATAGAGATTTGGATTTTAAATAATGAACAAACGTCAAGCAGTTATGGAAAGCATAAGAATAAAGGAATTGCGTAACAAATACTTACAACAAATAACTAAATATAGACAAGAACAACGGCAAATTTTCTATTTAGACGAAACTTGGTATGACACTCGAGACACAGTTACGAAAGGGTGGACTGATGATTCGAAAATGTGTACGCCTAACATGCCTGTAAACAAAGGATCGCAACTAATCATTGTGCATTGCGCATGAAGTGAAGGATGGGTTCCGAATTCTTTGAAATTATGTGGAAAAAACTTGAGGACTGCAATGTTGACTATCATAAGTATATAGAAGCTAGTTTTTTCGAGGAATGGTTTGAAAACACATTGATCCCAAATTTGGATGCGAATAGTGTAATAGTTCTTGACAACGCTTCCTATCATTCGCGACAGCTCATCAAAGTACCGAATAAAAATTCGAGGAAAGCTGTAATATAAACTTTTTTACTGGATAACAATTTGTATTTTAAAGATTACTTTACCAAAAACCAACTACTTGGAGTTTTACAGACAAAAACATTTGAAAAAGTGTATGCCTTTGAGAGTCTTGAGAGTATTGCTGAAAAGTATGGACACACCATACTGAGACTTCCCCTCTATTTTTGTGTTTTCAATACCATCGAGTTGATTTGGGGAAAATTGAAACAAAGCATTAGGCATAATTTTTTTTATCATAACTTTAATTATATTTGGATTTAGATTCATTCATCTTAATATGATGTTTCCCAAGAAATTTACATTTTGAAATTTAAACTTTAACTCAAATTAATTTAATTTTCAGAATAAGTCTTTCTAGCATTCCCTAACCGAAACTAAATCCAATGCAGACTGCCGAAAAACAAACTCATTTGAATTGAATTACCTCAATTCTGCATTATCATACTAAACGAATAATTCACCATCAACCCTAATTACTACTTGCGGCGAGGACTGTAGTCTCAGGCCACTCTAAAACCCAAATAGGCGCACCAAGTCTCACGGCAGATTCCATCCTTTTCTATCCTTACGCGTTCTCTGTCAGTAGTGTACGCAGGTGATGATATGTTACAAGTCGCTTCCCAGATTTGGCAAGCTGTAGATGTGACTAGGTACAAATTTAGCTAATTGGAAATTCGCATTAAAACTTTGAAACTTTATTGTTTCATTTTATCGCGTTATTGAACTCGACATTGAAATTTATCTATTTGGTTATGAAGCCGTTACTAATTTTGATGAGGTTTCTGGCGCCCCATCGTTTGGCGCCCGGGGCGCGTGACCCTTCTGCCCCCGTTGGATCCGTCCCTGGGTGTTTCCCGATATAGAAAATGAAGTTTGTGCATTTCAAAAAATGTAAGACGACATCCTTCACTTGAGACCTCTTACTGAAACGTTTGGGAAATCTGCAACACTTCTATGAGATATGTGTCTTTATTGTCTCGGCCCCACCGCGATGTTCTACTTATGACTGGCGTCATTTAACGCATCATCAACTGTTGAGTAAAATAAAACGGCTCGTTATCAATTCAAGAGGAAGGAAACTGTTTACCGAGTAACATCCGTTCATTTTCTATACTTGGCATTGCCGTGCATGACTCTGAATATTTATGATTCGCTGGTACTGAGCATTCTCGAACAAAGGGGACAAACTAACTATTGCGATTTCTATTATTTTTTCTTCCCGAAGCAATATGTTCTAAATGACCTCACTATACATGGCAAATACTTTGGGATTTTCATTTCGAGATCCGTAAACTGAAATCGAAAATTATAATATTTTTTGTTTCTCTCTTCATTAGTTTTTTATTTTATATGAGGATATACAAGGTGTAACATAAGTACGTTGAAATATTCAAGTGTCGTATTCCTGATAAAATTTAAAGAAAAAAGTCTATATAAACTTGTGTCCGGAAATACTTCGTATTGGAGATACAGGGAGTTGAAATTGAAAATTGAAATTTGGTACCAGGAGTTTTTTTGATGTGAGAAATCATAATTTCGTATTAATTTCCTTGTAACATCTAGAGGGCGCTGCGTACGCTGTTATTATTTATTTCAAATTATCCTAAATTTTTTAACAGTAAACTTTCAGTACTCTTCATAAAAAACCTAATTCCCACACCTTTTCCAGGTAAAAAAGTTCCACTCCCTCAACAACTCAGGAGGTGATCCTTTTCGAGATATTTACAATTTTCTATATCGATGCATATTACTTAGCTCCCAGGGCGCTAAGTGATGTTGCTGAGAATATTATAAAAAATAAGTATGTGCTGGATCGAGATAAAAATTTTCGAAATTTTTCAAAACACGGTTGGTTTTTATCATAAGTTTCTTGCATTTTCAGTTATTTCCATCAAACATTTTATAGAAAAAAGTTGTTTATTTTGACAAAATTTACCACATACTTAGTTTTCGTAATGTTCTCAGCAACTTTACTTAGTGCCCTAGGAACTAAGTAATACCTATACATCGATATAAAAATTGTAAATATCTCGAAAACGATCACCTCAAGCGTTGTTTAGGAGGTGTATATTTTTTACTTGGAAAGGGTGTGGCAATTAGGATTTTTCATGAAAAGTAACAAAAATTTACTGTCAAAAAGTTAGGACAATTTGAAATAAATAAAGACAGCGTTCGCAGCGCCCTATAGATGTTAGATGAAAATTAATACAAAATTATAATTTTCTAAAAACACCGGGTACCAAATTTCGTTGTGCAAATAAATTATTTTTTGCAAAAGTTATTTTGAGAAAATGAACAGAAAAATTCATTGTCAACACCCTGAACATCCGAAACGAAGCATTTCCGAAGTTTCTATAGACTTTTTTCTTAAAATTGTCTCAGGAATATGTCACTTGAATACTTTAACGTACTTATGTTACACCCTGTATTTTCGGATTGTGATTCCAAGGGAAGACACTTCATAAAAAAATATTTCATGGAGAGATTTTTCACTGAAAAATCTGTTTTTCTGATTTCTTCTTTTTCATTAAGAACTATGTGGAAAGTTAAAAATGAGCGGCGTAAATGCCAAATATTTGTCTTCTATAGGCAAATATTGATGAAAATAAAATACAGGCCATGTTACAGCTACATAATATATCTTGTCATGGGTGAAAGCATTTTTGAAATCGATCAAGTATATTTTGAGATTATTCATTACAGACAATATTTATTATATAAGTAAGTTTCAATTTCTACACTGAACATTCATAATCCAAACTAAACTATATATTATTTATGGGTAATGTTACTCAGAAAATTGAAGAGGGCTGATATAGTTTCTCTTCCATACACTCTTGATTATTGCAAAAATCGATTGCAATCTCAAACTATAGGTATTTTGACGTACATTATTTCTCTTTATTTTTATTGTTTATTAATTATTGACATTTCATATTTTGTTCAACCCATTTATTTCCATTTCAGGTTACAATTATTTGTTTTCCTTTCAGATTAGCCTCTTATATTTTTGAATTGCATATTCATTTTCCACATTCCTCACTAGGTATTTCTAGTATTCAAATTTTTTTTCTATTTGTTCTTCTGGTGGAACCTCCAACATTTTCTAATATTTGGTTGGTTTTGAAACAAAAGATTCGGTGGTTCACGAATTGAACGATCGACAGAACTTGTCACGTTTCGAGGTCTTTGCTTTTGCGCAACCAAAACGATCTTCTTTTGAATCGAACTGTCACGTAAATTGAAAAGTAGATCCTCTACGAAAACATAAGACATTTAGGACAGTGGTTGGACACCGATTAACCAACCAGGCACTTCCCTGAAGCGAAAACCTACCAAAAAAAGACATGGCTACTGTATGGTGGTAAGCGGCTGGTGTGATTCACTATAACTTTCTGCAAACGGGCCAAACCATCACAGCAGAGTCCTACCGAAAATTGCGTCCGATCGTGCTCCACGTCCACACTTTTCACAAATCACTGTCCGATGATTGAACGAATTGAGCGTCGAGTCCTGTCGAATCCACCATACTCCCCAGACCTCTCGCCAACCGACTACCATCTTTTCAAGCACCTTGATACATTTCTCACCGGTAGAACCTTCCCCAATCAGAAATAGGCAAAAACGGCCTTCTTGTATTTATCGAATCCCAAGCACACAATTATCATGCTAATGGATTTATTCAACCTGTATTACTTAGGCAAAAGTGCACTGATTCAAATGGCGTTTATTTCGATTAAGTTGAATAAGTATTCACTGAGATATTACAGTTTAAAGTAGACTCATAAAAACGGACAAAAAATTTGGAAAGCCCTAGTAAAACTATCAATATTAGAACACTGACGATTTTTCAGATAACTTGAACAATGTATATTGTTCTTGAATTTTCAAGAAGAAACTGAAAGTTAATGATTGAAGACCTCTTTAATTTGAATATGAAACTAGCAGGTATATCCGTGAGAAAATTTCGCTGCAGACGAAATTATGAGAACAAAAACATTGAATTAAAAAGAGAGGCTGTCAAGTTGAAGACTATTCAGTGTGAATTTTTCAAATACTGCAGAGAATATCGCTAATTCAAATAATTTTCGAGTAATTGTCACAGAAGAAGTAATTTTACCGAATCACTGTTCATTGAAAACGAAAGTTCTTTTTGTTTTTAAAAATTCTTTCATATTCTCGAATATTTCCAATATTTTGACAATGAATACTGTCATCATCAGGCTACAAAATGATGAATAGAATTGTATTATTTGAATGATAGAATGATAAATTAGTTAATACTTACAATGTCAAGTGAGGTTGTTAGGCAAAATGTTAATAAAATATAAAATTGTTAAACGTCAAGTATTTAAAATACATTAATTAATATTATGATATAAAAATAATAAAACGAAATTATTGTGAGTTGAAAATATACAGGTAATCACAATTTAAATAGATATCTGAATTTATTTTATCCACGAACCATGTGAAACTCAAACAGGTTAGAAACAAAACGGAAATGGGAGAAGAGATCACTTGGCCTAAGCTGCTGGAGCAAATTTCGTCAAACAACAGTTGTAGGTGCCTTGAAGAAGCGATATATGGAGTGAGAAAACAGTATTATGCAAGTTGAAATTTCTAAATATCATTATGGAAAAGTTATATTGATTGAGTAACATCAATTGAGTTATCTTCTAGAATATCCCAATTTTTATCTATTAGAAGTGAAAATGAATAAATTTCACTTAATTGATTGACGTCTGTTTGTTTTATTCAAGCAATTTCACGACTATGAGATGAATGACATTTCCAAGAACAGTCTCTTTGAAACAGTCTTTTCTTCAGCTGAAATTTTGACAGAATCACAGTCAATTACATGATCCTCCCTGTAGACATGTTCGCCGAGTGCACACCTCTCAGGGTGTAGCCTGTAATCACTTTTATGTGAGGAAATACGGTCTGTTAAAAGTCTGGCTGTTTGACCTATGTATTCAGCACCGCAATCAGAGCAAGGAATTCTGTAAATTAATTTTGATTTGAAGTTTGCTTGGAATTTTGTCTCAGACGTCTGAAAAAAGAGATTTCATTGACAAAATAGTTCTATTGGCAATTTTTATATTATCTATGTTTTCAAAAATCCGTGAGAGTGAGAGAGGCAAAGAGTTGAAAAAAGTAAAATTGTTGACAATTTGTGAATGATTGTTAAATATTTTTACTATTAACTATAATATTTACTATATAATATTTACTATATAATAATATTTACTATAATTTTTATTATCATTATGTTCTAAAATGGGTAGATTTAAGTATTCTATTGGAGACGTGTTAAATAAAATCTTGTTCAATAGGGAGAGTAGATATGAATTTTGCAAGGAGAGTTTAAGGAGGATATTTACATTTTTTGGTGGAAGGAAGAGTCAGAAATGTTACTGACGCGTTATTTCATTTGTACCTACCAGAACTGATAGGTTTTCTGTACCAGTCAACAAGTACGGTGTTTCTAGATACCAAACTCATTCGTTCTTTCAATACGTTTTTCTATACGGTGATCGTAGTTACTTCATTGGAAACAACAGGAATAACCATTATTACATTGCCTTTGATAATGCCTACCGCAGTAGTAGACGAAACGTTAGACATAAAAACCTGTAAATCACGGACAAGTTACCTGAAAGATTGCTTTCACATAGTTAGCTCTAGTCGTGAAAGGTTACATTCTTTGATTAACAATGTTTCTGTTGGAAATTGTTTTAGATTGGGGGTTTCTGTCTGTTTATAATTGAAAGAAACATTTGATGAACATTCTTGATTTTGTATTTCATAACAAACAGAAAAGATACATTCTGAATACAACCTACGCCAATGAATAACGGTGTGTATTCCATTTACATGAGTTAAAGGTCGTTTTGAACATGTGTTTTACTTGTGGTGAAATCTATTTACTTTCAACTTCACTTGAACAAGCGAATAAATAAATTTCGATTCAAGCATGTGTTCAACACTGAATTAATTTTTCGAGTGGTCTTTAGGAGCTTTTGTTGTGGCCATATGCCATGCAAACATATCCAATTTCTTCTTAATTGATGTTTGGACAATTATTATCTTCGTAATAATCGATGCGAATGTAAAATTATGTCGCTGTTTATAAGGTGGGCGAAATTAATATTCATTGCTGTCTTAGAGAAAATATCAAATATCGTTGTTCAGTTAATTCATAAAAGATTTGTTCACTTGTTGTCTTTTATAAATTTTTTTGGGAGAAATACACAAAATTTGAACTGATTTTTCCAATAGGTAGTTGATGGAATAGAAAAAGGGGTGGAGACAATGTAGACTCTAATTTGGGTTCAGGCTCGAACGAGCCTGAACCCAAATTCTCAAATGTGATTTTTAACAAACCTATCAAACAAATATTTTGAATTCATCCTCATACAGTTTGAACATTTTTGGAGATCGTCGCCATCGTCTGGAAGTGGAAGTGACGAAACAAAAATTACCGAAAAAGGATGTTACTCTTGGATAAAAAATTAACAGGTCCATGTGTTTTCCTTAAATGGCCACGGCTCTCACCCTTTTTCGCTTGGCCTTCCTGTATATTTCCACGTAGATCTATCATCCGTAATTTCCTCTGGCTAGATGGTTGTTTCAGCTCTAATGATCCATCAACTTGTGTTTTTGAAGTCACGGAAGTTATTCTATCATCCATGGATGCATATATTCCTTTTTTAATAAAACGAACTTCTAACGGGAAACATTGATTCCACAAAGATTGCAAGCAAGCTGTCGTTTCAATCAATCTCTTCTACCTGCAGTGGCGCAAAAATCCCAGTGCCGAAAATCGAACTAGGTTTATTGATGCTTGCAACAGCTGCAAACTTAGAATAAATGAAAGCAAATAACTTCACAATCAGAGATTTAGGGATAAACTGCTTGCCAATCTCAACGGGTCTAAAGCTGTCAAAATCCACATTCCACCACTGACACAAGCGGATGATTAAACTGCAACAACAGCCACAGGAAAAGGAAATCTACAGCTGCTGAAGCTGCTGGATTCCATCCTGAAAAGAGTCATCCGCCGAATTGGAGACACGAACACCACTTGTAATCTTGATAGTCTGGTACATCGAAGAAAGGTTGGAGATTTGTCTTTCTTCTATAGATAATTTCACGGGAGCTGTTCAAGTGACTTGGTACATTTGATTGCACCAAGAGCGATACATATCAGAAATACAGGACGGACTGTGGCTGCTCATCGTTTTGGGGTTCAAGTCTGTACACCTCGACCTGCATTTATGTGGAATAAACTTCCTGAGAGATTGATCTCCAGCGATTCAAATCCAACGTGAATCGCTTCTTTCGCACAGGCACCGCTCTAAGAGCGCCTTAAGGATTCTCCTGTAGTGTTCATGTTTCGTCCTTAAAAAAACGAGTCATTGTGTTGTTTTCAAATAGTGGCGGCGACCCCGTTTCGTTTGGCCTTCCTGTATATTTCCACGTAGATACAAGATCCAAGTTACCTGATATTGATGGACAACTATAACCTTCAGTATTCATGAATTTAGCAACGAAATAACTGATAAGCGTCAATTTTATGCAAACAACTTGACAATGACAAAAGTGTATATAGCCCATCTGTTAAATTGTGAAACACCTGGATATTCGCATTAATTTTCACCTATATCTCAACTGTCTGAATGAACTTGTTGATCTAGGTATGAGCTCATTCTATTTGATCAACAAACAAGAAATGTCGCTGTTGTTGATTCACTCACTTTTATTGGAAGTTAAAATATTCGTTACTGCTTTATAAAACGACGTTGAAGCAAATGTCACTCGAGGCTAACGTTCTTTGTTACAGTCTGACTATTTTTATCTTGATTTCAGCTAATAACCTCACAAGAATGTACTCATTGAATTGTTCGTGAATGTTAACTGCTGTGCGAAACAATAGAAGGGGACTAATCTCGACGAATTTCCGCATTAACAGGTTCTTTAAAACAGACTGTGAATTTTTGCTAAAATAGTTTACAACTGATTTTTTTTGGAACACCCGTCCTACATACTTCTTCAGTTGTAAAACATGCACCAAATATGAATGGTTAGAAATGACGGTCTCAATGAAACCACTCGAAGCCTTAAATCAGGTTGATAATTATTAGTTATAAACCATAGAAATATACTAGATCTTTCAGAACTAGATACCAAGGGTGAATTTTTCGTGGAAAAGACCAACAATAAGGCGAAAAGGTGAGTTTTCGGAGAAACAATTCCACAAAACAGTATCTGGTAGTATAAATATTGAGATATTGACCTTACGGCAAGATAAAGAAGCCACTGCTATCCCTTGACATCAGCTGACTCTTGAAGAGGACTGATATTTTGGTCTTATGACAACATTGAGGCGGAAAGGTGAGTTTTCTGGAAACCAATTCCACAAAACAGTATCTGGTAGTATAAATATTGAGATATTGACCTTACGGCAAGATAAAGAAGCCACTTGATTACGTCAACTGACTCTTGAAGAGGACTGATATTTTGGTCTTATCACAATTCGCAGCAGTCTCGTAAAAACCAAGTTGTAGCAACGTCAGAATACCATTTGGCCATTGGGTCAAGAAGAGATCCGTGAAAATGAACCAAGTTGGGAGTGGATGATTCCCCCTTACAACGTTAAGTTGTCCAGAGCTGAGACGACAAAGAGGAGATGTGGAAAGTGTGAAAACCTTCACAGAATGAGAAAGAGCGCTGTAGGGCACCGATTAAGATCAATTATATAATTTTTTTCTTTCAAATACACTTTTACGAAGACAACAGATTGTCTCTGGTCTGGGTTCCTGGCCATATTGGCATCTAAGGTAATGAGGCTACTGACTGCCTTGCAAAGGAGGGTGCTGCAAGCAGCTTCATTAAACCAGAACCTGTCATTGGTATCGCTTTAAGCTTTGCGATTGTTGAGATTAAACGAAGATTAAACACCTGGATGGCAAGAAGATTTGTGGACTTTTGGCAGAATCTTCCAGGATTAGCTCGCTCCAAGGCGTTTATTCACCCGTCGAAGCTTGATACCCAACAGTTGTTGAAATAAAGTAGGGATTAACTGCAATGTCCAACAGACCTTCTTACAGATCACAGTCATTTGAATCATCATACGCAAAGACTCGGACTCTCGGAAGACATTGTGTGTCGCCTCTGTTCTGAAAATGATGAAACATCGCACATACTTTGTGCCTTCCTCGCTGGGTACCCAATCAGGTTAGGAAGAGCCGTTACCATACCACTTACCATACAAACTAATCGTCTTCGTTAAGAAGTTGGGTTTATTTAGTGGAGTGTAATTAGGTGTCAGCCACAATAAACACTTGCGGGTTGCGCTGGCGGATCGAACAGACCTACTCACTTTGGACCTAATCTAACCTAACACTTTTAGTAGTTTTCGGGGATATTGAGGACGAAGCAGCATAAGTCGAAGAAAAGAGGAATGGGCTAAACAAATTATAGGTGAATTATCATGGAAAAAATAATTGTGGTTTGGGAAGCAATGAGTTGTCTACAAGGGGATCTTCTTTTCATTTACAACCTTGAAATGGGAGAGTTATTTTATGTTCTATAATAAAACAGTCAGGAATACGTACCTTCATGGAGAAGTTTATGTGGCACTATAATATCGAAGAGTGTCGGCAATGCTGCTGTTGGTATGGTTCTCAGCAAAATTTTGGCTGCCTAATGAGGTTCTAGTTTTGGATCTTTTGGTGAATGCTATTATGGTCGAATGAGCTATACTGAAGTACTTCTTTCTGGCTTTATTCGGGGCTCAATTAATTTGTTTAGAACAAATTGTTTATTCAATAAATAAAGAAAATATAAAAAATAAAAAAAAGGTTTTTTTCGGAATATCAAAAAGAAATACAAATCATAATTTAAAAAAATCGTTCCTAAATATTCATATTCAGTAGAAAAAAATTGTTGATCAATAATAGCGTTTTTAAGCAATACTTCTTTTAAGACAGGATTTTGTTTTTAAAAATCATACTATTCATCACTGACAAAAGTTCTCCAAGAAAAATGTCAAATAGAGCTGAAAATTTAAAAAAAATTATTTTTATGTAATAAGAATATGAATAAATTTAAATAACAAAAAATTCATTGCTTTAATTGAATTTTTCGCCTTTCAACGTCTTTGATTATTAATAACAAAGTGGAAAATATATTTTTTTGAATTTCACAACGATAATCTTTTTTGAAGGTTTTCAAGAAAAGCTTCAAGAAGTGGAAAAAATTTGTGGTTTTCAGTTTAAAAATTATCAGGGTTTTTATGTAAATTTAAAAATTGTAAAAATTAGTTAATTAACTAGAGTATATCTGATAAAATAATCACGGGAAATTTTTTTTCCATGGATTTTCATTTTATCAAGTGTCTAGAAGGTATGTGATTTTCTTTCCTCAATAATGATATTTAATGGGACAAAATACTTTTTATTGATATGCTTACTGATATAAATATTAGAGTAGAGAATGAACTTTTAGTACGTTATTTCACTGCGAAAAAGCTACCGTGTTAGCCAAACATGTCGTGATATTCTTCTGAGAGTAAGTTGTTGGAGATCAAATGGTGAGGTATATCTCTTTAACCTATGCAATAATTTCAATAGCCTTTTTCTGACATCTGAAGACAACCATCGAATGGGACGAATTTCCCTATAGCAAAATGCCGCAATAAAGCACCAAATGGCATTGAGGGTGTGAGAGATGATTCAGTTGTCTCAGAATAAAGAAAACACATGATCGTTGACAAACTACTTGATTAAAATAGCGGAACCAATTCCATCTGTGATTCCTTTGTCCCTCTTGATATTTCTGATTTGATAAAACTAATGAATTTTGAGTTTTCTCCTCGATCAATTCCTTGGAAATACTTGTGTATAGACCACTCATTGATTTTTCTGAGAAAATAAGAATAGCGTCATCAGTAAGTGGAATATACTGCGCGATATATTGGCATAGGCCAATAATATACACACTGAATCAAAATGTACCAAGGACTGAACCTTGAGGTACTCCACACTTGTATCTTTCACAATCTGCCCATACAACTCGACATACTGTAATCTGTTTGTCAAGTAGGAACGTAGAAGGTTCAGACCAATTCTTTTTATGTAATAACCATTTCTGTAATGATATTGAAAACAGGTTTAGTGGTAGATTTATTTTCACATAAGCCTTACTGTCAATTATTAAAAGAATTCATTTCACCTCCTAAAGACGCCAAATTGGTCATTGAAACGCGCGTCGCGTAGAGACTGCAGTTCTAGTGTTTGGAAAAAGTGCTTGTTTTGGATTTATTCTATGCCTGAGGTCTCGGTCTCACCTTTTATTTAAAATGGGTATAGTAGCTATCCTCAAAAGATATACCGACATATGTAGATCTACAAAAGAAAAATAATACAGTGCATTTCTTTAATGTCCCCCTCTTTTTATTTTTTGAACGGGTCAACTCAAAAAATTTAAATTTGGGATAATGAAATTAATGCCTGAATACTTTATTTTGAAGTAAAATTGACAGATGAAACGTTCAAGATGGCGACTGGGCGCCACATTACTCCAGACAAGTAAGGACCTATTTGGATACTACTTTTTCCGGTCGTTGGATTTGCCGTCGAGGTCCTACAGAATGGCCAGCCCGCTTGCCAGATTTGACACCTTTCGACTTTTTCTATGGGGCTATTTGAAGCAAAAGGTGTACAAAACTGAACCTGCTTCAATATTGGATATACGGCAGAGAATAATAAATATTGGTAGAGATATTGATGTTACTGTGTTCGAAAATGTTCGGCGTGAAATATCGGATAGGCTGTTCATATGTCACGAAGTTTGAGGAAACCATTTCGTGTATTCTCTGAACTGACCTTAAGCTTATTACCTCATATTATGCAGTTAAATATCAATGAATTGAGGTAATTATTAAAAGTTCCGCCATTTTGTAGTAGTTGAAGATATTTACATTATATTCTAGGGTTTTGAAGCATTTGTCAGGAGCTTCAAAATGATGTGACACAATATTCTTACCAGATGGCACCAAGTCGAAAGTTTCATTTGTCAATTTTATTTCAAAATAAAGTATTCATGCATTAATTTCAGTATCCCAAATTTCAATTTGTTCAGTTGAACCGTTCAAAAAATAAAAGAAGGGGGGACATTAAACAAATGTACTGTAAGTAATGAATGGTTTTGTTATATCTCAAAGTAATTAGGTAGCTTTTTCGATGAAAGTTCCTTCGTAGTTGAGTTCTCGTTTAACGTTTGAATGATTTAAACTCCTAGTAGGTATATACATTTTGACGAATTTATGGTTGATTTAACGCCGATGACAAATTTCGTATAAGAATACATACAATGTAAACGAGCACTGATTCTCCGCGAAGAAAGAAGGGTCATTTCAGTTTATACGGTAATAGATCAGATGAGAAGCGGTGAAGAGTTCGACTCAACTTGACCATGGACTCCAGTGTTAACACTTTCACTGAATGGTGATTCCTTATATGGCGCCCTGGATCTTGCACGGCCCACCTTGACACGAACCACAAATGAGGAATTGAAAAAATCGAAAAACAATGATTCACCGCATATTCTAGTCGCAGTCAGGTTCGAGAAAAAACATTGAGGAGGGCAGTTATTTTGAAATTGATGTCATAGTTCTTGCAAAACATGATTTGTATATTCAAGTAAAAGTGATATTTGAAATATTTTTGCATTAAGTATATCAGAACCTACTTATTATATTCTATTATACTCCTAATTGGATCACGAATTGAAGGACGTATTTTCAACAAAGTAGACAAAATAAGGACTAAATAAATGTTGCTGAACTCAAAACTACTAGTTTATGAATAAATTAGATTACAAAGTTGATTTGTCAGCAAAATCATAAGGTATTTGACTGAGAAGTGCAATGGGTTGCTATGATACGTTACTAGAAATGATTTATTTAGAATATATTTGCCTCACAGTGATGAAATAACCGCGAACGTTTTTTTTTCAAGAGAAGGGCTCAGGCGAAACTCTCTGGCTCACAGAGACAGGTCTGCACAACTTGCATATGATCTTTTCATCGATAAATTCAAACAATGCTAAGATAGGGCAACTAAGACAATCACATTAGGTAAAAACAAAAACAAACATATTAAACTTTGGATTACCATGGAACTCATATATTCTATAAAGTACCGGGATTATCTTAAGAAAACATGGAATAACACCAAAACAATTGAAGCAAAAATGAAATACAAGAACTATAGAAACAAATTGACCGGACTGATCAGGCAAACAAATCAATATTACAGAAATAAACTGGTTGTAATTTATCGTTTCAAATAGGAGCCGTGCCTCGACAATGGAAAGAATTAGTCGTAACACCAGTCTACAAAACGGGTAAAAAAATCAATTAAACAACTACAGGCCGATTTCTGTCATTAACAATTTTGCAAAGATTTTCGAACACTGCATTAAAGAAAGATTATTGTCATTCTTTGATAAACATTCCGTCATAACTAAACATCAGTACCGCTTTCTGAATAAATTATGCACTGAAAATGCTATTATGGACCTTGTTGAGAAGGCTGTCGATGCATTGGACAAGTCGAGGAAATGTTTAACCATATTCCTGGATTTGGCCAAAGCATTTGACACCGTATCCCATAGATTACTAATAGAAAAATTATATGCATATGGAGTGCGAGATAAGACACTAGATGTCTTGCAGAAATATTTAGCAAATAGATTACTAAGAGTTAAAATTGATGAACAGTTGAGTACCCCACAAGAAGTCACTATTGGCGTTCCTCAGGGAACTGTCCTTGGACCAGTTCTCTTTCTAACTTACATAAATAGTATCACATAAATAACCGACTTCTGTGATCACCTCATCTGCTATGCTGATGACACAGCTATTGTATACAGAGGAGAATCATGGGAAGATGTCTATAAACTTGCTGAAGACGGGCTTCAAAAGATTAAAACATGGCTTGATTATAATCTACTGACTTTGAATGTTAATAAGACAAAATTTATGACATTTTCTCTGCAAAACACTTATCAGCCACACAGAACAAAACTGAAAATAAAAAGTCTGAGGTGCGACTCACATCAACCATGTACATGTGATATAATAGAAAAGACTTCAACTATCACATACTTGGGTGTTATGCTGGACCAGCATTTCAGGTGGGATGAACACTAAGTCAAGTTACAAAAAGACTGAGAAAGCTTATTTACACCTTCTATAACCTACGAGATGTTCTAGATAGGAAGAATTTGAGAATGTGTTATACATCTTCAGCTGAGTCGGTAATACGGTATTGTATAATAGCTTGAGGTGGAACATTTAATAGTACAATGACTTGCATGCAAACAGTGCAAAATAATATTCAAGAAACACAGATTGCATGTAAGTGAATCTCTATATAGTGATACCAAATTACTAAACATCAGATCCTTATATACTTTTCAAAGTCTGATATGGATTTATTCAAACAATGAAAAATATGTTCAACGTAAATCCAAAGTAAGTAGATTAACTTATAAAATGCAACTACCATTGTTTCACAAGACTCACACTCAGAGATTTGTTTTCTTTTTTGGTCCAAAACTCTACAATGTGCTCCCAGCACCTCTGAAAAATATCAATACTCTTCCCAAATTCAAAAAAAAAATTAAAATTATACCTCACTGAAAATGCAACAATATTTAACAATATCTTTTGAATCCCCTAGTACAAATCTGACACAAATTTATATCATACAAAAATTCCAAGGAGTATTCATACATGAAATACATGGGATACTGGGTTTATTTGGTCGAATGTGAATAGGTGTGAGCCACAATGAACCCTTGCGGGTTGCGGTGGAGGATCGAATAGACCCACTTACATTTGACCTAACCAAACCTAACGTTCTCGTTGATTTCGGATCCGCTAATATCACGTGTTGTTATTTGCAATTTACCTTTTCCATATCCGTCATCATTTCATGGATGTCGGAAATTCCATTTCCGAAATATTCAGAACAGCGTCTCAAAGAAAGAATAGACTGAAAAATATTTTTTCATAACATTTAGAATACATTTTGGGATATTTTGGAAGGATATGCCCCTCGAAATCATTTCTATAATTGGCAGTTGGGTATGAGCTATCATTAAAGAGAAAACTGATATATAAAAGTGTTGGTAAATTGATGATTCAGTTGTAAAAACGAGATAAAAACAATAAATAAATAAATAATTGAACTCATCATAGTTGTTTTCCATCAATTAACAGCTTGTTCAGCAGATACTCGGGAGAAAATATATTTGCATGGTGTTTTGAATGTATTTGCGTAGAGCAACAGAGGTAAAGGTCTATAAACTATTTGGAATCACTCCAAATTCATAATAATACTAATAATATTTATTTGACAACGTTACATTATATAATATGTTTGTAGCAAGACAAGTTTGGCTTTACATTTAAAATTTACAAGTTAAAATTTACAAGTAAATAACAATAATTCCATATGTAAAAACTTTGAAAATTAAAAAGAAGTAGTGAATCGTGTGTTACCACAAAAAAGGGTTGTGAAGTCATCGACTGTACCATATCTTTCATCCCACAGAATGAAAGTGGTGTCGTCTGCAAAGAGAACCAATTTGAACGGTATATTAAACTGTTTCAAAAGCAACAAACTCTTGATCAAAAATCAAGTTACTTTGTTATGAAAAATAAAAGCCAAAAACAACGGAAGCAATGAAAAAGCATGCCTAACAAACTGTGGTGAAATGATCACCACTACAGGTATTTACCCCCAAAAGCAAATCAACTATTCTATCCTTTTGAACCGATTTAATAGGGTTATTCATTTGTTGTTGTTGGAAAGACTGAAATCTCTAGGTTTTGGTACTAGTATACTAAATTGGATGAGAAGCTTCCTTACACAACGTTTTCAGTGTGTTAGAATTATTAATTACATTTCTGAAACAATTCTTGTAGCTTCCGGTGGGCCACAAGGATCACATTGTAGACCATTATTGTTCAATCTATTTGTTAGTGACATTGGAAATTGTTTGCGGTATGCAAAGTTTTCACTATTTGCAGATGATTTGAAATTATATTTCAGTTAATGCCTTAGATAGTCAGATTCTTCAGAACGAATTAAATATTATACATGATTGGTCCTTAACAAACAACTTGTACCTGAACATAAAGAAATGTCACGTCGTCACTTTTTCCAAATCAAAAAATATCCTTTATTATGACTATAATATTGATGGAAAAGTACCTGACATGGTGAACGAAATAAGAGACCTTGGGATCACTTTAGATCAACAACTGAACTTCAAAATACACTTCAATAATGGTTCTGCAAAGGGTAGCAAAATGTTAGGATTTATAATGAGAAAGGGTAAAAAGTTGTCATGTAATACCCTCAAAACTATATTTTTGCTGAATTCCATCTTCATTAAATATTTTAACTCACCAAATAAAAATTATGACGACGAAGTAATTTCAAAAATCCCATTGCCGTAACCTACAAACCAAGGTTTAAGTTGAGTTGAGCTAATAGATTCTTATTTCGATTCATTTCAAAGATATGTAAAGTATGTCATCATTTATCTAAAAAATCTCGTATAATAATACATGACCGAATCAGTATATAGTAAATTCAAAACAATGCGTATCCTTGACATGCCCTTTTAAAGTCATACAGCTGGAAATAAAAGGAGAATTGGAAATTCATCATCTGTGAACAAAACGAGAAAAAACAATCTACACTCGACAATATCATCCAGTTCTCAATAACAATGACTTAAAAGGAATAATATCCTTCCTCAATAAATTTATTAAACACTTAGTTCCATGTGTTATTTTCTTGATTGGGTGACAGGACCGAATTCAGCGAATGTGGACCGGAAGTGAATAAGTGCAAAAATATTATATCAACATATTGTAGAGGCACATCAATAATGAGTTGTTGAAAGTTGTTGAATGTATTGAAAATAAAAAAATATATAATATTTGAGCAGTAGTATTTACAATTTAATCTCATGCAGTATAGTAATTTTCGATTTTTTTAATGAAAGTCGTTCGAAACAATAAAATCAAATATAATTCGGGAAAATAATTTTTTTCTGAGTATCAAATGTAATGAATAATTTTTCTCACCATTTTTCCATAACTGGCAAGTTAAAATCATCATTTTGACTGGGATGAAGAGTTTTAAGGGTTTTAAAAATTAGATCGTCAAATAGGTAACCTATTCATCAACTAAGCCCTCTGATCGTTCATTAACAACCACGATCATTCACAATTGAATTCTATTATTGACAAAGTAATTGAATTAAGTTCAATGAATCAAAGATTTCTAGGATTGGAAAGTCAGAAAACGAATTCCAATATACATTGCTCTTTCGATCTATATTTCAAATATTATAAAAAACTTCATCACACAAATGCCAGAAGGAATGAGTTTAAATTGCAATAAATACTATTGAAAAAATAATTTTGGAAAATTTCTCGTCAATTCCATACAATATACAAGATGAGTCTTCATAAAATCTAAACGGCTGATTGATTTACAACCTGTTTTCATTCAGTAAATTACAAATTGGGACACACATAAAAATATTTTTCCTCTCAGTTGAAATTGTCTTCAGTTCAGAGAAAAATTAAAATCAGAATTATGAAAGGGTTCAAATAGATATCACCATATTGTTTCCTCAATTGTTATGCGACGCCATTGTACTCCAATTCATTTATTATCTCGTCGCAAACACTCAACTGTTACAAGCCGATTTGATATACCCTCAATATGAATTTATGCCATACTGGCTGAGAAGCGATAAGTTCAAATATTATTCTACAAATCACATGAATTATTCTACTTGAGTGGCTTAAAACTATTCAAAATGAGTTTTTCTGTAAACTAGCTATCGTCCCCTTATGGATGATAACCCTGACGAGTCTTTACTTTGAGTAAAGACAGACCTGAAGATTCCTTTGTGTGGCGAAACACGTATTGCGTTTTTGTTAAACTATCTAGTGAAAATCTCACAATAAAGTGTTTTTTGAATACATCCATCAAATATCTTAAGAAAGCCCCAACGGATTTTTTGACTATTTGGTATTTAAGACTCATATAGACAACATATGGTTTCTCAACCAATATATAAAAAAAGATGAATACCCCAAAAAACGTATGATATTTTTTAAAAGCAAAACACAAGCACTACAGGAAAATCCTTGAGGCGATATAAGAGCGGTGCCGGTGCGAAAGTAGCGATTCACGTTAGGTTTCAATCGCTGGAGATTAAATTCATTTGGAAAAACGTTATCAGGAAGTTTATTCCACATGAACGTAGTATTCCAAATGAAGGTGTTCTTAAACAGTGAAGTTCGAGGTGTACTGACTTGAACCTCAACACGATTAACAGCTACACTCCGTCGCGTATTTCTGATATGTACCTACCGCTCTTGGAGGAATCAAATGTGCCAAGTCACTTGAACACTTCCCGTGAAAGTATCCATAGAAGAGGGACAAATCCACAACCTTTCTTCGATGTTCGAGACTATCAAGGTTGCAAGTGATGTTCGCGTCTCCAATCAGGCGAATGACTCTTTTCTGGATGGAATTTAGCAGCTTCAGGGTATGCTTAGGGGCGGAGTTCCATACATGAGAACAATACTCCAAAGAAGGTCTGATCTGGGCATTATAAACCATCAAAAGTTGCTGAGGTGAGTATAGTTCGGAACAGTGTTCCAAGCTTTTGAGAAGCAGCCTTTGCAATTCCAGCGACACGATTGTGCCAATACATATTGGTGACCATTTTAACCCCTAACAAACTTGTCGAAGCAGAAAGCGGAATTGTCTGACCTGATATTATATCCGTTTTGGAGACATGTATCTTTTTGGAGAAAATCGATGCATGGGTTTTTGTGGCATTGAATTGAACCTGGCTGTTTTGACCCCAATTCGAAATATCCTCTAGATCCTCATTGAGATATGCAACCTCCTGCTGCCGGTGAAGATGTGCATTCTCAGTAGATGTCCTGGAATCTAACTGGATTATCCTGAGGTGGGTCTGGCAAAAATATAACAATCTGCACTGACAGCAGACAAGCCTTATTAGCCTTGAAAAGATAACGTGTAACCTCAGGGCTAGTACTTGAGTGTCACCAAGATTTAGCCAAAGCCTTCGTAGATAATAACATTATCCTGAGGTGGATTAAAGGGCATGACAGGAGTGAAGGTAATCACATTGCCGACTCTTTAGCCAAGGCTGGACTAAGAATTTTAGGACCCAGTGGCACCTACGGCCTGATGACTTCGAAAACTGCGGAACTAGCCAAATGTGACACCCATGCTCAATCCCTAAAGAAATGGGATGGAATTAGAGGATGCAATCTTGCCAGGATCACCTTGGGCGACCCTGGGAAGTTGGCGCCGAGGAAATACCTGGCAATGACCAGGTAAAATCTACTCTCAACAGTAGGATTTCTGACTGGCCACTGTCACACACACCTCTATGTAGCATGTGTGAACAGGAAGATGAGACAGTCAGGCATGTCCTATGCGAGTGCTCAGAGTTATCGTCAATAAGAGAGTGTGTGTTCGGCGAGTCTTGACCTACACCAGCAGATATAACCACCTCTCTGGAAAAGACAGAATGGACGATGACCTAGGAGGACAACTCCTCGGGAGTTGTTCTGTAGACTAGGGAGACTTACACACACCCTCCCTAGTCTACAGATACAGATCTAAATGGATATGTATGAATATACAGATCTAAATGGATATGTATGAATATATAACAAAGAAAATAACTTTTGTCTAATTTCTACTAAGTTTATTATTCGTTACGACCGGTATCGGTTTATTAGACCAATTTCAAGTAACTAATGGTCTAATAAACCGAAACCGGTCGTAACAAAGTAGAAATCAGACAAAAGTTTTTTTAAATTCCATATTCAATTTGAATTTCTACAAAATAAATAGGTCATCAATCGAAAAAGGATATATATGAATATTTTCAACAATTCACCCTCAATGCATAGGATAATATTCAAATGTAAATTCCAATCATGTAATAGTCAGGAGTGATGATGTAATAGACGAAACTAATTACTTCTATAGAATCCGGAATGCGAGTTCTCTTTGCTACTCAAAAATAACCGCGTCTGTCAGATCTCTTTAATCTACGTGCCGAAGATGATTCTCACTAATCGACAATTTCATCAATTATCCACGACCGGTCCTGGTGAGAAGCTAGTATGTACGGCGCCACTATTAGTATAATATTTTTACTTCCCTATAAGGAGTACCTGTTCCACATCAACCTTGATTACTGTTTTATTAAGATTCACGTATCTCGATCTGTGTTGGATTGTAAGGTCGATCTTGGTGGAGATACGTTGAAATTATTATTGAAAAATCTTAGCCAATGTCACGGACCAACTCTCCGACTCTGACTAATTGCGGTTATTAATCACTGAAATTGGTGGTGTTGGAAAAATCGAGCGGAACTGAAGTAACACATGGGCTGAAAAGTCCCGGGCGTGAGATAGAAAACGCGTTTTTTTTCTGTTCATAATTGACTTTGTTCGTCAACGTAATCGCTATCAAGAGCCATACAGTAATTCCAGCGCCGCTCTAACATTTCAATACCACTTTTGCAGAACAAGTTATCTTGTGCCTCAAAACAGGCCTCAGTTTCAGCAATAACCTCTTAATTTGAGCGAAATTTATTATCGATGAGCATTTTTTCGAGGTCTGCGAATAGCTAGTAGTCGCTGGGAGCGAAATCTGGCAAATACGGTGGAAGTGGGAGCAATTCGAACTTCAATTCATGTAATTGAATAGAACTAGCCGATACTTGATGAAAATCCATTTTAAAAAACTAATCAATATGGTTTATTGTATGATTTTCACTATAAGGGAGCAGTTTTATGCTTGAAGAAGCTATTGTATAGCGAAACACGTGTCACGGTTTTCGTGAAACCCTTATAGTGACAATATCATTAGTTTTTTTTCAATTAATGTAGTTTTGCCATTGTTTCGATTGGTTTGTGACACGGTGCTTTGCCTTGGTGAAACAACATTTTTTATTTGCCATATGCGGTCGTTTCTTCGCAATTTTGGCCTTTTGGCTCCAATAAAGTTATATATTATTTACTGTTGATGGTAATTATCTTCTCAAGATAATAGATGAACGCACCATAACCTTTCAGGCTTTCGGGCGCTTTGGACGAGATTCACCAGTTGCTCTTCACTCAGATGTCGATCGTTCTGATGCCGGAGTGAAGTGGTGGATTCATGTTTCATCCATTGCCATATATCGATGCGAAAAATCCGGTTTGTTATGTTTAAACATGGCCAAACACTGCTCAGCATCGTCGAGACGTTCTTGTTTGCGGCACCCATTTTGAACAGGTCTTTCTCATAGGTCTTTCAATACGAACCGCCAAGTCTAGAGACCACGTGAACTAGTTGGCAGCGGTTTTATTTCTCTGTATTGATTTTTTGCCTTTGAGATCACCGACAGCTTCAACCATGCACTATACCGGTTACTTCGACTAAACCTTTATACTTCAAAATAGGGAAAAAGAGGAGATCATTTGTCAAGCTTTGTAATAACATGACTCGCAGAATTGGAGCTTGTCTGATATTCTGAGAACTCGTGAATGGAAGAACTATTTCTTACTGAAATCTCTAACGAAATCTGTTGTTCAAATACTGAGTAATACGTTTCGAAAATTTCATGATCGAAGTGAGAAGAGTTTTCGAGATAATGATCTCCATATACATTGCTCGTATTTGATAAATCTAAGTAAAGTTTAAGTATGTGATTATATCTTTTCAAAAAAATTATCATACTGAATCATATATTACCAGAAACAACCAGGTACATTGATGAACAGATAATGTATTTCATTCTTTTTTTCTATTATATCATTCTCTTTCTTACACTTGTGAGTACGACATATGTTCAGGAAATAATAATAATAATAATAGGTGTTTATTCCCAGAATGATACAATAAATGAATGTGAACATTTACTGAAACGGGAAAGGCTGAAGATCAGTTAAATTGAACTATAATTTTTTTCAAAAAGTGTTTATTTATTCATCAATTTCTTATTTTTTTCCCCGTCAGAGTAGTCCTCCTCAGATATAATAAATACACTCTTGCCAGCTATGTTTTTCAATATTTGAAGCGGAACTGATACTGACACAAAATTTTTAGGAGTATTTATAGGTGATAAATTAAAATTTGATGAGCAACTAACAAATGTGTGTATTTTTCTTGATAGAGTGGCATTTGAGATATGGAATTACCTTTTGGGGCTTTTGCAGTCAGCAACTACTAAATTTAGTATTGGTTTTTAAAAAAAGGGCTGTCAACATATGCAAAATCACAATACCACTGCAAGCCACTTTTCATCAGTCAGAAATTTTTTACTGTACCTTGTTCATTCCTTTTAGAAAACGTTTGCTTAATTCACAAAAAATACTATAACTCAGCAGCAAATAATGACAAACATTACCACACGAAAGGAAGTCGGAATTTACCCTTATCAATCCGAAAATCAGCAAATACAAAATTTTCTTCGATATATGAGAGCAAGAAAATATACAACCACTTTCCAATGTGCTATATGGCCATATTTAAAAAAAAAAAGTTAAAGGAGTACCTCTGCAAAAAGCCTACTATGACGTAATGGAATATTACGATGATGTATTTTGACTCTTAGTATTTCAGATACTCACATATCTGTAATGATTTATTTATTATCTGTAATGGTTTATATATTGTATTATTTATATGTATTCGTATATGTACATTTTTTAACCCTATAATGATTGTTCATTGTATATCATAATTTTAAAATTTTTAAAAACCTTAACATTGTTGACTTCATAAACTTTCACTACCTTTGTTAATAAGGATTTTTTGGACAATAAAGCATGATTGAATAATATCCAGATCACTATGTTGGGATGGTTGGAATCTCAATATTATACAGGCTTGTCGCATTGACGCAAAAATCTTGGCAGGAGGAATGCAATAGCCCATCTTTCTTGGCTCATTGTGCCTGCTCAGAGCACATAATTCTCGGACCCAAGGAACACTCACCTCATGGTGTGGCAAGTGGTTTTTAGTTGATGATGTTACGAGGCTTCGAGAACAGGGTCCTACCAGCGCAATCTTTGAGGTGAAAATGAAAAAAAAAAAGTTTTATTTACCATTTAGGTAGTATAATAGCGGAAGGCAGGGTTCTCATTTCCCCTTTATTGAATATGTTAACCGATTTTGAAACTGTTAATGAGTTGATACATAAACTCTGGTAATTTTATTTTACTATTTGCATTGTTTGTGAAATGTCTTTCCTAATGTTCAAATTCGCAATTGTTTCATACCTTCGTCTCCTCAAAACGCCAACTTTGTTGGTGTGTTGGTGTTGTTGGGAAAAGTGCTTGTGTTTGGCCAGAGGTTCCATTCAAAATTTAAAGATCATTTACTTCACTTGTATTCGTAATTTGAAAGTATGTGTGTTTGTATCGATTGAAGGACACAAAATATTTCGACTCTTGAATTAGGATCCCGATACCTCTCACCGTTCGTAGAATATACTTCAAATTCGCATCAATTAGTAACTTGTCGTTAACAAATACCGTAAAACAAGTTTCTCTTTGTATTTGGATAATAACTGAATATACATTTGTCAATTACGACTATTACAGAAGTTATTACATTATCATTCAAGTGCCATATTAGCCGGTAATTTCACGTAAACTAATGTAGGTTATTACTGTAATAGGCAGTTACGCATTTTTATTATCCATAAAAAAGTCCACGAATAGTTTCAATGGTTTTTACTCTTTTCTAACGTTCTTTTGCGCGAATAATGAAGATTTGTTATTATTTGAGATTACGTATCATATAATAGATTAGTGATCTAATTTGCCACTAATATTGCAGACTTTCACTTTGACAATTTGAATTTTTTCTATACAACTTCAGACTGTGCTAGCCAATGCAAAAAAAATGACGGAGATTTGCTACTCATTCAACTCATTTTGGAGATGGGTTTTAACGATCTCCAAAATGGATGTGAACACGCAGATTTGATTTTTTTTATTGTAAGCATGATGATAACATAATTAAATTTTTCAAGAATGTAATTTTTTGACGATTGTTTGAGTTTGTAAAAAGGGCCTAATGAAAAATGGGCTTGTACATGTAAAAATAACCAAATTTTTCAAGGTGGCTCATTCAAGCTGCAAAATTAATTTTTGGCGAAAACGGTTCATTAACTTTACGTTTTTCATACACCGTTGTAAAGAGACTCCCAAGACCTTTCAAATGAAGTATCACTCAGCCACTCTCCCCTATTCAAGTTTGAGTGGTTGAAGAGCCCCCTATTAAGGGGTTGCTCGTCAAAAGATGTCTCCCAAACAAAATCATTCGACTTGTTTCGGGAAATTTTCCCACTCACTATGGGATACGAAATATTAGGGGTGGCTTGTCTGAGATGGAACACCCTGTATGTGGTATTTTCAATTTTTTAGTCTGTCAATCTATTCTTTTGTTATGGTTGAAGTTTCAGCTTCGTGCATCTGTTCCAAGCAACATTTCAATCCTCTTATTTTGACCCACGATTATGTGTTCGTGAGTATGAATACTTCTTTATACACACAAGAAGAGAGGGGGTCAGCTTGATCATTGTAGGGGGAGAAAAGATGTTCATATTAAAAGAGGTATGAAAAGATCATAGTAGCGGGTAAGTCCCAAGATAAGGGGTACAAGGAACAATGAAGGAATTGAAAATCTAACTATATGTAGTTTACAATATTTACATAGATATAAGCCTAAACATACGGGTTGCTCAGGTAAATATATTCGGGAATATTAAATTTTATGAGGATAGGTGGATTAGAAAATACCCATACATTAGAAGTCCAACTGGAGATCCCAGATTGGGAGACCCTTGAGAATAATGCAAAACTAAATAACTTGAACAAGATTAGTTAATGATACCTTAAATATAAATGATGCAATAAACCAATCTGCTTTGTTGTAGACATTTTAAAGCTGGCAAATATAGGCTAAATACTAAAAATTCACAATTCACTTACTGGGCCAATAGTGAAGCGGCACTCTCGCATAGAAACTGTCGCCCATTTCGTCCCACATCACAGACTCGACCCTATTTTGCCCTCATGTCTTAATTTACACCGTATTCCACGACACTTCTTCGTTGCTCGTTCCTCTTGCGATATTCACTTTTCCTCGTTATCCTCCTCGAATTCTCTTTTCCATTTCATCCATAAGTTTGTTTTCTGTTTCGATTCGCTTTCTCATTCTCAATCCTTTCTTCATCATGATGAGTACAGCGTATTTCGATTATTCCTCAGGACTGTTCCGAGTAGTCTGTCTGTTTCTCATTCAATCACTATTTCATGGACATTTTTTCATCATCTACACATTTTTTAATAATCTACACATATATTACCTTGCTTTCTAGCCCGTCCTAACTGAACCAGTTTGCAAAATTTCGTTCCGGAGAATCTAGCTTCGAAGATGAGCCCTGAAATGGTCGACCAATAACTCTGGTGAACACTGACCCATCTCAAACGGTGTGTGGAATGGTGGAAGAACTGGGCGTTAGCTCCCAGGCGGTTTTGGATGGTTTAAAACGTGTTGGAAAATTCAAAAAGCTCGAAAAGTGGGTGCCCCACGATTTGAACGATCGACAGAAATTGTCACGTTTTGAGGTCTGTCCTTCTTTGCCTTTGCGCAACCGAAACGATCTTTTTATGGATTGGATCGTCACGTGTGATGGAAAGTTGATCCTCTACGAAAAAGAAGACGTTCAGGACAGTGATTGGACACCAATGAGATCCAGACACTCAAATGTGAAAATCAACCAAAAAAGATCAAAATGGTGGTCAGCGGCTAATGTGATTCACTATAACTTCCTGCAACCGGGCCAAATCATCACAGCATAGATCTTTTGTGAGAAAATTGACGAAATGTACCAGGAATTGCGTCAGCAGTAGCCGGCACTAGTCAACAGAAGAGGTCCGATCCTGTCCCAAAACAACGGCCGTCCGCACGTTTCATAAATCACTGTCTAAAAATTAAACGAATTGATCGTTGAAGTTCTGCCTCACCCACCATACCCCCCAGACCCCTCATCAACCGACTACCATCTTTTCGAAAATTTTTTCACCTGTAAAACCATATGACCCCAGTCATCACCCGAAGACGATTGTAGATACCAACAATCGAAACTTCGTGAACTAACGTGACTTGGAATCTCTACACTTTTTTATTTTTTTATTATTTTCTTTTTGCATTCCTTTAATTTTTATTTATTCAATTATTATATTTTTACTTGTAGGTTATTACACTATCATTTCATTTCAGGTTTATTGTTGCTTAATATAATTGTTATTTTCAACTATTCTTTTTTAATTATTCTTTTTTACTTGTTTCAGGGATTTCAAATCATTTTATATAGTAGACAATGGAAGTCCGAACTAGTGAAAAACAACACATCATGTATATATATATATATATATATATATATATATATATATATATATACATGTGTATATATGTATACGTGTATATTAGGTGTGTGTTTGAAGTTTGATACCTATATTGGTATTAGTTTTATGGTTGCTCGATATTATAACTGCTAGGTTAAGTTGAAAAAACAGCACATGATGAACTTCGCCTTTCATCGAATGTTCCATTATGTTTAATTAATAATTATTCCACAAATAAAGCCGATTATTATTATAATTAAAACTTTTGAAACAACCTGATAAAAAAAAAATCATTTTTGGAAATATTGCGACTGAGAAAGCTTATGAGAAATATGCTGGAACTCACGGATGACATAGATGTAGCGTAAACAGGAATTTTGGACTTTTTGTATCTTGCATAAATCTAGACTATCCAAACAGGGAAAATATACAGATGAACTGTGAAAGGATGAGAGTCTGGCATAAACTGGTTTTTGTCTGAGTATTTAGGTATGCCCGGTGAGGGTAAATTAATTTTAAGTTCGCGCTCTCTGGATATATAATGAAACTTGCTTTTTGAACCTGAAATTATTATCCAACGTCAAGCCAAGATTTGTTGCCTCCGGTACTATATTTAGAGTTATACCATTCAGACAAATATTAACTTGAGGTAAATACCTTTGGCATAATAACTTGGGACCAAACATAAGAACCTGCGTTTTATTAGGATTGGGTTGCAGTTCGTCTTTCACAGAAGAATCATAAATGTTTTGAAGTTCAGTATTGATGTCAGCAACAGCTTCGTTCAGCAATTCTGGTTTAAACGATACATAAAGTTAGGTATCATTAGCGTAAGCATGATACTGACAGAGATTGATCTTAGTATATTTGAGGTATATAAACTAAAAAGCAAAGGCCCCAGTATAGATCCTTGCATGAAACCACGCGTTAAACTCACCGATTCAGACATTTCGTCTTCGAGTTTCACCATTTGATGTCTCCTGTATCTGTTGCTGCCATTATGTCTTCCGTTATTTTAAGCAAAGAAGTCTAAAACCCGACCGAAAGAGAGGCATTAGATTAAAGTTACTGATATATTCCCTGATTTGTTTGTTCAAAATGCGTTCCAATAACTTAGACATGGGTGGTAGAATACTTATGGGTCTGAGATCGTTGTAGTCTGAAAAATCTGCTATTTTGGGGACTGGTATAACATACGCAATTTTCCATTGAGTTGGGAAAAAATTTTCAAGAATACAGCTATTGACTATATGTAATAAAGCATTTTTCATTATCGGAAAGCGTATATTTATCATTGTCATATTAATACCATCTACTCCAGTTGCATTAGTTTTCAACCAATTTACTGCATCTACAACGTCCTCTTCAGATACAAGGTGAAATTCGAAATTATTTCCGTCCATATTCGGGAATAAGTTGTTATTATAAAATATTAGTTTTATAAACTGAAATTATCATTGATACCCATTTCTGTAAGCTTGGACCTAGGTCCATTTAAAATTTTTCAATGTTGTTGGTAGAATAGAATTCTTTATTCTAATTGCAGCACAATTAACAAAACACAAACGAATGTACCCTTTTGCAGCTAATGGCAAAAACTTTATATTACAACGTAATTGCGATATAAAAATAATCACAATGACTCACGTGCCATTTAAAGAACTTGTCATTCCATTTTCGACAATTCAGGTGGGTTTTCATTTTAGATACAACAGACTTGCTATACTTTACAGGGTGACCTAGGTGCGCCAAGATCGTATCTTTTATTTGCCCGTTTCAACGGTTTGGTCAGTTTCACATCGGTCAGTTTCAGCATATTCGAAATAGGCCCGTGGTCCAAAAATGGTGTCCAAAACTGATGTAAATTAGTTTTTTGTTAGCAATCGTCCCACATGGCGAATTTGAATAACTTGGCAGAGAAATTGGTACACAAAATCGTATAAGACGTCTTGCACAATGTTGGTCGAAGATAAATTGAACTCTCAATGAATAACAAAGGTTGATGACCGAATGAAATTGATTGATTATAAACAATATTCACATGAATTAAAAGTACAAGATCATACTTTCGGGGGTCAATTATATTCTGTGATATTCATAGGCCTTCGAGCCTAGAAACGAGTTTTTGCTTCTTTGATCTCGCGAGATTATTATAATAACGTCACCAAAGATAATAAATAATCATTTTCAAACGATTATCATAGTTATATGATATGATGACATGATTTTGTCAACCAGAAGAATAAATGTTTAATTTCCTCAGGGGAATAATTTGTTTTTTTAAATCGCATTCACAAATTTATCTCACTTTTCCAGATATCGCTCTTCAGAGGTATTTTATATTACAATTTTTGATATTTGATGAAACGTATGTATGTTGTGAATTTTATCACCAATTTTTATTCCTTTATTGTAGTGTTCTTATTGATAATGCTTTATATGTTCTTATTGTTTACTATCTACTATGTACTTTCTGATTATTTTATTGATTATTATTGAATGAACAGTATTACTATTATTATTTAACCTAAGTTTGTGCTGGTCAGGTCCTATCCCCCGAAGCCTCCATATATTCGGGAGGGCGCGCCAGTATTATCAATCAACGACCATTCCCCTCACCGTGGGATAAGTTATCATTGGGTCCGAGAATCATGTGCCTTGCGCAAGCGCAGCCAAGAATGACAGCCTTCTGCATTTGTCCGACTCAAGCGTGATTGACCGTGTAGGAACCTGTTTGACGCTTGAAGCGAGGCTTGATGATGATTGATAGAAATTTTGAGTGACTCAAGCGGTTGAAGGGGGGGTTGACCGTCTAGGACAATTTTCGTCAAGCATTGCGTCAAACACTAGGTAGAAACCATGGCGTCCGCTACGGAAAGCGAGCTTCTCGAAAACTGAGCGGGAATTCATTAACCTGTTGATTGAATTATATCGCGATTGTCCGGAATTATGGAAAGTGAACAGAAACAAGAAAACTGAATCATTACCATGTACCACTCCTTCGACCACCGTCGTTGCTTTTTCTGTTTTTTCCGCTTGAGGGCAACCAATGTGAGGGACAGAAAGGCCAAATCCATGTTTGAAACATGTGTGAACAGCGAACGAACAAGTGTGCACCGGTCCCTTTTCTGGTGAGAAGATTTCGATCAAAAGATTGAAGGGCTGATTGCAGTTGATTGAAGCGCGCGTCAGTCGATTGACTCAATCGTTTAATCAACAAGATAGGACCACCTTTATATCGGCAGGCGTAGGCAACTGAAAGGAGGAACCAAACAAATAATTTTGAAAATAAATTTTTTGTGACTGAAGTTACTATTCATGAACGACTCCACTCGTATCATTTTAGTGTCATTCATTTCCTGTATAATCAGTTGCTTCAAGATAAACAGTGTTATCAAACTTTGACCTTTACCTACTTCAATATATTTGAATAATGAATATGGTCGAACGAATTAAACGATAAGTTGAAAATGACTTCAAAACGGGTGATTTTCAGGGCGCTTTCGAAATTTTCTGTCTCAAAAAATACTTGGTGTGAATCAACACTATTCATGATGATTACAAGTTTTCACAAATTCATTTTATTTTCAATACGCTTTCAAGTACATATTATGCATCACAAGAAGGTAATTAAAAACTAATATTTCATTTCCGTTACAGTTACTAACTAATAAAAACAATTTGTAGTGTACAAATGATTGAAAAGACGCCCATGCCGCATTTGATAGAGAATATATCTTAGAGAACATATAAAAAAAATGACTGAAAGATAACAGCAGATATTTGAAAATAAGTTAGTAAAAAATAAAAGTTAGGTGAAATATTAGTTATTATTTTCATGATATTATCCATATTACTTTAAAATTTTATTACTGAAATAAAGAAATGTAGTTTTGAATTGATGGATGTAGCCGTTACTACGTGGTATAAGATCACCATGAAAAAAGAGAAATGAAACTTCATATGTGTTGGGAAAAACTCCAATAATATTCATTGATACACCAAAAATTCCAAACAGTGCATGACAAGATGAAGTGAACAGTCGTTTTCATGAATTATGAAATCAGTATGTTTATTGACAAATTGAATCATTTGAAAAAATGTTGTTCATGCACTAGAAATGAATCTTAGTAATCACGGAAATGTTGGGGTGTGCCATAAGCTCATTCATCCACATAAAATCGTTGAGTGCAAATATTTGTGAAATTTCCCATATAACTCATGGCTTTTTAGAAGTGCTATCTTATCTGTTCTCATATTAATATTAGTTCGCAAATAGTCTCGCTTTCTCTTAATGTGAAACACTACGTTTCTCGATAAAAATATGATCATGCACGTAAGATGGCTTATTTATATAACCATCAAATGTTGCTTATGTCACGAAAAAACAATATAAATCAGCTGCAAGCTTGAAAGACAGAAGTCGACTCCCCTCATTAATTTTTTACAAAAAATGTATGGGCACTAATGATAGTGTAATTTAGAATTTTCTTGATTTCATGTGACGATTTTTGCTTTTAGCCTTCGGCAAGACATAAAAAAAGGTGGCACCTAGGTTTCACTTCGCCAAATATTTTCATTAGATTCACTACTTTAACACCCACAAGGTATAAAATGAAAGATTTATTGATCGAATTTCACCTGCGTATATTCATAGATATCGAGGGAGCTTTTGAAAAAGCAACCTTTCCAAAAATTACCCAGCAACTACACTACAGGAATGTACCCCTGGTAGTAGGAGAATGGATACTCAAGATGCTCTCTAGTGAGTATCAATGTAGTAGACATCACAGACTGGTCATGAGGGGATGTCCACAGGGAAGGGTCTTATCATCCCTTCTCTGGAACATAGTTCTGGATACCCTGAATAATCACCTCAACAATAATGGATTCTACACAATTGCATATGCATATGACATAGTTATCTTGCAGACCGGCACATTGGTGAACACACTGTGCGATAGAGCGCAGGATGGCTCAAATTAATAGAAACATGGTGTAAAGAACACTCACTGTCGATTAATCACAAGATGCTATTTTTCACTAGGAAAAGAAGTTTATCGGGCTCAAAACCTCTCGAAGTCTTTAAAAGCAAACTAAACTTCTCTGAAGAGGTGAAATACCTTGATACTATCCTCGACAGGAAGCTAACATGGAACTATCACCTTCAGAGTAGAGCATAAAGAACTTAGTGGCTTATGAGCAATGTCGGAGGACAGTGGGAGGTGCATGGGGTCTTCCACTCCGTGTGGTCACCTGGATCTACACTGCAATTATAAGACCTATGTTAACGTACGGAGCCATTGCATGGAGACCGAAAGTTCTACAAGTAACAGTCATCCAAAAATTATATCAAATACAGCGACTGACTTGTTTAAATATCACAGGAGCCTAAGAACAACACCAACCGTGGCAATGGAATTAATTACGGGTCCAACTCTCTGGACCTGTACGTTAAGGAGGTTGCGTTAATTGCTATGAAGTGCCGCTGAAAATTTGTTTTTGACATTAAGGAATGTACTATACATATCCATCTATATTAATCTTCATCACGTATTTATCTATAAACCTATGTATAAAGGTAATATTGAATTAGCTGATCATATTTTGGAGAATTACCTATTATATCCATCAGTATGAACAACTTTTCTCAAGAAAGTAATGGTCGCAAACAGATTTTTTTATAACTAAATTTATTTGGAACTATCTTTGCTCAAAATATTATCAGCTAATTAAATGTTACACTGTATATTATTTATTTATTGCAAAAATCTAAATTATGACAGTAATTTTTCGTACAACTAAAACAAAACACAACTTCTAACTTGTAATTGACGGTAGAATGAATAATGAATTTCTAACTTTTCAATCAGTCTTTTAATCAGCAATAAAAATCTCGGTGTTCATTTTTCACGGCGAAAACAACTAAAGTCGTTTGATCACTGCACTATTCGCCGCGACTGCCGCTCGACTCCGTGGCTCGCGCTGTACAGATTCATGCATTTGTTTTGCTCACCGGCCGCACCGCAAGTCGCCCACGGGATTCGCTCGGTACCTTTCGTCGGTCGCTTCGCCGGTCGCGTGGGTTTCAGTCGCTAGACGCATTGCCGTTCACACTTCGCGAATATTCGCATCGGCGAAAGTCCCGTGGCCAGGCTGTTACGTACAAACTCCACCAAAAAATATAAATTATTTAGCACAGTTAAATCTGATGAATATGTTGTTAACTATAACAGTTGGGCTGAAAAGTTCGTAGGCTAACATAGAAAGAAGAAAAAAAAACATGTTTTGATTTTTTATTGAATTAGTATTCATTATAGTTGCCTTTGAGGGCGATTCAAAGATTATTACGGTCATACTATTCTTCGATATCATTTTTATAATACGATTTGTCTTAGCCTCAAAATAGGCCTGTTTCTATGGTCACCTACCTCTTTATTGGCACTGAATTTATTTCCAGCGAGCATTCTCTGAGAACAGAAAAAAATCGCTGGGGGCCAGATCTGGAAAACAGTTCACATGGAATCAAAACTTTTGTAACAACATAATAGTTCTAGGGGGTCGTTTTCCAGATGTCGTAATACCCTTTTAATTTTCACTAGGTGAATCAGTCGGTTGAATCGTACTCCTCCAACTATCGTACTGGAGCTTTATACAGAGTAAATACAAGAATTTATTTCTTAAATTTATAAAAAGTCAAAGGGTAAAACATCTGACATCATACTTCAAAGGCGTGGTACTAAAGTGCCCGTTCACATTGAACAGTGTCGTATTACATGAATTGGATGTTATTTTTCAGCACATTTATTACTTTTGGTGGTAAAAAATACCCGCAGCATAACCTTCAATAGTAACACACCAGGTTTGTGACATGTATGAAATAAAAATATTCGTGACTTTGAATTTAAACGAGCAACAGTCATATTGTTATCTAGTAATCGCTAACATGAAAAATTCGTTTTTATAAGCTTTTTGAAATGAGATTCCACTATGGTCTGCAAATGCACTTTCCAAGATACAGGGTGTCGAACATTTTTGAAAAATTCATTTTTTATTAACCTTGTAAATATCCCTAATCTGCTGGTATTGAAATTTGTCAGTATTATTTTCAGTGACAAGATATTTATTGAACCTCAATTAGATACAAATATTGAGTCCAGAGGCGGCTCGGTGCACAGTTTAGCCAACGTTATTGATCAAAAAGTGTACGCCACTGACATTTCTTGTAAAATTTAATTTTTTGTTGGGTGAAATATCTAATAGTGAAACTTTTCGTATCTCGCTATGTTTGACATAAAAATTAAGAACGGAAAACGGATAAAAACAAGCAGTGCGCTATGCATTGAAAAAAGCAACAACTAATGAGCCTTTTTCCTGAGAATAGCACAGGGAACGTGTCACGAGAGGCAGCACTAGTAGTAGGGACAAACATAAACTATTCACATGTAAAACAGTGTTATTTACGTAATATTAATTTATTATTCAAAAATATTAATCTGATATGAAAAATTATTTTGTGCTAGTATAATGCCAACAAAGCATTGCTGTTTTGCGAATTGTACGTCGGATAATCAATATCCGGCAGAAAACTTGTTTTTTATACCATTTATAAAACCTCATAATAATGAGGTTAGATGTAAGAAATGGATACATGCTTCGAGGATAGTGGAGTTAACAGTGCAAAAAATATATAAATATTCATATGTATGCTCTAAACATGAAATGAATAGTAAACTTTTCATAAATAATTATCATTGATTAGAATGAGATATAACCTCAATCGTTTATTAAATTATATTAATTTATTATATTTAATTAAATTTATTTCATTACCATCTATATTTGATTCATATTTCACTCGGAAATAAATCTGAAATTCATAATTATTTTTAATTTCTTTTATTACAGTTTGAATCTACCGCTACTCTTTTACTAGAGTCTGTATACTAACCTGTATATTAATTCACTTTTTTCCAGTTACTTTTAAATTACGGCATGCAAGCCAACGTTTCAATGATACAACATTGTTATTCTTCACAGTAGCAAATTTTAGTTTTGCTCCAGAAACATTTTCTTCTGTTAAAAAAATTCTTTTTTAATTGTTTATATGAGGATTTTATATAGGATGTTTATATGAGGATAAGGCAGTGTTTGTCCCTACAGAACCCTAATGGTGAGTGGTCTTTCAGGTCACATGGTAAGAGTACGCCTCTGCCAAACTCTGATTCGGTCCCCAACAGGGCAGGCATGTATGTGCTCGGTTGTTTCATTAGGCAAAAGTGCACTTATTCAAATTGAATAACTATTCAATGAAAGGCAGTTTGAAGTAGTCTCATAAAAACGGACAAAACTTTTGAAACAATCTAATATTTTATGGTCATTTACCAAAATGATTCAATATATATATATATATATATATATATATATATATATATATATATATATATATATATATATATATATATATATATATATATATTTAGATTTCAACTTTGTTAGACTATCTACTGATAATTTTTTCAAAATTCTAATCGGTTTCAAGTTCGCACAAGAAAGGGAACCTCGTACAACTACGTCGTGAGAACCATGCTGAGAGAAGAAATGAATTGATATTATTTTAAAAGGTTAGAAAAAGGGAAGCTGAAAATTATCAGATAGGTAGATACTAAATTTTAGTGATTACTGGCCATGGTTTCAAGAAGGCGTGCCGTAATATGTAGCAATTACGTCACACCTTACTAATTACTTTTGCCTCAATTAACGTGATGTAGTTGGTTATATTATATGAGTTAATTGAAAATCGATGGTCAAAGCAAACAACTGAAATTGTAATAAGCAGATTGCGGATTGATCTCAGATAATTATGAAAATGAAATTATTAGTATAACACACCCCTTTCAAAGTTCAAAACAATTTATGTCTCGTTTCCCATGAGACGTTCAGGTAGGAAACAAGAAACACTGATACGTATTTCAAGGCTCCAATTCATGGAAACACATAAAATTAACTGAAACTGATAATGGAGACCTCTGGTAGATAATGTAATGATAATGGAAATACTTATTTCTAACTTTTGTTTTTATACAGCTCCCACAAATCGCTAAACAGACTAATAACCTGCAAAATTTGAATGTTGGTGAACTGAAGAGCAACACTTCCTTGAAGTATCCATATTATTGATTTTATTCATTCATTGTGGACACATCAACAGATTTAAATATGAAAAACTGTTTATTATTTACGGTTTCGGGATCAACTGTTGAAATGTCTGTGTAAATATCTTCAATATTGGAAGCAATAACACAGATCTCTGAAGATGCGAAGGCCAGTCGCGATGAAACGTCAGAAATAAATTCCGATAGACGACGGCCTGAAAACAAGAAACGACCAACAGTTTCGAGAAATTGCCGTCTAAATCTGTATGTAGGTCTTCAAAATTGAAAATAAATATTTATACTGATAAATTTTGAAATGCATACGTATCTAATTTTCCTGAAGATGAATATGAAGATGTTGAGAATTAAAACTTTCTATGTTTTTCACCACTTTTATTTGTAACTAACGTTACTCTGCAGTTTCGTCACATATACATACATACATTAAATTATAATTAAATTAATTTAATGTATAAGTTTGAAAATGTCCTTAAAGGACGAAACTGCAGTAACGTTAGTTACAAATAAAAGTGGTAAAAACATAGAAAGTTTCAATTACCTTTTCTTCATTATGATTTCCTACCACGTAGTAATGGCTACATCCAGCAATTTATTGAATAGTCAGCAGTTTTGTTTATTGTTTTTGGCACATTTCATTCTTCATATTTTGACGTATCTGGTGGATGTGTATCCCATTATTAAAAATAAATATGAACCTTTCTGCTCATACAAGAGTTTTGGAGAAAACTGGAGAGAAACAGCAATCGATAAATTTCATATACAACGTTCTTAAGTGTACCTATGTTTTCTCATAAACATAACGAATAACGCCCACTATAAAATTCGACAATTCATATATTTGTAATGATCAAAGAATACATGTACAATTCTTCTGGGCAAATAACAACATTCGATTTCTAATTAAAAAACAAAAAATTTCAAAATAAATAACTTTTGTGAACATTATGTTTTCTTTGTAAATTCGAACAGTTTCTTATTTCAATCTGAAATTAATTCTGTTGTAAATGATTCAAATATTGAGACAAATTCACCTGGCAATTGTTTTTAATTTTTTTTTTCATTTATTTATTTATTTACAGTCGCATCGACCACTAGGGTCATTAGCGACTTGTCGATATATTACATGGAAAAAAAAATTTAGAGAGTATGTAACAAATTGGTATTTCTGAGGAAAGCTAATAGATTATTAATATCACATTCATCTCCTAATATGTCCTTTATTGATGGTGGGAAGCCATAAGTTTGTCTTTCATTGTGATATAGCACGCACTCGGTGAGAATATGTTTAACACTTTGAGGACTATCACACACTTCACATACTGGGGGATTTTCTTCAGATAGTAGGTATCCATGGGTGAGACGAGTGTGGCCATTGGGGTTGTTTTTCCAAGGAGATACTAACTGTTTTATCTCATGAAGTTTTGCTGACGAACTATTCCATTGTGATTGCCAACTATTGATGATCGTTTGCTTGTATAGAGATTTCAGATCCGTGTGAACAGCAAGTAACACTGTATCTGTTAGCGGGTTAGTAACTGCTTCTTTCGCTAGTTTGTCAGCTCTTTCATTTCCAACTATACCCATATGTGAACGGACCCACATAAACCGGATGCAAATATGTTTTTGATGTAGTAGGTGGAGAGACTGTTTTATGCGAAGCAAGATGGGATGATTGGTGTATAGTTGTGTAATTGTTTCGAGAGCGTTCAGTGAATCTGTGACAATCAGAAATTTTGGGATGTTCTTTTCCTCCATATACTTTAGTGCTCTCCAAATAGCGTATATTTCACCTGTAAGTATTGTGTTTTCTTTCGATAATTTAAATGAACAGCTGAAATCAGAGCTGGTGAAAGCTGCCCCTACTCCATCTTCCATTTTAGATGCATCAGTGTATACTGGAAAGAAGTCTTCGTATTGCTCCAGAAGATGGTTGAATGCTATATTGAACATCCTGTGATTTGTATTCTTTTTCTCAAATTGTAGCAGTCCATATTCAATGTTGGCTCGGGAGATTATCCAGGGAGGAGTATTGGGTGTATTAGGAGTTGAGAAAATGCTTGGTTGTTTTAGTTGGAGACTCGAAAGATACTGGTTATATCTTTGGTAAAAAGGAGGGTCTGCTCTGATTTTTTTGCAAAAATGTTTTTAAATCTCTGTGCTATTACATTGTGGTGTACCGGATTATCTGGATTGGATATGATGGATGCTGCGTAGCTGAGTGTCATAAGCTTCCTTCTGTTAGCTAATGATGGTTCACTTGCTTCACAGTATGAGCTTTCCGTTGGACTTGTGCAAAAAGCTCCGAGGATAATTCTGATGGCGTTGTTGTGAATGGTATCCAGTTGTTTTAATATGGATTTTTTGGCAGAGTTGTATACTATTGCCCCATAGTCCAATTTAGACCTGATCAGTGATCTATAAATTAACATTAACATCGATGAGTCTGAACCCCAGGTTCGAGAGGCAACTGTTTTCAAGAGGTTGAGTCCATTCTGACAAGTCATTTTTAAATATTGGACGTGGAGTTTCCAGTTTAATTTTTGATCAAATATCAGTCCTAAGATTTTAATAATTTTTTGATATACAAAAAACCGAAATAAAACGTTTCCAAAATTACTGTGCGATAGCTTTAATATCTATATATCAGGGTTGATTTCAATTAATCAATATGATTATCTACAATTTCGAAATTGTTCTTCAAATTATAACTTAACCACGACTGAATATTTCTACCTGCCAAATTTCTACATGATAAATTCATCACCTAAACTTTTTACCCATCTATTACCATAAAGTCAATAAAGAGGAACAATGCAAGTCTATTTGATTATTGAGCAATAATGCCGGATTTTTACATCTAGTGATCTCTAAGCATTCCACAAGGTTGAGATTTGATTGAACTCGTGTCCCTCTATCAATGTTGAATTGGTCTTTTCATTCTAAAAACGACTTCTATTCTCTTTTACTCTTTTGGAAAAAGTTCTTCCGGATTGTCCGATATAAAACTGTGTACAAGAACTACAAGTCAACTTGTATACTCTCCATCTATCCGACACTGGAGTTTTATCTTTATCATTTTGAATGAATTTACTCAAATTATTATTGTTTTGTAGGCTACTGTTGAAAACGGGAGATATTATTGTATTTTTTAATATAAAAAGAATACTGTATGAAGGCTATTTTTCGGGATTTCTGGCGATGATAATCCTCACAGCACCAGCTCGGGTATTACGACCGTTATCACATCACCTTCGAAAATGTCTACCGCAGAAGTAGACGAAACGTCAGACATAAAAACCTGCAGACCACGGCGGGAAAACCCGGAAAATAGCCTTCATACAGTTATCTCCTGCCACGACAGTTTATATTCTTCGGTAGAAAAAATATTTGGACCGTTTTCTTCAAGTTTATAAGCTAGTCATATTTCTTAAAACCGTTTTTGAAATGAAGGGGCTCCGTTATTATTGACAAATATCCGTCATAAAAAGAAATTACTCCTATACAATAATATATTTATGATAACAAAAATTAGGTGGTGGATATTTTATTTTATTTGCACATCTGTCCGATTGGAAAGATAATATTGATTAGGTCCAATACATATTTTCAAATACCAATTAGATTTATTCAGAAAGTTCAAATAAAAAATCCAAGATGTATGACACAATTCTGTATTGTAGACTTTCTCAGAATCAAAAGCTAGTATCGTTTTTGTTCCAACGGTTTACAGATACCTGGTTTCCAAAAAATAAATTATGTTGGCAGGATAGTCATAGTATTATTATTATAAATTAGTTCGCCTGAAGAAAATAGTAAACTATGCAAGTGATTCTCTCCATGAGGTTCTCCAAATTAGTTGGTGAATATTTTATTTTATTTGCACATCTGTCCGATTGGAAAGATAATATCAATTGGTTCCAATACATACTTTCAAATACCAATGAGATTTATTCAGAAAGTTCAAATAAAAAATTCAGGATGTATGACACAATTCTGTATTGTAGGCTTTCTCAGAATCAAAAGCTAGTATCGTTTTTGTTTCAACGGTTTAGAGATACCTGGTATCCAAAAAATAAATTATGTTGGCAGGATAGTCATAGTATTATTATTATAAATTAGTTCGCCTGAAGAAAATAGTAAACTATGCAAATGATTTTCTCCAAGAGGTTCTCCAAAACTCTGGTTCCAGCTAGTTGCCTTGCACTGAAAGCTGCAGAGGAGTAAGAAATATAAATCTCGTTCGATGGTCGTAATGGAAGCTTATGGTTTGATACTTTCGTCTATTTCAAGGATGACGTCTCCGTCACAGAATATCTTTCGGGAGAAACGGGGTTTCTGTGACCTTTATTCTGTGTTAGATGTGTTTAATGTTATTTTTAGCGGTAAATTCAAATTACTCCAAGTTTATCGACTATATGATATAATTTTATGCAAAAAATGATTACTAGGTCTTCTAGGCAGGTTGTTAGGTCAACATTTTAACAAAATAAGCTTTATGTTACCACGTTCCCTGAATTAGTGAAAATTTTTAGGTTGGTAGTAATCTGGTCATGTTGAGTTATATCTTGTGAAAGGTTTTCTTTTTCTAACACACTTATTTCTTCACAGGTTTTTTCTTTAAGGGTAGTTGAGTAAACAAAATTGATTCGTGTAGCTTAACACCACTGATAAGATCTATAACAGATTGAAACAGCGCTGGTATTGAATCACGAATGGTTTGTTTTTGAGACCTGGTTTTATAAATTCTCCATTTTTCATTATTTGTTCGTAATTCAATTTCTATTTTGCAGAAAACAAATCTCACTAACTTACCTCACATAATGCAACCCCAGTCTCCAACTTCTCCATGAAGTTTTCGACTGCAATGTTCAAATGAGGGTACATGGTTTGCAACCACTCGGCCAAATCTTCTTTCATGGCATAGAGATATTCTTCACTAGACTTGAAGGGCCGAAAAGGCCTGGCCTCCAAAAGAACAGACGAAGACATCGTTTCTGGGTTGATTCAAAGCGTCAGAGGAATTAGCCGAATGATTATGATTTTGACATTTTGGAATACGGCGGTGTTTCTATTCGCAACCTGAAAAAACATTGATCAGTTGAGAAATGATGATGAATAACATATGAGTAATATAATTAGCAGGTATCAAAGATGCAGTTGATATTCTCGGCCTTTCTCAAGATCGCACGTTAGAAGGTTGGGTTAGGTTAGGTCCAAAGTGAGTGGGTCTATTCGACTCTCCACCGCAACCCGCAAGGGTTTATTTTGGCTCACACCTATTCACACTCGACTAAATAAACCCAGCTTCTTAACTAAGCCGATTAGTTTGTATGGTAAGTGATCTTTCAGATCAGACGGTAAAAGTACGGCTCTGCCGAACTCTAAAAACCTGATTCGGTCCCCAGCGGGGCAGGCATAAAGTATATGCTCTGCTGTTAGATAATTTTCCGAACAGAGGCTGCACACACTGTCTTTCGACAGTCCGAGTCTCTGCATGAGATGATTCAAATGACATTGACCTGTAAGAAGGCCTGTTAAACATCGTAGTCCAACAACTGTTCGAAATTCGAAGGGTGAATAAACGCTTTGGAGTGAGCCAATCGTGGAAGATTCTGCCAGAAGTCCATGAATCTTCTTGCCATCCATGTGTTCAATCTTTGTTTTGCAAAGCATGAAGCGATGCCAATGACAGGTTCTGGTCCAATGAAGCTGCTTGCAGCACCCCCCTTTGCAAGGGAGTCAGCAGCCTAATTGCCTTCCAGCTCTGTATGGACAGTATGAAATACAGCTTGAAATACAGTCGCATAGGTTTCTAGGCAGGTTGATGTCTCTGTCCTGGGTCTGCGACTGAAAACACCTGCCCTAGAACCGAAAGGTGTTCACACAAGTTAGAAGAGCCAGGGGTTGAAGGGGATAATCATGCCTTAAATTTCGAATACTGAAGTATCCAATATTATGTTTCTTCATAGAATACAACTACCTGAAGAGCGATTTTGACTTTAATACTTGAAATACTGGTTAGTTTTTATGTTTGTCGTGTATACGTTCTATAAAATCTTCTGCGATATACATAAGTCTCGATAAAACTCAATTTGAAAAAAGTATTCCCACACTGTTTATTGTCACAAAATTGACATTCTCATGTTGAATTCTTTCAAAATTGGAAATCCGAAAAAACAAATCCTCGAATAGCACTGGCATGTAACTGTTTTATCCCTTATTAGGGATAAAACCCTTGATGAAGCTAATAAACATTAGCGAAAGCCCGGACAGCTGAACAGAGTATTATTCATTTTCTTAACAGACCGAATCCCCGAAAAACCACCTAATATAAAAATACCGGTTGAAGATGGCCTTCCCCTTTTAAATTTAGTCATAGACACTCAAAAGCACGCACACACAAAAGCATATATATATATATATATATATATATATGAAATCTAGAAAGGTTAATGCAGTCAAGCTGCTGGAAAATAATTCCATGAAAATCAAAAAATAAATAGATAAGTACTCTTTGATCATTCCCATATTGATTTCAATTTAAGAGCCACCGGTATACAGCTGTTTCAGCCTATTGGGCATCGTCAGTACCGGGCAGGCGGTCCTCGATTGAAGACAAAATGAGAAAAAACCAAGAAAGTACTTGATAAAAATAGCTGCGTAAACGCAAGCGAAACATTGGGTGTCACACCAATAGGTGGTTCCACTTATGTTTCGCTTGCGTTTACGCAGCTATTTTTATCAAGTACTTTCTTGGTTTTTTCTCATTTTGTCTTCAATCGAGGACCGCCTGCCCGGTACTGACGATGCCCAATAGGCTGAAACAGCTGTATACCGGTGGCTCTTAAATTGAAATCAATATGGGAATGATCAAAGAGTACTTATCTATTTATTTTTTATATATATATATATATATATATATATATATATATATATATATATATATATATATAGTGGACACAACACTCCAAAAGTGAGGCAAACCGCGGACACGTGTTTCTGGCTATTGGCCTCATCAGCGCGGTGCAGCCAAGTGTAAAGATGGGCAACACTTGTTTGCCGAAAGCAGGAAACAACACATATGCACGGAGTCAACAACAGGAGCCAACCGCACATTTGTGGTTCCAGTTATAAGATCTAGAATTCCCAGGCTACATCTAACATGACCACGTAGGGGTCTGTAGTCTGTAGCCTGGGAATTCTAGGTCTTCTAACTGGAACCACAAATGTGCGGGTGGCTCCTGTTATTGACTCCGTGCATATGTGTTGTTTCCTGCTTTCGGCAAACAAGTGTTGCCCATCTTTACACTTGGCTGCACCGCGTTGATGAGGCCAATAGCCAGAAACACGTGTCCGCGGTTTGCCCCACTTTTGGAGTGTTGTGTCGACTAATTGTTTCATTTTTGATTTTTATATCATATCCACTCGATAAAATGAATTTTTGTATTTATATCCTGGACCCGGATGTCACGCAGGTAGCTATAGCTGTCTACGTGGTCATGTTAGATGTAGCCTGGGAATTCTAGGTCTTCTAACTGGAACCACAAATGTTCGGTTGGCTCCTGTTGTTGACTCCGTGCATATGTGTTGTTTCCTGCTTTCAACAAACAAGTGTTGTCCATCTTTACACTTGGCTGCACCGCGCTGATGAGGCCAATAGCCAGAAACACGTGTCCGCGGTTTGCCGCACTTTTGGAGTGTTGTGTCGACTAATTGTTTCATATTTTATTTTTATATCATATCCACTCGATAAAATATATCTTTGTATATATATATATATATATATATATATATATATATATATATATATATATATATATGCTTTCGAAAAAAAATTATTATATACACCCCACTGTTACGGTATAAAGGTTAACAACCTGTCCTTTAATCTTATCACAACGACCTTCAAAGATAACAAATATACGATATCAGGTATCTTTAATTGCATCAATTAGTTCACTGAAAAATTAATAACTGTTTTTATGGAACATTGAAAAATTATTTTGTAAAGGTGCAAAAATCAAACTTGTTTGATGCAAAATATCGTTGTTTTTGTTCTGGCACTTTATTCCAGTTGTATTTTATTCCATCAAGATTCTATAGTACCTACGTATTCTTCCTTCACGTAGCTATTTGAAAATTTATCAATAACATTAGAATTTCTAACATCAACAAAATATATCTTGAGAAAAAAAAGGTTTTTGAAAATTTAACAAAATAGGGCATATACTATCATCAGTTAAATCAATAAAACGTATACAGCCAAGGCAAACTTACTTTCAACAAGTTATGAAATACTCAACATAAATTAATATTTCCAAAACAAAATGAGGCTTGCTCCCAACAAACCATAATTTTCATGAGCCTCTTGACAACAGCAAACAAAAATATTGTACGTTAATATTATCAAAAGGTGTTTTTCAGATAACTATATACATTGTAAGTGATGTTTGCCAGAAATTAAAAAAATTCTTAGAAGGTGATAACAAAAACGTACTAATTTTCAAAACAAACTATATTTATTCATTTCAGAAAATTGAATCAGTTTCATTTTATAGAATCAATTTTTGCGGACGTGGGTGATTGTATTAGTCACTCCTTCATCATAGGAAATCCCAGATATATGAGATATAAAATGAAAGCACAAGCGCGCTTAGAATATGTTTCACGCTCTTTGTCGGACTGCCACGGTTGAATCTATTTAGCCGGATTCTTGTATAAAATATATAGAGAAGATGAAACCACGTATGTTTTTCTGCAAATGAAAGATATACTATATTTCATTTTCAACAGATTTTTTTTAGAAATGATGACGGAAATATCAGTATCATTATTACAAAATTTGAACGATTACCAGACGTTCTAAATAACTTTTCATTTTTAGATTTCATAGAATTTTCACATTTGAAATCACTATATAATGACTTATATATTTTGGCTGAAATCGAATTTACTTTCATTGCTTTAATTCCTTTGTTTGACCAACACGTTGATTTTTTATTTAAAAAATAACGTACTTATTCATCTATAAGGATAGATTAGATATGAACTCATATAATTTTTTTGAAAGAAAAGTTTTGGCTTTCTACTTCTCCATCTTTATACTAAAAAAAATGTGGGAATCTTCCAAAGAAGGGAAGAAAGAAATTGATTTCAAAATAAACTGTATACAAATATGTGCAGTTCATGTAAAGATCACAATATAAGAAGAAACAAAGATCAGCAGGAGACCTTCTATCGTATGTCACCCATATTTGGAATAACGCAATCGAAGAACATAGAGAATCAAGAGCTGTTATGCTTGATATTTCTAAGGTCTTTGACCGTGAGTGGCATGAGGGTTTGCTGGCCAAACTTTGATGCTGTGCCTTGTCGGATCATTTTTGTGTATGGCTCTTCAGCTTCCTGTAAGAACGTTCCCTGCAAGTAGCCGTCGATGGATATGTCTCGAATACTTTCATCATCAACGCTGGTAATCACCAGGGATCCATATTGTCCCCAGGAGTAGGTTGTATATCTTAATGAGGATCTAGAAGTGATTTCGAATTGGGGTGAAAGTAACCAGGTTCAATTCAATGCCACAAAAACCAAGACATCGGTTTTCTCCAAGAAGATAAATGTTTCCTAACCGGTTATAATTAATAATGTCAGGTCAGACAATTCCACTTTCTGCTTCGATAAGTTTGTTGGGGGTTGAAATGGACACCAATATGTCTTCGTACAATCATGTCGCTGGAATTGTAAAGGCTGCTTCTCATAATCTTGGAACAATGTTCCGAACCAGAAAACTATACACACCTCAGTAACTTTTGATGCTTTATAAAGCTCAGATAAGTATTGAAGTATTGTTCTCATGTATGGAGCTCTGCCCCCAAACATACCCTGAAGTTAGATTAGGGGGTCGAGGAGTCAGGCACTAGGTCACTGACTCCAGGGGAATAGCCGAGGAGGTCAGACCAGCCTCTCGAGGACGCTTATCCCAAGACCGTTGTGCGCTATGAAGAATAGCACCAAGACCGTTGTGCGCTAAGAAGAATAGCACCCTGCACGAGGTGGCCCTGCATAGCAGTGTACTCTCAATGCTCTGGCAGAGAGAGGGGCTGGGAACCGAACACAACGGATCTAAACAAGGCAAGTTGACAAAATCCCCCAATCCACGGTGTGAGTTACCGTGCTGAGGACCGAATGGCAGCAGGGTAAGCTGTCGAAAAAACGGTACCTCTGAGACACCAGGTCGCATCTCAGAGTATCAAGACCTTACCGCGGCATGCGGGGCTCTGTCGCGGTGGACTAAGTTTCCCTAGCTACTCGTGGGATTCATATGGATTCAAAAAAAATTAAAAAGTACTCAGAGGGCTGAAGCCACAAGTACTGCACGGGGTAGAAATTCCAATTGCACAAGAGGCAAAATACTTGGGAGTCATTTTTGACCATAAGTTGACAAGGAATCAACACCTATAACTCTAGCATACATGGCGGCACACACAATAGACCTGCAAAGGTCGCAGTGTAGTGGCTGTCCAGCACAAAAGCCCCATATTAATCTAATCTACCCTGAAGTTGCTGGATTCCATCCAAAAGAGCTATCCGCCTGATTGGAACGCAAACATCACGTGCAACCTTGATAGCTTGGAACACCAAAGGAAATTTGGAGATTTGTCTGTCTTCTATAGATACTTTCACGGGAAGTGTTCAAGTGACTTGGTACATATGATTCCACCAAGAGCGGTACATATCAGAAATACGCGACGGACTGTGGCTGCTCATCGTTTTGAGTTTCAACTCAGTACATCTAGAACTTTACTGTTTAAGAACTCTTTCATCTGGAGAACTGCGTTTATGTGGAATAAACTTCCAAATGTATTTGATCTCCAGCGATCAAAAATCTTGTTTGAATTGAAAGCGGTGTATTTTTAGGAAAGATTAATTTGTGGGAGAGGTTTTGCTTGAAATCTTTTCGCTGGATATTTTTCAAATATTTGACGCATATTAGATGTGCTGAACATTTCTTAGGTTAACGCACAGATGGCGCTACTAGTATTGAATCTATATGTTTTTCAGGTAACCCTAACTTTCAAAAGACGAAAAGGCGATACAAAATACTATTGAAGCCAAGGCTTTGGCTTGGCCAGGAAAATCAACAGTTTGAACAGGGCGAAATAAACATCAGGATGATGCACGCAATGGACGCCCCAAAGAGGTTGTTACCGACGAAAACATCAAAAAAGTCCACCAAATAATTTTGGATGACCGCAATCTGGAGTTGAATAAGTTAGCCGAGGCTCTAAAGAGGTTAAAGAAATGTGTTGTACATATCGTGCATGAATATTTGGGTATGCGAAAGCCTTGTTCAAAGCAGGTGCCGCGCGCCTTCACAATCGACCAAAAACAACAACGTATTGATGATTCCGAGCAAAGCCGTGCCCAGGGGGGTCCGACCCCCTTGGGCACTCTACCAGTAACCACGTGCACCGCGGAAACAGTATGCAAAGTCCTGCAGTCACTCCTTTGTAACTTAATAACAGCTGTCGACCATGTTGGGATCGTAATATCGCACTTTCAAGATAGTTGAAGCAATATTGAAAACGAGTTTTCAAATTCATTTACAGGAGCAAAAGATTTGTTAGCCGAAGTCAATGAATAGATCAAGCTTCCACGGTTGACATCAGTACAGAAGCATGGCGCTAATCTAAATAGTAATAACCCTGAACAGTATCAGAAGACTTAACTACCCAGCTCAAAATAAGATTTACTGACAACAATAAAGTGATACCATACCACAAAGATCTGGCTAAGTGAGTTTGTCACATTGCTTGGATTCTTTCACAAAAGAGGAAACTCTGGATGGAGATGAAAAACCAATGTGTTCGAGGTGCAAGCAAAGGAGAAAATGTACAAAGTCCTTATCAATCTATAAGTTTTCCCGTATTTCAGTAATTCATTTGAAAATATTCTCTCCGACGGAAAGGTTCAGAGGCACATTGAATGTTTCCATTGACTTTTCTTCAGATGGATTAGATATGAGCAGTTATGCAGCAGACAATGTACTATGTTGCTGTATCGCTGCTGTTTCAATATTTTGACAGAATCAGAATCAACGAACTTAGGCGTGCGCAGCGTCATAGAACAGTGCTTAAAAAAAAAGTGTTCTACAGCGCCATCTAGTGGTGAGTTACAGAAAAATTGATAGTCTAAAAACCTACTCTATGAAAAATTACTTATACATGTCAAGTTTCATCACGATCGATTGAGCGATGTAGAAGTTTATCACTTACCAACCAACCAACCAACCAACCAACAAACATCCATTTTTATATATTAGATATATGCACTTTCAAATTACAGTGGGACTACCTACAACGGACATTACACAGCATATTGCAGACACCCATATAGTGGCACGTGGGATGAATACAACGACTGACACGTGTTCCCAATTTCGCCAAAATCACTTGTGAGCAATGAGGCATATGCCCTCATTCATGAACTGTAGCAAACGAAGCAGCACCTTTGATGTGATTTTTTTTCTTCTTTCCTTTTTTTATAATCTTAGTTCTTTGAATTGATTTGTATTTTTTGATAATTGGTTAGTCGCAGTTTGAACAAAATATAACCATAAAGTGATTGCTGCTATGTACACTCTTATACCAACAGTCTGTTCCGAGAAGGAAACGCTATTCCCAAGAGAGGACCTAGTGATGTACGAGGACCCGTTGGAACTAGATGAGGCACAAGGTGAATTTTTACTATGGAAATTGTTGTGGCAGGGCAAAATCTCTTCGAACCGGTATTCTTGCCCCATTAAAGCTGTCGGAGAGTGCAACAGGCAATTGTATTTTATACAATTGGCTGTTACACAACATTTATATGTTCAACAACATTTACATGTTGTTGAACATCTTGGCAACTCTACCAGTAACCACGTGCACCCTGGAAAAGTCATATTCCACACTTAGGCTCCTAAAAACCTACCTACGGAATTCTTATGGGCAAAAGAGGCTAACCGGGTTGGCCCTAATTGCAATTCACAGATATGCCATCATCCCAACTGATGATGTTATAACAGAATTTGCCCATAAAAAGTCTGGAAGGCTTGATTTTGCATTGCCAGGAACTAAATGCATTTCAACAAAGAATGTAGTGATTTGTTAAAGTCAGATACAAATTTTCAAAACTGAATTACCGCGTTAACGAATGGAACTTTGCGAGCTTTTTCCGACGAACGGTTTTCAAAATCTAGCTGACCCGTCAGAATTTGGAATTGTTTTTATCATTTTTCACTGTGGGGGACCCTCTCCTGTGGAGTGATGACTGGACTAATGCTTCGCGAAAGCATATTATAGCTTGAAAGAATATCTTGAAGACAGATTTCAACTACCAGAACCTTTGAGGTTAAATGGACTGATTTATTTTATTTATACATGTAAATCAATTCTTGACTGCTTTGTAGAATCTTATGTCCTGTCTACATGTAAGCGTTAGGCCCTGTATTGTTCCATTGTTACGTTAATTAATTCACTGTAAATTGACTGATTTATTTTATTTATTCATGCTTTGTCAATAAAAATTTGTTTTCTTCGACAATAAAGTACATTTTTAATTGAATTGAATTGAAAAACCTAACCACTTGAAAGATCCTTGATGGAGTATAAAGAATGGAGAAATATCGTTGAAGAAAATGATATTATTTTGAATTTGGGAAAGACAGCTTTGAAACATATCAATAAATGTTTTTGGAGGTTTTTGTGAATGTGTAATTCTGAAAATGGGAAATTAGTCGAAATAGATATTCACACCTAGGGATTTGAGTACGAGTGGGATGAAAGTATAGGAATACGAACAAGTTATATTGTCGATCATCAGGTCTTTGTTTGAAGGTGATTGACAATGTTTCATGATGGATTTCATTAGTTCGGACTTCCATTGTCTTATATTATATAAAATGATTTGAAAACCAATAAAAAAGGAAAATTTAAAAAGAATAGCTGAAAATAACAATTATATTCAGTAAAAAACCTGAAATGTCCCATAAATAGTCATCTCTCGGAGAAATTAGTCTAGTCATCACCCGAAAATGATTGTGGATACTAACAATCGAAACTTCGTGAAGTAACTTGGCTTAGAATCTCTAAATTTTCCAATTTTTTCTTTTACTTTTGTTTAATTGTTTTATCATTTTCAAATCATTTTATATAATATTAGACAATGGAAGTCCAAACTAATGAAATTGTACATAAATTACGTTTCAACGTCTGTTCTTCTTCGCTTTTGCGCCACCAAAACGATCCTTTGTTTGATCGGATCGTCCGAAAATTAAACAAATTGAGCATCGAAGATATTTCGCCAAACGACTACCATCTTTTCAATCATTTCGATAACTTTCTCACCGGTAGAACCTTAGCCAACCAGAACCAGACCAAAACGGCCTTCGTCGACTTCGTCAAATCCCAAAAACAACCTTTTCATGCTGAGGGAATTATGTTAGCAAAAGTGCGCTGATTAGAATGGCGCTTATTTCGATTAAATTAAATAAGTATTCACTAAGATATTAGAGTCTGAAGTAGACTCATTAAAGCGTACAAAACTTTCTAAAGAACCTATTAAATTTCTTGTGTGTTGAAATAAGATGTGGAGTTTGTCCCATGGAATATTTTATACACCGAGAATGCGAAACAATGGCGATATTATCTATTAATATTTTATACCTACTCGTATTCCCCACTCGCTTTTTATGGACTTTTCTAGGGAACTATCGTAAGGTGTCGTTGAATATCGGATATACTTTCAAAACTTAAATAATTGAATCATTTCCTAAATATTTTTCGTGGTTATGATGTTTAGTTACATATTACAAGAGCTTAAAATTATTTCCCATCGAAAATAAGGATCTGCATAATTGTCGTCCATAAAACATTTTTGTTGACTCATTGAATCATTTGTTCAGAAAAAGATTGAGAATATTCCGTTACTTGCCTTGGCACACCTAGACGACAATTTTGAGCTTGGTATTTTCTTACCCAACTATTGAATCATGTTTATAGAATTAAGATTACAGAGATGTCATTTCGAATTTTATTGCCATTATTAATGACAGGCAGGGATTTTTGCACGGTTACAAATATCATCAATAATCACAACGCTAAAACCTGAAATCGCCTAAGGTTCATAATGACCAATACCGTCAACACCTTGTCGGTTGAAAGAGAAAGGATTATCCAACACCTCAGGTGTTAATTTTATAGACAAATGGGAAATATAATAAGGGTTCACTATGTTCATGATTAAGAAGTGTTCTTTGACGTCTACTCATATTCCTGATCCTGATCTAAAAGGTTGAATTTAATAAGTCAATGGAGTGAGAGATCGTGTTATAAAATAGACGCAACGATTGAGTCGCCGCCAAATGAAATTGTTGATGCCCGTAGCAAAACTAAATTATGGGCGATATGAGAAATTGTATACTGTCAGATATAGCTTTGATCCAGAAAAAATTCACATCACACGTCGGTGAGCTGTGCTTTTTTGTCTTTTCAGCAACACTGTCTAAACCTCAATCCTAGTAAATCAACTTTAATAATTTTTGGAAAAGCCAAAGACCGTGGAAGGGCCATAGATAATATCGATTCGTATATTGAGGGACATTCTGTGGAATTGACTAACAAAATGAAATGTTTAGGACATATAAACTACAACCTCAGATTTGTTCATCAAGTCAATACTCTCATTCAAAGGTCGTACGGTACTCTGAAACATCTGTATTCAAAAGTTCAGCAGTAAGACGTTTTTCTGAATACCTTGAAACTGAGAGAAAGTTCATTCAAAGACATATTCCCATACTTTTTAAGGAATAATATCTAACCTATCTGGCTAAAATTTTATCACCCAAATTCCCGTCGAAAAAGAAAAAATATCTCTACATACAAAAACCCTCCAAAGAGTATGATAAAGTGGAAAAATATGTAATTTCTCAGAATAGATAAGTTTCACAATTTTTTTTTAATATATCACAAAAAGACAGGTCTTAAAAAGAAATAAAAAATGAGAATTCCATGATCGGTAGAAATGGGAAAAAGAGAATTCAGCAAACTAATGAACCATCAAAAAAGCACCATGAAAAGGGAAGATGTAATTATAGATTCATAAAAGCTCGGGGATAGATGGTTGAAATACCTAAAAAGGAATTATAAAAAATTACAAAAAAATCAGCAGATGAGGAACAACCACAAACGGACCAAGAGAAAAAGTTCAAATAAGTAGTGGGGATGAAAACAAACTGAAAGACACAAAAAAATGTATAGAACAGGAATGGGGGAAGATAGTGCAGATTAGCCAAATCACACAATCAACTGTAGACTTTAAAGAAAATTGCCGACTGATTATCCGTATCCTCAAAAACGTAACCACCTCGCCATTAGTGAAGAATCCTCTACGGGGTGGCCAAAAGAAAACGAAACAGCATCATCATTTCAAGAGAAGGCAAAGACCGGTTGATTTTTTATTGAAGAAGGATACTTTTTTCCGGTGTTGTTGACTACGCTGCTTCCATCTCCGAAAACGTCATGGGTGATCGAGTGAACTAAATTGACAAATTTAAATTTATATATATATATATATATATATATATATATATATATATATATATATATATATATATATATATATATATATATATATATATATATATATATATATATGTGTGTGTGTGTGTGTGTGTGTGTGTGTGTGTTTACTCACTGCTCATATAAGGGTGTTCCTTAAACACATGCTAATATTTAAGGAGGTAATTCTTAGACCCATTTTAAGGAAAAAACGTCCTATGGACGTATGTCCTAAACGCCTTAACTTTTGAGATACAGGGTGGCAAAGTTTTCAAAAATAATCAGTTTTTTAATAATAACTGAGATAATTTTGTAGACAATTTTGAGGCATGGAACATATGTACCAAATATGCCAAAGATGTCTACAAAATTATCTCAGTTATTATTAAAAAACTGATTATTTTTGAAAACTTTGCCATCCTGTATCTCAAAAGTTAAGGCGTTTAGGACATACGTCCATAGGAAGTTTTTTTCTTAAAATGGGTCTAAGAATTACCTCCTTAAATATTAGCATGTGTTTAAGGAACACCCTGTATATCCAACTCTCTTGCAACTTCCCTCTTATTAACCTACATGAGGATTTTCAACTGTTGCATCACCGCTAAAAACTTGGTTATTTGAATTTTACACATGAATTTTGAGGTTATGTGAAAAAATTGTGAATACAAAAGTTGTAGATCTTTTTATTACCTACAACTTTGTCATTTAACTTTTTTCCATAAGACTTGCAGCTTTGCCCTTAAAAACTCAGCCCCTCCTACTTTCCGAACTCAGATCACCCGTAATTTATTTTTCCTTTCATTTTTATCATATTCCCCTCTTTTTGTAATGGGTTTCATCTTACTGTAATTTTTTTCACTTTATTCCATTTTTAAGGCTGTAGCCCTGGTCTATTTTGCTATACGATAGCTTTGAGCATAGACACGCCTGCAGAAGATATTTTATAGCGATACACGTGTTGCATTTTCGCTAAACTGTTCAGAGAATATCTCACAATAAAGTGTTTCTTGGAGTAGATTCCATAATATTTCTTTTTTCGAATAATGGTGCTATTGAATAATATTCCCGAAATCTTTTTCCAAATGAAAATGAAATATTTAGGGTGATCCTCGAAACAAATTCATCTTCAACATTTTTTTCAACGCAAACGAAAGCCAGTTCATCGATTAATCAGCAAATCTTTTTATAGTGCTGCAATAACCGTATATTGTTTAGTATTCATTGACAATTTTCTGATGAAGATCTCTCAAATTGGAATCTCCCATAAAACAATCAGAAGTATGAGTCACCTTAATAAGAATCAAAACCAATGATCATGAACCCGTCTATTTAAAACGCACGTCTAGCCAAGAAACCGCATGGCGTAATTTTATGAATAGTTAGTCAGAATTTGAATAAAAAGTATACCAACGTTGATTCACTTCAGTCGTAACGTTATACTGAAAACTCGTGATTAAAAATATAATTCAGTATTTCGAATTAATCTTGAGAGTTATTCAGTCTGATTCACAAGTGTCATTTTCGTGGCCGCAAATTATGTATCATTAGATCGGGGCTGAAGCCTTCAAAAATGATAAAAAGTGAAAAAAGTAATAATAAGATGAAACCCGTTAGTACAGGAGGAGAATATGATAAAAATGAGAAGAAGAACGACATTCTCGAGCCTAGCTAATTTTTCTATTTTGAAGGAAATAATTCAAGGATAACAAAAAATATATAATCTGAAGATGAAGATGATGATTCATTATTCAATTAATTGATGGATGTAGTCGTTACTACGTGGTAGAAAATCATAATGAAGAAAAGAGAAATTGAACTTTCTATGTTTTTTACCACTTTTATTTGTAATTAACGTTACTGCAGTTTCGTCCTATAAGGACATTTTCAAACTTATGCAATATATAAGTTACAATATTATACAATATACAATATATAAGTTTGAAAATGTCCTTATAGGACGAAACTGCAGTAACGTTAGTTACAAATAAAAGTCGTAAAAAACATAGAAAGTTTCATTCCTCTTTTCTTCATTAATTAATCAATTGATTATAAAAAATTAATTTTCTTTGAGCATTTTTTAAAAATTATTTTCGTATAAAAACAAGTATTCTACTTAAAAAACATACACTTATTTATTTGCATGCTATTTCCTGAGCTTTTCAATTAATTGAGTTCAATGAATTAAAAAAAAAAATAAAAAATATAGTGTTTTTGTCAGATTAAGCGAATCCCTCTAGATAATCGTCAGATTATGAGACAGCACGTCTGAAACATAAAGATGAACCATATATATCTTAATCTGACGCTCTTGAGTATTTCAAAATGGCGAATTTTTTTTTGTATATTATAATAATGGCCGTGAGTTTGCGTCAGATCGAAATCGTCAGATTATTGAATGAGAGCTTTTTTTTTGTTGCACTTTACACCCCCTTAGAAAATCTGATGCGCTCGATTAAATTTTTTTCTTTTCACTTTTAACCCTTACGTACAACCACCCACATCATGCAAACGATCAGATTAACATACCAACATTATTAAAGATATGTAGGACATTGATGCTATCAATATCTGACGCGCTCGAGTATGTCCATGCAACAGTATTTTTTTACATATTCAAAAATCTATAGCCGCTTCCCCCACCGATGAAAAGGTATATATTATATAACATTTTTTTCTTCTTATCATCTCAGCTTTGCAACCTGATATGTCTCAATGACACTCGAGTAAATCCCCATTTTGCTTCGTGGGCTCCCCTGCTAAATGGGGTGAGTTTTTAAGGGCAAAACATGGTTTTCTCGATTTTCGGCAAAACTACAAGTCATATGGGAAAAAGTGAAATAACAAAGTTGTAGGTAACGAAAAGATCTACAAATTTTGTATTCACAAATTTTTCAAATAACCTCAAAATTTATGTGAAAAATTCAAATGAGCAAGTTTTTGGTTTTTTTATTTTTATCTTTTTCAAAAAAAAAGTGATACGAAATTTGCTGAAAACTTACCTTTTTATGTCCCAAATACACTGTAATTAGTTTGATTTAAAATATTCATTTTTTCAACTTATTTTGACTCAATATCAAAAAAAGACCCCTAATTTTCAATCGAAAATTCTCGCATCAAAATATCAGCTTTTTTCAAAAAGTCGGTGTGCTTTTTGTTCATTAAAATCTCTACTTTCTGCTGGTATGAAAAAAATATACATGCAGAAAATGCAAAAAATTTAAAAAAACACGAATTCGAATGTCTTTATCATTATGTACAATTTCATCAAAAAAATGTGATTGCTGCTATTTCATTGGATTTAAAAATTTATTTATCAAATTCTAATTACATCAATGTACATGTAAATCGTACTATTGAATTTAGATATTTCATTCTGATTACGCTATCAATTATAATATTTTTAAAAACGTTATTCTTATGCATTAGTTTTTGTTTCTTTTATGACATTTCTTCATTCTAGATTCGACGAACCTGTCCAATTTGAGCATAAATTTGTGCATTTTAAACCCTGTTTTAGAGAGCCACGTTTCATACTGTTACATCCAGTTTTACAGCTGCAGCAAAAGATCAATATTCCTTTTATTTTTATCATATTCCCCTACTCCTCTCATGGGTTTCATACTACTGTTATTTTCATCCTACTGTTTTTTTTTTGTTTCAAAAATTATCAACAATACATGGAGGTGAATAATAGGATACATTTTCTGTTAAAAAAAGACATTTTTTTCTTGCCAACATTTCGAATTCAATTAAATTCTTCTTCAGGGCCCTAAAAGGAGTTGCATAAACTGTAAATCATATTTCGGAAAATAACATGACACATACACCAAACTCTTTCTTATCGTGTGAATTCTGCATCTACAGGAAGTATCTTTACGTGAGTTCTTCAAACGGAAGATACGGCATTTATGTGTCTGAATGGCATTCTTTATTATTCTTTGTGGTTTGTTGTTGTTTTCCGTCAGTTATTTGCCACATGTATATTTTTTCGAATTGTTAGATTGCTGATATTCCTATTTCATTTGAACAATTGGTATATAAAGATATTTTCGAGATATCCACAGATTATTGCTGAAAGTTGGATAAAAACACCTGATTGTCTCACATTTGTCTCAAAGTATTAAGATTGCGAAAGCACTTGTCCTTTGAAAAATGGATTATTATTATATGACATTGTAAACGTCAATAGAATAATTTTATTGTTCTGTAGATTAGAAACTTATCTCAGCTGTACCCGATAGATGAAAACCCCATTCGTGATAATATCATATTTGAATCGACGAATCTCATAATAAACTAGATATACTCGTAATATGAATTAACGCTGAACATAAATAAGTTCACTGAAATCGTTACTAACAGAAATGATAGTATTATTTTGAATTTCCGATGTTTTGAAAATACGACACCAATTATCCTTATCAAAGTTGATTGTAAGAGTCTTCAACAATAAATTACTCAATATACCACGTTATTCCATTAGTTAACAAGACTAATTGAATACGACGTGCAGTCACACGCAGCTGCTTACAATTGGACAAACTATTTATAAGAGTCAAGCACTCACATACCAACGCTACTGAGGTATTGATTTTTTTTTAAAATTGAAGTCGATCAAATATTCAGTTTTGCCGGTTTTTATGAATCTACTTTAAACTGTAATATCTGTAATATATATTTAAGGTTCTACCGGTGATAAAGTTATCGAAGTGCTTGAAAAGATGGACCTCTTCTTTTGACCAGTGCCGACTACTGCTGACGCAATTATCGATACATTCCGTCGATTTTCTCACAATAGGACTATGCTATGCTTTGCTATGATGGTCTGGCTCAACTGCAGAAAGGTATATTGAATCACACCAGCCGCTAACCACCATAAACCATGGTTTTTTTGGTGGATTCTTGCCTTTTGGAAGTGCCAGGGTGGTTCATCGGTGTCCAACTACTTTCCGAACGTCTCCTATTGTCGAAGAGGATCCACTTTTCATCAAACGTGACTATCCAATCCAAAAAAGGATGGTTCTGGTTACGAAAAAGCAAAGAAGAAGAGACCTGGAAACGTGACAAATTTTGTCGATGTTCAAATCGTGGGGAACCCACTTTTCGAGCCTATTGACCTTTCCAATAAGTTGTAAACCTTCAAAAACCGTGGATTCACGGTTTTGCTGTTTTCTTTGCCTTTGGAACAGTAGGGCAACACAAAGCCATTATCAAGTGAAAGAATCTCCTCCGAGAGATAAATATTTTCCAGGTCAAGTTAACGTGAAGAATATAATCCCAAAAACGTTTTGTTACCTCCATTACACATTGAACTGGGGTTAGTGAAAAATTTTGCAAAAGCATGTGCAAAGTTCAAGGAAGGTATATTTGTTGGACCACTAATTAGAAAACTACTAAGTGATCAACAGTTTGATCAAAAATCAAGTAATGTTGAATTAGCTGCAATTCAATAGAATTGTTTCGGAGTTTCCAGGGAACGAGGAAGTCAAATAGAACAGTCATTATAGTAAGTTCACCTCGGAATTCGAGATACCCAGCTGTAAGTCTGTAAATACTTGTATATTGACACTCTAAAAGTTGTCTCAAAATGAATATTGTAGAATACAAAGTTCTCTACAAATTTTGTTTAAAAAAATGTTTCATGCGGTGAACCGTTTTCGAGATAGAGGGCGGAGAGCACGGGGTCACAGCATCACTTCAGGTCAACCGGTGCCTCCGGTCGAAAACGCGCCACATATAGTTGATGAACTATCGATAAATCAATGATTATAAATATTTGTCAATTTTTATTAACTATTATATTATATTTTATCATTTTTTTCCTAACTTACCCACTTTCTATTCAGTATTAATTTATTTAACAACACTTACCTGCCCATGTAATTGCAGAATTGTTAATGAAAATATAGGAATTATATTTGAATTTTAACCTAATTAATATTTATAACTTCTTACATGATGAAAAAAAAACAAATAAATTATGAATTAATCTTTTTATTAAAAAATATCATTGAATACATTTATTTTTATTGAAAGTAAAGAAATGGAATAAAGGGTACAAAAACTACAATTTATAATTTTAATCATCTTCTTCCTCTTCATCGTCGTCTTCTGGCTGCTGGTAAATTTCAAACTGGTCTTCATTATCGTCTTCAACGACATTTGTCTCAAGTTCTTCCATGATTTCGGGGTCAAAGGTTCCATCTTCGTTAATGTGGCCCATTACATTGGCCACAAGTTAAAGAGCATTGCAAGCCCGCTTTCCTGCATCCACATCGCGAACCACAACCACTCTTGCAGTTGCAGAAAATTGTATTTAGCAAATCTTCTGGAGCAGGTGGTGAAATTGTCATGATAAGCTCCAGAAAATCGTTTCGCATTGCCCAACCCCATACCTGGGGTTCCAAATCATGTCCTAACCAAGTTTGAACTTGATAATATACACGGTTGAAATGTTGATGAGCAGCTGCACTTGTTGGTGGAATATTTGAAAGCTGCACAGGTTTATTAAGTTTTGTAGACTTGACGTAATGCATATAACGAAGATGATCGAGACTTTTCACAGATTTCGGAGCATTATAGACTGCTAATAAGGTTTAAGTTCCACTCTCTAATAATCTCTGGGCCGAACAATTTTCTTCCTCAAATGCTGCAGCTAGTTCATCCAAATTTGTCAGTTTCTCAAAAACTTTCAAAAATGATTTTTTTCCCTTTTTAAAAAGCGCAGAAGTTGTGTCACAGCCACTTAATGCGTGCAGAAATAAAATATGTTTTTTAGAATGAGGATAATTATCAAAACTTTTAGTCGAGTATATCTCCGTTTTTACATTACCTTTGCCAACTTTTTTAAAGAAAATTTCTTGTTCGTAAGACAGTGTACGCCCAATTAAAATGACAAGTAAATCAATATTTTGTCCTATTATAACTGCAGTTTTTTTAGACTTTGATTCTTCAATTGCAGTTTCAACAATAAGAACATCCGCATCATCTCTGGCTTGTTTAGTAGTAATATTTGCAGCTTGTAATTTTTCAATTAACATATTAATGATCTTATCTTTGTTATTTCGATTTGATAAGAATTTTTCTTGAGTAACTGGTACAACCATTGTTTCATCGAAACAAACTTCATACGTTTTTGAAAGTGCAGCAGGTCTTCTCTGCTGCTCCATAGCTTTTACGTTCTTACTGTAGTCTGAATATCCGAAAATTTTAGTAAACGGTTATCAGTATTATTGAATAGATATAGATTTATTGCATGAAGAAAATGATAAAATATAATATAATAGTTAATAAAAATTGACAAATATTTATAATCATTGATTTATCAATAGTTCATCAACTATATATGGCGCGTTTTCGACCGGAGGCACCGGTTGACCTGAAGTGATGCTGTGACCGCGCGCTCTCCGCCCTCTATCTCGAAAACGGTTCACCGTATAAAAAATTTTTTCAAACAAAATTTGTAGAGAATTTTGTATTCTACAATATTGATAATGAATACAAATAGCAAAAAACCCATAGGAAATGAGATATTTCCAAAAAAACCGCAAAAAACCGATTTTTGTGACCTTTGACCTTGAAATTTAATAGTTGCTTACACCCTACCATATGTAGGTTTTGAGACAACTTTTAGGGTGTCAATATACAAGTATTTACAGACTTACAGCTGGGTATCTCGAATTCCGAGATTCTTACCTAATTTAAGCTTAAATGACTGGATTAAAACACTTGTAGAAGAACTACTTGAAAACTACTGCAGAATGGGATGTCGCATGTCTCTCAAAATCCATTTATTGGATTTCCATTTGAATTTTTTTCCAGAAAATGTGGGTGCTGTCAGTTACGAACACGAGGAAAGGTTCCACCAAAATATACCTACTGACAATGCAGCAACGTTACCAAGGCAGATGGAATGCAGCAATGATGGGGGATTATTGTTGGCTCCCTATGAGGGAAAACGAAACATATAAACGAAAGTCAACATTCGCAAAGAGGTTATGCACAAAAGACTTTTTTTGAATGTTTTTTCATGTGTATTGTAAAATACACAAAATATATTGTTTTTCTCTTGTTTTGAACTTATATTTCCCTATAATACACATGTGAAAATTTTTGTATGAAATAAAAATAACTCTAACTCAAAATCTTTACGTGATGGAAAATTTTTGATGTTGAAGTCGCAGTAAAGATACTTAACTCTCATGTATAGCCATTGTAATATTAGTCGCAATATTTTATTCTTATTTGTTGGCTAGTGTACTTAAAAAGAATAGCTGAAAATAACAATTATATCAAACAAAAAACCCTGGAATGAAATTACAGTAAAATGAAATACAAGTAAAAAATAGAACAAAAAATAAAAAATTAAAATTAAAGAGATTCCAAGCCAAGTTACTTCAGGACGTTTCGCTTGTTAGTTCGTATGTTAGTATCGCCCCCATACGACCGTCAACTCTCAGAAGTTGACAAACTTGTGCGAGCTAAGGACTAACGAGATCTTACCTTTTTACGTGTGATTCCTAACACGGTTACAGAATCATCCCGGCTTCAACCAGATAAATTCTCTCGAGAAAAATATCTCGTCGAGGCGGGAATCGAACCCATGGCCGCACTACTACCGCGGCCAATTCCACAACATGTTTACTGTAATTTCATTTCAGGGTTGGTTTGCTTAATATAATTGTTATTTTCAGCTATTCTTTTTAATTTTGAATGCATTGGTTCTTTTAGGGATTTCAAATCATTTTATATATTATTTGACAATGGAAGTCTGATCTGATGAAATTCATCATGAAACATTGTCAATCACCTTCAAAGCAACCTCAAGGACATGTTGGGAGTCATGAATATTCAAACAATCACTCTAATCATTTGTTGATCAGAATTAAAATTGAATTTAGTCGGAAGAAAAAAGGTATATGATGAAATCAGAATAAAAGCATAACATCCCCAAATCAAGAATTGGAAGAAGCAATATGATTCAATAGATACTGAAATTTTCAAACAACAAACACGTCATCTTTGTTTATTCAACTGTATGGAGTTCTAAATTTTTCAGAATCAAAAAATTGACAAAATTGATACGTTTTCTGACCTCGACAGTTTTATAATAACTAACTTCATTATAGTTCAATATCTAATTCAAAACTGAAGGTTTTGAATTAGATATTGGTCCGTTTGTGTCTATCAATATTCGAAACTGAAAATTCGACAAATACTTTTTCAATCAAGTCTACAAAATTTTATTGTTGTTGACACTACGGTATGATTATATGACTTTTGGGCAAACATGTTTCTGAAAATGTTCCCATAATACTTCTGGTAGAATTGAAGGGGTTATATTTTTCAGGAGTGATTGATTTTTGGGAAAGAAAGTTTTTGGCTTTTTACTACTCCATCTTGATACAAAAATAAGAAGGATTAGGGAGTCTTTCAAAGAAAGGAAGGAAGTAACTCTATACATGGATGTGTAGATCATGCAAAGAAGTAACTTTCAGACACAAACTAAAAGAAAATCCTCCTGAAACAGCTACTTTCATATAAACATTGAATTATATGAAAGAAAAAATTCTGTCGAAACAAATACTTCTATATGAACACTGAATTATACACAACATTCGTTGTGGAATAAAAATCAGATATAATTCACATGAGTTCTACTTTAAATGAATGGTAACAAATTGCACTTACATAGAACACTGCCATCCTCATTGGTATACACTGGCGAAACATCGGTGTATACCAGTGAGGACCAGTGAGGAAGTAGAACTCATGTGAATGATATCTGATTTTTATTCCACAAATACAAACTGAGTAGAAAAAAGTATCTTCTGTATAATTCAGTGTTCATATAGAAGTATTTGTTTCGACAGAATCTTTTCTTTCGTATAATTCAATGTTTATATGAAACTAACTGTTTTCAGGAGGATTTTCTTTTAGTTTGTGTCTGAAAGTTACTTATTTGCATGATCTACACATCCATGTATAGAGTTACTTCCTTCCTTTCTTTGGAAGACTGCCTCATCCTTCTTATTTTTGTATCAAGATGGAGTAGTAGAAAGCCAAAAACTTTCTTTCCCAAAAAGTAATCACTCCTAAAAAATATAACCCCTTCAATTCAAATAAGATTCCTCTTGGCTGGGATTAAATCAAATAGGTGAATGAATGTCATTACGATGTCATCGATGACATAAGCAGATCAAGCTCATTCCGTGACATTGAAAAATCGTAATTCATGAATGAAGTGTGTGTATTTTCTATAATGTTATCCAATTTGGTAATGAAGAGCCTTAGGACAAGTGTCTTAAAATGAAACATCGATGTATACCAGTGAGGATGACAGTGTTCTATGTAAGTACAATTTGTTACCATTCATTTAAAGTAGAACTCATGTGAATGATATCTGATTTTTATTCCACAACGAATGTTTGAGATACAAACTGAGTAGAGAAAAGTATCTTCTGTATAATTCAGTGTTCACATAGAAGTATTTGTTTCGAAAGAATTTTTTCTTTCGTATAATTCAATGTTTATATGAAAGTAGCTGTTTCGGGGGGACTTTCTTTCAGTTTGTGTCTGAAAGTTACTTCTTTGCATGATCTACACATCTATGTATAGAGTTGCTTCCTTCCTTTCTTTGGAAGACTCCCTCATCCTTCTTTTTTTGTATCAAGATGGAGTAGTAGAAAGCCGAAAACTTTCTTCCCCAAAAACTTCTGGTAGCTTCCACTATTTTTTCGGTGATCAAAAATACTTCTAATATCCACTGAAGAACCAAAATATTGGAAAAGAGTATTTGATTTATTGTAATTCATGATCTCCATAAAGAATTACTATTATTGCTTTGGAGTTTTCTGTATCATGGAATTATTAGAAAATGACTTTATAAAATTTATGAAAATAGAATACATTGAAAAGCGAAATCGATGACGTTCCATACTTGACCACTTACACCATTTGAAATGCAAGGGTTGGTTATGTCACCTCCGTGGGGGGTGGTAAATACAATTTTGAAAGGCTTTTAGGATTTTTTCTTCGGAATAAAATTCGATATGACCGACCACCAACGTTTCCTTTGGTATCTGTATATTTATTTGGTGTTGATCAGAATTTCCAATTGAATCATCAGTATTGATAGTTTGAAAATTAATGTATTTCACAGAGGTTATCTGTGTTTAAAATGATGGATCATTCGTCTCATGGAATGTGAAGATTTCAAAGGTTAGGTTCAACCATAAACTTTTTTTCAGTACAATTTAACTTAATTCAAAACAAACTTCTGATTTCCCAATTATGGACTACCAAAATTGGTGATAATATTGATTAAGCAAATGTCAAAATGATAATTATCTACTGTTTTACTATTGAATCGTGATGTTTGATCAATTTTTCATCAGCACATTTAGATGAATCACATAGTTTACGTAACTTCCAGTTTACAATATTTTTTCATAAAGGTAGAACTGAAAACTAGAATCCTGTGGAAGCGCAGAAGGACCACAAATTTTTATTATTTATTGGAAATTTCGAGTTTAAATTCAAAATTTTGAGTTTCAAAGTCAGAATTTCCAAAAGACAAATAATACAAATATGTGGCCCTTCTCAGCTTCCGTAGAATTAAGAGCTATCCGGAATTTTTTCATCGATTTTGGAAGTCAGATCTGGGAGCTTTTAGTGTTTGAACACAAGTGAATGTTAAAGGTAGTTTTGTCAGTCTTGATTGTTATAATACACAATGTAGGTAAGTTATTTATTTATTTATTTCACCCTAACAGGTGAAATATACATGAGAAATATACATGAATATACAAGCACTTGAAATGATATGTTATACAGTATGACCAATTTTTAATGGAAACACCACCTAAAATTTGAAGTTGTAAATCGATTTTAATAATTTTTTTTAATGTCAAGTACTAAAAGGTCTACCTTGGGACAAAATTTGAAATGTTTATTAAAGTTTCAGGGCATACTACGATATTTTTTCTTAGTCGAAAATCGGGATTTCTTATTAGCAATTTTTATATTGAAAAAATCACTACGCCACTGGATTTAGAGTGCCTCTAAATAGGTGTGACCAAAATTTCATTAAAAATATTCATTATTAAAAAAGTTATGACAACTCAAAAATTCGAAAACTCACACAGCTAACAGTCACAATATATCATTTTTTTAATGATTTCAACAATAAAGTACCGCCAGATGAAAAAAAAACAAATAGCGTAAATATTTTTAATGAAAATAATGGAATAACATTCATACAATTCAACTAACAATGAAGCAAAAAATTTCAATAAACGTAACTAATAATTAATTATTGAAATGTTTCGATTCAGTGCAACAATTAATTCTAACTCATAACCTAGTAGCCTCTACTAATCCACCACGTATTTCGATACATGTGTCGTAGCGCTTACGAATGTTTCTGATTACGTTCCTTAGTTCTTGAGGGATAATATCTGCACATACCTGTCGAATTTTTGCACAAAGTTCATTTCTATCTCTTGAGCGGTTTTTGTAAACCTTTTGTGTGAGAAGTCCCCAGAGAAAAAAGTCCAAAACTGAGGTCTGGAGATCTGGGTGGCCACCCTATAAACGGACTACCACGGCCTATCCATCGGTTTGGAAAATGTTCGCTAAGCCATTGCCTCACAGCTCTGGCATAATGAACTGAACACCCATCTAACTGGACAATTAAATTTGATCGTTCATTGATTGGCAGCTCGTGAATAGCATCCCAAAACTCTGTGTTTAAAAATTCTAGAAACCTCTGCGCATCAATGTTTTTCTCAAAAAAGAAAGGACCAATAATTCGTTCGTTCAATATCCCACACCAGACGTTGATTTTTTGGGAATACTGGCTTTTAGAGTTTCTTATTTAGGATTATTTGCTGCCCAATAGCGACAATTCTGTGATGACACTACTCCATGGGTAGTGAAAATGGCTTCGTCGGTATATAAAATATTTTTTATGAAATTTCCATTGTTTAAATATTCCCCTTGGGTCCATAAACAATATTACAGCTAATACGAGGATGATCTGGATGTCTCTCATTAAATACTCTACAAACCTCTCTAACACTTCTAACGTCATCTCCAGAAAGGCGTACAATTTCAATTTTCTCTCTTACGCTCAATCTTGCAGCCATGACACAAAATAATTCGAAGAACTGTAAGGTGAATATTGTTGACAATAGTACACTTAAATCTTTCACAAGTGTCAAACTGTAATATCATTTTCATGGCAACTAAGATTTAAATTGAAATATTAGGTCTTAGTTTTAGTTAATTTGCGTGAAAACTTGAATGTAATTCCGTTATTTTCATTAAAAATATTTACGCTATTTGATTTTTTTCTCATCTGGCGGCACTTTATTGTTGAAATCATAAAAAAATATTCTCATGGCTATATATCTGTTGATATAGAGTGTTTTTTGTAAGTGTTAGCTGTGTGAGTTTTCGAATTTTTGAGTTGTCATAACTTTGTTAATAATGAATATTTTTTCATGAAATTTTGGTCACACCTGTTTAGAGGCACTCTGAATCCAGTGGCGTAGTGATTTTTTCAATAAAGAAATCTCTAATAAAAAATCCCGATTTTCGACTAAGAAAAAATATCGTAGTATGCCCTGAAACTTTAATAAACATTTCAAATTTTGTCCCAAGGTAGACCTTTTAGTACTTGACATTTCAAAAACAAATTATCAAAATCGGTTTACAACTCCAAATTTTAGGGGGGTGTTTCCATTAAAAATAGGTCACACTGTATAAAACAATATAATATGGGGATGTATTATTATCTAACAACGAGCAGTACTTATTATAACTCGCAACAACAAAAATAAAACAAGAAATAACAGAAAAACTAATTGCTAAACCGATAAATTCTCACCATGTCTACGGACTATTCATCAACATATTCATCAAAATATTTTTTCCTCAAAAAAAATCGTAACCTCAACAATTATTTTGTCAATCAAGAAAGAAGTTGTTGATTTTGAAAAAAAGGATTGAGATTGAAAAATTGCTGAGATTTTCTAAACAGATTCATTTTATTTATCCTGATGATTTTAATTTCCAAACAAATTTCATTGACAAGTTATTATTAACTATGTTAACTTTTCTGATTGACTCCGCCCTCACTTGATGAAGATCCATGATATTTTTGGAAAAAAAATTTTGTGAAGATCAAATCGATTTCAGTATAGTTTGTGAAATAATTATGTTTCCTATGACAAAATTATTTAAAGTTTGCCATTTGTACATCTGTATAAAGTTCTCTATTATAATTCATATTAGTTTCAAAAAATTGATGTACTTTGTTGTCAAAAAAAGGTATCTCATATTCTAATCTTGAACATTTTTATTTTCTGGGAATCTGCACAAAACTTTTGATTCCGTTTGTTTTTTATAATGATTCAATTGAAAATCATGTAATTTTGAACAAGTTGATTTTCTACCCAAAATCCTAAGGTCAATTTATTAAAATTTTTTCAGTCATACAATTGAAAAACATGCAATGTCGAATATTTTTATGTTCAGTTTATTTTTTCATGATGATATGAATAAAAATCATTAAGGACAAAATATTTACAAAAACATAATTTTAGTTGATTTTCGAGAATGTGTACGCCTAACATGCCTGAAAATGCAGGATCGCGACTAATTATTGTGCATTGCGGAGGAAGTAAAGGATGAGTTCCGAATTCTTTGAAATTATGTGGAAAATAACTTGAGGGTTGCAATGTTGACTATCATAAGAACATTGAAGCTAATATTTTTGTATATGATACACACTCACTTGTATCTTCAGAATACGAACTCAAAAGTTCCAAAAAAGTTCGAAAAAGGAAGGTACCTTGTTTATGACAAAAGGTACCTTATATTATTGTTATCTTGAACATTTTTATTTTCTAGGAAATAATCTTCACCATAACTTCAATTCCGTTATTTTTTTAAATTATTCAATTAAAACTCATTCAATCTTGAACGAAATCTTTAGAGAAACGTCAATTTATTTCATTTTTTAGAATTATACAACCAAAAATCATGCAATTTCGAAAATGTTTATGTTCTAGAGCAAAATCTTTATAAAAACGTATATTCATTTATTTTTTTTATAATGATATAGTTAAAAATCATACACTCTTGACCATTTAAATATTATACGACAAAATCTTTACAAAAACGTTATTTTAGTTGATTTTATAATGGCAATAAAAATAATTGAAAAGGAATGTGCAAAAACCTGTGATCCGTTTTCTTATCAAGAGTTTGCAGATGACTCTCAATATCAACTTGAAAAAAGAACAAAGTTTAAAATAAAAATGTTTTCCAATATATTTTCTTGAATGAAAACATACTTATTTGTATGATACCCTCACTTGTATCTTCAGAATACTTACTGCAGATTCAGTCAAAAGTCCCAAAAAAATTTCGAAAAGAGAACGTACCTTGTTTATAAAAAAAGGTAATATTTACAGAAACGTTAATTTATTTAATTTTTCATAATTATGCAACCAGAATCATGCAATCTCGAACATTTTTATATTCTAGGACTAAATCTTTATAAAAACGTATACCTATTAAGTTCTTTTTTTTATAATGATAATGTTAAAAATCATACACTCTTGAACATTTTGATTTTATAGAACAAAAACGTTATTTTAGTTGATTTTCATAATGGCAATAAAAACCATTAAAATGAAATGTGCGAAATCTGTGATCTGTTTTCATATCAAGAGTTTGCAGACTTAAAAAACTAACAAAATATAAAATAAAAATGTTTTTCAATACATTTTATTGAATAAAAACATACCTATATGTATGATACCCTCACTTGTATCTTCAGAATACGAACAGCTGATTCACTTAAAAGTCACCAAGAAAACAAATCACCGAAAAACTTCGCGAAATGTCCGGCGCGCGAGTTTACTGAAAAAACGAACCGCTCGTGTTGAAGTCTGACAGTCTAATAGACTCGGAGTCGGCTCGAATCCTCGAATTACCAATGAAACAACCTCGACGATCAGAACGCGTAGTGGGTGAGCAGTGTGATTGCAATTTATTTGCCAAACTCCTGATACATTCTGTAGTTTTTGAATGAAAGCCTTGAGCTTTCTCTAGGACCTTCAATTTCACTTTCGTTCCGACAGTGAATAGGATTTGTTAGCAAAACATTCGCGGACATGCGAGCCGCGGATTGTTGCTTTATGTCAACCCTTGCGGCAGGGGTATTTTAGAAAGAGAAGAACGATTGCTATTTATCGAGCGACGCAGGCTTATCTGCGGACTGGGGTTGAAACCCGGCTCTGTCTTTGATTTATAATGGTCTGGCGAATGTTTTTTAGTGTTGGCCGCCCTTTTATTATGGGGGTTTGCAGAAATTAAATAAATGTCACGCAATAAACGTATGGAATGGTTGTACAGATGATCAGTACTTGGTTTCTAAATAATACGAGGCAACTTTTTTATTCCATTGAAAAACACACCCAAATAATATATTAGTTTTCAAAGAGCTGTATGTTCTATGTTATGGTCTATGATGGTCTAGGATAAGTCAACTTTCGTCATTCATTTACTAATACTCTACAAATAAAAGAGTACGCAGTACCTTGGTGAAAAACCTTCATAAAATAAAATCATTGTTTTAATAAATAGCTGACACCGACACCGGTACATGACCTTTGAATACTGTCGATAGTCTAAAAAAATAAATAACTCCAAACCAACTTACTTTATGACGTTTCGATTGTTAGTATCCACAATCGTCTTCGGGTGATAACAGGACTTATTCTTTCGAGATCTGACTATTTATAGATCATTCGAGTGCTTTCACCTATCCCCTCTTCACTCTCTCCGCTTCATTGGTTTTTAGCGGGAACTGACCATTTGGCGGAAGTTGGTGGTGTTCCGCTTGATTATAGGTTTCCAAACGTTGGGATCTCAACGCTAGCTTGGCTAAATGCCTTGTTGGACAACATATATGCGGCTTCTTTGAATTTTCTCCTAAACCAGTGTTCCTCCTTGTGGATGATTTCAGCTTGAGCCCACTTGATGTTATGTAGATGAGTCCAAACATGCTTTGCTATTCCGGATTTGCTAGTTTCTCCTCGCTGTGTGTGTTTCTTGTGCTCGGCAATGCGAACTTTCAATGGCCTCTTAGTTTCACCGATGTATGATTCTCCTCACTAGCAGGGTATCTGGTAAATGCAATTCTTGGAATCGCAGTCCGCGTTTGGTGGCCTGGTTTTCGTGAGACTGCTACGGATAGTGTTCCCAGATCTGAAACAGGTTCTGATGTTATACTTGAACCCAATCCTTCTTATCCTTTCCGACAATCCTCTGATGTAGGGAAGTATACAAGTAGTGGAGTACTGGTTGTGGCGGCTTCTCTTCCTTGTGGAGCTCTTGCTGTCTTCTAGCTAAAGCTTGTTCTTCCATCACTCTGGAGTAACCATTACGTTGAAGGTAATTTTTGATGATGCCTAGTTCCTTTTCGGGACCTTCCTTTGTATTACAGAGACCAAAAGCACGGTCTAGTAGAGTCTTGATGATTCCTCTCTTAGTCGATTGATGGTGGTTGGATTTCTGATTCAGATACTGTCCTGTGTGAGTGGGTTTTCGATATACAGATGTTTCCCATTTAGTGTCAGTTCTCTTGACCACTACGTCTAAGAATGGCAATTCGTTGTGAACTTCCTTCTCCATTGTGAAAGTGATGGAAGGACTTACGTTGTTGATGTGCTTCAGGAAAGTGTCTAGTTCTGCCTTTCCATGGTTCCACGTATCTCAACCAATCAGTGAAAGTGGCGATCCCATTAGCAGTTCCTAATTTTGCATAAATAATTCGTCCTTCAGTTTGAAGTAGCAGTTTCGTACACAGCATCCTAGTAATTCCATGATTACTTGTATTGGTAGGTTTGTTCTATCTTTCAGGTCCCCATCTTCGGATAGCTTCTTCTATATGATTTGAAGTGCTTCTTCGACAGGAACGTTGTTGTAGAGGCTTTTCACGACAAAACTGATAAGTTGATCCTGCTCTTTGAATTCGATTTCTCCTAGTAGTTCAACAAAATGCCTTGAATTTTTCACAAAAGATGGGGTTTTTCCTTCTTTCTAATTTTTTTACAGATTCTTTCAGGGATATCAAATCAATTTGAAACATATTAGACAATGGAAGTCCGAACTGACACGAAACATTGTCAACCACCTTCATACAAACTATTGTTTAGACTATCCTTCGATGGCGCCAACTCATTGATATTCTATTTCCTTAGTCAGCGGAGTGATGAATCATTTTCAAGTAACCATTCCATAGGCGTACATAATTGAGTCGGTTAAAAAGTGAAAATTTAGCATTTATTTTGAACATTCAATGTTGTTGTATGATTCGATATATCAAATCGAAAAAGACTGTTTCTATTTCTATGAAAAGCACCTTTCTAGTGTATCTCATATCTGCACAGCTCACCTGAATCAATCAGGCATACCTGTTTTAAATCTGTTTTAAAATCTGTTTTTCCGTTAATCAGTTGTCGCCCCCATACGAACGACAACTCTCAGAAGTTGAGAAACTTGTGCGAGCTAAGGACTAACGAGGTCTTACCTTTTAACGTGTGATTCCTACCACGGTTGCAGAATCATCCCAGCATCAACCAGATAAATTCTCTCGAGAAAAATATCTGGTCGAGGCGGGAATTGAACCCACGGCCTTCCGATCGTGAGTCGGGCGCACCACGACCAATTCCACAACAAACCTGCTTTGATTATGTACTTTATATTCTTCAGGAAGACTATGAGTTAATGATAAATCCCTTGCATCTTGAAGTCATACTTGGTGTGTGAATTGAAATGGCTACTTTAGTTGTCGGATGAGCAAATGTGCTTTTTCTGATAACGAAAAGATTATTATTTTTTATGTAACACCTGGGCTGAAATGTACCGGGCCTAAGAAAAAAAATGCGTTTTTTTTGTTCAAAATTGGCTTTATTCGTCAACGTAACCTCTATCAAGAGCCACACAGTAATTCCAGCGCCGCTCTAACAATTCGATGCCACTTTTGTAGAACGATTTACTTTTTGCCTTCAAAATGAGCCTCAGTATCAGCAATAACCTCTTCATTCGAGCAAAATTTCTTACCGATGGGGATTTTTTGAGGTCTGCGAACAGCCAGTAGTCGCTGGGAACCAAATCTGGCGAATATGTTATATGTGGGACCAATTCGAAGTCCATTTCGTGTAATTTTGCCATCGTTTTCATTTGATTTGTTTTTTTAAGGACAAAACACAAGCAATACAGGCGCTCTCAGAGCGCCTGTATTGTTGAACCTCAAAAAGATTAGCAGCCACAGTCCGTCGCGTATTTCTGATATGTATCGCTCTTGGTGGAATCAAATGTGCCAGGTCACTTGAACACCTTTCGTGAAAGTATCTATAGCAGAGAGACAAATCTCCAATCTTTCTTCGATGTTCCAGGCAGGCTATCAAGGTTGCACGATATGTTCGCGTCTCCAATCAGACGGTTGGCTGTTTTCTGGATGGAATCCAGCAACTTCAGAGTATGTTTGAGAGCAGAACTCCATACATGAGAACAATACTCCAAAGAAGGTCTGATCTGGGCTTTATGAATCATAAAGAGTTGCTGAGGTGTGTATAGTTTTCTGGTTCAGAACAATGTTCCAAGGTTTTGACAAGCAGCCTTAGCAATTCCAGCGACATGATTGTTCCAAGACATAGAAGGTGTAACTAAATAAGTGTAAAACATTTAAGGAGGTGATTCCTCATCGAAAAAAAGATAGGATCTTTCATATAAAGAAATTTCATTGGAGCATCCCTTGTTAAGATTCAGCCCCTTAAAGGGGGTACCTAAAATTTGTATAGGTAACAATTTTTTTCACAAGCACTGAAAAAGTTACAATATTGAAATTAACCCGACGTTTTGTACTACCAAAAAGACACTTAGCCAGAAATTAATTTGGGGTACCATGATTGTAAAGGGGTAGAAAACGCAAACCCTAAAATTTATTTCCAATGTAACTTTTTATCTTATTATTTGTTTACCATTTAAAAATGTATTTCCGATAGTCTGTTTCATTCTAAACAAAAAAAGTCTCGTGGGTTTGTTGCCCAAAATAAACCAGTTCGTAGCAAAAAATTATTTTACGAACAACTACAGAGATACATCGTCATAAATGCGAAAATGCGAAACTAATCTATCTAGTAGGCCGCTATTAGCGATAGTGACAATTAAATTGGTATGACGCTGTCAGTTTGTGAATTTTCGAAATTGAATTGATACTAATTGTGTGTTGTTGTTCTGTTCCTAATTTGTTACTTTAATAATTCACTTGTTATTAAAATGGTATACACAAATGAGTAAATGGCTGATATGCATTACGTTTACGGTCTGTCGCAGGGGAATGGGTTAGAAGCTTCTAGAAGATATTCTGAAATGTATCCTCAACGGCAGCATCCTTCACATAAAATATTTGCTCGACTTCACCAACGATTACGAGAATATGGTTCATTCGACAAAAGAACGCAGGATTGTGGTCGCCATCGAGAAGTACGAACTGAAAATATTGCTTTCCAGCTAAATGTTGATTATATGACGAATTTTAAAGAAACAACTCTTATACCCTTACCATCTGCAACGAGTACATGCACTGTTACCGCGAGACTTTCCGAACCATCTTGAATTTTGCAATTGGATGCTGGAAATGATTAGAAGAAATTGTGACTTTCTGAAGACGATAGAATTCACAGATGAATGTAGTTTTTCTCGGGACAAGATTATTAATTTTCATAGTTACCACATATGGGCTGAAGAAAACCCTCACGCTATTGTCGAAACTATCCATCAAGAACAGTTATCTCTTAAAGTGTGGCTCGGAGTTATTGGGGATGATCTAATTGGGCCTCATTTTCAACCTTCTCGATTAAATGGTGAGGTATACGTTCAATTTTTAAGAGAAGTGCATCCAGTACTGCTGGAGGAAGTTCCTTTGGGCGTCAGAAGGGATATGTTTTTTATGCATGATGGGGCTCCCGCCCATTTTAGTCAAGTAGCACGTCAGCATTTAACTGAAACATATGCAAATCAGAGAATAGGTCGAGGAGGACCACAGAACTGGCCCGCTCAATCATCGGATCACAATCCTCTTTTTTTCTCTATTTTAGGCCATTTACAGCATTTGGTTTATCCTGTTCGCGATATAGAGGACTTAAAAAACCGCATCATCGATACGTGCAGGGTAATCAGAGAGACTCCAGGAATATTTGAGCGAATACGTGGCTCAATACGCCGACGTCTAGGCGCATGCGTAATGTCTGAAGGTAGACATATTGAACATTTACTATGATTTGTACATGTTGTGTGTTTTGTTATTATTAAGTTAGTTTTGTTTATTATCCTTTAATCGTTTAATGCAGGTACTAACTACAAAATAACAATAAATCCAGTTCGCATTTATGACGATGTATCTCTGTAGTTGTTCGTAAAATAATTTTTTGCTGCAAACTGGTTCATTTTGGGAGAAAAATCCAGGAGACATTTTTTGTTTAGAATGAAACAGGCTATCGGAAATAAATTTTCAAATGTTAAACAAATAATAAGACAAAAAGTTACATTGGAAATAAATTTTTGGGGTTGCGTTTTCCACCCCTTACAACCATGGGGTGAACCAAATAAATTACTGGCTAAGTGTCTTTTTGGTAGTACAAAACGTCAGATTAATTTCAACATTGTAACTCTTTCAGTTCTTGTAAAAAAAAAATTGTTATACAAATTTTATGTACCCCCTTTAAGGGGCTGTATCTTAACAAGGAATGCTCCAATGAAGTTCATTTATATGAAAGATCCTATCTTTTTCTCGATGAGGAATCGCCTCCTTAAATATTTTACACTTATTCAGTTACACCCTGTATAATATTTACTGTTAGTAAATATTGAAGGATCCTTTGAACAAATGATATTATTCACCTTATTCACAGTTTTGAATCAGGTTGGGTCTGTGTTGCAAAACGTCATCGTTTTGGAGAAATATTATGAGTTATTCATATCAAATACGAGTATTTCGATAAGTTATGATAACAATAAGAAGAATAAGAACGATAAGATATGGACCAACTTCGAAATTCATTCGCTATCTTGTTGAAAAATGTCTATATCAACTCTCCATTTTTTTAATTTTAAATAATGATTCATTTCAGAAAATACAAAATTTCAGATTTACATTGACTTCATATTGAGTGAAAACAAGCTACAGTTCCATTAAGAGAAATAAATTATTTGTTACCGACATCCGGAGTCAAATAACAGCATTTGAAAACAACGGGAACAACAACTCGAGCACTTCGACCGTACCTCATCGCAGTGGTAGACGAAAGGTCAGGTACAAAAACCTTCAGACCATTGCCAAAAAACCTAGAAAATAGCATTGACAAAGTTTTCTTTGGCCATGAAAGTTAACATACTTAGTTAGAACCATAACTCAGCAAACGATATGCGACATCCAACCAGAAGGATCGACTTCACCAGTACACCGTTTAGAGACATCTTCTGGGGGCAACTGAAGTCGAGCATTCATCGCAATGAGAACCACATTACTGAGAATATCCAGCCTTTCCTCGCCCTGCCACTCAACATTGAGAAAGTGAAGACTGTCAGAGATCAGAGATAGTCCAATCAACAAGTTCAAAAACATGAAAAATAGATATAAAGGTCCTAAAATGTGAGCAATTGCTCATTCGATTCGGAATAACCTCTAGAAAATGTTTTTGAAAGATTTTGGTGCAGGTAAAAAATTGCAATTGTTATTAACAAAATAAGATTGAAAAAATGGTATTTAGTTTTTCGTTAATAACTCAAAAAATATTAATATTTAAGCAATTTAAAAAAAAATCGTTTAAGAGAAGGAAATTTCCAATAAAATTTAATTCATAATTTTAATTTGACATTGAAAATAGGGTTCCGCGCGACTGTTACAGCATGCGCGCGCTGTCCCTAAAGAGGGTTTATCAAACGGAATAATTGATTTTTTTATAACATAAAATGTCATTTTTAAAATTTGAAAAAAATCTAGTGTCTTCTTAACACTTGAATGAATCGAGTCCCGTTGAAAAAAAAAAGTTTTATTGCTATTTTTCAAAAAGTTATTTAATTGTTAACCAAAAATTTTTTTCCCAATCTCTGTTGGCATAAATAATGGGATAAAAGGTATAAATAATTGGCCTGTAAATTTTAAACTTCGTGAAGGCGTTTTGATATATATACTTCATACGATCCTGCGAATAAAGTTCATAAAAATTTAATAATTTGTTAATTATGATTTTTTATAACTATTGCAAAATAAAATATCTGAAAATTGTTGATAACATTTTTTTTTCCAATTGATATTTACCTATGTCTGTTTTCACATTAAACAATGGCAGTTATTAACATAGGATATGAATTTTTACGTAATTTGTTCATTAAATTGTTTTAAATAAATAGAGAAATTCAATATTTTTGAGAAATTTTTATGCTATTTTGTTGTCTAGAGATAATTATGATTTGAAATTTTTTTTTAATTTTAATTTTCAATTGTTTAAAATCGATTTTTTTATATTTCGATTGTTCAAATAATTAGTTAAGAAATAGTTCTGCTTTTAAAAATCATAATTTACACTTTCAAATAGTTTGGCAAAAAAATTTAAAACAATATTTATTATTTAATTGTTTATTAGTTCAACAATTTGTTATGAACAAATATTGAGCAACGTTATATTTTGTTTTTGAAGCAGAAAAAAATTATAAAAACAGCTATATATAAAAAGTGCCATAAAAAATTATATTATAATAAATAAAAAAAATGTACGGGACTCGATTCATTCAAGTGTTAGAAGATATTAGATTTTTCAAATTTTTAAAATGACATTTTATGTTATAAAAAAATTATTTCTTTTGATAAATTATCTTTAGCGGCAGCGCGCGCATGCAGTAACAGCCTCGCGAAACCCTATTTTCAACGTCAAATTAAAATTATAAATAATGGAGATTGAGTTTCTGGAGTCAAGACTTTCTTATCGGAAATTTTCTCCTCTTCAAGGAGCTTTTTTCAAAATTGCTTAAATATTAATATTTTTTGAGTTATTAACGAAAGACTAAATACCATTTTTTTAAATCTTATTTTGTTAATAAAAATTGCAATTTTTTACCTGCACCAAAATCCTTCAAAAACATTTTTCTAGAGGACCTTTATCTCTATTTTTCATGTTTTTGAACTTGTTGATTAGACTAAGAAGCGCTTAAGGTACTCGTCTTCAAGAACAGTTTAAAGGGAGTGACTTTGTCGAAAACAAACAAGAAGTTCGAAGCGTGGGAGCAAATTACGCTCTGCAAACTTCCTGTTATTCTTATTTTGCATCTGAAGTTTATCGAATACAGCCACGACTGTTGCAGGAAGATTATCAAGGCTTTGGATTTTGAATTCGACTTGAAGATTGATTCGACTTTGGTATCATGGGAAACACAATATCTAACAGAGAAGCAATACATACTATTCGCCGTCGTTTACCACGAAGGCAAAAATGCCAACATTGGACAACTGCTGGATACAACGATTCTTCGGTCAAGACCGTGCAAGAAGTAGGTATTGAAACTCCGGAGAACGGGGATTCCTTATTTGCTTTTCTACAGGAATAGCGATATGATCCTATCTAAATAAGGTTGCTGCTTTTACGTAGAGTTCAGCGTCTGGATTCTTAAGGAATTTCTCTTTTTAGTTTTTATTGAATTTGATATTTTTTTGGTTCTAATGAATTTTTTTTATTTTTTCATTAGTAATAGGTATTGTTCAATTTTTACTAATATATGTATTTCTTTTGAATTAAATTATATTATATGAAATGAATGGTATATGCGACTGACAAAGTAAATAACGCCAAAAAAATATAATATATTCTACTTTGACAAAATGGTTTAGACTTTCACGGCTGAGGTTTTCAGTGTCATTGCTTTTTGAGTTTGAAAGCCATGGATTTTTGAAATTTTGCTGTCCGATGACAGCAAGCCATGACGGTTAAACCTCTGAAGAAGCTAGCCACTCGCGCCGGCGAAACGTCAGGAAGAAATTGCAAAAATCCACGGCTTTCAAACTCGAAAAGCAATGACACTGATATTCTACTTTGTTTGAAGGTGGTTGACAATGTTTCGTGGTGCATTTCATCAGTTCGGACTTGCATAGTCTACTATGTTATAAATTGATTTGAAATCCCTAAAAGAATCTTTAAAAAGATTAGCTGAAAAAATAATTTTATCAAGCAAAAAACTTAAATTACAAGCAACAACCAAAAAAAAAACAAAAAAGTAACTATCAACACCAACTGAAAAAATTAAAAAAAATTATTAACAAGAAATCGAGTGATAGCCATTTATCATCCGAAAACGATTGTGGCTATAACAATCGAAACGTCGTGAAGTAACTTGGTTTGGAATCTTTCAATTTTATATTTTTAATTTAATAGTTCATTTTTTCATTGTAATTTCAGTTTTTTGCTTAATACAATTATTTTTTCAGCTAATCTTTTTAATTTTTTTACAGATTTTTTTCAGGGATTTCAAATCAGTTCATATCATATTAGACAATGGAAGTCCGTACTGATGAAATAAATATATTCTACTTTCATTGAAACTGTTTGTTAACCTCAAATCACTTATCATTGTACTCCTTAATGATTTTGAACTTTATTTTTCAATTCTTGAAACCTTCTTACAATGGAATCATACTAACAGCAGCATCGGAAACCTTCCGCTTTATGTGATGGGATTGGCCGATACTGATGAAAATCAAATACGAAAATATGATAGAACTGAGTTAGGTGTACTTTATGGAAATCCATAATAACTTATTAAAAAAAAACATTTCAATGTGATATTTCCACTTGACAGTTCACAAAACCGCTACACGTGTTTCGCATCTTTTGATGGAGGGGAACTAGTTCAATTACGATTATGACGTATTCCACTTGGAGGAAAAAGGATCAAAACTCAACCTTATGGAATATATAGAAATCAATAGAAGTAAAAATTCAGTTGTATTACTCAATGGTCGAATAAATTTGAATTGTTTCACTTTATTGAATTAAATTTGCAACGCGGAAATTGGTAATTAGAGCAGATCTCAAAAATAGCTAAAATGACGGCTTTGGTAAACATTGTATTCATTATTCTTCAGTTGTTCCTAGAAATGTAAACAGTTTAGGTAGGTAATGAATTTATCATGTAGAAATTTAGCAGATAGTGATATTCATAATGATTCAAATTGCTATAAAAACAGCACGACACAGAATTTGTACAAATGACACCACCGAAGGTTGCCATCAGGCGACTCCGGTAAGTATAAACATTTCTTAGTCAGATACTAATTCAGTTTATTTTCAGATAACACACACAACAAAGTTTTTGTTTCGGGGTTGAAATTAGATGATTTTAATGTATTTCCACGTGTTAAAACCGAAAGTGACCATAAAAATTATATATTAGCTCTTGTTTTCAAGATATAGTATCATTATATTATATATATGTATATTGAGTTTTCAACAAATGAAATATTTCATCACCAACAGTTGGTACACATGTTTGTTTACATAACACCCCTCTCATCAGCTGTTCTTAAGTAGTAAACAAAACCTATGTGAGTTTGTCAATTGTACGCACGTGGTTGCTATTGAAATTATCGTGTGAAGTTGATTTTGAAATTAATTCAAGTGCTGATCTGAAATGCCTCGAAAGTGTGTGAATTCTGTCGATAGCTTTTGCTATATATGTGGTGAAATAACATTTAAGGCTCAGAAACGTAAAATGACACCTATCGTTAAGACAGCCTATGAACATTATTTTGGTGTGAAAGTTGGGGACCAAGATAAATCATGGGCTCCTCATATATGTTGTAATTCTTGTTCCGTCATATTGCGAGTGTGGCTGAAAAATAAAAACCGGGCAATGGCTTTTGCAGTACCTATGGTTTGGCGTGAGCCTACCAATCATACAGACGACTGTTATTTCTGCTCAACTCCTCCCATTAAGCAAGGTTTATCTATGAAGAAAAGAGGAACGGTTAAATACCCTAATCTCCCATCTGCTCTTCGGCCTGTACCACACTCAGACAATTTGCCAGCCCCTTCTCCACCCCAAAACTATGAAATTTTAGAGGAAGGTGATGAAGACTGTTTAGAAGGAGCAACCCATCCTTCTACATCCTATGACCCTGATTTTGAGGTAAGCGATAGGTCTAGTGATCCGCACAGAATTAGTCAAGCAGAGTTGAGTGACCTTATAAGAGATCTTCGCTTGTCTAAGGAAAAGGCTGAGCTGTTAGGGTCAAGACTACAACAGTGGAATCTTCTAAAACATGATGTGAAAATATCTCAGTACAGACAGCGTCAAAAAGATTTGCTTCCTTTTTTTGAGAAAAAAGAAAACCTCGTAGTTTGTTCTGATGTTAATGGTTTGATGGACTGCTTGAATTTGGATCACACTCATCTGAATGGAGACTGTTTATAGACTCTTCAAAACTAAGCTTAAAAGCTGTACTTCTGCATAATGGAAATCAGCTACCCTCTATTCCTATAGGTCATGCAGTTCACATGAAGGAAACGTATATAAATATGAAAACACTTCTCCAATCAATCAAATATGAACAACACAAGTGGCACATCTGTGGTGATCTGAAAGTCATTGCTATACTTCTAGGAATGCAATTAGGGTTCACCAAGTACTGTTGTTTTTTGTGTCTGTGGGACAGTCGGGATAGAAAATCTCACTATAAAAAAATGAACTGGCCTACACGAGACCCAAACCCTAATGAGAAAAATGTAGTTTACGAGCCTCTTGTAGATCCTAAGGATGTTCTCCTTCCCCCATTACATATTAAGTTGGGACTAATGAAAAACTTTGTGAAGGCCATGGACCAGGAAGGACAAGCTTTTAAGTACTTGAGAGCAAAGTTTCCCAGGTTGAGTGATGCTAAAGTCAAGGAAGGCATCTTTATTGGGCCTCAAATCCGTGAAATCGTAAATGATTCTGCTTTTGACATGATTTTAACAGGAAATGAAAAAAGAGCCTGGGAAGCCTTTAAGGGGGTTGTACATGGGTTTTTAGGTAACAAAAGAGATGATAACTTCACAGCATTGGTTAAAGAGCTTCTTCAAGCTTACCACCAACTTGGATGCAACATGTCCTTAAAAATTCATTTTCTTCACTCTCATCTTAATTTCTTTCCACAAAACTGTGGAGCTGTGAGTGACGAACATGGAGAAAGATTCCATCAAGACATTGCCTTAATGGAACAGAGATATCAGGGCCGTTGGAATGAAGCAATACTTGCAGACTACTGCTGGTCTGTGTGTAGGGATGCTCCAGAAGTGTTTTATAAAAGACAAGCTAAACGACAGCGATCTTACAATGAATCGGATGGACTTAATTGAAATTTGGTGGTACAAACTTCTTTTATTTGTCAAAACACTGAGAATAATGTTTTTTTTTTATTAATTTTGTACTTAAAATATTCTAAAAGAAACATAACAATATTGTTTTATGTTCTTTCACTTTTCACGTATAGTATAACTACTCTTTAAGATTAAGTACTGTGTATCTCAAAAACCAGAGCTAATAAAAATTTTTCATTGTTATTTTCGTTTTTATCACCCCAAAATTAGTAGAAATTGACTAATTTAGTGTAGGAAACATTCAAAAAATATTTTTTTGTTGTGTTGTGTAATCCAGGAAACATCAACATACGCGCGCGATAAAAAAGACACTTGTCTCCGGTTAGTTTTTGGAGGACCCATGTTAGTAAAGTCATGATTAAACAATTTAACCGATTAGAAAGTATAAGCACCTAAATGCTGACCGAAGAAAGGTCATATGTCAATCTTGCTGAAGTGCCCATCAGTAGGATAGAGGACCGCTCGGAGAGCGGGGGTGGATGGAGTGGTGTATTAAGTTTTCCTCACAAAATTTATTTTGTGTACATCACAACTTTCAATCGTTTTTAGATATGTCAAAGATGGTAATGTGGTAGAACGTTTTATGAGTTTTCATGATGTTTCATCTGGGCGCACAACTAACGATTTGTTTAATTTTTTAATTCGTACGTGTGACACCTATAATTTTAGGCAAAAGTTAATTGCGCAAACCTATGATGGGGCTGCGGTCATGACCGGCCATTTAAATGGTTTACAAACTAAAATAAAGTCCATAGCTACTCATGCACTTTTTACGCATTGTCGTGCCCATGCCCTAACTTTAGTATTAAGCAAAGCGTGCAACAACATGAAAATGTTCGCGCCTCCGGCGGGCTTTTCTGTGTGTATATAGTCTTTATGACTTTAGCCTCCCCTGTTCTCAAATGCACAAGCCGTCACTGGTTCGAAGACGCTTTTGTATAGCGAAACACGTCGCGGATTTGTAAACTTTCAAGTAGAAATCCCACACTGAAGTGTGTATTTTGAATACCTTATAATGAATTTTCATCAAGTATCGGTTAATAAATATTACTGGAGTTTTTTCCCAACACCAAACCGTTATTTTAACACCTCGACACGTGTTTCGATCACCAAGTGATCATCTTCAAGAGGAATATATCAAACTGATCTTGTTGATATAGACAATATAGACAATGAACTATCGCTGTCACCAACATTGGGTCTATGCGTGGGTTCATTATAAATAAAGTACCCTGATTCAAATTTATCAATGAATTGATAGATGTAGCCGTTACTACGTGCTAGAAGATCATCATAGGAAGTTTTATTTCTCATTTTTCAAATTTATCAATTTCAAGTAACAACTTCAAATCACAACCGAATACTATTTCAATTGCACTTCATGATTACCGTGCTTATTTCACTAGTTTACTCGTCGCTATTCTTGCTCTCGAATTATTCTCTTTGAAGCGATTTTTCTTGCAGCTTAACGTTTTCTTGACCACATTTGACCATTCATGTATGTTTGCTTTCGCATTCTAGTATATACATTTAATCATGTAATTCGTAAACATCGATAGTGGAATAATACGGCAAGGAATAATGAGATATGAATATGACAGCTTCATGATTGATATTTCTTGATATAAAAATTGATTAACTGATTGTTTTATTTTTTATGATGAACACACGCAGTGTTATCATTCCATATTCTCACTTAAAAAACTGATGCTTTATTTCGATGTTTAAAGATGACTGAAAATGACACGTACAAGGTTAAAATTTCTATTCATAATTTTTCATGAATTATATAAGATACCTATATTTTGTTGGGGACGTTTCCATTCAAAAAATATGTCTTTCTAAGTACCTATCTCCGACTGAATAGTACCTATTGTAATAGTATGCAGAGAATATTTTAAAGTTTTCATAGATTTATGAATACAGGGTGTGACATAAGTACGTTGAAATATTCAAGTGACGTATTCCTTAGACAATTTTAAGAAAAAAAGTCTATGTGAACTTGTGTTCGAAAATGCTTCGTTTCGGTGATACGGGGTTTGAAGTTGAATTTTTTTTTCGCTTTTTGAAAATAACTCTTGCAAAAAATAAGTTATTCGGTACCCGGGGTTTTTTGACGTGGGAAATCATAATTTCGTATTAATTTTCATGTAACATCTAGAGGGCGCTGCGTATGCTGTCATTATTTATTTTAAATTGCCCTAACTTTTTTGACAGTAAACTTTTAGTACTTTTCATGGAAAAACCTAATTCCAACACCTTTTCCAATTAAAAAAGGTACACCTCCTCAACAACGCTGGAGGTGATCGTTTTCGAGATATTTACAATATTCTATATCGATGCATATTACTTTATAGCCAAATTTGATTTCAATAATTTTTGTCACTCTCCGCTTGCAAATTGAATTAATTAAATCGAATAGGCTATGAAAGTTTCTTTATAAAAATTGAAGTTCGCTGTCACATTTTTAACTATTAATTGACAAATTCACAGTTCGGAGTTTATAAATTTATTTTTTGGTATCATGCCCGACTTAACGAATGCTGAAATGGCTAATATGGTTTTTGTATACGGCTTGGCTGACGGAAATTCAAGCGAGGTCAGACGCATCTATCAAGAAAGGTACCACCGAAAGCGTCACTCCTTGTGCAGCGATATTTGCGAATCTTTTCCGGAAACTTTCCGAATCTGGAAGCTTTGAAACAAATTCTGCATTAGGACGGCCACGGACTACAAGAACTGTAGAATTGGAGGAGACGGTTCTCGAAGAAATTAGTGAACATCCAGAGACAAGTACAAGAAAAATTAGTCAAACTTTAAATGTGAGTCACATGACAGTTTACAGAATTTTGAAGGAACAACAAGTATATCCTTATCATATTCTGCGTGTCCAGGCACTTACGCTACGTGATTTCCAATCACGTATCTAATTTGCTCAATGGCTTCAAAGAAAAGTCGAATATCCGCAAATTTTATCGAAAATACCCTTCACAAATGAGGCTAATTTTTCAAAAAATGGTATCATGAACTTCCATAACAACCACATCTGGGCGGAAGATAACCCACATGCGATAACGCAAACTCATTTCCAAGACAGATTCTCTTTTAATGTATGGGTAGGCATAATTGGGGATTATTTAATTGGGGATTATTTAATTGGGCCCTATTTTCTCCCCTTACGTTTGAATGGAGATGCTTACCTACATTTTTTGGAACACGAGCTTCCCCAACTTATGGAAGATGTTCCCATTGGTCTCCGAAATCACTCTTGGTTTATGCACGATGGAGCTCCTGCTCATTTTAGTGATAGCAAGAAATTTTTTAAACGTAGCACATCCCCAACGATGGATAGGAAGAGAAAGCACTGAGCATTGGCCCTCCAGGTCACCGGACCTCATCCCGTCGATTTTTTCATTGGGGACACCTAAAATCACTAGTTCATGTTAGCCCCTTTGAAAACGAGAAAATGTTGAGAGATTGCATTATAGTTTGCTGCGAAACGATAAGAAACACTCCGGGCATTTTTCAACGGGTGCGGAATTCTTTGATGAGGAGAGCAGAAGTTTGTATTACTGTTGGGGGTCGTCACTTTGAACAGTTGTTGTAGTAGTTGTTTCGTTCAATTTTTATATGTTTATTTTCCTAATAAATTACATAGTACTTCTCCATTTTTTTTTTTACAAACTCCGAAATGTAGCACTTTATAATTGAATAATTAAACCTGACAATTTTTTTTAAATTGGATTGAATAAGCAGTTCGATAATGCTCAGTTTAGAAGAAGTCTGTACGGGTATACTGCGTATAAAGTTTGATGAACACAACTAAAATTGCAAAAAACTTATGACAAAAACCTACCATGTTTTGAAAAATTTCAACAATCTGTATTTCGAAAACGAATCATTATTCGACAAACATTTTATAGGAAAAAGTTGTTTATTTTGAGGAGATCCACCACTTACTCAGGTATACCTTTTTTACTTGGAAAAGGTGAGGGAATTAGGTTTTTTCATGAAAAGTACCAAAAGTTTACTGTCAAAAAACTTATTTTTTGCAGGAGTTATTTTCAAAAAGCGAACAAAAAAATTGAATTTTAACACTCCGTATCTCCGAAACGAAGCATTTTCGGACACAAATTCATATAGACTTTGTTTTCTTAAAATTGTCTCAGGAATACGTCACTTGAATATTTTAACGTACTTATGTTACACCCTGTAGGTATATCATAATTGTAAATGCCCCCTATTTGTTTTTGTGAAATTGATCTAAAAAATAAAACGATTATTTGAATGATTATAAATAATATTCGGATGTCATTGTTAGCAACGTAGTTTCTATCACCTAGTTTCAAACGGTTTCCATGAGCTCAGCTATTGATTGATCGTCAACTAGCACAGAACGCCACTTGATATAAACCAGTAGTTCATTTTAACCAACTCGCAAAATAAATCACGAAACACTGAATTCGTATGAGTAGGAGAATAAATACTATATCAACCAAGTTCAAAATAGGCAGATGCCGTTATCAACTTCCAGTATTACTCTATAGTTACGACAAAATTTATGAAATAAATGAAATAAAATGATTCAGAGGCAATTTATTTCGACCAAGAAAAAAAAGTTATGAATGTCATTATTCATATATAAATTGTTTATGACACTTCAAATTATTTGCAATACCAAACTTTGTGAACACTTGATTAGTACTCTTGATACCTTCCTATAGGTCTATTGGGTTTTTTCAATAATATAATTTTGTCCGTTCTATGAGTCTACTATAAACTGTAATATATCAGTAAATACTCATTCAATGCAATCTAAATAAGCGCCATTTCAATCAGTGTTCTTTTGTCAAAGTAACACAAGTCGATTAATTCAATTCGATAAAGTCGACGAAGGCCGTTTTTGTCTGGTCCTGATTGGCGAAGGTTGAACTAGTGAGAAAGTCATCGAAGTATTTGAAATAACGGTAACCGTTTGGCGGAGGTCTGGGGAGTATTGTGGGTGAGGCAAAATTTCGACGCTCAATTTGTTTAATTTTCGGATGTGCGGACCGATGTTGTCGTGGAGCAGGATCGGACCTCTTCTGTTGACCAGTGCCGGATGCTGCTGACGCATTTTCGGTACATTTCGTTGATTTCCTCACAATGGAAGGTAAAAGTATGATAACCCGGTAGGAACAAATTCAACAGTGCCAAGTCATTTCAACGCTCATTAGAAATTGAGAATTCATCATTTTCATACCTTCTGTAAAATACTTAATCAAATTAAAAACGAATTCAAACAAATTTCGCCTTTAATGACTTTTCTTGACAGTTCTTATTTTTTCTCTCATCTGTCTAATTCTCAAACAACCTATGATATTTATCAAACAACTTATACATAGTGATGAACAATTAACTGATATAAAAAAATACAAATAAAATAAGTAACATTCTCCACCCCCAAGCAGACTTTGCAAGGTGAGTATATCAACTCTTGACTGGAAGAATACACACTTTGGTGACAGGTCTCACATATGTTCCATGCTTATTCTTAATTCGAACAACTCTGATGACTCCGTCTTTACCGGGAAACGTTTCTTCTATTTTTCCTATGATCCACTGATTCCTAGGTGCCTTCTCGTCCACAATCAAAACTATGTCGCCAATTCTAATAGGATTAGTTTTGTCATGCCATTTTCGTCTCTGAAGAAGTGTTGGTCTATATTCAATTACCCATCGTTTCCAGTACGTATCTGCCAATGCTTGTGCAATTCTCCATTGCTTTCTGCTAGAAAGCTCCACATTGCCGAATGATCTGACATCACCTGGTCGCAGTAGCAGAAAATGGTTCGGAGTGATAGCTTCTGGCTCGTTTGGATCGACTGATATGTGTGTCAAGGGCCTTGAATTAATAATATATTCAATTTCACTCATCAAGGTTACCAAAACCTCTTCTTTTGGATTGATGGACTTCAAACTGATCTTCAGAGCTGTTTTAATAGATCTTATCATCCTTTCCCAGATTCCACCCATGTGTGGAGCTCCGGGAGGGTTAAATTTCCAAATTATATTTTTAGATGCGACTTCTTCTGAAATCTTTTTCTGGTCTAAGGTTTGGAACCATTTCTTAAGTTCACGTTCTGCTCCGACAAAATTCGTCCCGTTATCTGTTATTATCTCCTTTGGTTGACCTCTTCTACACATAAAACGTCGGATAGCAAGTATAGCAGAACTTGTGTCCAAAGATGCCGCGAGTTCAATATGGATTGCACGGAGGGTGAGACAGGTAAAGAGTACGCCGTATCGTTTTTCTACTCTTCTTCCTATTGCAACAGTCATGGGACCAAAAAAGTCAATTCCAACGTATGAAAACGGGAAAGAAAATGCTCCTAACCGCTCGGGAGGCAACAAACCCATTTCTGGAGAAAGAGGTTTACAATTTCGATTTCTACATTCTTGGCAATTTCTGAAGATCTTCTTTACAGCTACTCGTATATTTATAATCCAATATTTGGAACGAAGATTGTTGACCACTGTCTCCAAACCTATGTGTTTAGATTCTTGATGATACTTATCTATGAGGAGCTCTGTGAATTTGTGCTTTGGATCCAACAGAATAGGGTTTCGCGATTCAAATGGTATATCCAACTCTTTCGTATCTGGAATCCTACCGCCCAGACGTAATATAAAATATTCGTCCAAGAAGGCAGATAATTTATATAAGCGACTAGACTTTGGTAGAAATAGCTTTCTTTTCAAAATGGAAATTTCTTCTCCAAACGTTTCTTCCTGACACTTTCTGATCCATAACTTCATGGAATCTTCGATTTCATCTGCACTCAAAATTAAGTCGGTCGGCCTAGACAGTTTTGTAATCTTGACCACTTTTTTGAAATGTAGAATCCAAGCAGTTGATCGAATGAGTCGATTAAATTTCGAGAATCTGCATATATTGGGGAAGTCCATCGGAAGAACTAGACTATCATTAACATCTAAGAGTAGTATCAGATTGTCTTCATTGGAGCAACGTGGTTCTTCCGGCCAATCAGTTTCAGGCAATTTTAGAAAATGTGGTCCAGAAAACCACTCACCTCCTGGCAACAAATCGATATCTTTCCTTTCTTTCGTCGCTCGATCTGCAACATTCAATTCAGATGGTAACCAATGCCATTGCGACAAATCAGAGTCTTCGTGAATTTCTCCAAGTCGACAAGCTACGAAAATCGGGAATCTTCTTGATTCAGACCTGATTTGATGGATAACAACCATTGAGTCAGTCCAGAAGTGAACTTTATCAATTTCATATTCCAGTTCCTTCCTTATAGATTTTGCCATTCTACATGCAAGCACTGCTCCTTGTAATTCCAATTTTGGGATGGTTTGTTGATTCATTGGAGCAACTTTGAATTTTGCTGCTAGAAATGAAATGTGGACTTCGTCATTTTCAACCATCCTCAAAAAGGCGACTGCTGCATATGCCTTATCACTTGCATCGGAAAATAAATGCAAATCAACTTTGTTGATTAACGTAGAATTAGGAAAGTAATATCTATTGATAGTGACAGGAGTATAATATTTCAATTGAGTCAACCATTTCAGCCAGGTGTAGAAAAGTTCTTCTGTTATAGCTTGATCCCAATCAATATGACTTCTCCATATATTCTGAATCAGAATTCTAGCATTTATCATGAGAGGAGCAAGAAAACCAAGCGGGTCAAATACTGACATAACCGTGCGCAGTACTTCCCTTTTTGTTGGTACTTTCTCTCCATGGCAGATTTCATCAGGGATTTTTTTCAGGTCCAATATAAATACAAAATCGTCAGTCGTAGGAGACCAGGATATGCCCAGAACTCTTTCTAACATTTTTGAGTCCAGTTTCACATCTACTTGAGAATTAGCACGGAAGTTCTCTGGAATCGACTGCATTACTTCATTTGAATTACTTATCCACTTCACCATATCAAAATTTGCCTCTTTATGAACAACAATAACATTTCGAATTCTATCGATAGCTTCATCTATCGTATGGCAAGAGTCCAAGTAATCGTCGACGTAATGTTGTTTCTCCATTGCACGGACAATTCCTGGATATTTATCTTCAAACGACGCTGCATTTTTGTTTTTTACAAACTGTGCTGCAGACGGGGACGATATTGCACCAAAAATCATCGCCTTCATTTCGTAAACATCTGGACTTTGGTTTCTCTCCATACCTCGCCATAAAAATAATTGTGCACATCTGTCTTCCTCGATAATTGAAACTCTATGAAACATATCTCTGATATCACCTCCAAAAGCAATTCTTCCTTGTCTGAATCGCCACAAGACAGATATCAAAGATGGAACGTAGTCAGGACCTTGGCAAAGGAAATCGTTAAGACTCACACCTTGAGATTTTGCCGCAGCGTCAAAAACCAGGCGAATCTTTCCAGGTTTGTTGATATTCGCAACCCCAAAGTGTGGAAGATACCAGTTGTTTTTATTATTCTGAACTTCAGATGGATGTAACTTCCTGGCGTATCCTTTTTGAAGATACTCAGTAATCTTTGCAGTATACTCTTCAGCAAATTTGGCATCCTTGTCCATTTTTCGTTCCATACAATACAGACGATTCAGGGCATTAGTTTTACTGGGCGGTAGAGTAAGGTCGTCACGTTTCCATAGGTGCCCTATTTCGTAATGATTACCGACTTTCTTCAGAGTCTTTTCCATGATCTCCACAGCCCTTTTATCTTCGATTGATTTGATAACATTGTCTGGTATTTTTACACCAAAAGCTTCAAGACGAAAAGTATCTTTCACCATTTCATGCAGTTTGTCATCATTCAAATGTCTGCAACAAAGAGTTACATGGGAAAGATAGGTTTCAGTTTCACTGGTAGGACCATGCACTGTCCATCCTAATTTACATTGAGACATAATGGGCTGATGCAGTTGTGGTTGGATGACATTTCTTGGTACTATGAGGCCACAATTATCCTGACCGATCAACAGCTCCGGTTTAGCATTTCTTATTGATGCCAATAGATCACGGTCTAAATGAGGATATTTTTCGTTCAAGTTATCAACATCTATTTCTTGAGATGGAAGTCGCAAATTCTGCACGGTTCTGACTTGTTTCAGCGCGAAGAATTTTTGTAGGTTTCTAGAAGCAGCGATATCTAAAGAAACCATTCGTGAATGATCTTCGTGGTGAGTTATTTCATTAGTCCATTGGAAACAGAGTGGAACAACCGGTCCTGGAAGTCGTAATCTGCGAGCTAAGTCTTCCTCAATCATGGTACAGGTTGATCCTTCGTCAAAGAGTGCGTAAGTCGGAATATCCCCAGCTGGTCCTCTAAGAATCACAGGTGCGATTCGTAGTAGTACAGTTTTTGTTTCATTTCCTGAAGATTTACTATGGAAACTAGCACATAAATTGGCTTGACTCACAAGATTGTTTGGGCTTTGCGATTCATTTTGTGGTTGTTGATTACTCACAATATTATTTAGGCTCTGCAGTTCATTTTGTGATTGTTCATTGCGTGAAATATGAAGTAGAGAATGATGTCTACCTCTACAACCATCCTTACCACACCTCGATTTCGAAAAACACTTAGTCGACATATGCCCAAATTTGAGGCAGAGGAAACATAATTTGAGGTTGAGAACATTCTTTCGTCTTTCATTCACTGATAATTCAGAGAATTTCGTACATTTTGATAATACGTGGTCAAGATTTTTACAAAAAATGCACTCACTAGTTTTATTCTCCAAAAAACTATCTCTTTTTGAAATCATGACAGTTTCCCTTCTGATAGAATTTTTAGATAGACTATTTCTTTGAAAAGGATTACTAAAAGCGGCCATCGAGTTGAGCTCTTCTTCAAACCATTCAGAAAAATCTTCTAATGATGTTTGTATTCCTTTCAAATCACGTTGATGCTTGAATTTTCCCCATGAAAACTTTTGCATAGTAGGAAGCTTTTCTATCAAATTTGTTAACAAATCTGGATTGTAGAGATACAGATGAGAATTGACGTTTTTCATTGTGGTTACCATGTTATTTACAACATTAGAAAAATAAATCCATGACTCCCACTTGTCTTCTTTAATGTTACCAGCTTTTTTCGCCTTTTCTATCAGCGACAAAATTATCCACTCCGGTCTACCAAAATTCATTTCTAGCATCTTGATAATTTTGGAGACGTTTCTCGGGGAAATGAGAAGAGCTTTGACAGTTTCTCTTGCTTTGCCCTTCAATGCCCGGTTCAAACGGATCAAATTGTCTTCATCAGATAACTCAAGCTGATCTGTAGATCTTCTAAACTCATTGATGAAAATAGGCCAATCAGACAAATCGCCAGAAAATTCCGTGAGATTCTTCAATTTTTGTTGTAAAAGAACTTTATTCGTGGCATTCGCATTTTGTGCATATTGTTTGACAATATCTAAAAGCACCTGGTTATTCTCTCCACCCCCAACAAAACTTGAAACATTGACATTAGGGGAAGATAAAATATCAAACGATTCTGGTTGATTGTGATCCTTGTGAATACACTGTCTTGACTCTGTTACCCAATTATCGATAACATTTGGATTTGCATAAAAATGTTCGGAATAGGTTGGAAATTCCTCTTTTTCGTTCACCGAACTATTGGTTTCACTTTTATCGGCAATTTTTCTTCGTATTTCAGCTTCTTTTCGTAAAAACTGACGTTCTAGCTCTAAGGCTTTTAGCTTTTCCTTAGATTCTTCTTCAGTAAGTTCCCTCTCTCTTCTTATCAGCTCCATTTCCATATGTAGTCGATTTATACTTGAATTGTGAGAAGGAACGGAATTTTCTTTCAAAATTTTCACAGAACCAACACTGTTTATCCCTGGTGGAGCAGAAAATGAGCTCTTGCGAAGTTCACTTGTAGGAAATTTCCCCTGGCGAGAATCTTTACTAGATGTGACTTTTCTTGCAGAATTTGTGTGGTTACTTGGAACTGGTTGAATTTTACCCGTAACCACACTTGAATCAAATACTACATTTGACATATCTATAAATCTCGAAGGTGGAACTCCTTTGTTGGGCCTCTCACTCCGTCGGACATTTTTGACGTGTGATGGTTCATTTGCTTCATTGTATTGTTCCATAGCGGTTCAATAATTACTCGAAGGACCAATGTAAAATACTTAATCAAATTAAAAACGAATTCAAACAAATTTCGCCTTTAATGACTTTTCTTGACAGTTCTTATTTTTTCTCTCATCTGTCTAATTCTCAAACAACCTATGATATTTATCAAACAACTTATACATAGTGATGAACAATTAACTGATATAAAAAAATACAAATAAAATAAGTAACACCTTCTAAAAGGATGAGTCTCAAATCTTCCGCTTGGAAATGAAGAGTTTTTAATTCATAATTGAACTCATTCCCTTCTTATGCGTGCTTTGAATGTTCTTCAAGTTTGTACCACACTATAAACTAATCATCTGACACCAAACTCCTGTCTTTATTATGTTTATTAGGCATGCTTAATTTTATTTCACTTCTGTCAATAATGTTATGTTCTACCGTAGTTACCAAGATCTATGTATAGTTCCTAATAAATATGTAGTACGTAACACTTTCATTCAATAACTCAATTCATAACTCAACATTTTTAACTTCAATTGCACTTGATAATTACGCAAGTCAACAAATAAGAAATAAAAATTGCGACTAATATTATAATGGCTATACATGAGAGTTTAAAGCATCCTGACTTCGACTTCAACATCAAAAATTTTCCATTACCTGAATATTTTGAGTTATAGTTATTTTTATTTTATACAAAAATGTTCACATATTATAAGGAAATATAAGATCAAAACAAGAAAAAAACAATATATTTTGAGGATAACAGACTTTATTCAGAATACACATGAAAAAACATTCAAATGAAGTATTTTGTGCATAACCTTTTTGCAAATGTTGACTTTCGTTTATATGTTCCACCGTTTTCCCTCATAAGGAATCAACAATAATCTCCCATCATTGCTGCATCCCAATTGCTTTGGTAACGGTGCTCCATTGTCAGTATGTCTTGGTGGAATCTTTCCCCCTGTTCGTCACTGACATCACCCAAATTTTCTGGGAAAAAATTCGAATGGGAGTGCAAGAAATGGATTTCGAGAGACATGCGACATCCCATTCTGCAGTAATTTTCAAGTAGTTCTTCTACAAGTGTTTCGTAATTTTCTACTTTCTTCTTCCCTGAAAACTCCGGAACAATTCTTTGGAAAGAACTCCACGCAGCTAATGCAAAATTACTCAATTTTTGATCAAACTGTTGATCACTTAGTGGTTTTCTAATTTTTGGTCCAACAAATACACTTTCCTTGAGCTTTGCATCACTTAATTTTGGAAAAACGTGTTTAAGATATTTAAACGCATCACCTTCTTGGTCTAATGCTTTCACAAAATTTTTCATTAACCCCAGTTAAATGTGTAATGGAGGTAACAAAACGTTTTTGGGACTAACAAGAGGTATATTCTTCACGCTAGCTTGACCTGGAATATATTTATCTCTCGGAGGCCATTCTTTCACTTGATACCTAATGGCTCTGTGTTGCCCTACTGTTCCAAAGGCAAAGAAAACAGCAAAACTCCGTAAATTTGCCCTGAAGACCTAGTAATAGTCCTATGACTTTTAGGTCACCACATATTTGCCACTTATACGTATTATAATTTAGAATAAGTGACATACTTTCGTGTGTTTCCTTCATGAACGGCTTTTAAACTTGTTTTAGACGAATCTACATATTTGCCACTTATACGTATCATAAATTATTGCATTTAGAATAAGTGACATATGTACTTTCGTGTGTTTCCTTTACGGCAACTGCTTGTGCAAGAGAAATAGAGTGTTTTTTATTACCATTATGGAGCAGAATGGCTTTTTAGACGAATCTATAAATAAATGCCATTCGTCCGGGTTATGTGCAAATCCTAATTTTTCCATCACACCATTTGGATTTAAATAAACACAACATTTTATCCTGCATAGTAAAAAGCGAGGAGAGCTCATGGTTACGGTTCCTAAATATTGTAACTTTGGTTTTATTGGCTAGTAAATTCCATTGTTGTAATCTAGACCCTAATAGTTCAGCATCCTCTTAGGACAAGTGGAGGTCCCGAACTAAGTCATTTAACTAAGGTTGTTCGATTAAATTGGGTGTTCTTCCTTCACTCTTGGGAAAATAAGGACCATCTTTTTCTGGCACATCATGGGAACCTGCCTGGTCATCATACATTTCCAAATCTTCCTCCCAATTTGCCGGGGATGTTGGGACTGGTAAACCTTCTTCATGAAGAACCGGCCTTCTTGCAGAAGGAATATCCGGATATACAATTTTGTGTTTGCTCTTGCTCTTGAAAACCAGACACGTTTGTCATGCAAAAGTAACAGTCGTTGTAATGATTTGTTGTTTCTCGCCAAATCATTGGAATTGCAAAAGGGATAGAAGAGCGCTTGCCATTCAGCCAGTTACTTAGATTTACTGCACAGGTTTGGCAACATACGTGAGGAGCCCAATCTCGATCTCGATCACCAACAATACATCCAAAATACTTACGGTAAGCTAATTTGGTCATTTGATTAATTGTCTCTTTCTGCGATTTAGGAGTAAACTGACCACATATATAGCAAAAACTATCTGTAGGATTAACGCATCAGCCACGTTTCTGTACTTTGGACATTTCTGTACTGTTGCGTACGTCGAGTTCAAATATGTGATACTGCGTTTACAGGAGTCAACTTATTTAATTTACAAAGATAACATTAATATAATACTCTTAATATTCGCGTGTTTGCACACCTCGCTTCTCTAATACTAACTCGCGTGTTTGCACACCTCGCGGTAATTAAACCAATATTGATGATCCGATTGTCAACCTGCTACTTTCATAGCGGTTCCGTATTTCTAGTATTTTCTGGAAACTTCGAGTATCGGAAGTTCGAGAAGCGACTTAACAGGTCTCATTTACAGCAGAAGCAGATTCAAATACTGGGCAGAGCCACTGTGTTGCCAGATTTTAAATAATTTCCCTAATTTAGGGAAAAAGCAAATTTGGAATGTCGTGTTCAATGAATTTTTGTGAAAAAAATCATAACTCAAAAATCTTACGTGTTAGGAAATTTTTACTATCATTTTCGAATTTAGGGACAAACATAACATAACACAACATAACAACAACATAAAGAGTACAAAACTCTTTATCGATCAGTATATATAAATATACCACGACACAGCAGGATAACTATTTATTGAGAATGGGGCTACAAAGCACAGGACATTAAAACGGACAAATTTTTTGAAACAACCTTTTATATTTTGGCTAACAGACTTTGTACTTTTCTAATAATATCATATTTTCATCTATCCAATTAATGGAACTTCATGGCCTCAATGAAATTATTTAGGAATTAAAAAAAACAAGAAATATATCTCGTGGTTTTCTCTTCAAATAAGTTGATGTCAAATTGGATTTAGCTTGAACGATTGCTGGTGTAAGCAATCAAAATGTACTACTGGACCGCGGAATTGGCCGCGATGGAATTGGCCGCGATGGAATTGGCCGCTGTGGTAGTGCGTCCGACTCATGATCGGAAGGTCGTGTGTTCGATTCCCGCCTCGACCAGATATTTTTCTCGAGAGAATTTATCTGGTTGAAGCTGGAATGATTCTGCTACCGTGTTAGGAATCACACGTTAAAAGGTAAGACCTCGTTAGTCCTCAGCTCGCACAAGTTTCTCAACTTCTGAGAGTTGTCGTTCGTATGGGGGCGGCAGCTGATTAACGGAAAAACAGATTTTTAACAGATTTAAACCTGGATATTGATGTTGGGGACGATACAAACATGAAACTTATCTTTGTGTTATCAATTCCTTTTGATAAGTACCTGGATACACAGGTATCCAGCCTAAATTATTTTACCTTTCATTTGTGGTAGAGATAAAAAGCCTTGTGATGTTGTGTACGTTTTATGTAAAAGACCTTCCACATGATCAATCGAACACAAATGCCGTTTACAGTTTTCCCAAACCAAAAAAAAAATCATGAAACACGTATTTTGGATTTCTAGTCAAATGCATCAATACTGGATGAGCTAGTATCCCACTAGGCAAATAAACAAAATATCTTTCTTTTCACAGCATTAACCTATATGTACATCAGTCGAATTCTTTCACAATTGCTCGTCAACTCCTCACTTCAAAAATCATTTGTATAGAAAAACTTTTTGAAAACCACTTCATATGAAATTCGGGTAATATACTGTTCAAACGAATGGGATTATTAAATCGACTAAGGGCCATAAAGCGCTTTTTAGATATACGATCCAATCAATCAATATACTTTATTATCTCATCGCCCCATTCAGGGCGATAAAGCGCCTTTTAGATATACGACCCATTCAGCAATGATCTCAAAGAGAAGTTGGTTGTCTATGAATTTGTGACAATTGAAACAAAATGAATCAGCGTTACCTCTTCGAAATACAGGGTGATTCTGCTACAATTAATGTAAAAGTTTGTTGTAAGTTTTTGATCCCGTAACATCATTTTGGATGACTGTCGGTCGACCACTTCGGGGCTCATTTTCGAAGCTAAAATCTCCGGAACTAAATTGCGCTAACCAACATCGAGCAGTGCGTTCGTTAACATTATAATGGCCAAATGCCTGCTTAATTTTTTTGTTCTGTTTCGTCAGCGCTTTGGTTCGATTTGAATATTTATGTTGGTACACTCGTGTCGAACATAATGTTCACAGTTTCAGATGTTCAGCATGTTCAGTTTGTATCACTTAATGTAAAGTAATGAATTTATTGGTTTGATTCAAAGCATGTAGGTAAATATAAGTTTGTTTTTGAAAATATTTTATACCATTAATTATTTGATTCTTTGTTTTTGGTAATGACTAGTCTGTTCATTTCTTATTGCATGGTCGTGTCCTTCAACATATTTTTCCAAACACCACCAAACTGTTTCTAACCTTTGTCGAGTTTTAACTTTTTGAAATTGGTATAGGCTGTTTTGAATTTTTTCCCTTCGAACCCACCGTCTTGGACGGTTCTCATTATTGTATTCAGAGTAATTTTATTCTTCGCATTCTTTTGTGTATTCATCAAGGGTAAGAGTTTTCGAGGTATTTTCAAGAAAAAGCTATGTTTTGCAAAACTGCAGGAAAAAATACTTCAAGCGCATTTTTTTTTCGAAACTAAACACTGAGCTGATCTAATTTCTGAAACATACAAGTACAAAAATGTATGGATCAACATTATTATTATGTCATATTTTGCTTAAGTTTGATGCTAAAGACGAAATAATTTTTTTCAGGCCCAAATATACATTCGATCAACGACGACTGCTATTAAAATTGCCAGATCGAAAAACCCGCAATACAAAACTCCATAAGATGATGGTTTGTTTAGATTCAATTCTTTGACCGCCGTCAAATATAACGTCAAAATGAAATATTGCATATTCCTTTCTCTGAGTAATAAATTACTATGAGATTTGTACTTTTTTGACAAAAAGTGATGGTCCGATACTTTTAAATTTCTCCGCTAGGTAGCTAAGTACGTGACAGTACAATGTCTATGTGTATGGTCTGCATTATTTTAAAGTCCTTGAGTGCGTCTATTGTCAAATTGTAAAATCCGAATTTTGACAACGTATCTGACATTTCTGTCATTTGTGTTGCCGATTGCTTGTGACGTGAGACGTGATTGTTTATTAATTATAAATATCTTTTGTGATAAAAATGGTGTTTTCATAAGATCCCAGATTATAAGTTCAAATACTATTGGTGAAGTTAATCAGGTAATTATTTACCTTAACTTTTAGCACCATACGGCAAGGTACATTTTTTTGAGGTCATCATACTTCACATTCAGGCAAAACTTTTTCTGAGCGATTCATTTAATTTAAAGGCAGATCAATGATTATGTGTCAATGTCAACATTGTTTAGAAGTTATTTATGATTATTACAATAATAATATTGCTACAAAATATATAAATCAAGACATCTGGCATCTTTGGAAAAGCAGGCTCTATGTCCTGTCACAAGGGCAGTTGGAAGTTGGAGACGCCCAAATATACAATTGAAGGTTATCTGAGTGGATGTAACCATGACCCATCAAACAACAAAAAACACAATTTTTCAAATAAAATGCTTTTTCATCTCATAACCTGAAGATGCATATTATGTACAAAACGTTTCTGAAGAATTTGAAGAGGGTGTTGTTGGAATGCCAAACATAACTTTATATTCACTAAATAACCAGTGTTTTCTCAAGTCATGTGTACACAGTTTTCCTTGTTAGACTGATTTAGTTGGACTGGCCATAAAGAAATATTACTACAAAGTAGCTTTACCCTCTACTATGTTGACTGCTTATTAATTGCTCCAAAAGTTTGCAAGTGTTGAAAAAATCAATAGTAGTATTTTAAAACTGAATTTCTTTTCTATGCAACAGTATCTATATAGAAATGTAACATCGTTAATAACATCTTTATGCTATTTTTTAAATCTCATGCATTTGTAATCTGAAATGTATTTTTAAACAATTGCACTATTACAATATATACATCATATTCAAAACTGAATCTTTATCTATTTTTCTGCTTAATTACTGATAGCTTTATATGCAGATGTCATACCTCCTAGCCATCATATCTTCAAGAAAGTGTTGGACGCCACATTTCAAATTGTTGGAGATAAATCCAGAAATCTTTCACAGTATATTTTAGTTTTAATTGCGGTTCTAGCAGGTATCAACTGCTAACAATCCCCCTTTCAAATAGATAACCCTGATCAAACAGGACAAAGTGTAAAGTGAAACGGTTTAGTTTCGTCACCAATGACAATCGACTTGAAAAGTTTTTTTTTTTTAATAGTGGTGAAGAAGTTGATAGTACTGATATATTGTTGCTGGAGATCAGGAAATTCTAAATCTATTGGTTTTTGGCACTTCAATAACAGCATATCTAAGGAATTCAGGAAGAAAGGCTAAAATAGGTCGATATTTTTCCATCTTTATACTTACTGTGATATCGAAACCCAATATTTTTCAGTATTGTTTTCAGCTAAAGTCAGGGAATCTCTTTTCCAGAAAAAAATGGATATTTCAGAGCAGCCAAATTCTATATGTCACATCCAGTCAATTCATATGTACCCCTTACAATCGACTAATCTTAAAGATCTTCCATTCAATTTTTTGAATGGGGAACACGTCTTGCACTCTGGAATATCTGTCGATGGACTCATTCTCATCACCAACTATCGCTTTTATCTGCAATCCAGAAATCAACCTTTTCATATTCCCATTGGGCTAATTGAGATTGCTGAGGTGAAAGAGCTTTTCAACCTGCATATAGGGTGTAAGGATGCTAGAACGTACAGGTAAGAATTAAAACAGAGTTTTTTTTGTGATAGTTTTTTTGGGATTTCTAAAATGACATATCTACATCTAAATTTCATGTACTATAATATGTACCCACTGGGGGGAAATACCAATCTTACAAAGCTAACTTGTTGAGAAAAATCTACTTTGGACATTTTGATTGTCCATTATTGAATAATGGATGCGAAATTTAAAAAAAGTGATAATTTATTCATTTTAATTTTACTGAAACAAATCCTCTTTTCAAAGATTTGTTCAGATGTATTTTTCTCACAAATGATGTAAGTTTCATTAAGGTTGCTAGTGTAAACTTTTTCCAATATTTTATCAAACCTCTAGTATATTTATTATATTAAGTGACGGTATTATATAAAATCGCATTATTCGTTTCTTGGCCAAATGATCTAACATTTAGGGGACTCTTAATGATTGAATTGATGTGAATGAAGTCAGCAGCCATTTTTTATTGCCCGTTTCATCTTGTAGCCAAAATATCAGTGAAGGCGAAAATAAATAAAAAAAAAAGTTTTTCATAAAATCCATATAAAATGTGAAATAACAGATTTTCAGCTTCAATAAAGATATTTGCATGTATATTTTTAAGCCTCTTTTTTTTATGCATACATATATAAATGAGTTGTTTTGTTTCAAGGTATGTATTTATCTAAACCAATGTTCCTCAGTTAAAAGAATCAAACATTTTTGGAATCTGCATAACTATGCATCTTTTTGAGTTGAATGATGAATGCGATTCGAAAAAAATTCTGACAGAATGTCCCTCTGTCACTAATATTTACTAATAATTTCATCACAATCCCTCCAAATCCGTTACCTTCAAGTCAATGCTCTCTCATGTAACGCTGATTAATAAAAAAAATGACCTCAGCGTGTTTGTGATGTGATTCTAACTTTTAATAAACTTTGGAACACTTTGTATAAATATAATATAAGAATTTGTGAAACAAATTAAATAAATAAAGTTAAATAAATAACAGAGAATGTTGATAGCAAAAATCCTCAGTAGGCTTGTACTTTGATCTCTTAAAGGCCTTTAACATGTTTAACCACAAAAAGCTCCTAAATAAGCTGGAAAAGTATGGTGTATGGGTTAGGAACTGATTGGGTCATACCCATCAAATCGATCAATAAATTGTTAAATAAATATATAAATGTACAAATATACAGTGCCTTCATTTCAAAACTTCATTTCCCACCCCTAGTTTAGCAGGGAGAATTTACCATAGGCAAAAAACACGTCAATTTAGATATCGAGGGGGAAGTTTAAAACCAGTGCCAGTGGTATTTTAGGTTGAACTCCCTTACCCCTAGCTACCCCCACTTAATAATTTTAAATTGCATCCTCTATCTTGTAACACATCATTTTAAAAATCTTAAAAATCCTCACTCATCCCCGTTTAGAAAACTGAAATTGGTTGATCCGTTATTGTAAAATAGGGCAAAAAGAAAATTAGTCAAAAAATAAAATAATAGCTATTGCAATCAAATAAATACACCTTACTTTATTAGGTGTTCAAAATTTTCACCATTGGTAGCTAAGCAAAAGTACAATCTATTCAATCTATTCAATAACGAAACATTTACAAAAGTCCTGTCGGACTGTTGTAAATGTTTCGTTATTAATTTGTCTGCAAGTAATCCTGTGTCTTAGATCCTGAATGTTCTGCGGGGGAGTTTTGTATACCATTGTTTTCAAATAACCCCAGAGAAAGAAATCCAATGGCGTTAAATCCGGAGATCTCGCCGGCAATTCCAGAGCGCCTCTACTGCCAATCCATTTGTCAGGATACCGTTGATCAAGCCACTGTCGGACATGCAATGCGTAGTGTGGCGGCGCGCCGTCCTGTTGAAAATTTTGTTCATCCAAGAGCGGGTTGTCTTCTTCATTAACTTGACGTTCTATGGAATGTGTTATGAGTGGATCGATTACATTTTCCAATAAATTTAAATACAATTGACCAGTTAAATTTTCTTCAATAAAAATAGGGAATTATTTCGTTTCCCAGAATTCCAGCCCAGACGTTTATTTTTTGTGGATGTTGCGAAACACTCGAAACAAGTGTGGATTTTCATTTTCCCAGTATCTACAGTTATGCTTATTTACAAGGCCATTAAGAAAAAAAGTTGATTCATCACTGAAGCAAATATTTTTTATTAAATTCGGGTCATTTTGAATTCTCGCAGTCATCATTTCACAAAATACTCATTTTATAAGGAAAGAACTTGTTTAGATTTAAAACTTTGTGTATAGAACCAACTGAAATATTTACTAACTTTGCGATTTTCCAAATTGAAGTAGTAAGATCAACGGCGAATTGGCCTAAAATCTCAATCTATGCGGCTTCCGTAAGAACTCTCGGCTGCTTTACTGCTTTGTTGTACACAGAACCGGTCTCTTCAAATTTTTGAACAAGGTCTAGAACATATCGGTGACTCACATTTTGGCCTGCATGTCTTTCATTAAAAACCCGTGCTGTCCTACGAGCACACCTATTTTCAGCACCAGAAATAAAAATAATTTCAGTTCATTCTTGTAAAGTGTACACCATTACGATTTGTATTACTGCTAGTGCAACTGACACCACTTGACAAACAGTTTGAAATCAGGAATAACTAATTCTGATAAATGTTTTCAACATTTAATTGTAACTGACACCAAGAAGCAACTGTGTGCCCTTATCTCACTTTCAGCTAAAGCAAAAAACTCTGTGTAAAAAAGAGACATAAACATACCGTTATTGAGTCAGTGGTAGCGGTTCCATACATTTTTGCATTTTGTTATAATTCATTTTCTTTTTGCCCTATTTTACAAGAACGGATCAACCAATTTCACTTTTGTAAACGGGGTTGAGTGAGGATTTTTAAGATTTTTGAAATGATGTGTTACAAGATAAGGGGTGCCATTTAAAATTATTAAGTGGGGGTAGCTAGGGGTAAGGAGGTTAAACCTAAAATACCACAGGCACTGATTTTAAATTTCCTTCTCGATATCTAAATTGACGTTTTTTTTGCCTAAGGCAAATTCTCCCTGCTAAAAGAATAACTAGGGGTAGAAAATTTTGAAATGAAGGCACTGTACACAAATGAGCACATACACAAACAGTATGTTTGTTAAAATGTAATCTTGTACATGGCTAAAACTATGATTGAGTAATTTTTGTATAAATGTAAAAATAAAAAACACTACAAACAGAACCCTAAGCTGGCAACTCCATATAAACTTATTAAATAACAGATTAATCCCTATTTGTGGTGTGATACGATACTTGAGGGGCCCTGTTTGTAGCCTAAGAACATATCTAGATCGAAGAAACTCTTGTAAAGAGTTCTTTTGTAAACTGGACGTTTTGACAGTGTCTTTGTTGTACTTCTTGAGTCTTGTCTGCTTTGTAAAAAAATTTTCTAACCTGTTTCCCAGAAATAGTGGTCAATATTCAAATAATATGGTAGCCAGGCGGTTCGACTCGAATCGACCGCTGTGTTGGTCGGTGGTTCAAGCCCCAGGCTGAACCACCGACAACCCGTGTTAGGAATCACACGTTAAAAGGTGAGACCTGGTTAGTCCTTAGCTCGCATAAGTTTCAACTTCAGAGGGTTGTCATTCGTAGGGGTGCGATAGCTGGTTAACGGAAAAAACATATTTCAAACAAAAACATTTAAACATTGTAATGAACTGGCTATTTCCAGCTATAACTCTACATATTATGAGAAAGGAGCTCACTATCAGGCAATAAAATCATATAGTTCTCTACCATAGGAACTCAAAAATATCACAGTGTTCAAGAAGTTCAGAAGTTCAGTCATTTCTTACTCGAGTCATAAATGCTACTATTCGTTCAACTGCTGGCTAAGTTGAAATTTGTCACATACATTTTCAATAAAAATAGATATGGAAATGCTGTTTATCATGAGTATTTTTGAAAAAAAAAAGACTGAATATAATTTTCAACTGTAACTTGTCGATGACGAAACGTCAATGTATTTTAATTTGAAAATTTAACCATTGGTAAAATCAGTACTTTTTTAGGGTAAATGAGAATTAACTTCTCGAAAGTTCGACTTTTGCTATATCCACTGTTTATCGTATTGCAATAAAAATTAATTATTATTATTATTAAATTTTCAAGTTAATAATCAGTACAGATATTGTATGATACTTCTATGGCCGGTAGAGAAACATTTCGTACCAAGAAAGGATACAATAATTCCCCAGAATCGTAAGTAAATATGGCCATCTACCATCTCTTGAAGATGAATAATATGCAATCTGAGTTGTTTGAGAAGAAGAAATTTCTCTATTTCAACGCCAGTTTCCCCTGCTCTATTATGTGAAAAATCACGATTTCAATTGATCATTTATTACAATATTATTTACGAGATTTCAGACCATAAAAACAAATAATCCAAAAGAAAGTCATAGTATATGCTTCATTTCTGTTCATGCAGTAGTGGAGTTTATTTTCAAATTCATATTTCATTTGCAAAGGATGATATGATACATTTATTTGATTTTGCAGCCATCTATGAATGGATACATTGTAATTCGTATGGTATTTCTGATCAAATATAGAATTCAGTTCATATGTTATCCATTTTTTTAAGTGATTATTTTTTAAATGTATATAGATACTTTATTGTTCCATTTCGAATAAATTAGTTGGTAACTTTTCTTACAGTTTGAAGGTCATACAAGTTCATTGTTTTCTTTACTGAGGAAGAAGCAGTGGAGAAAGTTTTAGATTAGTAATGAAATAGAGAGGAATGCATTAATTATTCTGCTGCATGTAGGTGATACCCCGGTTATTATGCCATGTGGATATTAAAGAACACTCACTAGATATAATGTTTCGTACACAGGAAAAAAAATCAGCTTTTCTTCCGACTATTTTTCTCAATGTGTTTTGATTTACTCATAGAAAAAGATAATACTTTGTCAACCCTGCATTGTAACAATTCCAGACTATTAGATTTCTGCTGCTATTAAAATTGCAGCCTGATAAATTTTTCACTAGACCCTTATTTTTCAATTGAAAGCAGGTTTTCCACATTTAAATAAAAACCCATGTTATAAAAAAACTTGAATATCTCTCAAAAGAAATCTTAGCTACTAGTTCACTTCTAAAAAAAGGTTTTGAACCTAATTTCATAGAATTCACGGTTTTCAATATTTAATATAGATTCATATATATGTTGAAAAAAAATCTGTTTTTCTTTGAGCAAGATAACCCCCTTACGAAAAACAATCCCCCGGAAGTTATGCGAGATAAAGATTAACGAGAAAATACCTTCTAAGGTACAATTCCTACAAATATAAAAATTGAAATAATAAAGTTATGATAAATTATCGATAAAACTTTTTATGTTTATCATAAAATTTTCTCCAAAAAAGTACTTCCCTTTATTTTTGTAAATTCGTCTCTAAATGCATAATATTGATATATAGTGTAGTTGGCCGCAGTGGTAGTACGCCCGACTCACGATCAGAAGGTCGTGGGTTCGATTCCCGCCTCGACCGGATATTTTTCTCGAGAGAATTTATCTGGTTGAAGCTGGGATGATTCTGCAACCGTGTTAGGAATCACACGTTAAAAGGTAAGACCTCGTTAGTCCTTAGCTCGCACAAGTTTCTCAACTTTTGAGAGTTGTCGTTCGTATGGGGGCGACAGATGATTAATGGAAAAACAGATTTTCAACAGATTTTTTAAACAGATAGACCTTTTCGAAAAGCATTTGATAATAAACAAAGGTAATAAATTTGTTTCTGAAACTTCAACATCAAATAAAACTTCAAAACATCAAATAAAAAAAATCTTCTCTTGGACTTGCTTGAACTTTTCAGGTGTTGTCTGCTATGAAACGAAGGTTATGTAGGAAATTCAGGTGACTGCAGTTTGATCAATAAATAGTCAAAATTCAATTCACTTTAATTACTATGGATACAGTAGTCTATTAATCATCATTGTTTCCGTCAATTTTGATAAAGAAAGCTACGTCACAAAGATAGCAGATGAATGTTCAAACCTCATCAAGCATAATGTTTATGATCAAAGTCCATAGTTGGTTACATTCTTCATGATATTGAGACGAAATCTTTTTACTAGATTATTGTTATTTTTTACATTTGTTACCATATTTTGTGCCATAATATACAGGGTGTTACAAAAAAAGTAGGTCATAAATTGAACCGTGTATTCGCCAGTCAAAATAACTCGATTGGATGGATATAACTTACCTTTATGCAAATGTGCACAAAAAAAGTTATAGTCCTTGGAAAGTACAAAATGAAAATCGATTATTTTTTCCAATATTTCATAAACTGTTTAACATTTTGTGATGAAAATAGATCAATGGCTTTCTTACAGTGAGATCATATTTTTCATATAAAACCAGAAAGTCTGTTCAGCCCACAAAAATTTTAAGGGGGTATTGAACCTCTTAAATCCCCCAAACTTTTCTATGTGTTACAATTGAATTATTATTGTGACACCATTAGTTCAATACGAAATTTTAGTAAACATTTTAAATAACCTCCCGATCCCGCTCTGAAAACACTAGTGATGGCTATAAATAAATCCTTTTCCCTTGTAAATTTCCCTCCAGCTCTTATAATTCCTATTTTCAAAGGCGGTAATTCAGAAGATCCAAATAACTTTAGACCTATCTCCATGCTCTCAAGGATATCATATGGGGCATTCCACAAGGATCAGTACTGGGCCCGATTCTTTTCCTTATATATGTAAACGACCTTGTTACTCTCCCAATTCAAGGAATTTTTACGATCTCTGCGGATTACAGCACACTCCTTTGGCATGGAAAAAATACTTCTGATTAATATGAAAGAAAATATATCTAGTGATTTAGAAGTTGTGAAAAAATGGTGTGACGCAAACTACTTGTGCTTTAATATTAAAAAAACAAACCTACTCACCTTCAGCTGTAATATTAACAATTTATACTTGAATGGACTACATAACAAATAACATATTACAAATTAAAATTTGATCAACATATTTCAGCTTTGAATAAAAAATTGGCATCAGGATATTATGCACTTCGAATAGTTTCAAATGAACTGAGTTCATCCACAATGAAAATAGTATATCATTCCCTGATTGAGTCCCACCTTAGATATGGTGTTGATTTCTAGAGATTTTGCAGTCAACAACTTTTTTATTCGGTGTTTGTTTTGCGGTTAGATACTTATGCAAACTGTTACTTGTATTTTCATACTGGAAACTTTGTCTGATTTACAAAAAATGTAATATGGTTGGAACTCCGGAACATATAAATTACATAACCCGGCAAGTAACAGAAAATAAAATACAACTTCCTGTTCCAAAACCAAGTCAAAGTATTTAATTTATGAAAGTAAAAATATAGCTTACGAAATTAGGAAGGAAAAGATGCCCTTGCAACAAAAGCTTACTACAATCTTGATGAATAATTTAAAGGGTGCAAATTATTCACAGAATACTTGGAAGAGGTAAAAATATAGCTCCAGCGCATTTGTATAACGAAATTGTGCAATATCTTTTCATTTTGTACTATGGACGTTGGATTGAAAGAGGCCAACCGGTAGTCCAGATCTTAACCCTATTGACTTTTGCTTCTGGAATTTTATGAAAGAGAACATGTATTCTGTTGAAATAATCGGCGAACAACAACTGTGGCATCGAATTATTGGAAGTGCAAATCTATTCTATCAAAAGCCTATGATCCTCCATAAAATTCGGTTTTCCTCTTTAAACGGTGCCGAGTGTGGAGGCCATTTTTAACATTTATTTTAATAAATACCACATATTTGAAATTTTTTTGTAACTGCAAATAACATGAATGCTCAGTTATTATAACTTACTTTCTGTTACCAAAAATAAAAAGTGGCTTTTCGAAAAAGCGCTACAAAATGAAAAATAATGTGATCAACAAATGGTGTTACAAATGACAGTATGTAATTGTTAAAGCAAATGTTTGTTAAAAAATATTTTTTCTTAGTTTGAAAAAACTTGTGATAAGGCAATATACGTTTGGTCTCTGAATTTTCCAATTCTGTTAGGAAAAATGCTTGATTTTTTTTTTGCAGATGTACTTTTGAAAATAACGAAAAGTGTCAAGTCTGGTATGAGCGAATATTGAAAGCAGCTCAGGCACCTAAACAAGTGGAACAGTTGTTTGCTTTTTATCATTGTATCTGGTCGAAAGAAAAATCCCCAGAAGAGGTAGTGATGCGACTAGAGAACCAAAGACGATACACTTTTGATCGGATTTTGTTTGAAAATGAGGTAGAATTTTATATTTATATTGTTTTTAAACTTTTTGAAATTGAAAAAGTTTAAGTGATCAAGTGATATCTGAAAATTGTTTTTTCAAACCAGTTTTACTTTCCATAACAAAATTGAACTTTACGAACCAAAGAATTTCATTTAAAAAAAATTACAGCTTTAAAAAAAATGAATCAATCTGATTTTCAGATGTCAAGACTCCAGTTCTTAGGTCATTCTTGGAGAATCTCAAAAGTAAATGAGAACTACACATTTTGTCCTACGTACCCTCCATATCTGCTTGTACCGTCTTGTATCAATGACGACATGCTGGAAAGTGTTGCCAAGTTTCGTAGCTCCAGAAGAATACCAGCTGTAGTTTGGAGGTAATAAATATACCATTAAATATTCATCGATTTAAAATATTGCTGACCCTTCGCATTATTTATTGAGTAAATCATTTAATTTATACTACCTGGCCTGAATAGTCTCTGGCCTAACACATAGATGGCGTTAGTCTTATTGCATTCACCGCTTTTTCAGTTAGTACCAACCTTCAAAAGAAAGCTGTTGAAATTTTATGATATTTTACTCATAAGTTCGTGATTTATTATGCTAAAAGTGGCACTACTTTTGCTATTTTCAAAACAATGGATCAAAAATAATTTCGTGTTTTAATTTTACACTGCTTCTTGATGGGAAAAAATACCGTTCAAGCGAAGCAATGGCTTGAAAAGTGTTATAAGGACTCCACACCATCAGAAACAACAATCAAACATTGGTTTGCTGATTTCAAACGAGGTCGTGGAGAAACTGATGCTAAAGAACGCAGTGGACGTCCAAATGAGGCAGTAACACCAGAAAACAATAAAAAAAATCCACAAAATCATTTTGAATGATGAAAAAGTGAAGTCGCGTGAGTTAGCTGACATTGTGAAGATATCAAAAGAACGTTTTGGGTTTATATTGCATGAGCATTTAACTATAAGAAAGCTTTGTTCAAAGTGGGTGCCGCACGAGCTTACTGTTGACAAAAAACAAGAACGTCTTGATGATATTGTACAGTGTTTAGTCATGTTTAAACATAGCAAACTGGAATTTTTGCGTCAATATGTGACAATGGATGAAACATGGATCCATCACTTCATTACGGAATCAAAACGATCGTCATCTGAGTGGAGAGCAACTGCTGAACCTAACAATCGGCTGGAAAGGTTATGGCACCGGTATTTTGAGAAGTGTGTGATGTAATATTCATCAACTATCTTGAGGATGGAAATACCCTCAACAGTGAATATTATATAGCGTTATTGGAGCGAATTGGAACCGAAATTGCAAATAAACGAAGAAAAAAAAATAAAAATTGTTTCATCAAGACAATGCACATAATAATAATAATACCGTAAGGCATTTGATACAATATCGCATGAACTTGCATTTGCTCAGATGCCTTGCTGTATCCGATAAAATAGTAAGGTGCATTGAACAACTGATACCACTCTGGCGAACTCGCTTCACCATAACATCTGGTCGAGCCAGAGTCCAAACAGGGTGGGTCACTTTCAGAAGGGTTGTATTTCAGGGTGATTCCCTCAGTTCCCTTCTCTTCTGCATCTCACTATTCCCATTATCCATTGCGCTCAGAAATACTCGAGGGTATAACTGTGGCACCCCCGGAAACCGGAGGCACAAGGTCATCCATTTGTTTTATATGGATGATCTTAAACTTTATGCCTCTGGAGAGAAGGATCTCCATCAGTCTTCGAGGGTGGTGAAAGAGAACACGCATGATATTGGTATGAAATTAGGGATAGACAAATGTGCAATGGTCCATTTCAAAAGAGGACGATGCGGGGACTACGGAGAGGATGTGCAGCTCGTAGATGAAAGCATCCTACACCATCTGGATGCCGCAGAGACGTATACTTACTTCGGGGTGGAACAACGCCACTCACAAGAGGTAACAGCAGTGAAAAACTCTCTCCGCGGCAAGTATCAGCACAAACTTCGACAGATCTGGTCATCCGAACTGTCGGGGAAGAACAAAGTTGGTGCAACAAATATGCTTGCCGTTCCAATCTTACTCTACTCGTTTGGAATAGTGAAGTGGACTCGGGAGGAGCTGTATCAACTAGACTTAAAAACCCAAAAAATGATGCATCTCTATAGGAGTTTGCATCCCAAATCGTCCGTTCGTCCGAATTTATTGGAACTATTCGTTCCCCACCCTCAGGTTCATACAAGCTAATAAGCCTGATGTAGTCCTTCTCGAACACCAGACCAAAACGATATTTGTCGTGGAGTTTTCAGCTCCTGGCGAGACAAATATCGTCATAAAAGAGGAGGAAAAACGGATAAAATATCGAGATTTTCTCTTCGAACTTCGCAGACTCTATCCAAATCACTCTGTCAAGATGGTTGTTCTGATTATTGGAGTCCTTGGTGGAACGAAGCCTTCTCTACTCTCGATTCTTAAAAATCATACCGGCTTGCCGCACTAAGGGAGAAATGTTAGCCGCACAGCCGCTTGCTCAGAGCACATTTTCGGACCTAATTATCACTTACCCCATGGTGTGGGGAGTGATCATTGGTTGATAATGCTGGCGCGCCCTCCCGAATGTATCGGGGCTTCAGGGATAGGGCCTGACCAGCGCACACTACGATGGAACAACATAATAATAATCCCACATCCACTGTATTCTCCAGATTTGGCTTCTAGCGACCACTGGATGTTTGTAGACCTCAAAAAAATGTTCACCAGTAAGAAATTTCACTCGAATGAGGAGACTATTGCTGAAACTGAGGCTTATTTTGGGGCAAAAAATAAATCGTTCTACAAAAGTGGTATTGAAATGTTAGAGGCGGCACTGAAATGATTGTGTGGCTGTTGTTGGAGATTACGTTGATGAATAAAGCCAATTTCGAACAAAAAAAAAAAACGCGTTTTCTTTCTTACGCCCATGATTTTTCAGCCCATGTGGTAGCAGTCTTCCTGTACAACATTGAGTGTGTCTTTTTTTCGTTGCAACCCAAATAAATTTATACATGAATATTTTAGGAACCATCAAATTTGATATGTATCGCTTCCTTATTTTTAGGCATTCAGGTAATGGTGCAGTTATTGTTCGTTCCAGTCAACCTGAAGTAGGTTGGTTGGGTTGGAGATCGGATGAAGATGAAGATCTCATCAAGGCTATATCGGATGCCTGCAACTTTGATCAATCTGTGAAAACTTTAGATAAAGAATCAAATTTATCTCATTCTCCTGGGTCATATCAGTCAGACGAATCATTGCAGATTACCACAAATATTCCTGTCCAGGACAAAAAGGTACAGCAACAGTTCCAAAGTATAGCACTAGTTCCAAAGTGTAGTACTAGTTCCAAAGTATAGCACAAGTTCCTAGTTATAGTGGGCGGCAGAAGTATTTTTTAGTTCAAGCAGTTTCATAGATTAAGCATATCAGAGTTTTTGAAGTGTCATATAAAGTGCGGACTTAAATACTCCTCCTCCTCTTAGCTTTCAAACTGGGCAAAATATCTGAGTTGGACAAAAATTTTGTAAAAAGGAATCCTTTTTAGTACTTTTTGATAAAAAAAGCCAATGGTGTTACATCACCTGCCGCCGAGAAAGCACTATTTACTTTTTTTTTAATGATAAGCGTGTCTCGTGACATTACTTATGAAATAAATTTCATTTCTCTATACAAGAGAAATAAATTAGTAACCTCTTTTGCAATAGGTAAGTGTTAATTGAACTGAAGGGGTTATATTTTTAGGAGTGATTAATTTTTGGGAAAGAAAGTTACAACAAATGTTTGAAATACAAACTGAATAGAGAAAAGTATATTCTGTATAATTCAGTGTTAATATAGAATTATTTGTTTCGAAAGAATTTTTTTCTTTCGTGTAATTCAATGTTTATATGAAAGTAGCTGTTTCAGGAGGACTTTCTTTCAGTTTGTGTCTGAAAGTTACTGAATCTGTAATATCTTCGAAAATATTCATTTAAATTACATGCTGTGAAGGGCCATATATATTAAATGCCCAATTTGATTAGGATTAATGCTGTATTGCCTAAAATCGCTTCGTAAATAAGCCATTATTTCTCGAGGATAAAAAATTGTTATTATGGGTTATCCCTAAGAGGTAGACATATACCATACGCGGACTTTTTTGTAGATGTTTTTAAGGTGTGCACTAGTGTAGTACATTATTTCTCGTAGGGTTCCGCCAGCGTTTGCAATGTAACCGCAAAAATGTGTTTATTTATGACATCACATTAGAAACCTCTAAAATTATCAGTGTTTCTCTACTATATTATGCATGTTATATACATATAAACCTTCCTTTTGAATCACTCCATCTATTTTAAAAAACCCGCATCAAAATCTGTTGCCTAGCACAAGTTTCAGTAACTCTGTCTCCAAGTTCTTGTATTATCCCAGATTGCGTAACACAAACATTGGATTTGATATGACTCTAAAGAAAAACATCTAGAGGAGTCAAATCCGATGAACAAACAGGCCATTCCAATAGACTTTTTCTACCAATCAACATGCCTGGGCATGTCTGATTCAACTAATACCTGCCAAGCATTAAAAAATTAAAAATTTATAATAATTTAATCGTTTGCTCCAATTTCTTCAATCTGTGGGCGAATAAGGTTTGGAAGAATTTTTCTCTAGATATAATATGAGACCAACAATATGATTTTCCAATATTTCTGACTTGACCTTTATTTTTGAGTGTGACCTCCTCAAAAAGTATGTGGGTTTATGACAAATATTGCACATTTTGGCTGTTGACATTTCCGTTGAAAAAAAAGTGCATTTCTCATCAAAACAAATGCGTTTCATGCAGTTTCAATTTGCACTCAAACATTCGGACATTAACTCACAAAACTGCATCTTCATTTAATTCGTGTAATATTTTTATTTTATAGAGGTGAAACTTCTAAGATATTCGTTGACGGTGGTTGTTAGGACATCTTTCTCACAAGCACTGCTGGAGATTATTCACTACATATGCAACGATTTCTATCTGTTTCTCGTCTTAGATAGATTTTCTTCCAGCTCTTCTAACTCTAGCTACACTTCCAGTTTTATTTGAAATTTTTCAACCATTTTCCCGAGATATTTTCGACAGATTGGATTATCAAAAAATCGTGCCTTGGACACTTGATCTGTCTTATGAAAATTACAGTAGGCCTCGGTGTAAATAAGGATTACCTTTTTTCCCCTAAAGATCTGACGCGAACCATTTTCTAGAATTGAAAAAAAAAGAAATTAGGCGGATTCTCAGTATTAATAGTGACAGCTGTCAAACACAACACAATACTCTCTGTTATTAGGATAGCACGGTTTGGATTCTCATCTATGTATTCAATCACAAAAAAATCCTATATCAGATTAACGACAGAAATGTGCTTTTTTGTCAAAACACAATTTTATTATGAAAAATGGGAAATGAAACTTGCTTGTATGTATACAAGTGGTATAAAAAATAATTTCTTTCTCTTACACATTACAAACTCTGTGTAACCTGTAATAACTAACTTTGGAGTGTATTAATCATCTTTTGGTTGCAAAGTTACGAATTATAATTTCCTAGTCTCCAATTCTTACATCAATAACTTCAGCAAACTGGTTATTCAAATTCAAAAATAGTTGAGTTCGCTGTATAGATAATTGGAAAACATTTCGAATGATGAGTCATAAGACCTTGCTTTCTATTTGAAAAAAAGGGATAGCGCCCTCTCTGCGTCGAGTTATGTCACATCATTGGCTTCTGTATCAAAAAGTACTAATGATGATTCCTCTTCTTACAAATTTTGTCTGGCTTTGGATATCTTGCTCTGCCGCACTATGTTTTATGAAATTGATTGCCCCATGTCGGTTTTTATCAATTCAAGAGAAAAACAGTCCTGAATAAAAACTGATTGTTTTTTTGGACTTGCGCCCTCCTTAATTTTCTTTTGTTAATATGCACAACAATGATTTGAAAACCTTTATACAAATAACATACCATCAAAGTATTGATTAATATAATCAAAGTTCTATTGTTTTTAAAAACTAATATTTGTGTATGTCTACTGAAAGCAAATATACTTAAAGTAACCGATAAATATCGGAAAAAAAGTTGACAAGTGAATAATTCAACAGTGGGTTCAAGAGAGAAGGAACAAAATGTTGATTATTCATTATACAACTATTAGCTTATCGTTTGAATGACAAAGTAAACAATTCAATTATCTTATTGAATAACTGTCTGGACATGACCTCTCCCACTAAGTGATACTTCAAGTGTTGAGATAACAATATAGTCCACAGTTAATCAACATTGTTTCATAATCTATTTGATGGAATTGGCCGATAGTTGATGATAATCGATTACATATTCAAGAAACACTTTATTGTGAGATTTTCACTAAACAAAACGTGTTTCGCTAAATAATATCTTCTTCAGGTGTGTGTATACTAACTAAAATCTACATATTCAATGCTTCGTTCATTAGTTAACTTTAAAATAAGAAAAGAAATGGTGAAAACTCATTCAAATGAACATGTTATGAATTAAATTGCCTGAATTTATGTATCAGTTAATTACCAGTTTCCACATTTGAAAAAATATTCAGTTAAGGGGAGTTATTTGATTTTATTTGGTCATTCAATAAATGACCCGAATTGTTGAATCTATTTATTTCTAAACATTCCAAAAATTAAATTTCAAACTTTTCTGTTCTAAATGTAACACTTAGTTGTGATTGAGCTCATGTTCTTCTGCTAAAAAACACCAAATCGTTATTTTTAACACCTCGACACGTGTTTCGATCACCGAGTGATCATCTTCAAGAGGAAGATAAAACTGGAAACTTCGCGAAACTAAAGCTATTTATGCTATACAGATATATCATACAGGTAAACCATACAGGTATAACACCCTAAATTAATTTTACAATTAGCCTTATCTATTATTTTACGATATGTCCTTATGTAATGTTTTAATGTTATAGCTATATATAAAACAATTTTCAGCTATATAAAAATTAATTTAACAATATTGCCTATCTAAATATATTTACAATGTGTCCTTATGTAGTAATCAGTAAACCCAACAATATTATTTTAACAAGCTATATAGTATGCTATTTGGTATTGGTCCTCCAGGTAGAAGGTTGCTTTTATGAACAACAGAAAGGAAGGGCCCTGGGAAATCCCTTGTCCCCCTACCTGGCAGACCTGTTCATGAGCAGATTCGAAATTGAAACCAAAGAAAAGTCAAAGTATTTTCCTACGATTAGGCTAAGGTATGTGGATGATATTTTCGCGATATTCGATACCAAAAAATCGAATATTGAGGACTTTACCTTTTTAAATAATAGATGTCCATCAATAAAATTCACGTATGAGTTAGAAAATAAGGGACAACTACCATTTCTTGGCGGTTTGGTAATGAGGAGCCAATATGTAGGGTTAAAATACGATATATTTTGAAAAGAAACAAGCACGTACAGGTAGGTATATTCCTGACAGTTCACATTACTGTGGACAGCACAAACATGCTGGGTTGAATTTTTTGGTGCATCGTCTTTTGACTTTCCCTCTAACACATGATAGGTTAACAAAAGAGAAACGTGCAATACAGGAAATAGCAGCCACTAACATAATAAGGAAGAAGAAGTTTAGGTTAAGAATGAACGAAATCTCGACATTCAGAAAGGACAAAAACCAAGATAAATACATCTCAGTTCCATACCACCAATATACGAGGAACTTTGAAAATATTTTCAAGGAACTAGGTATGAAGGTGGTTTTTGAAACAAGTCATACACTACTGAGCCTTTTGGGAAGTCCAAAAGACAAACTCGAAAATTCGGAAAAGTCTGGAATTTACGAAATTGAATGTAAGGACTGCGATGCAAAATATTATGGACAGACAAAAAGATCTATTAAAGTGAGATATAAGGAACACATAGCACACTTAAAATATGGAAGACCTGAAAAATCAGCGGTCGCCCATCATATTTTGCAACAAAACCATTCCATAGACTTAAGTTCATTAAGATTAGTTAGACAAGTTAACAACAACAGGCAACTAGATGCCTATGAGAGTATAGAAATAAGTAAACATAATAATATTATGAATAACGATGACGGACCAATACCAAATAGCATACTATATAGCTTGTTAAAATAATATTGTTGGGTTTACTGATTACTACATAAGGACACAATGTAAATATATTTAGATAGGCAATATTGTGAAATTAATTTTTATATAGCTGAAAATTGTTTTATATATAGCTTTAATATTTAAACATTACATAAGGACATATTGTAAAATAGTAGATAAAGCTAATTGTAAAATTAATTTAGGGTGGTATACCTATATGGTTTACCTGTATGATATATCTGTATAGCATAAATAGCTTTAGTTTCGCGAAGTTTCCAGTTTTATCTTCCTCTTGAAGATGATCACTTGGTGATCGAAACACGTGTCGAGGTGTTAAAAATTACGATTTGGTGTTGGGAAAAAACCTCCAGTAATATTCAACTTCTATGCTCTTTAATTCTTTGGAAAACAGTTCTTCCCGTTTGGCCAATATAAAGTTTTAGGCAAGAGTTCAAGTCAGCTTATATACTCCTGATCCATATATAAGTTGACTTGTGGCTCTTGCTATCATTAACAAATCACAAATTAAAATACAAGAAATATATTTTTGGCCAATCCTAATTTTTTTTTATATCTTTTGTTGCTTTTTTTTATCTTCTCTCTAACTTTCAACATTCATTCCTGAATGGGTATCTGAGGATCCTAATATGTTGATAAGGTTGATTAGGTTAGGACTGATATTTGGAGTTGAGTGGAAGAATATGTTGGTGGAAATCTTGTCTATGAACGAAATGAACATCACCCTTTTTTTCTATTTCTTTTTTTCATAAACTTGTATATCTTATGAGGTAAATGAAGACGATTATTCTTATGGTTATTATCATCATTATCACCATTATTATCATCATTATCATCAATTGTTGTGGGGTTCAAGAAGTCAAACACCAAATTTTTCAGTAAAAACTAGAGAAACCAACTGCAGAAACTCATTCTTCCTTGAAACGTGAAATATGAGAGAAGTTGAACAAATAATATAATTTTCCATTACTCCCAGTTTTCTTTTGACAAAATCCACTCGGTTTCTAATACACTATTTCCATGGTTTCTGCCATTTATACACCATTCTTTATACGTGGAATCGCCAAATTGATCATATAATAATGTAAGTTCATTCATGGATAAATGCAGTAATATTTTAGAATACTAACCTTATTATGAATAAACTAAGGTATGAACCTTATGAAGAGAACTTGTAAGCTTAACTCAAGCTTTTATTTATAAACATTAGTTAACCAGGAATTCTCACAGTTATTCTATAATTTGTTTGAACATTTCATTATTCAGAATATTATCAAAAATGTTTCTAGAAGTTTTGTTATCCAATTTTTTCAAGATATACAATGATTTAATTTTTTATAAAATTGGTTGGTTTTATATTGAGTGCCATGTGCTGGATCATTAAGTTTGATACTTTGTTTATTTTTTTTAATTGTTCCACAATTTCAAATATTGGAAGGTTTATTATTTTTATGCAATATAATTTACCTTCAGGGGTACCATGGAACAAAAAATCGTTGTGAAATCTTCCTTGAACACCTTGTATCACTAAAAAAGTCGGCCTGTTTCCTATCGTTTTCACTGTATGATAAAATAGAACATTTATTACGCGTCTTGTTGGTTTATTCCAAGTTTTACTCACAGTTTCAGGTTTATTTTCTCTATTGCATAATCTGAATGTTATTTTTAATGAGGAACTAACTGGACGTACTCTAGTACTGTCACAATTTAGTGTTAAAATGTCCCATTGAAATATTTTTTGTGTTTTGTAACTCATTTTTTGTTGAAACTGCGATTTTTGACCTACTGAAATGTCCATGCCACTTGAGAGTGTAAAAAAAACATCAAAATCTTTTTTTTTCAGTTTCTGATTATGGATGCGAGGTCTTACACAACAGCTGTAGCAAATCGTGCAAGAGGAGGAGGTTGCGAGTGTCCAGAGTATTACCCCAATTGTGAGATTGAGTTCATGAATTTGGCCAATATACATTCCATTCGAAAAAGCTTTCACTCGCTAAGGCTGCTTTGTTCCTCTTCCGCTGATCAAGCCAAGTAAGTAAAATTGTAATTTTGAAAAATAAGATATTAGAAAAATACTGTATCGTTCTACTTAACGAATTTTTCAGTTGGTATAGTCTGCTGGAAGGTACTCGTTGGTTATCTCACATGTCAGGTTTGATGAAAGCAGCAGTGACCCTTGTTGCTGCGGTTGATAGGGACGCAAGACCTGTTCTCGTACACTGCTCGGATGGTTGGGATCGGACACCACAAATTGTCGCTCTTGCAGAACTACTACTGGACCCATTTTACCGTACAATTGATGTACGTACTTTACTAGATTTTATCCGTACATTAAAAAATTGGAACTCAAACATTAACCTGAGAAGAATTTGATTCTGTTCATAGCTATGAAGATATCCTTGACTGTTTCTCAATAGAAAGTATGAAAAAACAATTTTTCTGTAATGAAATTGAGCGCTGAAAGAAATTCACTGTTTAGTAACTAATATTGAAGAAATTAAAATGGGCTGTAAGAAATTGTAGTAGGTACATAAGTGTCTTTTCAGGGTTTTCGAATTCTTATTGAACGTGAATGGCTTGCCTTCGGACACAAGTTTGCTGACAGATGTGGTCATTCATCTGGAAGCGATGATCAAAATGAGCGATGTCCTGTATTTTTGCAATGGTTGGATTGTGTACATCAATTACTCTTACAGTTTCCATGTGCGTTTGAGTTTTCTCAAACTTATTTAGTAAGTGTAATGAATAAAAGGAAACTGAAGAAGAAATTGACGCAAACTTTTTTTTTTCAGGTAAAGTTAGTACAGCACACTTACTCTAATATTTTTGGAACGTTCCTATGTAACACACAAAGGGAGAGGGCTAAGATTGTTTATGGAAAAACTTTTTCTGTATGGGAGTTATTGAACTCTCCCCGATTCAAGAATCATCTATATTCTGCTTCTAGTACAAATACATATAACAGAAGAGTAAGTAGTGTTTCTCAAACTTTGCGAGTTTAAAGGCTTTTTTTTCAAATACTAGGTCTAGAAGAAATACTTGAGTGTAATTCTGAAGCTGTGGATAGTACTAGTTTCTCAGTTCAAGTGGTAGTTAATTAAATAATCTGAGGAATTGTAAGTCAGTACATTTTTACAATATGGCATATGAAAGTCTGTCTTGCTCCTGGTATCAATAGAATGCACATTTTCATTTCTTATGAAACAGTTACGGTTATATATAAAAACACATAATTCGAATATATCCAGGCATGGCAATGTTACTATTTCAAAATTTTAAAAATGCTTTTACAGCTTGTGACTCCTGCTATACATCTTATAATCTTTTTCCGGGCGACAAAAACATCTTTGCATGAAGAGGAAGCTCTCCAGAAAGTAATACCATACCGAAGACGCGATTTAACTTTGATACAGCATAATCAGCTGTTTCTGGTCTAAAATATTACCAAGGTTTCTCATGGAGTTCAATTTTGATATAACTGTTCCACAATGAGTTTTCCAGCTGAGAAATTCATCCAAGTGTACACCTAAAAACTTCACCGTAGAGCACGGAGAAACTTCATCCTCTTCAATTCTCAAGTTGAAACTGGCTATTTCTTTTTGTCTAGCATGGAATCTTATCAAACGTGTTTTTTGATCATTCAAATGTAGGGAATTTTCCTTGAACCAGGTATTTAACTTCTTTGGTTTGTAGATTTTGGTCTATTTTATCTGATATAACCAGTGAAGTGTCATCTGCATATAGTGCAAAATGAGCATATGTAGAGATGGATTTCATATTATTTACATATAACAAAAAAAAAAGATAGGGCCCAACACTGATCCCTGCGGGACACCAACATCAATATCCACATAATTGGATGTATATAACTTTCTCACATTACTGTTTTCATTGATGATACTGAAATATTGCTTCCGTGTTGAGACAAATGATTTCAGCCAGTTATGAGCATTTCCTTGTATGCCAATATTATGAAGTTTTATGTAAAGATTTTTGTGTTCAACAAAGTCGAATGCACTTTTTGGTATGTGCTTGAACTCTCTCAACAATTCGGTTTTCATCTTCTCAATCATCGCAAAATGCCGCCCTTTCGTGGGTCTGTTCAATCTTGGGAACAGAAATGAGTCGCGGGGGGGCAAATCTGGTGAATACGGTGGCTGAAGCATGATTACGGTGTTATTTTGGCCAAAAAATTATGAATGCAAAAGCCATGAATTGTTTTTCCACAATACCGGACGTTTTCTTCGTATTGCTTCTCGCAAGGGGAGCATAACTTCAAGATAATACTCCTTATTGACCATACAACGACTTGGCAAGAACTCTCAATGCACTATGGCACGGTAATCGATTTTGTTTTATCCACTTTTTTTTTAAGAAAGTCTCCGAATACGCAAAACATTTCTAACTTTTCTGCCTGTCACCGACATACTAAACATGCTAAACAGCTGAAACTGTGAACATATGTTCGAATCCAGTGTACCAACATCAAAAATAAATAAATCGCTAATCGAATGTACGGAGCCTGGAAAATTTGAACATCTACCTTATTTTTTGAACAGTATGTATAGCACTGCATCCATCACCTCATCACTGTTGATAATGTCTGCTGCAGTTATAGAAGAATCGCTGGTCACAAAATTGTGACTGTTACTGCCACCAAACTTGGAAAATAGCTTTGACTTTGTTTTTTCCAGCTGTGAAAGCTTACTATCTCTCATTGAAACACTTTAACTTTCAATGAGTAGGTACTTTTTTTTAAATTACCCTTTTTGAGATAAAAAATAGGGAAAAACAACAAATATAAACAAAACATTGTTTTCAATGATACTGTTGAAGTTAATATAACATGAATCCATAAAAAAATTATATCAGTGAAATACTGAAGAGTTTCAAAAGGTATGACTAAATATCTAAATCTGGAAAGTTGATCAGCAGAGAAGCCTTAGGACTAATGGTGCTGGATTTGTAATTGAAAAGTGTTTGAAAATTATCTTTGTTTGTGATTATGAAAAATTTTCAACTCCAAAATAAATCAATGGATCCTCAGATGATGAATGAAATGCAACATTTAATAAGTAGTGAGCAGCTGATAACATGAAATCACTTACTTATATGCTGAGAGAATTGCACTCATATTTTTGAAGTGATTATGTAGCTTTTGTGACAGTATATTTGGATAAATAGTTGAGCATGAGGATACCCAATTATCAAAATTGTAAAAAGGAATGCTGAATGGCCACAAGCAATAATTCTTCAGTTATATATCTTTTTTGTGAATAAGAATTGCCGAGTTTTTTATGTATCGAAATGTGATGGAACTGGTCAATACTCGATGTTTGATAACTAAAAAACTGACATTCGATACAAAAAACATAATAAATGAACACCAACATAGCTTTATATCTGGTAGATCCACGCTACGAAATTATTGCTTTATCAACACTTTCTTTTGAATAACCTAGAGGAAAAACATCAAATTGAATCTATTTATACTGATTTCTCTAAAGCCTTTGACAGGGTAAATCATGATCTTCTCATGGCTAAGCTCCTAGCATTAGGCATCAATGGTTACATATCAAAATGGAAAAAGAGTTATTTGGATAATAGAATTCAGTATGTTAAATATGCTGGTTCTATATCATTACAAATTTCTGTAACGTCTGATCGCATATAGGCCCAATACTCATTATTTTTGTAAACGATGTGTCGGATGTCATATGCCACAGCTATTATTCAATGTTTGCAGATGATGTCAAACTTCACAGGGTTGTATATAACTTTTGTGATGCAGAACTATTACAGATAGATTTAAATAACTTATCTCGTTGGTGGATGAAAACATGCTTCATTTAAATATAAATAAATGTTATCAAACAACATTTTCAAGAGCTGTGAAACCTATTGTATATCCATATAAAATCAAAAACATTAATCTAACGTTGACTAACAGCGTTCGGGACTTGGTAGTGTTGTTTGATAGCAAAGTAACCTTTAAAGGTCATATTGATCACATTTTATCTAAATCACTCAAATTATTGGCATTTTTTCAACGATCCACAGATAAATTTTCTATAAATACATTTAAAATATTGTACTGTTCTTTGGTACGCTCGGTCTTGGAAAATGATTGCGTCATATGGAGTCATCTATATCAGACAGATATATCTATGATTGAGAAAGTACAAAACAAATTTCTGAGATCATGTGCAATTAAGCTCGGATATCCGAGGTCCGACTATGAGTACTTAGACATTCTGCTTCTTCTGAATGTATCTACTTTGGAGCGTCACTGAGCTTCATAAAGTTATAAATGGTGATTGAACTGTCCATTTGTAACACAAATGATCAACTTCAATATAAATTCAAGAAGAACCAGAGTGTTGGAGTTGTTTGAAGTTCCTTACCTTTCTACTAGCTCTGGCTTAAATGAAACCATCACTAGAATGTTTAGGTTATCAAATAAGAATAGCACCTGTATTGGTTTGTTTGACTCATTCTTGTACTTTTTTAAAAATTAGGTTTAAAGCATTGACCTACTTTGAAGAAACACTGCTGATTATTGTTTATATTTACCTAGAAATGTGCACTATTAGTATATCCGCTCGAAGACCGGCACAATGTTTATCGTTTCGGAATATACTGCTATAAATAAAACGCAAACTTTTTCTTTTTTCCTTCAAAAGCGGTTTTTTATTCCTCTTGTTTACAAAAACTGTCATTCAACTATTTTTCAAAATGTCAAAACAAATACAAAGTGATTCTTATTCAAATAAAACTCAACATTCTCCCCCCTGTATTCAAACAATGAACTAGTTTTGAATACTTCCTTCTAATAACTGAATTGGACACAGCTTGGCAACAGGGCGGCGATAAATATTGTCTTGAATCTTAATATCTACGACTCTTACTCTTCCATCTTTACCAGGGTGTACGTCAACAATTTTTCCTAATGGCCAATTGTTTCTTGGTAGCTTATTATCCATGAGTATGACAATATCACCCTTTGCTACATTTTTCTTTTCTTGAAACCATTTGCATCTCTTTGTGAGTGTGGGTATGTATTCCCTTATCCAACGATTCCAGAAATGTTCTGCAAGTTGTTGTGAAAACTGCCAACGTTTTTTCAAATCGTAGTTGATTTCATTTGCATCAAAAGTTATAGGTGGCTTTGCTATGCTAGATGTACCTATGAGGAAATGATTTGGTGTAAGACTTTCGAAATCCTCTCCATCGGAAGATACATATGTCAGAGGTCTACTGTTTACTATATGTTCCACTTCTGCTAGCAAAGTTAAAAGAACTTCTTGCTTAGGTGCTTTTTCGTTCAGAATCTTTTTCAGTCCATCTTTCACCGATCGTACCATGCGCTCCCATATTCCACCCATATGTGGGCTTGCTGGTGGAATGAACTTCCAATCAATTTCCTGAGATACCATCTTCCTCTTGATCAAATCTTCGTCTAAATTTCTGATTATCTCCTTCAATTCTCGGTTTGCTGAAGTAAGATTTGAACCATTGTCGCTCCAAATTGATAAAGGCTGTCCCCTCCTAGAAATGAATCTCCTTATTGCTAAAATCGCTGAATCTGTGGTGAGAGATTCTGCGATCTCTATATGGATAGCTCTAATTGAAAGACATGTGAAGATTACTCCATATCTTTTTTCTTTTCTTCGTCCAATAGAAACTTCCATGGGTCCAAAATAATCCATTCCAGTATAGGTGAATGCTCTAGGTGGTTTCTGCAGTCGTTGCTCTGGAAGTTGTCCCATTGCAGGAACCTGAGGTTTTGTTCTTCTTATGCTACAGAAATTGCAAAACCTTATTGTTTTAGTTACCAGTTTTCTGGCCTGCAGTATCCAAAATCTTTGCCTTATTTCATTTAGAGTTTGTTGTAGACCTGCATGATTATTTTTTGAATGATAAAATTGAACAAGTAATCTAGTGAATGTGTGTTTATTGTCTAGTATGATTGGCCTCTTTGCTTGAGGAGAGAGCTCTGTAGAGTTATCTGTTCTTCCTCCCAAACAAATAATATCATCTTCCATATATGGTGACAATTGATAAAGTTTGCTTGATTTTTGTATAGGTCTATTTTTCATCAGAAGATGGTATTCTTGTGAAAAACAATCCTCTTGCACTTTCCTATTCCAAATTCTTTCTGCTCTCTTCAATTCTTCAATTGTCAATTCTTGTTTTTGGAGATTTTTGCCAAGTTGTTTGATATTATGTTGAAATCTGAAAACATAGGCTGTGCTTCTTATCAATTTCATGTAGTCAGAAAATCTTGTGATGTCTGGTAAATATTCAATTCTATGTGAAACTGTCAATAATATGAATTCATGTTTAAGTTCGAAGGTTTCTGGATTTTCTTGAATTTCTTCGTCCTTGTCTATTCTTTTTTGTTCCATTGGCCAAAATTCTTGTTTATTGTATAAAAATTCCGGACCTTGAAACCACTGACTGTTTTCTTGTAGATTTATGTCTTTTGTATCTCGAGTAGCTTCATCTGCTATATTCAGATTGGAAGGAATCCAATGCCAGTCAGGAATTTTCGTGTTCTCCTGAATCTCGCCCACTCGATACGTTATAAAAGTTTTGAACATTCTTGGTTCTGATCTCAACCAACACAAAACCGTTTTCGAGTCTGTCCAAAAGTGTGTTTGATTCACTTCGAATGAATGTTCTTTCCTTATTGTCATTGCCAATCTGGAACCCATTACAGCGGCTTGAAGTTCCAAACGTGGAATTGTTATTGGCTTTAGAGGTGCTACTTGCGTCCTTGCCATCACCAAAGAGACATGAATGTTTTCGTTCTTCTCAAATCTGAAATAACCTACTGCCGAAAACGCTTGCTCACTCGCGTCACAGAAGATGTGAAGCTGTAAATTAAAATCATAAATGAAGTTCAATGCATAACACCTAGGTATCTTGAGATCTTCAATTTTTGAAAATACATCAATCCATTTCTCCCATTTAATATTCTGATTATGAGTTATCTCATCATCCCAACCTATGCCACTCCTCCATATATCCTGTAAAAGAATTTTTGCTCTAATGACATAGTGTGCGAGGAGTCCTAGAGGATCATAAAGAGACATCACTATTTTGAGGATCTGCCTCTTTGTTGGATTTTTTCCTTTCGAAATTATTTTTTTCATTTTTGAAGAATTCAAAGAAAACGCCAAATGATCGGATGATGGAATCCATTTCAAACCGAGAATTCTCTGCGACAAATTGTTTCTCTCTTGCAGAAGTTTTTCATCACCCCTAAGTTCTTCTGGAATATGTCTATAAACTTCTTTCGAATTGCATACCCAACCTCTCAGTTCAAATCCTCCTTGTCTGTGGATGAAAATGACTTCCTTTATGAGGCGAATAGCTTCTTCCTCTGTGTACACACTGTCCAGATAATCATCCATATAATGCCTATTTATTATTCCATTTACAGCTTGAGGATACTTATTCTGGAACTCTAAAGCATTTCGATTTTTAATATATTGTGCCGAAAAAGGCGAGCCCACAGAACCAAAAATTAGCACCTTCATTTCATAGGTGCTAGGTTCTTCATTGGAATTATTTCTCCAGAGAAATCGTTGTCCAGCACGATCTTCTTTTCTGATAACTATTCTGTGGAACATATCTCGAATATCTGCTGAGAAAGCTACATCTTTCTCTCTGTATTTGAAAATAACTCCAACAAGAGAATTCAATAAATCAGGTCCTCTCAATAAAAAATCATTCAAACATTTTCCTTCCACCTTGGCAGCCGCATCAAAGACGAACCTCAATTTGCCGGGTTTATTTTCATTTACGACTCCAAAATGTGGCAAATACCATACCTTACTTGATTCTTCATTTCCTTCTATCACTTTCTCTGCATAGTCTTTCTCTAAATATTCTTCTATTTTCTGTTTGTAGGTCATAGCGAATTCCAAATCTTTAGTCATTCTTCTTTCAAGATACTGAAGTCTTTGAAGAGCTTTATACTTACTTTCTGGTAAAGTTGAACTATCATCTCTCCATAACAAACCAGTTTCCCAACGGTCTCCATCCCCTGTTCTTCTTGAAACTGATTCTATTATTTGAACTGCTTTTTTGTCTTCCGAATTCATTGATCTATCTTCAGAAATTTTGACGCCAAATGACTCCGTGGAAAAATAATTCTTGATTTCTTCATGTAATTTTTTATCACAGTTCATCTGATTATGGAAAATATGAAGAACAGTATTGCTATCTTGTCTACCTCTGAATTCTCTCAAATTTCCATGTGCTATCCATCCCAATTTAGTTTTTGATAACGCTGGCGAGTTCTTAGGACCTTCAATTACTTCTCGACTAGTGATTAGATCCCAGTTATCTTGTCCTATCAACAATTGCGGTTTTGCTTGAGCCATACTAGCAAAATCTATATATTCCAGATGGCTCCATTTTTCTTTCAGTCTTTTTCCATCAACCGTTTGCCTAGGAAGATCCATGTCTTTCACTGTATATGCATTTTCCATCTGATAAAATGTGGTCCTATTTTTGTCAGCTATTTCAAAACTTACTTTTTTTGAAAATAATCTCTTGCAAGTGTCTTCGTGGGTCCACTTCAAACCTAACTCTGTTTCTTCGCCAACGAGGTTCATCTTGTCTGCTAAATCTTGATCAAGAAGAGTTACCGTTGAAGCTTCGTCAAATAATGCATAAATTTCAAGTTCATTCTGAGAAGATCTTATTATAACCGGAGCGATTTTCAATAAAATTTCTGTACTGAATGATTTTGTGGTATGAGCAACTATTTCTAGACTAACAGTATCATTTTTCTCCTTATTTTTATCAAATGCGTCATTATGAAGACTTTTATGATGTATTTTTTCACAGTTGTTTACCCCACATTTCTTTTTGTTACGACAAAATTTTATTTTGTGAGATGTTCCCAAACAAGAAAAACATATACCATTACTTTTTACGAAATCCCATTTTTCGTCTATCGAGAGATCCGAAAAAGTTTTGCATTTATCTATTATATGTTTCTCTTCACACATGATACATTTGCGAACTGAAGTACTCTTCTCTTGAGAAGTAACAAGAGTTGTTTTGAATCTCTCTTTATGAGACGGATTTTGAGAGAACTTACCAGACACCTGATTTGTAGAAGGCTTACCCACATTCATAGATTGAGCGTAGCTTGCTGCTTCCGACTTTCTCCACAGCCACTTTTTAAATTCTTGTAAAGTGCTCTTACCATTCTTCTCAAGTACTTTTTCACCCCATGAAAGCTGCATGTTGTAGGGTAACTTTTGTAAAATTTCCTCCAGAATTTGAGGGCAATCCAAATAGTTTTGCATGTTCATGGTTTCTAGGGTAACCACCAGATTTGATACATCTTCCGCAAAATGTGTTAGAGACCTGAAATCATTATTTTTCATTATAGGAAAATTCTTGGCTTTATTGACCAGACTTTTCACAATCAAATCTGCTCGACCGTATCTGCTAATCAAAATGTCGATAATCGGTTTGATTGATGAAATAGATAACAACAATCCCTCCACTGATCGTCTAGCATCCCCTTTCAAAGCTTTCCTCAACCTACACATATTTTCTTCATCTGTTAAACCCAATAAGTTAGTTGTTGAAAGGAATTGTTGATAAAAACTTGGCCATTCAATAGTTTCTCCAGAAAAAATTGGTAAATCTTTGTCAATTGATTGTCTCGCCAACAACTGCCTAATTTCTGCACCTGAAGCTTCTTCATTTTTTCTATAATGTGTATGTCTTGCCCCTGTATTATTTTCGAACGAAGCCCTTGTACTATTATGAGTATTGTCAATTTGACTTTTGTGGAACGACCTCTTACCTGTCATATTCTTGACGTCCGTATTTTGCAACCAATTACGCACTTTCACTTCAGAATCAACAGAAGAAATCTCGTCATCTTTTGAATTATGTGAATTTCTGAACGAAATGTTGTCACGTTCCGAACGGTATGTATTACTTACTCCCAAATCAAATTTCTCACTTAGTCTAGCTTTTTCTAATGCCAACCTATTTTCAATCATTTGCTTTTCCATTTCGAACTGCTTAGACAACAATATAGCCATTTTTTCGTCAGCTTTTACCTGGACTTCCATGAGTTTTCTCATATAAATACTTGCATTGGATCTCACAGATAAAGATACTGAAGCCGATTTAGACTGTGCACCATCATTTCTACTGCTTCTACTGGACGAGACTACAGATAACTTGTCTTCTGTGGCATCGCGTTCAGCATTGTCAACTTTTCTAACTTCGCTGATGGTGGTGACATCCTTTTTATGACTCTCGCTTTTTGCTTTGGCAGTCTTGCTACGTGTTTCCATTTTGCCGTTCTCTAGGCTGAAGGACCAGCACAATGTTTATATTTACCTAGAAATGTGCACTATTAGTATATCCGGCTCGAAGGACCAGCACAATGTTTATATTTACCTAGAAATGTGCACTATTAGTATATCCGCTCGAAGACCGGCACAATGTTTATCGTTTCGGAATATACTGCTATAAATAAAACGCAAACTTTTTCTTTTTTCCTTCAAAAGCGGTTTTTTATTCCTCTTGTTTACAAAAACTGTCATTCAACTATTTTTCAAAATGTCAAAACAAATACAAAGTGATTCTTATTCAAATAAAACTCAACAATTATTATTATTAATAATTAATTGATACATATTTGTTTTTTTTTGGTATTCTACATTATTATTCAATTTTTTATTTTTTCAATCACACTATGTATGTGTTCATTGTATAATGGCAAGTCCGTAAATAAATAAATATGTACTGAATTTAGATGTTTCGTAATTCTCGTATAGTTTTTGTGTGATCAGTTGTATTCCATAAAACATTCTGAATATACTTTGTTATCAGGTATTATGGCCTCAGTGCAACATTAGAGACTTGCAGTTATGGTCAGAAGTTTATCTCGGATCTTTTGAAGATAATCTATCTCCTGGAGAGAGTTCCAGAATCTGTCCAGACACAAGAGAGTCGTCACCTAGTTACATGACAAAAACCCGATCTTATGGAGACCTTATGAACGATGGCGAAATGTTTGTATATCAGTACCGGCGTTCTAGTGATCCAAGCATCAAGTGCGATTTGTAAGTAATTCTGACAAAGTATTATTACTAGCGTCCGAATATTGATTTTGGTTGTTTTTCGTGGGTGTATTCAACTTGAATAATTCAGTTTGAATTAGACAATACTTTCTCAAAATGACACACTTGTGCAGAGATAATCTGAAGAATCGTATAGGCATGACATGCCAAATTATTGACTTTAAAGTTAATTAAATATTATCTATGATGGCTTTGAAAAACTCGAGAAGAAGCTTTGTGATTCTTCAATTCAAAATGAAACGGATAGCAGTTTAGCCATATATCGGATATTCGGCCAACCTCATAGCCGGATAATAATAATAATAATAATAATATGCTTTATTACCCAAAGAACATTAGGTCTCATTGACAAAGCTGCAAAATTTCATCATCATACATACATACACACATACAGGGCTTTTCATGATGGGCGTTAATTAGCCGTTTCTGACAAACTATTTAACGGATCAACCTGAAAATTTCACAGTATGCATAAATCAATATGACCTACACGCCTAAAATATTTCAGACGAAGCGGCGTTGTCGCTTCTACTATAAAGTAGCGGCTTCTTTGATTTCTCAAATGGAACACCCCGTATATAATATATTATGATTTATTATCACTTTGTCAACAAATTCATATGCTATTTTCCTATACCTATCTATTACCGTTTAGAAGATATAAATTAATTTCGATATTTTTTTTACCATACATGAACTTTTATAAATGCTGATAATCTTGAACTCTCTTGCACTAAAACGATCAAATTTGAAATGGAGTGGAGTGATACTATGAGGATCTTCACTCCGAGTCATATTTTCATTTGCCTCATACAGGGTCTTCAAAAAATGCAGATACTTTGATGTCATGAAAAAATGAGTGGAACTCATTTTTTTTAAAATGGAACACCCTGTATATTTCAACATTTTTGAGCTCTACATCCAATTTTAGATTAACTTTGTTCAGATAATACTATTTCTATTTTGAACCGTTTTCGAGATAAACTGTTTCAAACGGAAACTGACGTGGTTTTCTTGCTCGTTTTTTTGAATTCATCACTTATTTTGGATATTCAACTTTTTTTTTATACTTAGTAATATTTCTTTTTGATCATTTTTAACTGTCTCAGATCAGTCAATTCGAAATTGGTATGTACCTACCTTAGAAAAAGTTACAATTTGTATACATTGAGGTATTGGTCTCTAACGTACAACAGTACACATTAATATTTTTTAATAGTGTGCTTTGGAAAAATAAATAAACCAATTATTTAACGTCAGACTTTCGTTGGTGGTTTTGACTGATTGTGATAGCTACCAATTATAATAGAATAATGTCAAGATTAGGTTACATTAATGAAGATTTCTTGAATTTATTAATAATTTATGGTGAGTGCAATAGAATTGCAAGTAGAACATGCCGAGTATTTCATGAAAGATATCCACAACTTCCAAAGCCGAATAATAATGTGATAAATCTACTTCTAAAAAACTGTAGGTTGAATGGAACCTTCCGTCCAAAAATCATTCGTAAGAAGACTAAAGTGGATGATGATGACAATGGTATAACAGTTTTGGGATACTTTCATGTATTTCCAAATGCTTCTCTGCACGAGGCTGAAAGGGAGATAAGTATACCCTACGTGACAATTTGTCGAATTCTTAATAAGCATAAATGGCATCCCTATAAGTTCTACTGTGTCCAACATTTGAAAGAGACTGATTTACCTTGTAGAGTGGAATTCTTTGAATGGTTACTTGTCAAGACTCAAGAGGATGAACATTTCCTTGACAATATCATATGGACAGATGAGGCCAAGTTCACAAAAAATGGAGTTTTCAATAGACACAACAGTCATTTTTGGGCGCCAGAAAATCCCCATGTTGTCCGACAAAGGGGTTTTCAAGAAAGATGGCAATTCAATGTATTTTGTGCCATACAGAATGAGTCAATTTTTTATATCGAGTTTTATGATGATAATTTGAATGCATCAAAATATGAAGATTTACTGAGGAATGGAATTCAAATGATTTTTAATAATAGACCAGGAAGAGAACGTGTATGGTACCAAATGGATGGTGCTCCACCCCATAATTCTCAATCAGTCAGCAAAGCTTTAACCGAAATCTTCGAAGACAGATGGATTGGTAATAATGGACCTTTTCGTTGGCCTCCTAGAACACTGGATGGCAATCCATTAGATTATTTCGTGTGGGGTTTCATTAAAAATATGGTTTACTCTACTCCAATAACAACAATGGAAGATATGAAATCGAGAGTTACAACTGCTTTCAATAGTTTGACTCCAGACTTGATCAGAAGCGCTACACATGACAATCTTTTGAAGAGATTACATGTTTTTTTGAGTAGAGGTGGAGATGTCTTTGAACATATTCTGAAATACACTGACGATTAAATTAACTCATTAATTTATGGGTTTATTATTTTCAGTTCGTGTTTCAGTGTTAATAAAAGTATTGTTTGAAGAGAAGTTTCATTCGATGGTTGAGGAGTATTTTAATAATCATCTTTTCATTGTATTATCTGTGACTAATTGAGAAACATCAAACGAAATCTGTTTTACAAAAATGAGTGATGAACAAGGAAACCATGTCAATTTCCGTTTGAAACAGTTTATCTCTAAAACGGTTCAAAATAGAAATAGTATTATCTGAACAGAGTTAATCTAGATGTAGATGTAGAGCTTAAAAATGTTGAAATATACAGGGTGTTCCATTTGAAAAAATTGAGTTCCACTCATTTTTTCATGAGATCAAATTATCTGCATTTTTTGAAGACCCTGTATGAGGCAAATTTCAAATTTGATCGTTTTAGTGCAAGACAGTTAAAGATTATCAGCATTTATGAAAGTTCATGTTTGGTAAAAAAATATCGAAATTAATTTATATCTTCTAAACGGTAATAGATAGGTATAGGGAAATAGTATATGAATTTGTTGACAAAATGATAATGAATCATAATATGGTATTATATACATGGTGTTCCATTTGAAAAATCAAAGAAGCCGCTACTTTATAGTAGAAGCGACAACGCCGCTTCGTCTAAAATATTTTAGGCATGTAGGTCATATTGACTTATGCATACTGTGGAATTTTCAGGTTGATCCGTTGAATAGTTTGCCAGAAACAGCTAATTAACGCTCATCATGAAAAGCCCTGTATACATATCTATACACACATATACATATATAGGGTACAAATAATATTAAAATAGTCAAACACATATAAAATTGATTAAAGATATACAATAAAAAATTAAAAAAAAAAATCCAATGTTCAAATGCAGTATACCATACTTTGTTTAATAAAAAATACAGATGACGAAATAAATTAGAGAAAGCTGTCCTCATAGAACTCTTTTGAACTATAATAGGGTATGCCACATAATAAGTACTGAAACACAACGGTAAGGGTTTATCCTAAGCTAAGCGGTGCTAACGGTAGGCAGGAAACGCAATCAACCACGATTAATGTAGAAAGCGGGTATAAAAAGCTATGTGCAATTCACCTCAAAATAAATTGTCCCTCGCCTACTCGAGCTTATTCTTTAACCCCGTACAAATATACGACTTATAAATGACGCTTCTGATTCCGCACTAGCGATCCCGAAGTTTCGAGAGCGACGACGATAGCTGACAATGTAGTAGTAGTAGTAGTAGTAGTAGTTTATTTGACCAGATTATGTAGTTTATACATTTATGGCAAGTCACAGTAAATTCACAGTCATATTAGTCAAATCAAAATTAAAAAATATATAAAAATATAATTAAAAGAACAATTAACGTCTAGTAACAGATTATCAATATATAGTATAAGATTTAAAATTTAGACATGAGCAATATATTTTAAAATACAATAAAAGATCATGGTTAACCATACTTATGATAGCTCATAAGGCTTAAAGTACCTAACTGAGTCCATATACTCATCGGTACTGTAAAAGCAATTTTCTAGTAGGTAATTTTTTAGGACTAATTTAAATTTTTTGAATTCCAATATTTTGATAGAGTGGTGGAGAATGTTATATAGATTCAGATTTAGGGAGTTTCTGCGGCTTACAGATAACCTGTGATAACGAGTATTTAGTAAGTCAGCTGATCTGGTATTGTGGTTATGGATGTCGGAGTTTTTTAGTAAAGTATCTTTATTGCGATGTATTTCTAGCAGAACAGTATAAATATATAAAGTAGGCAGAGGCATAATACCCAGACGAATAAAAAATTGATGGCAGTGGTCTCTGTATCCCAGGTTAGCCAAGATGCGTATGGCTTTTTTCTGGCATCTGAAAGCAGCAATTGCGTTAGTAGAGTTTCCCCAAAGGAGAATACCGTACGAAAGTACAGAATGAAAAAGGGAAAAGTAAGATATTCTCATAATATAAGGGTTCGTTACATGTTTTAACCTTCTCAGAACGAAGAGAGCACAAGATAATTTGCGAACAGCAAGGTCAAGATGATTTCTCCAGCTTAATTTGTCATCAATCGTAATGCCTAAAAACGATACATTTGCCCCCTCACGATAATTAGTGTTTGTGGAGACAATCAAATTTTGGGTTTTTCTTTCATTCAATTTGAGTTTATTCTTCGTGAACCAAAGCTTAGCTGAGTTTTGTACTGTGATGACAGAGTCTTTCAAGTTAGTGTAAGACTTGCTTGAGCAAATAATTGTTGTGTCGTCAGCGAATAGAAAACATTTAGTAGGTGCAATGGCGTGGCATAAGTCATTTATATACACAATAAATAAGAAAGGTCCCAAGATTGAACCTTGAGGGACGCCATGCTCGATTTTTTTCAAATCAGATTTTACATTGTTCAGCTCAACACACTGAAATCTGTTTGTAAGATATGAACGAAAAGGATAGTCCAAGTGGCGATTACGACAAAGGGCTGGAAATGCGGAGAGCAGTTTCGAACGGATGATCCAAGTGGCGAACACCACAAAGGATCGTAAAACGTAAGAGTAGACGCGTGAAGAAAACGTAGTCCGAGTGGCGAATACCGAAGGATCTGAAAACGTAAGAGTCGCGTGGTGATACTAGTAAATGGCTAAACCTACTCCTGTCGCGAGTTCAGATGGTGGCGGACAGGTACTTACCATACTTATTACCTACGTCCGTGTCTTACCTTGTATGATTCGGAATTACCCTCTGTCGGCCCGTTCGGTAGAGACTGCAGTCGGCTTGGTTACCCTCGCTTCCTCTGAATCCTGGCCTCGGTTGGTTTCGGCTGGTTTCTCTGATGCTGGCTTGATTTGGTGGCTGGGGTGGACAGTCGGACTAGACTGCCCTACCGCCCATTTTCGCTGTCCCGCGAATTCTTGAACCATCAACTTCATACAGTAATAAATTAGTTTAACATAAAATAACACTAGTTTACAGCCAATTTACGACTGTAATGCCAAAGGCAGTTCTTTGTTAATTTTTGGTCCCTAAATGCGAAAATAATAGTAAATTTCTTGACACGTAAGATTTTTGAGTTATGATTTTTTTCACAAAAATTTAATGAACACCACATTCCAAATTTGCTTTTCCCCTAAGTTGATGAATTTTTTTAAAATCTGGCAACACAGCGGCTCTGCCCAATATTCGAAACTGCTTCCACTGTATATGAGACTCGTAACGCCGCTTCTCGAACTTCGTATACTCGAAGTTTCCAGAAAATACCAGAAATATGAAACCGCTATTGAAGTAGCAGGTTGACAATGGGATCATCAATATTGGTTTAACGCGAGTAGTGGTGAGTTTGTATTAGAGAAGTGAGGTGAGCAAACACGCGAATATTAAGAGTATTATATTAGTGTTATCTTTGTGAATAAAATAAGTTGACTCCTGTAAACGCAGTATCACATATTTGCTCAACATACGCTACAGTACAAAAATGTCCAAAGTACAGAAACGTTGCTGCGTTAATCCCGCAGATAGTTTTTGCTATATATGTGGTCAGTTTACTCCTAAATCGCAGAAACGGCCAATCAATCAAATGACCAAAGTAGCTTACCATAAGTATTTTGGATGTATTGTTGGTGATCAAGATCAGGATTGGGCTCCTCAAGTATGTTGCCAAACCTGTGCAGCAAATCTAAGTAACTAGTTAAATGGGAAACGCTCATCTATGCTTTTTGCAGTTCCAATGATTTGGCGAGAAACAACAAATCATTACAAAGACTGATACTTTTGCATGACAAACGTGTCTGGTTTTTCAAAAAAGAGCAAACACAAAATTCTATATCCGGATAATCCTTCTGCAAGAAGGCCGGTTCTTCATGGAGAAAGTTTACCAGTTGCAACACCATCTGCAAATTGGGAGGAAGATCTGGAAATGTATGATGACCAAGCAGGTTCCCATGATGTACCAGAAAAAGACGGTCCTATTTTCCCATTTAATCGAACAACCTGAATTAAATGACCTAGTTCTGACCTCTACTTGTCCAAAGAGAATGCAGAACTATTAGGGTCTAGATTACAACAACGGAATTAACTAGCCCCTAAAACCAAAGTAACAATATTTAGGAACCGTAACAATGAGCTATCCTCGTTTTTTACTATGCAGGATGAAATGTGTGTTTGTGTAAATCCAAATGGTGTGATGGAAAAATTAGGATTTGCACATAACCCGGACGAATGACGTTTATTTATAGATTCGTCTAAAACAAGTTTAAAAGCCATTCATGCAGGAAACACACGAAAGTATGTCACTTATTCTAAATTATAATACGTATAAGTGGCAAATATGTGGTGACCTAAAAGTCATAGGAGTATTACTAGGTCTTCAGGGCGAATTTACGAAGTTTTGCTGTTTTCTTTGTCTTTGGAACAGTAGGGCAACATAGAGCCATTATCAAGTAAAAGAATGGCCTCCGAGAGATAAATATATTCCAGGTCAAGCTAACGTGAAGAATATACTTCTTGTTAGTCCCAAAAACGTTTTGTTATCTCCATTACACATTAAACTGGAGTTAATGTAAAATTTTGTAAAAGCATTCGACAAAGAAGGTGATGCGTTTTAATATCTTAAACATGTTTTTCCAAAATTAAGTGATGCAAAGCTCAAGGAAGGTATATTTGTTGGACCACAAATTAGAGAACTACTAAGTGATCAACAGTTTGATAAAAAATTGAATAATATTGAATTAGCTGCGTGGAGTTCTTTCAAAAAAATTGTTTCGGAGTTTTTAGGGAACAAGAAAGTAGAAAATTACGAAACATTTGTAGAAGAACTACTTGAAAACTACTGCAGAATGGGATGTCGCATGTCTCTCAAAATCCATTTCTTGCACTCCCATTTGAATTTATTCCCAGAAAATTTGGGTGCTGTCAGTGATGAACAAGGGGAAAGGTTCCACCGAGACATACTGACAATAGAGCAACGTTACCAAGGCAGATGGGATGCAGCAATGATAGGGGATTTATTGTTGGTTTCTTATGAGGGAAAATGATGAAACATATAAATAAGAGTCAACATTTGCAAAAAGGTTATGCACAAAGGACTTCATTTGAATGTTTTTTCTTGTGTATTGTAAATAAAGTCGGTTATCTTCAAAACATATTCTTTTTTTCTTGTTTTGATCTTATATTTCCGTATAATATGTGAAAATTTTGGTATAAAATGAAAAATAACTGTTTTTCAAAATCTTTACGTGATGGAAAATTTTCGATGTTGAAGTCGCAGACAGGATGCTTTAAACTACTCTGTATAGCCATTATAATATTAGTAGCAATTTTTTTTCTTATTTGTTGACTAGTGTAATTAATCCATTAAGACACTTAATATTCAGTAAATTCAACACTCTCCTTTAGAGATCAGTTGTTTGAGGGGCTGAATTACCCCTGAACATCAAATTGTATTCCATAATTTTGTAAGTTCATAAACTCGTTAAGAAGAGTTCTGAAATAGTATATAATCATATATTGAAAGACTATAAGTTGTGGTAGTAGCAATTTGTATTGAGGTTTGAGATGTTTTGAAAATTCACAGAGAATTTCAAATTATGTAAAATATTTTTTCAGAAAGACGAATGTTTTAGACCAGGATTCTTCATCCAAACAAAATGTATTACCTAAAAATGCCTTCAATGGTCATGGTAACCACCAAGATGCCGATCAACCAACTTGTTTTTTCCCCTATCTGGACGAAGTCGATTGCAACCAAGACTGTATGTTCAAAGAAGACTTGCGTTCTCCATCTGAGGATCGAAATGGAGAACTGGAACAGACACAATTCGGTGAACTTGAACGTACTCAGTTTGGCGAACCACCACCTCCAAAAGCGACTGATGCCAGTGACTCCAAATTAACGAATGTCGTAGACTGCGACAAATCTAATTTTTTAGTGAAAAATGTGATAAATAGTGAAATCGGCGAGATTTCTTGTGATGTGTTTTCAACTGAAAATAACGAGAAGACTATACAAAACGGAGACATAAATCATAATGGAAACGGAGTGAATGGAGGGAATAGTGCGGAAGAGAGACAAGAGAAGATGATCGGTGATACGAAAATGACTTCTGCGGAGATTGTTGGGAATTTTTTAGATATGGAGAGATCGAACGGGACTAGTACTGATACAGTAGTGGGGGATGAACTTGTTTGCGGGTAAGTGATTATTACAAAATAGTGTTTGTTGAAAGACATTTATTTTGTAGAGGACTCAATACTTCTTACTATTTTTTTGGGTTACTGAACAATTGGGCAGATTCTCTATTGATTCGTCAATTTCTCTATTGATTTAGCTTTGTTTATTTTTTCAGATTGTGGAAGGTTATATACCTAAAAAAACAGTAAGAAATACAAAATAGTCATAGTAGAAGTATCATGAATGACCAAGGAAACAGCAAAACTCAGACCCAAGCAATTTTTGAACTCTTTAATATAATCCTTCAATCAAATGTCATAATTAGAAGGTGAATATAGTTGAAATATATATATATATATATATATATATATATATATATATATATATATATATATATATATACATAATGATTAATGTTCCGCCGAGGTGCATTATGACATGCTAAAGGTTGCCCCTTTTCTCTCATGCAGACCTACGATTTTGTAGGTATATGTGGCAGATACCCAATGGAAAAACAACAACTAACCCAGCTAATGCCGCTCAGAAAGTTGAAGTAAAACCATCAGGCATCTGTGCAATGCCTTCGACTTGGAAGATTTTTCGCAAGTTATTTCCTACTATGAAAAGCAGAAATTAATTTTGTTTGGTCGATCCAACCAACTGATAGACCGGTTTCGGGGTGATTGCTTCATTATCAGTACCAGGCATGGTCTCTTCAGAACGGTGTGAACCGTCTTGGGTATTACGACCAAACAAATATAGTTCCAGCTAGTCATAGAATCTCTCTGCAGTTGATTCAGTGGAATATTCATTGCGCCACTTGCAGACAAAGCCAGGAAACACGCACCTCTCCGAAATATTAATCATTATTCCGACTCCCACCTCGGAGTATGCTTGTGGATATATATATATATATATATATATATATATATATATATATATATATATATATATATATATATAAATCAAAATCAAAAAATGTTTATTTCCGTAGACCTAGGGAAGGCATGGAAAAAGTCACATAATTCAGTACAATTACAATGAGGTCACAATCATAAAACAACATAATTATAAGACATATTATATAACATTTAGACCATAAAAGGGATACAAATCCCAGGCTACATCTAACATGACCACGTAGGCGGCTATAGCTACCTGCGTGACATCCGGGTCCAGGATATAAATACAAATAGAGATTTTATCGAGTGTGCATGATACAAATAAAAAATGAAACAATTCGTGGACATAACACTCCAAAAAAGGGGGTCAAACCGCGAACACGTGTTTCTGGCTATTGGCCTCATCAGCGCGGTGCAGCCAAGTGTAAAGATGAGCAACACTTGTTTGCCAAAAGCAGGAAACAACACATACGCACGGAGTCAACAACAGAAGCCAACCGCACATTTGTGGTTCCAGTTAGAAGACCTAGAATTCCCAGGCTACATCTAACATGACCACGTAGGCATTCTAGGTCTTCTAACTGGAACCACAAATGTGCGGTTGGCTTCTGTTGTTGACTCCGTGCGTATGTGTTGTTTCCTGCTTTCGGCAAACAAGTGTTGCCCATCTTTACACTTGGCTACACCGCGCTGATGAGGCCAATAGCCAGAAACACGTGTCAGCGGTTTGCCCCCCTTTTTTGAAGTGTTGTGTCCACGAATTGTTTCATTTTTGATTTGTATCATGCACACTCGATAAAATCTCTATTTGTATTTATATCCTGGACCCGGATGTCACGCAGGTAGCTATAGCTGCCTACGTGGTCATGTAAGATGTAGCCTGGGAATTCTAGGTCTTCTAACTGGAACCACAAATGTGCGGTTGGCTTCTGTTGTTGACTCCGTGCGTATGTGTTGTTTTCTGCTTTCGGCAAACAAGTGTTGCCCATCTTTACACTTGGCTGCACCGCGCTGATGAAGCCAATAGCCAGAAACACGTGTCCGCGGTTTGCCCCCCTTTTTTGGAGTGTTGTGTCAACGAATTGTTTCATTTTTTATTTGTATCATGCACACTCGATAAAATCTCTATTTGTATATATACCAGAAGTAGGTATATTAAGAAAAGGACAATGTTACAAGGAAAAGCAAAAAATCTAGTTTTACTTGATATTACACAAATTCAATGAAGAAGTACAAGTATTCTTGAATATCTTTAAGAATATATTGCCCACTTGGCTCCTATGGAATTATCTATCAGTCTCCATGGTCAAAAAAGGTATTAGTAATTCCAATAAACTTTCTGTAAAATATATCTTGTAATAGAATTTTAATCAAATAATGAATAGTTATTAAGAATTAGAAATAAATAAAATATTTTTATTTCATCTTATAGTTCTTATTTTAATGATCTTTTGCAGCAATCAGTGCAATGGTAATATGATATCAAAATATTCCAGTTCCACTTCAACACATCTGTCAAATACTAATAACGGTTGGGACACCTCTTTGCACAATTTCACTAAAAACAAAAACCTTGATTCCTATCGATATCCATTGGGTGAAGATGGTTTGGTTATTCTGAGGTCCGTGGTACAAGAAAGGCTCTCTCAGATTATAGAAGAACATCATGTAAGTATTCAATCATGATTCATTAGTTTATTTTCATGACTGGTTTCTAAATTGAAAATAGTTAGTTGTAACAAAAATTTACTTTTTATAATGAATATATAATTCATTGATGAAGATAGTCATACATGAGATCATGGGCCCTGTGCGTGGACCATTGTCAGTTCAAATGGCGATTAAAGTGTTGAAATATAGAATAGAAAATATCTGAGAAGAAAGATGAGAATTTTGAAAAGTTAGAACTCTTTGTAAAAAAGTGTTGATTATCATAGATGTTTCTTTTGGATGTAAACTGAATAAAACACCAAACTGAAGCATCTGCTTTCCATAATGAAGGTTGAATTATACATATATCACTTTTTGGTATTGAATTTGTACACTAAGCACCAGGCATTGAAACAAATATACGAGGTTTGTTCAAAAAATGAAATGTCAACATTCCAAGTGTTTTTAGCATTTATCAGTGATATTAAAAAATCATCGAGAACGCCGATGTAAGGCTTTAACATCTTGAGTGATCATCAATGTGACTTTTGGAAACAAAGATCAACAGGCGACCTTCTATTGTATGTCACCCATATTTGGAATAACGCAATTAAAAAACATAGAGAATCAAGAGCTGTTACGCTTGATATTTCTAAGGCATTTGGCGATTCATTCTTGAAATAATGGTTGTCAAATACTGCTGGGTGCGGTTCGGAAAATCACGTCTACAGCAAAAATTGTATTTATTATGACTTTTGACATCATGTCAAGGATTTTGAAGTATATAATTTGAAGGCTGATGAAAAATATCTATTTTTGTTATTCAGACAAAAATAGCAACATTAACGTTTGTGCAATAATTTTGTTATATTTCCTTCATTTTTCATTTTGTGAAATTTGTTGCAAATCTCAATACCTAATATCAAAAAATCATTTCCAGAGAAAGGTTGACATGCTTGGAAAAGAACTACACATTACTAGACAAAATCTCATCAGGCAATCACGTCTAAGATGCAATCATGCTGAGTGTGAACAACAAGATGATAATGTAAGTGCCTTATTAACCATCGATTCTATTTTATCACTCTGATTGAACCAAATTGAAGTTATCGATAAAAGCGACTTGAGAAATATAATAATGCATATATCTAATGTCTTAATGTTTGGAATTTTGAGCATCTGATTCAATAAGTTTTCATTATTACCTATGCTGTTCTCCGAATAAAATACAAATTAAGCAGCAGTTTGAATACGTTTTCCATCTACTAGCCAAACAGATCGTTCAAAAATCAAATCACATTTTCAACTTAACTGATGTGTATTCCCCATTATTATGTCACTGACCCTGATAAATACCAATCAAGTAACCCTCTGCGACGCCACTGTAATTATTCGTAATCTAATTTCATGAAAAGAGGCCTGTTGTTACTGCCATGCTAACAAACACACCAAGTTTTATTAAAATCGGCAAAAGGGCATTCAAATTATTGACAAAAAAACAATATTTTAGTAAAACTTTGACACCCCGTTACTCATTAACGAAGCAAGTTAGGACACGTTCATATTAGATCTTGACCATAGCGAATCGTGCAAAAACGTGTTTGCCAACAATGATATTCTGACACTCACATCTATCTAATATATAAAATTCTCGTGTCACAGTTGCCATACTCCTCAGAAACGGCCCGACCGATTTTCATGAAATTGTATATGTATATTCGGTAGGTCTGAGAACAGGTTTTAATCTACTTTTCATACCCCTAAGTGATACAGGTTTTCCACCCCAAACATTTTGTTTTCCAGGAAACATTTTTTGTTTTTATTTTTTTACGATGTGCCATTAAAAAATACATATGACCCTCAATTTTTACTCTCGTATAAGCAACCCCTATTTTTAACAGCCATTTTAGTAATCCAATCATTTTTAACCCTGATCTTAGATCCGTTATTCCCACCAGGCGTCTACCGGTGTCCCTTCTCACTCAGTAAACAGCGCGGAGTAGAGATGAGAACGAAGCCGCCCTCTTGTCTCTCCCTTACACAATAAGCCTTCTCTCATTATCTACACAGTTTTCGAACACTATTATTGTTTATCCATCCAGCGTAGATACAGTTTGCGATGCCACCGAAGCTGTAGATTATCCAACAGACTTTTTGAACCCATTGGATTTGACAGGAATGCCACCGCATAATTTGAATAAAGATTGGATAGCTCCGTAATTTGAATCCACCACGGCAGTGCAACGGCACACGATTAGTTAATAAAGAATTAGTGAAAAAAGTAGTCGAAGCCAGCATTTCCGAGGTGGAAATATATCAATACCACGGATCCCTTTTATGCCTACAGATGTGCCAATTCATTCTAAACGTGTACAATTTCTAATTAGATGGGCATTTGCAATGACTATTAATAAGTTCAAGGCCAAACAATGTCCGTTTGTGGCTTGAATTTGAGCACACCATGTTTTTCACACTGATAATTATACGCGGTGTGCTCTCGAGTGGCAGACCATCCATTTTGTTTGTGTTAACTAAACATGGACTAACGAAAAATATTGGTACTAATATTATTTGCAAGTGGTATTGTTCTGATAGAAATAATTTATGTGGCACAACGTTTGCTGGGGCAGATAATTTATCTATATAAACTATTGATAAATACCTTCACTAACAAAGGAAAACTGAATAAGAAAAGCAAGTACCACAAATATGATGCCAGAAAAAAATGACATCTATCTCCAATACACACTCAGATCGCAGCACAAAAGATCGCCTTCATATCGCCTTCACCCTGTTATTTGAAAATATTAAATCAGAAACAAATTTGAAAATTTTCTAATTGATTCGGACGTTACTTGATGAAGATCCACAGTAATTTCAAGAACTACACCTCACGATTTAATCTCCATTAACTTTTTTTTCTAACAGTGTTTCTGATGGGTGTCGATGTCGTACTCTTGCATGGGGGTTTTTGTCACAGCATACTTTCTAATGATTTCTACATTGTCATCTTTTCTAGGAAACTTCTGAGTAAGTGATGGTAGTCTTTCCTCGGTAGGGATAATATCAGTGAGTTGGTACAGCAGAGGGTTTGGAGGGTTGTGTTTGGGGTTATTGGGATGCCTTAATCTTGTTATTTTTCTTATAGCCGTTGTTTCAGATATTTTAATTGTTTTCAAGGCCCTTTGTTTGATATTGAGAAACAGTGGGTGCGAGTATTCAATAAGTGGACGACAGATTAGTTTATATATTCGGCTCGCTGTTGTAATATGTTTGCACCTGCTCCCGGGTTTGTCAAACTTGTGAAATGTGCGGCTCTTGCAATCACTTTCTTTTTTTTTGTTATTGACATGGCGGTTGAAATTTAGTCTGAAATCAAGCGTAACACCTAGGTAATCAACTGTCGATTTGGCATGTAAGATATGTTGGAAAACGTTGGAGACGTTGCGGAATTCCGATGATTCAATATAATGAACTGAGACTTAGATGGGTTTTGTTGGAGCCTTCACTTATTGAACCAGTTATTTGTTATTGTTGCAAGATGTTCTAAGTTGTTAATAACTTTGTCTATACTGAAACCAATAATGATTGAGAGTAGAAGTAAGCCCAGTTGACAGCAAATCGGGGGCGTACTTATTAATTTTTGAGAGGGTTAAGAATGAAAGAAAAATTCTTAGTACAATTAGTTAAAATATTTATACACATTTTTTATTTATTTCATTAAAACTTTGCAATATCGTAATTTACCTAATCGTTGTAGTCATTAGGTGGGCCTTATGAAAACGGAGTAATAATCGTGGTAATTATAGTAGGTACCAAATAAATTAACAATATTAAATAAATATATAACTTTTTTTCACTATTGGGTTGCAGCAATTGATAAGTGAACTCTTTCTAACTATTCTCAAGCTTTCGAGTAACTTAAACTCATCGTCAGGGTTACTAGAAAATACAAATTACAAATTTTTGATAATAGAATATAATATAAATGTAAATGTACAAATTTTCGTCTAATCTTCAACCTCAGATTCGTCACTGTTGCTACCGCTATCATCAAAGTGAATTATGATTGGTTCAATATTGTGTTCAATACGGTTGTCTACGTCCCACATTTTTTGCTCCTCTTTTAAAACATGCTGCATGCATTTCTTCCAGTCTTCTGCAGAAACAGTTCGAATAGCTTCTTGTCGACTACGGTATGGGGCATTGTCCATGACGATGACAGACCCAGGTTCCATAAGTTGAATGATGCCTTCAAACCATTTTTCAAACACCTCTGCATTCATCTCTTCATGATAGTCGCCTGTTTTCTTAGATTTAAATATTAATTCACCATTTGGTAAAAATCCACTGTCGCTTCCTATATGTGTAACTATCAGACGACTACCTTTTCCAGATGGCTGTTTTTACCCAACTGACAAATCTTCAATAAAGGCTTGTCGTGCACTTGTTATATTACCATCCTGCCATACTTTTTTGACCGTATGTCCTTGGTTAACCCATGTCTCGTCCATGAAGTACAATTTTTTTTGAGCTTCCGAAATTCGTCAATTTTTCTTAGATAGTTTCTTCTCCATGCTATTATTTCTTGACGTTCAATGAGAATGCCTTTCCTGTCAACTTTTCCGTACGTAAATTTCATTTCGTGTACAAGTTTCCTAAAAGTTTCTTTACCCATTTTTGGGACCAATTCATGATCGCTAAGTTCCTCCAGAACTGTTTGTAGTGTGGGCAGCTCATTTCTAAAAAAGAAACTGTGAATAGTTCCGCGTATACTGGTTTTGGCTTCTTCATCAACTGTGATTTTTTTTCGTCCGCTACTAGTTTTTGGCGTTTGTACGTCCCCATGAATTTCTGCTTCTCTTAGTATTTTGTAAATCGATGATTTTAGTACACTGTCTCCCATTTTTTTGAGTAGTTTGAGAACGGTGTAGAAATATAATTATGTAACGCTTAAACACTTATTAGCACTATTATTTTCACCAATTGTTATCACAACACGTCGATTGCTGACTAACTTAACTGTAAAACGTACAATTCACGCTGTATAATTCACAAACCAATGATACGCTCATGGCTGCAAGTACATTAGTGAGGCCTGCAACGATGAGATGGAAGTTACGGTAAAGTGACAAAGACAGAAATATCGTTGCGTACAGCGTTGCCACTAGTTGTAATAAATATCTAACACTATACAGAAAATAATGAATTTTAACTGATCAGTAATCAGGAAATGTATAAGTATTACTCATTACAAGCTCATTACTGATTTTTGTCATAAATAATACCTTTTAATCGTACTAGTATTGTGTATTATCTATAATTTGCCACAACCTATAACTCTACTGCTTACTATATTTTGATTCTGCTATAAACTGGTAACGTAAAATTTAGATATGACAATGCGCTTTACTCTCAATCATTATTGGTTTTACTATAGCGTTTGATCGTGCGCAATTAGGGAGGTGTCATCTGCATACTGGAGAATATATGCTTCATGCCTGAAGTGGTTGATATTCCCTTGTTGGTGATTATAAATATCAGAGCTGTATAAGTTATATAACAATGGTGAGAGCGGTGAACCCTGTGGAACTCCCTGTTCTGGGATAAATTCGTCTGAAAAGCTACTCAGTATTTTAACTCTCAGTTTCCTGTCAATTAGCAGATTCCTAACTGTATGTACTAGATAGTTGCGACAGTCCAGTTGATGCAGTTTGAATAAAAGACCCTTGTGCCGGATGCTATCGAATGCTTTGTTCGTCCACGTATTTTATTTTATAAATGTAAACTGAAGGTATTGTTAATGTGCGCACCTTGTTTGACATGTCAATCTGAAGATGATAAAGTTTAAATAAATAAAAAATAAATGAAGAAAAAATCTATATATGTATGAACTTACTTGAGATTACTTGATCTTACATCCCATTTTATTTGATACATCAATATGAATTTAAATAATCTGTACTATTTATATGAAAAAATATATTCTCTCCACTTTCCTTAGTTTCTGTATTTACAGAATTCCGTGAATGAGTCCGTCTGCAGTACTAGTGAAACACAAGCGTCAGTAGGGGAATCCCTACGTTCTGACCTGTCTTGGGTAGCCGTTGACGAGGGTTCAACCGCCGACTGTCAGAGGACGCTCTGGGTACCTGACCATGCCGTTAACAAATGTACGGGATGCAGTACGGAATTTTGGCTGGGAAGGAGAAGGCATCATTGCAGGTATGTAAGGATGATAAAAAACTGAATGCCTTTTGAAATCGAATGTTTTTTCTCAGATTAGAATGTGAAGTATTTGCAAAAAAAATACATCCTAAATTTGATTTTCCGCAGTTGAAGTATTAGATTTCATGAAAAAATCTTCCGCTAGTCCTGCAAGTATGTATATATTGAAATGTCATTTCTTAATGATCAAAATAAAATTTCTTGTACATGATAGTGCATCTGTTTTTTTCTGGTGTTATGATATGATGATTGATATATTAATACTCGTTCAGTATATTTTCTATCAAAAATTAACATTTTACATTCCTCGTTTGTTTGAAGGTGGTTGACAATGTTTCGTGGTGTATTTCATGAGTTCGGACTTCCATTGTCTAATATAATATAAATTGATTTGAAATCCCTGAAAAAAAATTAAAAAGATTCACCGAAAATAACGATTTTATTAAACAAAAAACTGAAATTACAAAGAAATAACATACAAGCAACAATCAAAAAAATCAATCAGGGATTTCAATCAGGGATCAATTAATATTATTTTAGACAATGGAAGTCCGAACTGATGAAATATTTTACATTCCTATTCGCTGGTGGTTTTTGTGATCGTCAGAATATGTTTGCAACCTGATTACTGCTTCTGCTTACTAATTCATTACCTAACAGGATAACTAACACAAATGAAAATATTTATGATATGGACAAACTCCTTTTTCATTAAGGTGAATATTTCTATTTTATTTTTTTTTGTAGAGATCTTCCTGATAAATTGGGAAAGAATGTATTAATGATTTGATGTTTTTGTTATGGCTTGAAATAGTAGATTTTTTACATAAACCTATTAAAAAAAATTCTTCAGAAAGTCAGCCAAATCGAATTTTAGTGTTTTAAGTTTTTTGAGCAAAATATCAGGTTTTTTAACTACAAAGCTTTCAAATTCACAACACGATATCAGATATATAAATTTTGGTTTATTTTTCAGATCTGTATTTTTAAAGAGATTCAACATCCTTTCATGACAAAAGTCAAATAAAAAAATATGTGTTATGCATTGAGTTTCCTCATTTGTAGCACTTTGTTCCAGTAATCAGTAATGTGGGTAGGTATGTTTTTTTTTACATTTTTTTATGAATTTGAATTTCATTGTTTCTAAAGAATATTTTGTCTGTCCACGATATCTAGGTATTAATTTGAATATAGAAATATTTGTTGAAAAAGTCTGAATAAATATCACTGGAAAACTTAAACAACCAATACAGGGTGTAACATAAGTACGTTAAAATATTCAAGTGATATATCCCTGAGACAATTTTGAGAAAGAAAGTCTATATGAACTTGTGTCCGAGATACAAGGTGTTGAAATTGAATTTTTTTGTTCGATTTTTGAAAATAATTCTTGCAAAAAATAAGTTATTTACACGAAATTCGGTACCCGGGTTTTTTTTGACGTGGGAAATCATAATTTTGTATTAATTTTCATGTAACATCTAGAGGGCGCTGCGTACGCTGTCATCATTTATTTCAAATTGCCCTAACTTTTTTAAGTAAACTTTTGGTACTTTTCATGAAAAAAACCTAATTCCCATACCTTTTTCAATTAAAAAAGGTACACCTCCTTAACAACGCTGGAGGTGATCGTTTTAGAGATATTTACAATTTTACATATCGCAATGCATATTACTTAGCTCCTAAGGCGCTGAGTGAAGATGCTGAGAACATTACAAAAACTAAGTATGTGGTGGATCTCGTCAAAATAAACAACTTTTTCCTATAAAATGCTTGACGAAGAATGATTCGTTTTCGAAATACAGATTGATGAAATTTTTCAAAACATGGTAGGTTTTTGTCTTAAGTTTTTTGCAATTTTAGTTATTTTCATCAAACATATTACAGGAAACAATTGTTTATTTTGACGATATCCACCACGTACTTAGTTTTTGTATTGTTCTCAGCAACTTTACTCAGCGCTCTAGGAGCTAAGTAATATGTAAATATCTCGAAAACGATCACCTCCAGCGTTGTTGAGGAGGTGTACCTTTTTTACTTGGAAAGGGTGTGGAAATTATGTTTTTTTCATGAAAAGTACCAAAAGTTTACTGTCAAAAAAGTTAGGGCAATTTGAAATAAATAATGACAGCGTACGCAGCGCCCTCTAGATGTTACATGAAAATTAATACGAAATTATGATTTCCCACGTCAAAAAAACCCCGGGTACCAAACTTCGTGTAAATAACTTATTTTTTGCAAGAATTATTTTCAAAAAACGAACAAAAAAATTCAATTTCAACACCCCGTATCTCCGAAACGAAGCATTTTTGGACACAAGTTCATATAGGCTTTTTTCCTTAAAATTGTTCTAGGAATACGTCACTTGAATATATTAATGTACTTGTTACACCCTGTATAAAACTTTGATACTTTGTTAGCTGAATATTACTGTAAATTTTTTTCCAACACCAAATCGTTATTTTTAACACCTCGACACGTGTTCCGATCACCAAGTGATCATCTTCAAGATTATCATATGGTGATCGAAACACGTGTCGAGGTGTTAAAAATAACGATTTGGAAAAACACTCCAGTAATATTAATTACTACACCAAAGGTTCCAAACAGTGCATCATAAGTAGTTTGTTAGCTATCAACGGATATTTGAAAAAAAAAGTTTTACCATTTTCTTTACTTGAAATTCAATTGAACTCAAAAAAATTGGTTATGTAGAAAAGGTTCATCAAAATACGAATTGCAGCACCCAAGAAAACAACTGTCTATTTCAGTTGGTGCATGACACTTGATATACATTTTTTGATAATACCGTTAGATTGGATAAAACGGTTTGGAATCTCTTCAAACTCTGTATTTAAAAGATGTATAGGTTACAACTGAAAATGTTCACTAATTTGCCAGATAACAACAACAATCTCGCTGTAATGAAGTAATATTTGAAATATATTTGAAAAAAAATCTAGAATATCTGTTTGGTTGTTTCAAAACTTTTGTCCGTTTTTATGAATCTACTCTAAACTGTAATGTCTCAGCAAATACTTATTCAATTCAATTGAAATGAGCGTCATTTGAATCGGTGTTATTGGTTGTTATTGTTTTCGGACCAAAAGGCCCTAGAAATGATATTTGCAAATCTGTGAAAGTAGTAGTAAATGATTATGTACTTGGGGTTGTCCCAGAAGCCAAAAGCCTGAGCAACATTTTAGATAAGGACTTGAAATTCAAAAGTCGGGTTAATCAGTTTATTAGGCGTGCATATTATTCGCTTAAAATTATATATGGACACCGAAATTTCCTACCCATGAAGGTGAAGGCGAATTTGTGTGAATCGTTAGTTTTATTTATATTCAATTATGCTGATGTTTGGTATGGTCTATGTTTAACCAACCCATTCAAGAAAAAGATACAAAAAGTTCTGATTTCCTGCTTACGGTTAATATTTGGTACTAGAAGAGAAAGAAAATCGCTTAAACTGAAGGATGCTGGCTGGTTAATATCAACGATAGGAGAGTGTCACATGCTGCAACTTTTTTTCACAAAATAATAGTAAAGTGCCGTCTTACTTACACCAGAATATTACTTTTAGAACTGATGTGCATAATATTAATGTGAGGTATAAAGGCCGACTAACTCCGCCATCCTTTCGCACAGAGTTCTTTAGAAGGAGTTTCAGCTACCAGATCTGTGCAGTTTATAATGACATTCCCGAGCACATGAATGAGATGACTTCAATCATTTCAGTACCAATTTCAAACGATTCTTATTATTTTCAAACTATTAACGACCCAATAGCTACCTACCTATTACAAATCTATAAATAGTCGTAATATTTTAAGATAATCAAAATCTTTTTTATTTATTCCTTTGCGTACTGCAACATTTTTTATGTTAAGTGGAAGATCAATTGAATGATGACTTGTCATCAAGTAAATTGAACTTCGCCTTTTAGCTTCATATAATAAATAAACTGTACCTGATTAATTTGCTTTAAATGTATTAGAAGATAATAAAGCCGATATTATCATTATTATTATACAACGTTAGTATAGTAAATATTTATTGAGATATGGAGCTTCACAAACACGTGACATTAAAACGGACAAAACTTCTGAAACAACCTAATATTAGGTTCAGGCTCTTATATGACTTATGCACTCAAAATATGCATGTCACTTATAAATTAAAAAATAGTATCAGGTATTCTCATAGTAGTTTAGTGTTGGCTATCATTGTTGCTTTATCCTTAACATCTTAGTCATACATAGAAGAGGCCATCCACCAATTTTGTATGATACATACAAAATAGCTTTTAGCTGTTGTAATTATAATCTCAATTTCATCATTCATTCTTTAAAATCTACTCTTAAACATTTCCTCTTTGTCTGGTTTATCAAAAAAACTATAATTTGATAAAAATCTAATTTTACGATTGGTAGGTTTCATTTCATGCGAATTGAGAATACGGAAAATTAATTTTTCTAGCATCTCTTTTTTTATTTATGCACTAGTGATGAACCCCAAAAAAAAACAATTTCTGAAGCAATTCCAATATTCGGAACTTGTTTTTTATGATTTTAATGTTTGAAACTTGTTTTCCGTAAAACTATCCTGTGTTGAATGGTAAGTCTTGTGGAAATGATGTTTTTAAAGCTTTTAAAACTACATTCTGTGCTCATTAAACCATATAAACTTATTTGGCATTTTTATATGATAGTATGTGAAAGTATGATCTCGATTTTGTTTCAGGAAATGCGGAAAAATATTTTGTGCTGACTGTTCAGAAAACAGTACGCCCCTTCCATCCGAACACCTTTTTAATCCAGTGCGAGTTTGCACAAATTGTTTTTCTGAACTACAGAGGGACTGCGGAGGGATTCCTAACCAATGCAAGCATACTAACAACCAGACTACAAATGCAAACACCCAAATTGCAGCTTCAAGTAACTGAGTATTTATCTGAATTGTTTTTTTACACCAGGTATATCTGCTACTATTTTAATAAGATAGTGGGTGTGCCTATTCAAAATTCAAAATTGCTGTTATATATTGTCCAGAAAGTATATAGCTATAAATCAATTTGTCAGCAGTAATAGGGTTATGAAAGTTAGTAATTAAACATATTTTTAAGTTTTTTGTGTTTGGACATTACTCAGTATCCAAGAAATCCGTCGCGTTTCACAAAGAAATATACACTGTCTGTTTGAAAAATGTGGTGAATTTTCATTTTTCTCAAAAAATATTCATTTATTCATCAATTTCTATTGTGTCCCCTTCAAAGTAGTCCAATTCTTCAGTTCCAATCCCCTCAATCGTCGCAAAACGCCGTCCTTTCATGGGTCTCTTCAATCTGGGGAACAGGAGAAAGTCGCAGTGTGCCAAAATCTGGTGAATACGGTGGCTGAGGCATGATTACGGTGTTATTTTGACCAAAAAATTATTAATGCAAAAGCCATGAATTGTTTTTTCACACTACCGGACGTTTTCTTCGTATTGTTTCTCGCAAGCGGCGCATCAGTTCAAGATAATACTCCTTATTGACCTTACGCCACAGTAATCGAAAAGAACATTGAGAAAAACCTCGACGTTTGATCGAATTTGGCGTGCTCTTTTTGGTCCTGGCTTTCCTGGTCTCTTCCATCAGGACGATTGGACCATAACCATATATTCATGAGTCGTCACCAGTTATGACCCTTTTAGGCAAATATGGATCACCGTTGACGTCATTCAACAATTCATGAGCGATGATCATGCGACGGTTTTTTGGTCAAAATTCAGCAATTTTGGAATGAACTTTGCTGCCACACATTTCATGCCCAAAATTTACGAAAAAAATTGTATGGCATGAGCCAACCAATATGCCGACATCCTCAGCAACTTCTCTAATGGTGAATTGACGATTCTACATAATAATTTTCTTCACTTCCTCAACATTTTCATTGGTTGTTGATGTGCTGAGGCGTTCAGGGAGAGCGTCGTCATTCACATCTTCTCGACCTTCTGTGAAAAGCCTTTACCACTTGTAAACATTTTTCTGACCCAGAGTACAATCACCGTATGCCTCTGTCAATATTTGAAGTGTGTTTGAAAACCTAATTCAATACAATTGACAGCAAAAATCGCCGAACCCGCAAAACACTTCTAACTTTTAGGCCTCTCACCAACAAACTAAACATGCTAAAAAGCTGAAACTGTAAACATATGTTCGAAACGTTTGTACCAACATAAAAAAATTAAAAATTGCTTTTCGAATGTACGTAGCCTGCGAACTTTGAGAATTCACCTTATTATTCGAACAGTTCATGTATATCGTAGTTTAAAACATCATTGTTGTAACGGAACCCCACCTCCAATCTCCTGTATGAAGCGAACCTCCTTATCCGCCTCTGTATGTTTCAAACAATTTTTTTTTATGAAGGAGCAGGTCATTTCTCACTGCAAAGCTGTAAAAATTTACTTAGGACAAATTAATCAGTAACTTTTTAGGTTTTGGGAACAGAAAGGAGCTACTTGCCGAAACATTAGTTATTTTATGAAAGCTAACTGTATAAAATTATCCAATCATTTATTTCTTCATAGTCAAACTTCATAAATTCGACAATTTACTGACTAATTGTATGATTTATATTATGTCGAAGCCAACCTTTGCACTTCTGCCTCAGTCAATGTGGCTCCGTTACACACCTTTCCCATTGAAAAAACAGTGTGGATTCATTAATAATATAATAAAAACCACCTCCAGAACAGTGAAAGAAGTGTTTTTTTCCTCAAAGTATTCCTCCCTACCAGCGGCGGCTCGTCAGAGGAGACAAGGAAGGCTTAGCCTCCCCATAAAATTTGAGGCTATTCATCGCAATACATTAAAAGATATTGACAAATAATCACGATTATTTTTTTCTAAAAATGCTTGGGTATCATTACTTCACTATTAATTTTTAATATAAATACATAATATGCCCGAAAAAACAAATCACTCACTACGTAGTATGTACCACACTGTATCCTGCATCAACAAAACTCAAACGCACCGCCCATGAACGAATAACGAGTAAACCATCAACCCGAAATAATAGAAATAATAAATGCCATACGTTGCAAGGGAGCCAAGCCTCCGACCGCTTTAAAAAACACAGGCTCCACGAGACCGATCCAACCAGCGACATACGTCCCGTTTGTAATTTCAGTTGCAGAAATTATAGCGTTAGAGGAGGCTAGCCTCCAGTTGGTCTCAGTTAGTGTATGACTGCATTTGTTTTTTATTTAATTATTCGGACGGGATGCTGTGACCGACGGGACTGAAAAATATTTCGGTAAATCGTTTTAGTGTTTCTTGATAATATTTGTGTATAAAACAGGCAGTATTGTATTATAGCAATGCTTTTTGGTAATATTTTTAATGTGTTTTTGAAGTGTTTTCTTTCAATTTCAAGGTGTTTTCAGGTTTTCACTTTTCGGTAAGTTTTTTTTCATTTATTATGGATAAGTTGGACGAAATTAAAAAATCTGACGATATAGTCGATTGGTTGCTGACAAATAATTTTAAATCTTTATCTTATGATGATAAATTTTACATTATTAAAACTCTGGGAAGGCCTCAACCAAATTTGATTTCAATTAAAGCGTCAGATAATCGACAAAATCGAGGATTTAATATTAGTTGGTACGATAAATGCGATTGGTTAACCGGCTTCATTAAACGAGAAAAACTTTTTTGTTGGCCCTGTGTTTTATTTTCCGTACAAACCGAATACCAAACGTGGTCTAAAATAGGATACTCCGATTTAAAAAATTTACCTCATTCTACAGAAAGACATTTTAAATCTAAGGAGCATATATTTTCGTCTTGTAAATTGAAATTGTTTAGCAAATAAAATATAGCAACAGCTTTAGATACAGCTCAAAAAAGAGGCCATAATTTCTTTTAATCAGGTTAGGGAAAATCGGTCGAATTTAAAAAGACTTATCGATATTACGATTTATTTGGGTTCCCAAGAATTAGCTTTTGGCGGACACGATGAAACCGAAGATTCGATCAATCGCGGCAATTATTACGAACTTTTTATGTTATGAGACAAATGATTCACAATTTGGCACTTTTTAAACGGTAGAGTTTTTTCGGACATCTCAAAAACCATCCAAAATGAGCTTATAGACAGTGTGGCATATATTATTATGGAAAATATAAGCAAGGAGATTGAAAGTGTTTCTTTTTTTCCTTGAGAAATTGATGAAACTACCGATATTACCTGTACATCACAACTTTCAATCGTTTTTAGATATGTCAAAGATGGTTATGTGGTAGAACGTTTTATGGGTTTCCATGATGTTTCATCTGGGCGCACAGCTGACGATTTGTTTAATTTTTTAATTCGTACGTGTGACACCTATAATTTTAGGCAAAAGTTGATTGCGTAAATCTATGATGGGGCTGCGGTCGGCCATTTAAATGGTTTAAAAACTAAAATAAAGTCCATAGCTCCTCATGCACTTTTTACGCATTGTCATGTCCATGCCCTAACTTTAGTATCAAGCAAAGCGTGCAACAACATAAAAATGTTCGCGCCTCTGGGGGATTTTCTGTGTGTATATAGTCTTTATGACTTTGGCCTCTCCTGTTCTCCAACGCACGAGCCGTCACTGCTCCCTACATAAATTCACAAAAAGTTTTCTTTTACGAAACTGGCTGAAATCTGACGTTAATAAGTACTAGTCTATCCTCAAAAGCACTAGATTCATTCGTGGTCAAAACACAGTCTGACAGTTCCAATAGCTAATATCTAATAGTTGTGGTTATTTTTATTGTTAAAAATGAGTTAATATATAGAAAAATAATACAAAAATGAACACAGACAAACCCAATAACCTAAAAACGACAGATCTAGCCATTTCTGTAGTGTTTCCTCTTTCATTCACGTTAAAAGGTAAGACCTCGTTAGTCCTTGGCTCGCACAAGTTTCGACTTCTGAGGGTTGTTGTTCGTAGGGGTGCGACAGCTGGTTAACGAATAAACAGATTTTTTAAACAGATTCAACCAGTACAAAAATAGTTCGTATTATATTAGTTTAGTTTAGTTTATCGTTTATATTAGTCTAAAAATTACATTAGATGATATATGAGAATAAAGCGTTAATAACATTGATAAAAAAAAGCTGAATAATATCAGTTTTTGATAACGGAAATTGAAATATTGGGCTAACAAAAAGTATTTCGGGCAACTTGTTTTCAAGTGAGCCAGCTTTTACTTTGCGAGATGAAAGTAATCTCATTGAGTGTGGGAGTCGATTGTAGAGCCAGGTGAAGTAATAGATCCACAATGAAGATATGTTTCATAAACTGCTGTGGACAGTTTGAATTATGGACATCAGTCCCAGAAGTTATTTTGTTATATAGATATGCAAGGGTTTTGAAAGAGGATAAACGCTTGAAATATATAAGGTTGTTTCAAAAATTTTGCCAGGCATTTGGCAATGATAGTGTTAATAAACGCAATCTTCGGCGTTGATTTGCAAAATTTCATTCCGGAGATTTTAACCTCGACGATGAGCCCCGAAGTGGTCGACCATGACGAGTATTTGAGGACCTTGGTGGAGACTGACTCATCACAAATGGTGCGTGGGATGGCAGAAGAACTGGGTGTCAGCTCCCATGTGGTTTTTAATGGTTAAAACTGTATTGGAAAAGTCAAAAAGCTCAAAAAGTGGGTACCCCACGATTTGAACGATCAACAGAAATTGTCATGTTTATTGGTCGAATGAATATAATTTTTCAATTCATCACATACTTCGCTAAAATGAAACTTGTTGCAGCCAGATCCTTATCAATAATATCCACCAGCAAGCGCCAAACGTGATAGCAGGCCCGCCCCCATGCGCCCAGATTCATTTTCAATGTAACCACCACAACAGCTCTTGCAGTGTTACAAATGCTAGGTACACTGGCGAATCGTTATTTATCCTCCAATGATGTTGGTGGTTGGCATTGTCTGAATAATTTGGGTTGTTTTTGAAAAAGGTCATCGCTTAACAAAAAACCAGTCATCGAGAGTCGGGCACGTGAAATAATTTTTAAAGTGCTCAATTATTTTCAAAGCGTTAAATGTGAGTCGGACGCGTTATCAAATTTGAAAAATAAAACATCTCTCGCTACAGGTAACATTGAATAAATTTAAAAAATAACTATTTCAACACAAATCTTCATTTTGTATTAGGTAAGTATTTCAATAAGAACCATTGAAAGAGTGGTTAAAGAAGGGGAGCAATTGAATTTTGCAAATAACAGAGAAGTAAAATTTTCCACCCCAAGAAAGAAGCGGCCTAGAAGAGCACCAGTAACTGATATTCCCGAGTATGAGTGTTCCAATATTAAATATATTATTTACGACTTTCATAAGACGGAAGGGTGTCGATTACAGTAAAAAAGTTTCAACACAAAATTAATGACGTTTTGTGGAATTTTAAAGAATGTAGGATTCAAATGGAGAAGGGCTGAAAATAATAGAAAAATTTTAATAGAGAATATGGACATTAAAGCATTGAGGATGAAATATTTACAAAAAATCAATTATTTTCTTAGCCAACAGCGACCAATTGTGTTTCTTGATGAAACATACCTTCATAGTGGACATACATCTTTCAAGAACTGGGCCAACGGACCAAGACTCATTATTTTCCATGCAGGAGGTGATATGGGCATTATAGGTAATTGTTGGCTTATATTCAAATCAGGCACAACATCAAGGGATTATCATTCAGAAATGAATCCTGAAAATTATGAAAAATGGTTACAAGAAAAGTTAATCCCAAATTTACCTGTGATTTCCGTAGTCGGGACCGATAATACTCTATACCAGGGGTCTCCAAACTACGGCCCGCGGGCCAAATCCGGCCCGTCAGTGTCATCAATCCGGCCCGCGACAGCCAATGATTTACTGTCATCAATCTGGCCCGCGACAGCCAATGATTACCTAATTGTTGTTACTATTGCTGTGATAAGTTGAAAAATAAAACAGAATGATAATTACTCGGTTTTATTTACTTGCAAGGTAAAACTTGACGACAGAAATGATGACAAAGAAAACTTAAGTATCTAGGTTCAAGCATATTAATAACTAACAAATAATTGAAATGAATCACAGTAAAACAAAAACACTAATGAGATTTATGTAATTGTGATTTTCCACCAACAATACTTTGTAGTTGTGGATCAATTTTACTTGTACCAATTATCAAAAGAGATTTAAGATGCTCATCGGTTAATTGAGATCTGTAAACATTCTTTGTGTACTTCATTTTGAAAAACGTTTTCTCACACAAGTAAGTAGTACCAAAAACAGAAAACAACCCACGAGCAAATTTATGCAAATTATCAAATTGTTCCAGTGGAAGACTCTTATAAAATTCAAACAAAGATGAATTTTGATATTTGTTCGTAAGCATATCTCTGCACCGTAAATCAATAATTTCCATTTGGACTTTCGGAGCCAGGGTTTCAATGTCAGAATCAAAAGGATTTTGAAAAAGCTTAATTTCATTCGCAATGATATCAAAATCTGAAAATGTATCTTCAAAGCACTCAAAGTTTCGATTGCAAAGTTGACAGGAAATTCAGTCTCTGTAGTGTGGCTGAATATTTCACGTGTTTCAAAATGTGTGAAACATTTTTTACGTAATTGCGATTGAAATAGTATTATTTTCTGCCTGAAGGATTTGATATTGGTGTATAAATCAGGGAGAAGCTGATTTTCTCCTTGCAATCTCAAATTCAGTTCGTTCATATGATTTGTCAAATCGACATAGAAGGCTAACTTCCACATCCATTCACTATTTTCTAAATCGGCAAAAGGGCGCTGCTTCTCCTTTAAAAAAAATTGATCTCTGCTCGAAGTTCAAAAAAACGCTTAAGGACTTTTCCGCAACTAAGCCAGCGTACGGCAGTATGATCTGGTAAATCATTTTCTCCAATCTGTTGAATAAACTCGCGGAATTGTCGGTGATTCAGCCCAGTGGATCTGATGAAGTTAACAACTGATATGACTGGTTTTAGAACTTCAGACATATCCAAACATTTCCCGCACAAGGACTATTGATGAATGATACAATTTAAGACTGATGGTTTTGAACCACCATCATTTTCTACAGCCTTTGACACAAGTGCAACCACTCCTTTATTTTTACCATACATATTTTTGCCTCCATCAGTGGTTATAGATTTCAAATTTCTCCATAGAAGGTTCTTTTTATTATTGGTATTTTCAACTCCCTTAAAAATATCTGCCCCAGTTGTCGTGCCGTGAATACAATCAATATCAAGAAGTTCTTCATACACTTCATAGCTTTTATCTACTCCGCGAATAAAAATCAACACCTGAGCAGTATCTGACACATCCGTTGACTCATCCAATGCTAGAGAAAACCACTCATGATGTCCATTTTTGTCAGACAGTTGAGATGATATATTTTCTGCGATATCTTGCACCCTCCGAGCCACGGTGTTTGCTGACAAACTGACACTTAAATAAATTTACCTTTTCGGGGCATATTTCTTCGACTACTGCAATCAAGCATTATTTTATCATTTCTCCATCGGTGAATGGTTTGCCACGTTTTCCGATTTCAAGAGCCACACGTAAGCTGGCGCGAGTTGCAGACTCTTGTTCAGTATTCGCTCTGGTAAACAAAGATTGCTGCGATTTGAGTCCGCGTTTCAAAGCTTCAAATTTTTCCTTCCGCAAACTTCCTGTATACTTGAAGTAACTTTGAAGATGTTTCGATTCATCGTGTTGTTCAATGTTATAGTCTTTGAGAACAGCTATGGTTTCATTACAAATTAAACATGGCGCCTTATTACTGGACTCAATCACAAAACAGTGAAAGTTCCATTTTTCTTGGAACGTTCTGCATTCACTGTCGATTTTTCGCTTCTTTTCCATACTAATAAATCACACACAAAAACAATAAGTCAAATCAAAATACTTTTATTGACGGGTGTTACTTTATTTCATAATACAGTTTCGCTTCCTTCGTCTTTCCTACGCAGATTAACTCGCAGTTGCGCCGCTAGCCTTTTTATATGCAATTATTACTGCCATCTCGAGATGATCGGAATACACTAGCTAGAACCAGAACTTTCTCGAAGCAACGCGATAATTCCAAATATTTAATTACGCCTAATGCCACCTAGCGGGTAGCTGAAAAAGATAGTACATAGTACCACTACTTGCCACTAGCTGTTGTTAAGTGTCACAATACACAATAATAATTGAAATGCAAAAAAAAACGTAAGTTTGTTTAGGTCACGCACTTTGCGACTATCCTAGTATAGAAATAATGTTAAGGACAGAAATTGGCCCTTGGAACAAACTGAAAAAATCATTATGGCCCGAAGGCTTCAAAGTTGGAGAATTTGAATTTAATTGATTCATGCATTTGTTCGACACATTAAAAACGATTGTTCCCAAAATTTGTTCAATTTTAAATGACACTTGATTTAAAATGTTACATGAATTAATTTGTTTGATGAAAAGTTGCGAACAGTTATAATATAGATTCATTGTTTGAAATTTTTGGAAGTAAATGTTTGTCATATATACTTTTTTTGTAACTATCGAATAATTTACTACAATTACTGTGAAACATGAATAAAATGGTTTGTTGATAATTATAGTTACATGAATTAAAACGATTGTTGATAATTTTAATTCGGCGCTAGCGTCGAACAGATTCTTGCAGAAGCTGAATTTTCAAATCTGGCAACATGATAGTTTAGTGATAGTAACACAATATTCCGTCCGACCGCAACGCCGAATAAAAATTATCAACAATCAATTTAATTCATGTATCACCTAAAAGCAACAATCAAAATACCAAAATACCAATAGAAAGTAAAACGGCGTGCCACGCCGTTTTACTTTTTTTAATATTCCTTTGAAATGATTTGAATTATTTTGTTTGTTGAATTTCAGTGATACATGAATTAAATTGTTTGTTGATAATTTTTATTCGGCGCTGCAGTCGAACGGATTATTACCGTACTATGACCAATGACATACATATTATATGCAGTTGTGTAGTTCCGCAAAAATACGCCCGACGTCAGCGCATTGTATTGCATTGTACATGTTTCCTTCTTCCAAAAACCTATTTGCCTCTAGTATAGTTTGACGAATCCTACGCTTCACATTAAAACCACTCATGATAAATATTATATTGTAATGTTTTCACTATGAACAACCTGAACCATCAATTTCTGTTCAGTTGGGTAACCTATTTCTTGGTGTCAGTGTCAGTATTAGGCGTATTAGACTATAACTATAAGCTGTGCTTACGTTAACTATGACGTCTAGACATCTTACGTTAGAGACAGTCTACAATGTGTTTCTCAAAAGTCGCATAACATTTGCCATATATACAATCAAACAAGATATACTAACCACAGAATAGTAACATTAACGAAAACTTGATGATATTTTACAGACATCAACCAAGAAAACTGTAGGAGGAACTAGTGTGACCAAAATCCGTTCGACCGCAGCGCCGAATAAAAATTATCAACAAACAATTTAATTCATGTATCACTGAAATGCAACAAACAAATTAATTCAATTCTTTCCAAAGGAATAATATAAAACGGCGTGCCACGCCGTTTTACTTTTTATTAATATTCCTTTGAAATGATCTGAATTATTTTGTTTGTTGAATTTCAGCGATACATGAATTAAATTGATTGTTGATAATTTTTATTCGGTGTGTCGTACTATAAATGAACTAGCATGTTGCCATATGTAACAATTGAAGTTCTTGATAAATCCGCTCCGAATTAAAATTATCAACAATCGTTTTAAATGTATCTTTCAAATACAACAAACTTTTAAAATCATCAAAAAATTTAATTTTTTGTCAGAAATTAGCTTTTTAAAAAGACTGATGAGATAAAATGATACTTGCTTGAGAATGTTTTGCACCAAAGTTGTAACCAAATTTTAAATTGAATGCATTAAAGTGAATGTTGCAAATATCTTTATTATTCATAGAAAAATATTTATGGAAAGTTAATTTGCTATATTTTCAGACAAACGAAAGTCTATTTTTATTACCAACAATGTTTCATGGAAAAACTTTGACAGTCATTCAAATATATTCATTGAAATTTTATTCCCAAACTTACTTTTAGAAAGTGAATTTAAAGTTTCATTGTAATTCAACAGTCATATAAATAACTAACATTTTATTGAAAGGTCAAAATTACATGCGGAATTGAAACGTTTGTTGAATTTACTCGAATAATACATTCCATTGATTGTTGAATTAAAATGTTGGTTTATTGCTGAGTTGAACTATATGTATATAGATTATTTTTCAGTATAATATATAATAAATTGGCGTTCCATTTTCCAATACTCTGAAACAATATTTTTCTTCGGAATCAATAAAAGCTTCAAGTTATTTCATTACTCTTTTTTATTCAAATAACAATTTTATTCATGTAACATTTTAAATCAAGTGTCATTTAAAATAGAACAAATTTTGGGAACAATCGTTTTTAATGTATCGAACAAATGCATGAATCAATTAAATTCAAACAAATAAATTGTTAGTTGAATAAATTGAGGAATGAATATTTGTGACAATAAAAAGTAAAACGGCGTTCCATAAATTTCTATGACGTCTGTGAATGTTTCATTTTCCTAATATTTCCGCTCTATATCTACTACATGTCTGCAACGCTTTTGCCATTCCTCGAGAGTGATTTGATCAAACTCGTGCTCCGCCAGTTTCCTCACATCTTCCAACGTGAAAGTTACATTCTTTTGGAACACGTTCGTGTTGAAGCAGAACCTCATCAATTTTGTATCTAATATGATTCTTTTATTTACCTTGATCAACTCGATTAATTCGGATTTGAGCATGTTAGGGGTGAACATAATGCTTTTTTCGTGCAGCCACTTCACCATGTCAGCCTTCATAGAATTTGTATTGTATTGCATTGGGGCTAGATTAATTTGAATATTATGGTATAATAAATATTCATTCCTCAATAAATTGAGGAATGAATATTTGTGACAATAAAAAGTAAAACGGCGTTCCATAGAAATTTGTATTCAGATAGTGACTGATCAAAGTTTATTTTTGGATAAGTGTATCATTATATAACACTTTAATGAAGTGTACTTCTACCTATAATACTAAATAAAATATGAAAATAAATCACAGAGAAGTCATGTTCCATTTGCTGCCCTAATTAAAACTAATGATAGGTACGACATTGGCCGGCAAGGGGCTTATCGTAATCCAATAGTAATTAAGTTGGCAGAGTCTTGACCTGCGCGATCGCTCGCCATCATCCGTGCCGTGTACTGTATTTTTCATTGGAGTTGAGTGTTACACACAATTTGAAATTGTCCCGAATTACACACAACATTTACAAAATATGCAAAAAATAGTGTGATTACATTTGTAACTGTTTTGATTATTACCCACTTGAACATTGCAATATTATTGAAAAAAAAACCGCAATAAATGTATTTTTACATGCAGCATCTCGCATTATAGGAATACAATAAGCAGAGGCGGTTCACCTGGGCGCCGGATGTTATAAGGGCACTGCTCGTATAAAAACTGAGTAGGTGCGTAGTGGGGTTCTAAGAAAGCTGTAAAACATAATTGCGCGCGAACGGCCGTCACATGCAGCCACTTGCTTACAGCGTATATCCATAGAGCATGCGTTGTGCCGCTTGCGTCAGCGCCCGGCATGTTAAGGCGCGTGTTCATCTGAACACAAAGGGGGACGAGGCAAGTTGAGGTCGAACGGATGCCTCGTTTGTAAATTTTTATCGTGAACAGTGATCCGTCAAGGTGGAGGACGTTGACAGTTTGATAGTGGCCAGTACTGTATTTGTAGTTATAGCTGGGTTAACGAGAAAAAAGAAACGCTGGTGGACGACATCCTTATACCGAAATAGGTTGATTACCAGATCACATAGTACATAATAACGCTAAAAATGAATTTATTCCATACATATGGACCGCACTGTAGTACTTCGGTCAACAGTAAAGTCCCTTCTTATTATAAACACATTCCATGATATATATTTTCTGAGATATATTGCTTTGTCCATGCATGTGTTACTCTATAAAACACTAGTTATATTTTTAATTTTCATCTCAACTGTACGTTTTTCTTGTATTTTTTAATGTATTTATACTTATTGCCCTGCATCTTTTCAACCTACACAAGAATTTGATTTCTTACAGACTTTCCCACTTTGTTGTACATTTATTCAGTCGATTATGAAAGTTTGTCACGAAAAATTCGGAAATCAAAAAAGTTAGGAGCTTGTAAAAATAACGTATTTTTGTGACACAAACTATTTGTCTATATTTTTGTACTGTCTCAGGCTACAATGGGGAATGTTCCTCAATTTGGGTTATTACAGCAAATGCAAGTTTGAACAAAATAAATTTGAGTTTATTTCATGAGTTTTTTAAATTCACTTCGAAAAGTATTTAAATTGATGTTTCAAATGTTGGGTTTTAATTTTTAAAGGGATTTGTTTCTAATTCATATATTGGCAACATCGCCTATATCAAGTTGAAATAATTTATACGTACCTGCATATTTTACTTTAAAAAAGGAAAATTATCTTTATGAATCAACAATTAAGGCAAAATATAAATTATAGTTCAATACCATCTCCACAAGTCACATAAACAACAGTTGTTTTGTTATTTATTTATATAGAGGAAGATAGGTTAGGTGCACAAAATGTCATATGTCACAGAATGTCTTGGAACTCGGAACATAAGTAAACAGAACAGCACGCCTGTGAAATTTGTCATCTTTGTTTGTCTCATACAGGTAACAGATTCATTGTCCTTTATTAGCTATAACCGATGTTGCCAAATGGTGAAATAGAAACGAATCCCTTTAAATGTTGAATGCATTATTTCATTCCTCTTTTTTAAGTATTTAAATAATTTTTTAAAGAAAAAGGTTGACACGATAAGTTCAAAATGCGTTGTTTTAGAGCTCTTTTATGAAAACTACTTGATTTTCGTCAGGAGGAACATTTCCCATTAGGGAGTGAATATTAGTGGAGTTTTTTCCCAACACCAAATCGTTATTTTTAACACCTCGACACGTGTTTCGATCACCAAGTGATCATCAGTTTTATCTTCCTCTTGAAGATGATCATCTTCAAGTGATCATCAGTTTTATCTTCCTCTTGAAGATGATCACTTGGTGATCGAAACACGTGTCGAGGTGTTAAAAATAACGATTTGGTGTTGGGGAAAAAAAACTCCAGTAATATTCATTACTACACCACAGGTTCCAAACAGTACATCATAAGTATATAATTAGGAAGGTTAAAGAGGTTCCAAAAGTTGTTTATTGTTTATTCTACGACAGAATAATTTTTAAACAAAGATTGTTATCAAAAATACTCTTTTGAAAGAAATAAAATTCTTTCTCACAGCTCACCGTAATCTTCTTTGATCATATCCGATGCTTTTTCTCCGAACATTATACAGACAGCATTAATATGACCACTAATGAATGGAATTATGCTAGCATCAACTACTCGCAAAGATTCCATCCCATGGACCCGAAACCGGCTGTCAACTACACTCGTCGGATCTTCTCTTGGTCCCATTTTACATGTACCCATTTGATGGTATAAGGTATTCGACATAGTTCTTAGTGCACACTCCCAGTAGGCATCGCTGCGTAATTCGTGATGCTGACATCCATGAATGGGTATGTTGCTCAACTTTGCTCCATTACTTCGGAAAGCTCTTGTTTTTTCGAGTTTCTCGATTATTCTGATACCAGCTATGAACCTTTTGATATCATTATTGTTTTTATCGGTGAAGTAATTTGCATAAATCAAAGGAGGGTGGTGAGGATCGGTTGATTTCAGTTTCACTTGTCCCTCGGACTCTGGATGAAGAAGAACTGGAGCTATTGTCCAGCATGGTTTTTTTTCTAAAGGTTTGAATGTTTTTTCGTAGAGATCATCTTGGAGCCTGAAAGCTAGAAATAAAACGTGCAATGCATTAAAAAAATTAGCCCCAAGACGAAAACTGTAGTGGTAATTATCTGTATCGTGGGAACTAGTGGCCCACTATCAGTGTGTCAAAATTTATATCATAATGAGTGTAAAATATTTAAGGATGTGATTCCTCATCGAAAAAAAGATAGGATCTTTCATATGAAGAAATTTCATTGGAGCATCCCTTATTAAGATACAGCCCCTTAAAGCGGGTACATACAATTTGTATAACAATTTTTTTACAAGCACTAAAAAAGTTGCAATATTAAAATTAACCTGACGTTTTGTACTACCAAAAAGACACTTAGCCAGAAATTTATTTGGTTTACCCTATAGTTGTGAGGGGTGGAAAACGCAACCCCTAAAATTTATTTCCAATGTAACTTTTTATCTTATTATTTGTTAACCATTTAAAAATTTATTTCGATTCCCTGTTTCATTCTAAACAAAAAATGTATCTTGGGTTTTTTGTCCCAAATAAACCAGTTCGCAGCAAAAAATTATTTTACGAACAACTACAGAGATACATCGTCATAAATGCGAAAATACGAAACTAATCTATCTAGTAGGTCACTATTAGCGATAGTGACGATTAAATTGGTATGACGCAGTCAGTTTGTGAATTTTCGAAATTGAATTAATACTAATTGTGTGTTGTTCTGTTCGTAATTTGTTACTTTAATAATTCACTTGTTATTAAAATGGCATACACAAATGAGGAAATGGCTGATATGCATTACGTTTACGGTTTGTCGCAAGGGAATGGGTTAGAAGCTTCTAGAAGATATGCTGAAATATATCCTCAACGGCAGCATCCTTCACATAGAATATTTGCTCGAATTCATCAACGATTACGAGAATATGGTTCATTCGACAAAATAACGCAGGATTGTGGTCGCCATCGAGAAGTACGAACACCACAGCTTGAGGAAGCAGTACTTAATTTGATTGAAGAACAACCTACTACCAGTACTAGAAAGATTGCTTTCCAGCTAAATGTTGATCATATGACGGTATTTCGAATTTTAAAGGAACAACTCTTATACCATTACCATCTGCAACGAGTACAGGCACTGTTACCGCGAGACTTTCCGAACCGTCTTGAATTTTGCAATTGGATGCTGGAAATGATTAGAAGAAATTGTGACTTTCTGAAGACGATAGAATTCACAGACGAATGTAGTTTTTCTCGGGACAAGATTATTAATTTTCATAATTACCACATATGGGCTAATGAAAACCCTCACGCTCTTGTCAAAACTAACCTTCAAGAACAATTTTCTCTTAACGTGTGGCTCGGAGTTATTGGGAATGATTTAACTGGGCCTCATTTTCTACCTCATCGATTAAATGGTGAGGCATACGTTCAATTTTTAAGAGAAGTGCATCCAGTACTGCTGGAGGAAGTTCCTTTGGGCGTTAGAAGGGATATGTTTTTTAAGCATTATGGGGCTCCCGTCCGTTTTAGTCAAGTAGCATGTCAGCATTTAACTGAAACATATGCAAATCAGTGGATAGGTCGAGGAGGATCACAGAACTGGCCCGCTCGATCCCCGGATCTCAATCCTCTCGATTTCTCTATTTGGGGCCATTTACAGCATTTGGTTTATCGTACTCCTGTTCGCGATGTAGAGGACTTAAGAAACCGCATCATCGATGCGTGCAGGGTAATCAGAGAGACTCTGATTACCCTGCACCCTGGAATATTTGAGCGAATACGTGGCTCAATGCGCCGATGTCGAGACGCATGCGTAATGTCTGAAGGTAGACATTCAACATTTACTATGATTTCTACATGTTGTGTGTTTTGTTATTAATAAATTAGTTTTGTTTATTACCCTTTAATCGTTTAATGCAGGTACTAACTACAAAATAACAATAAATTCAGTTCGCATTTATGACGATGTATCTCTGCAGTTGTTCGTAAAATAATTTTTTGCTGCGAACTGGTTTATTTTGGGCAAAAAATCCAGGAGACATTTTTTGTTCAGAATGAAACAGGCTACCGGAAATGAATTTTTAAATGGTAAACAAATAATAAGACAAAAAGTTACATTGGAAATAAATTTTAGGGGTTGCGTTTTCCACCCCTTACAACCATGGGGTAAACCAAATAAATTACTGGCTGAGTGTCTTTTTGGTAGTACAAAACGTCAAGTTGATTTCAATATTGTAACTTCTTCAGTGCTTGTGAAAAAAATTGTTATACAAATTTTATGTACCCCCTTTAAGGGGCTGTATCTTAACAAGGGATGCTCCAATGAAGTTTCTTTATATGAAAGATCCTATCTGTTTTTCGATGAGGAATCACCTCCTCAAATGTTTTACACTTATTCAGTTACGCCCTGTATATATAGCGCTTTATTTTTTTGTCCTGCGATTGTTACATATGTCACTAGCAGTTGTAGCCAGAACAATAGCCATGCGCTATATATTTTCTTATGGCTGTTTTTGCGTTTGTTCCTTCACATATGATTTCTGTTATAAACTGTACTAACTCAATGTTGTTGATGAATAAATATATTATTATAATTATATTCCTGGTCATAAAAAGTTGCGGAATCGCACCAACTTTTTGAATATAAAGGGAGTTGTTATTTGTTGTTCATTGACCTCCTTTATTTATACCCAAGGTGACATGGATCAATGTCAATACTGACCTGCTGAATCGACATCCGGCGATACTCAGTTCTCAAAATGACGGCACAAAGATTCTTTAAATTCAAAAGCAACTGGAAGGGTGTCAATTTCTGTTCCTAAACCAGATGCCTCTATAAAGCAGTAAGCAAAATATATGTTTTGTTATCAATATTTTAATAAATTGAATTGAATTGAACTATTTCCTTTGTCTATTTCCAAACTGTCATTACTTATTTTACTTCAAATACGTCTAGTGTGGCGGAATGGGTTAGTCACATTTTACAGTTAGGTATGTTCAAATACCTGGTCTTATCCAATTTCCATGATCAGAAGCCAGATGACCTCTTATAAACAAAAACTCAATATCGGGATTATCCTCTTCGTAAGTAGATAGATTTGTTTTCACGAAACCCACACCTTCGACTCCTCCTAATGTGGATAATGGACCTTTTCCCTTCATAATAATTTCTGGAGCAGTAAGTATATATCTCAAGGTAGTTTGGTCGATATCGAAATATATATTGAAAACTACGCCGTGGAAAGTCAGGTGGTCAATTAAATGCTTTCCTACAGCTAAACTCTGCACACAAGGAATTCCCATCTCATCCAAATGGTCCTTGGGACCAATGCCTGCCAACATCAGGATTTGAGGGGTGTTGATTGCACCTGAGAACAAAATTAATCATGGAGTTTCGTTGATGTTAGATGAGTGACTACATACCTGCAGACAATATAACTTCTTTTCGAGCACGAACAGAATATGTTTTTTTGCCTTTTTCATATTGCACGCCATATGCCTTCTTTTGGTCGTTGATGAGAAGTTTAGTTACAAGAGCAGAAGTTACTATATCCAGATTTGATCTATTCTTTGCTATCGGTTCTAAGTAGGCTCTGGCTGCACTGAATCTCTTTCCATGGCGTAAATGCGATTGTGCAGGAGAAAATCCAAGTGGAGTCAGTGGAGAGTTGTAATCTACGTAGGGAATGCCGATATCTTTACCGGCTTGAAAAAAACAAGGAAATATTAGATCAATTTGAAAAATACATTGTTCAGATGACTGATTGAAAGGGACATTTTTTTAAACGGTTTCGTACTTCGGAGTAGATATATTTTTAAATTTTTAGGAAGTTTTCACTTGTCATCTCCTCATCTTGTTTTTGTACTTTTAGTACAAAACCATGATCCCTACTAATATTATATCTACTAATATTATAAATGCGAATGTAAGTTTGTTTGTTACGGTTTCACGCGAAAACCACCCAACTGATCATCATGAAATTCTGCACACATGTTGTTGGAGGTATTAGAAGTAACATAAAATATTTTTTCTAGCGCATTCGATTACGATATATAAACGCTAGCCGCGATCATATCGACACAGTCGAGTGGACGTTACAGTGATAATGACATCATCTTACTCTCAATGCCGTCACACACATCCCATTACTTTCAGCTGCTGGATGTTCTTGTTTTCAAGTCCCTCAAAACTTACTTCTATGAATCCTGTAGGTTATGTATTGTATACCAAGCCTGGGGAAAATCAGCGACAAGTGGAAATGCAGGATAAGGATTTAGGACAGCAGGAGTTTTCCCGCTAAATCCAGGAGCTATTCTGGAGTACGCCTTTAGTGAGAACATTGAACAACCCGTTGAAAGAAATATCGAACATACAGCGCAGGCCCAATCAATTCCAGATCCAGGCCCAAATACATCCATTCAAACGGTGGATCAACCAACACCAACAAGAGTACTTAACGAAGTGTCTCCACTGCCTGTGAAACTACACGAAGTTCGCAAACGAGCGAAACAAGTAAACATTCTTTTGACATCTGAAGAGCATATTGAAAAACGGAAAATGAAAGAAAATAAAAAAGAAAATAGGAAACAAAAGTTAAAAAATACAAAAATAATAAAAACAAATACTAAGACTGATAAACCTGAGGAAAAACAGAAAGGTAATTCGTAGGTTGTCTGATAGCAGCTTCGAAGAAATTCCCATCGTTTTCAATGAAAGTGAAACTGAAGACAGAGAGAAAGATAACTGCAGAGGTTGCGGTGATAATTATTATAAGACACAACTGATAGAAGATTGGATACAATACAATATTTGCATGTTCTGGGTGCATGAAAATTGCATCGAGTTTGAGGACATGTGTTCATACTGCGGTAATAGGAAAAAAGGAGCAAAAAGATCTCAAGAAAAAAGGGGAATGCAAAAAAAGTATTGGCCATCTCTCCCCGACTGCTATGGCTATCACTCCCGGACATCCTAGGAGAGATGGCCAGTCCTAATTTTTTTATAAGTTCGAAATTACTCTATTGCATTTGTCAAAGTGATTTATCGGTAATATTCAATTTATTCACATATCATAAATTACAGAATCACCATGTTATAATTTAAAAATGTTACATTCCACTTCAAAAACAAACAACCCACCTAAGCATTTCAATTGCTTGTGTTGTGGCCTTGAAATATATTTGAAGTGGTTTAAGCGTTTCATCAAGATTTAGTGGTAACAGATCAACTACATTAATATTGAGAAATATAAACAGGAATAAAAGGGAAAAAGAGATAAAATAAAAACATTAAAAAAACTAGGTATTCATGATTATGCAGATTATAACAGTAGAAGGAAAATTACGACGGCACGAGAGGATGAAGTTTTTGATGATGATTTGATTCTAACAAAAGAGATAGTGGAGAGGTGATATTATCAATGAATCATTTGTTGTGTTTGTTAGAAAATTTTCAACAGATTTTTATTTTCATATATAAATTTTTTTATAGTGTTTTTGTAATTTGGCAAGGAGTTTATAGTTTTTATGTCGTGTGGCAAAATATTGTTCAGTTTTGGTCCATAAAAAAATATATAACGTTGTGTGTGTGCTTTCCGAAAAATTGCTGATATTAAGGACTTATTTACAGCGAATCTTGTTTGCTTAGCTTTGGAAGTCGTATATTTTTGTTTATTATGGAACATCCAGATCAATGACTGGTAGATATATAATTCTCTTGTATTAAGTGTTTCAATATCCTTGTAGAGTTTAAAGGTGGAATAAAGGTTTTTTTCAATATTATTTTTAGTGAGGAATTTTGTGTTGATTGAAGTTTCCCAATGCATTATCGTACATACCTCCCCACACTGTTATGCAATATCTAATTACTGATTCGACCAGGGAGTTGTATAATATTAAAATATTTTTTTTTTGTTCAAGATCTCTCTAATACTATAAAATTTATGGATCATTTGTCTGAACCTTTGTGTTACATGGATCACGTGATCATCCCACCGTAGATGTTGATCCAGTATGTTTGAAAACAGAAAATTGCATTGGATATTATTATTATATATATAGAGAAGGAAAAATATTGAGAGAAAAAAATATTTATATATATATATATATATATATATATATATATATATATATATATATATATATATATATATATATATATATTTTCTACCCAAAAATTTTATCCTTATCATTTTTTGATTTCATGATGTACAGCTTGTTATGATGGTTAACGAAAATATTTCCCAAGTCAGTCCAAACGTTTTTCATTGTAATTTGTTCTATAGTCTTTATTAGTAGTTCAACTCTCAGTCTTGTTTAATCTTCTCGGATGACTATGCCGGTCCCTTTCATGAGCTTCTTTCTTCTATGTATTTCTTGTCTCAGTTTGTGGTTTCTAAGTTGTAGGAAAACATCTCTCACCTTATTTCCCTCTTTTTTCCCTATTCTATTGCAGATTTTGACATCATTTTCATTAAGTGCAATGGACATCTTCGTATTCAGGAGATCAATGATTTCATCTTTTAGTTTTTCGTTTGTTTTTTTCGGGTAAGTTAAAAATTTTGAGATTGTTCATCTTCGTTGCTTGTTCTAGGGTATCGCATTTTCGTTCCATAATACTTTTCTCTTGTAATAGTCCTGTGATTTCCATATCCAACCTGTTAATTTTACTTTCCATATCGTTTTTCATTTGAGAGAACTCAGCCTGGAAGTTTACAATTTTTTCTTCAATTTGGATAAGTTTCTGCTCCATTGCTTTATTCACTGCGATCGACATGTTTTCACAGATGGTTTTTATAAACGACTGTTCTTTTAGACATTTGTTCACCGTTGAATTCACAGCGGATTTAATTTCTCCAATAACATCTCTTGTGAGAACCATTTTTTGTTTTTTTTTAGATGATAGCACTTTAATTTTTTTTATTAATTAATGTTTTATTCATTATAATTCCTTCACAGTAGAGTTTTCAAGTTACTAGGGTTATCTCCACCGGAATTACCCTACATATTAGACATTTTCAATCAATGGGTAGGTGGTTTTCGAAAACGAGTGTTATCTAAATATTTAATTGTCCAGTTTTCGCTCTCTTATTATCACATGGCCAAAAGAGAGAGAGAGAGAGGAAGATATGTTCTGATTTCATAGACTCTACCTTGAATCGTTTTGCCACAGGATCCAGCAAATCCAAAATACGTGGGAGCTCAATATGCTATTTATCATGAGAGATATGATTCCTAAATTTAGGTTCTATTCTAGTTACAGTGTTCCAAACTGAATACAACAATCCACAACGGTCGCTGGTATATTCAAACTGTACATACAGTACATACAGTGTGTAAAAGCCAAATGGAATAAATTCATTATTTCGGTTACGGTACATATTTTGATAAAATCCCGAAACAAGTAAAATTAAAATTATAATTTGACATATTTCAACGGAAAAATACTAACCCTACCTTCAACCTCGTCGAATGACAAGAACAACCCCCAATTTTTTAAATGGGAAGTATAGGCTTGTGATATATCTTGTATACCTGTGATATATCTTGTGTACCTGTCATTCGAAGGGGGTTGAAGGTAGGTATGGCATTTTTACCTTGAAGAATGTCAAATTAAAATTAACATTTGACGTGTTTCGGGTTTTTTGAATATGTACAGTAACCGAAATTATGAATTTCTTTCATTTGGCTTTTACGCAGCGTATAGAGCTCACTACTCACTGATGATTAAAAAATGAAAACACTCTCTGGGGCTTCGATCAGGACACATCACGCGCAATGGAAAAGATTGCAAAGTTACATATGATGCGGCAGTGGCAATGGTACAGCTTTGAAAACAACAATGGAAAGTAGCTGGCAAAAAGATAAGTGTTCAACATCAGTATGTCGATGATTCCATTTTCTGCCCGGCAATGAATCCACCAACAAGTCTTTCAGGGAGTTCATATTCATATCATTAAGATATCAGGTATGCCTAAAATTGTGACTTACCTGATATAGCTGATTTAACTACGAGAGATTGATACGTATTTTCAATACTCAAAGGACCATCCTTATTGTGAAAATTCCAATCTGCCTTTGTCAGTCCATGTGCGCCTTCAGATTTCAGAAAGTAAGGTAATACGTCATCGTATGACCAACCTAGTAACAAATAAAATGTACGCAATTCGGTATAAGCTTTCCATATTATTGAAACAAAATATGGCTAAATTATACTTTATGGGATACTCATGGGTTTTTGCGATTTTTCTGGGATGATACTACATGATGGTAGGAATTCAGAACATTTTTTATTTTTTGTCGGACCTAATTAGTTTTCGAGATATAGCCTGTCAAAGTTTGTATGACGTCATATTCTACCTTTTTTAAGCAATAAACGGTTGCAATTTACATATTTTTTCATTTAACACACTTTTTTCCATATCATCGCACCTTTTTCTATCCCTTTTCAATCACTTATTGCCGAGTTTCCTGAAATTAGAATAAAATTCCATAATTTGTCAGGTGCACACATCGACATAACCTTATAGGTTATGCCGGTGGGTGCAAACAAATCATTTTTCATAAATTGCATTAAGTTTCACTATTCGAAAATACGTTCCTTTTATAATTCGGAGGTTAGGTTTGATGTTGAGGAAACATAGTTTTTACAAAAGTAAATATTCGAAAATACGTTCCTTTTTGAATTTGGAGGTCAGGTTAGATGTTGAGGATACAGAGTTTTTAAAATTCTAAAGTAAGGTTAGACTGAGTTAGGTTAGGTCGGGTTAGGTTAGGTTGAGTTAGCATGTGACAAATTATGGAATTTCAATCTAATTTCAAGGAACTTAGCAATAAGTGAATGAAAAGGTATAGAAAAAAGTGCGGTGATATGGAAAAAAATTGTTGAATAAAAAATATGTGAATTGCAATCGTTTATTGCTTAATAGAAAAAGGTAAAATATGACATCATACAAACTTTTACAGGCTATATCTCGAAAACTAATTGAGTCCGACAAAAAATAAAAAGTGTACTGAATTCCTACCATCACGTAGTATCATCACAGAAAAAAATTTTTGATTATGATTTATTGAATAATATCAAATATGCACTACAAAAAATTGATCTGAGTAAGGTTTCGAAAGGAGTGCTTTCGCCATACAGTTTGCAGCATTCTGTTTTACTAATGAGAAAGATGGACTAATGGACAGATGTTCAGAAATACTCGTAGATTGGAGAATCTGCCTTGATTTATTATGTGCCAAATGCCTGGTTGATTTCTTGAATATAACAATTAAAACATGAACCACTTTTCTGAAACTTATCGATCATTATACATCCAGCACAAAAAAATATACTATTTTGATAGAGTATCTCGAAATTTCAATGAACCTATTTATGAATGAACTTTATTTAAGATAGTCACATTTAAGATTTTTATTTAGAGTAGAGTAGAGCACAGACAAATAATCCTATGAAATGGGTGGCAAATGTTGGAAAGGATACACTATAAAACACAGTTTTGTTTACTTTTCATGATAGTTCTATATTTATTAACTAGTTTCGGTCAATACACCATTTTCAATTTTTACCTACGTTGCCTATCTTATCATAAATAATTTGGTATAGTCGAAGTAACCGGTATAGTGCATAGTTAAAGCTATTGGCGAGCTCAAAGGCCATATATATATATATATAATCTAAAAAGGTTAATGCAGTCAAGCTGCTGGAAAACAATTCCATGAAAATCAAAAAATAAATAGATAAGTACTCCTTGATCATTCCCATTTCGATTTCAATTTAAGAGCCACCTGTATACAGCTGTTTCAGCCTAGTGGCCATCGTCAGTACCGGGCAGGCGGTCCTCGATTGAAGACAAAATGAGACGACGACGTAATCCATCTTGAGTTTATTCAGGTTGAAGCCTGGCTCCCTTCCCCTTTTAACTGGTGTTTGCCAGAAAAACAAACGGGTCATGACTGGTGTTTGATGGTGGCATGAAAGTCCTCAAACATCCATACCGCCCTTCGCTGTATACCCCTACCTGGCTGGGGTGAGATGGATGAAGATATTATTCATCTGTTAACGGAGGACATAGGGGCCTCATTCGACAGAGTGTCGGGGCCTTCTATATCGGGAGGGGTCGTCTACAGCGTAATCTGTAGCTTCCCTGACTAACGGATTTTCGTGAGTTTCGGCGTAATCAAAAACTCGCCGGTTTCTCGACTGGATGGACTGCTGAATGGAAGGCAGCTTCAAATCTCTGCGGATGGCTTCATTCCGCACGAACCACGGATCATTCACAATCATCCGTAGAATTTTATTAAAGTCTCCAAGATGGAGATGTTAGTCGGAGCCGCTTGTCCCCAAACGCCTGAAGCATACATGATGGCAGACTTGAACATCATGTTATAGATCGTGATTTTATTCTTTAGGCTTAACTTAGATTTTCTATTTATCAAAGGGTACAGGCTTGCCACCCGACCCTGGATCTTTGCCTTCACGCTTAACAGGTGCGGGTTCCAGGTGAGCCTACGGTCTATATAAGAAGACCTAGGTACTTGACCCGCGTTTGCCAATCAATCTCCCTTCCAGAGATTCTTACTTTCATGGCCGGAGAAGCTATCGTTCTTCCCATGGTTATTGCCTGAGTTTTTTCCGGATTCACTCGGATCTTCCACTCGAGGTACCAGCGCTAGAGGTCGCCCAATGCACGTTGCATATAGACGATCCCGAGCTCCCGACCCATGGAAGATGAGAGGAGAGCCGTGTCATCGGCGTAGAGAGATACCTTCACATGCTCGGACCTCGGAAGGTCGCTGGTGTGAAGGGAATAGAGCGTGGGAGAGAGCACGGCCCCCTGTGGCACTCCAGCGAGGATCTCTCTGTTGTCAGACAGAGAGCCCTCTACTCTAACCTGAAATGTTCTGTCTTTCAGGAAAGACCCAATCCACCGGATCAGGCCCTGAGGCAGGTCGAACGCGATTAATTTGTGAAGAAGGCCTTCATGCTAAACGCGGTCGAAGGCCTTCGAAATGTCTAGTAGGACTAGATGAACTTTTTTGTTCCTATTCAGCTCCGCGATGGTATTTTCGACCAGTCTCAGAGCCTGCAACTCAGTGGAATGTTCTCTCCTGAAGCCGAATTGCTCATCAGGCAGAACATTTCGGTCCTCAACTTCTTCGTTGAGCCTTTGAAGTACGACTCTTTCAGCCAGCTTAGCCGCCGACAAGAGCAGACTAATCGGGCGATAATTCTGAGGGAAAAGCCGGTTCTGCCCCTGTTTTGGGAGCATGACGACGACCGCATGTTTCTACCTTCTGGGGAAGTATCTTAGAGCCAGAGAGCTGTTGATGATGTTCAGTAGGCTCTCGACGCAGTTTTCCGGGAGCTTCTTCAATAACTTGTTTGTTAGTGAGTCAACCCCCGGGGCTTTCTTGGCTTTTGCAGCCTTGATGTAGCCCTTCAATTCTTCCACAGAAGCCGGACGAATGACATCATCGTCATCCTCCCTGAGGATGTGGTGAACCCGATCTTCGAGCAGAATATCGCGGTCGATGTCGTCATTGTCGTCAACGTTAAGTTGAAACTGACGTTCCATCGTGTCAGCAAAAGCCAACGCTTTGTCGGCGGGTGAGGGAGCTGTCTTCTTTCCCTTGAGTCTATGAGTGATTCGCCAAAGCTCGTCACTCCCAGGCTCAATGGATTCCAACAGCTCCTCCCACCTGTCATTTCGGTAATCAATGATGGCCTATTTTACTTGATTGGCCATCCTGTATTGTCTCCTGGGAAGAGTGTTCGCTGATAGAGCCTTTTCAGGCAATTTCTCTCTCGTATCAAGACTCCTCACTGGAGGTGGCCGTCCAAAAAGCATCATTCACAGAGGTCTCGAAGCGGCGAACTGCCGCGTCGAGTTCGTTGGGAAAGCGGAGACCCTCAGGAGGGGTGCGCATCTATCCGAGCTGAGCTGTGAAGACATCCCAATCCGTCTTATATCTCATGCAATAATCAGGGGAAGGAAGTTCATCACCAAATACCAGGATTACTGGATTATGATCGGAGTCCAGTTCCGACCGAACGCTGGTCAGAGAGACGTTTCTGAGAAGCGCGATGTCCAGTACGTCAGGCCTATACTGCCCGCGATGGAACGTAGGTTCATCTGGTCCCAGCACGAGATATTCATGTCTGTCAGCATGTGCATGGAGCGCTCGGCCGTTTTGATTGGTGGCTCTGCTCCATAGTCCGTGCTTGGCATTGAAGTCGCCAGCAGCAATTGTCGGAATATCACTACCCATCAGCAGTTTGTCCAGTGATTCTGGGAGTAAAAGATTAGTCGGAGGGTTATAGACAAAGATTAATCTGTGACAACCCCGTCTCAGTCGAATTTCGACCCCTACGGCCTTAGTTCCGTGTAACCGAGCACTGTCAATGCCGTATTGGACACACTGGAGGGATCGTTTGACAGAATGCCAACTCCCCCACCAGCACGTCCAACACGTTCTCTATGGTAGAACTTGTAATTTGGAATGACAACGGATTCATTCCTCAGATACGTCTCTTGAATTAGAGCCGCATCGATGTTATGCTCTACGAGAGAGTTCTCGAAATCAAGTTTCTTGGGAAGAAAGCCATTGGTATTCCAAAAGACTATCTTCAAAAATCTAGGCAATGTCGGTTGTCTAGACATTAGCAGTACCAGTCAACACGTTTTTATTCACCGTGAACATTTTTTCGAGCACGGGGAATTTGATGAATAATTGCTTCATCTGCTCCAAAGCGGCGCAGATGTCTGAAGCCCCCTGAGACTGAGGTGAGGGCTCAGGTCGAGAAGGGGCGGGCCTTGCAGAGCTGCTGGCACCCTTGGATGCAGCTCTAACAAAGCTGACCCCTTCCTAGACACGTCCAGACCCCGCAGGTCTTCCTGAAGGGACTGGCTTTATAACTGGTTGTTTTCCTTTGGTTTTAGACTTTTGAGTCTTTGGAAATTCGGGACAGCCTCTGTAGTTGGCTGTATGGCCCCCTTTACAATTATTGCACTTCGGGGGATCAGACCTGGGCTTTTTGCAGGCGCTGGTGAGATGCCTGCCTGCGCATTTAACGCATATTGGAACTGCCATGCAGTTCTTTTGGCAATGGCCAAAGCGCTGACTGCGATGGCACTGACCCACCGAAGTTTTGGGGTGCTGGGGTTCGACCTGAACCTTCACACTCAAGAGATCGGTTATCTCAAAGATATTTTTCTGGTCTCTACTGACCAGAGCAAGGACCATCGGCATTGGATTTCCGGCACGCTTCATACGCGTGACCGAAGTTAGGTCAAAGCCTTTGGATTCAAGCTCCTCACGAATATCATCGACCGTGAAGTGCTCTGGGACACCCCTGAAGACGGCGCGGATTTGCCGGTCTTCAGGAAGTGAGTATGTGTGGTGCGGAATATTTTCCGTCACCAAAAGCCTTGACAGCCGACGATAATCGTCAGGGGTCACAGGCTGAACCTTGATGCCATCATGTAAGTTTACAGCTTTGGAGAAGTTGATCTTCTCCTCAGCTGCTGTCTTAATCAGTTTGACCCACTTGTCCTTCTGACGAACGACAATTGGTGGGATTTTCACCTTTTTGGGAGTGGCAGTGGCAGTGGGTTGCTCGTTCTGCCTAGTAGGAGCGGGGGAGCCAGGCTCCGGATCCTGGATGGTTCTGACAGTATGATCAGAACCCTCAGAGGAACTATCAATTTGTACGTTTGGACTAGTGTCCATTTCATTAACATCATTATTATTAATAAGAGGTGTGGCCACCTCGCGTGCCCGACTTCTCGTCACTGGGCGTGACGAAGCTTCAGACTCGGAATAATAATTCCGAGCCTCCAATTTGACACTGTCGATGACAGCTTTTTTCGATATTTTTTTCAATTTTCTTGGTTTTTCCTTCCTAATCCATTCGTTCACCTTGCGGCTGGACACGTCTGGTAGTGGAGGAAATTCATCTGAGATTCTTCTTTTCTTGGAAGTGGAGGAGAAGGAAAGGTTGCTTTCATTAAGACAAAATGAGAAAAAACCAAGAAAGTACTTGATAAAAATAGCAAGCGAAACATAAGTGGAACCACCTATTGGTGTGACCCCCAAGTCAACTTGCCAAGTTTTTATGCCAGTGTTGGTGGTTTGACCAATCAACCGACAACTGCGGTAGCAGAAATTTGGGAAGCTAACCTGAAATGCCATCGGAAAACGAATCCATATGTTTCTAGAAATGATATGAAATCTAGAAAGGTTAATGCAGTCAAGCTGCTGGAAAATAATTCCATGCAAATCAAAAAATAAATAGATAAGTACTCCTTGATCGTTCCCATATTGATTTCAATTTAAGAGCCACCGGTAGACAGCTGTTTCAGCCTATTGGGCATCGTCAGTACCGGCCAGGCGGTCCTCGATTGAAGACAAAATGAGAAAAAACCAAGAAAGTACTTGATAAAAATAGTACTTAGTACTTGTTAAGGTAGTTGGGGCATTTTTCAATTTCGATTGCTTCCCGAATTATCCTGGCCTGAAGATTTTTCTCCGTAGCAATGATCTTGGTGTTTTCGAACCTTATTTGTGGCCTGTTTTTTGGTGGTGTTTGAAGAGGAATGATGATGGATCTGATTTGCGAACAGCTAGTTCATGTTCATAGGCTCTGTTGGAAATTCTTCTACTGGTCTGGCCGATGTAAGTTCTGGGGCAGTTTTGATAGTATTTCGTATATGCCCTGTCCTTCATTGCGTATCGTATGTTAAGAACACCCAAGGACTCCTGTTAGACAATAAACTTTTTTTAACAATGCCTAACTCAAGCAACTTCACTTCTCGATCACTCAAAATAAGGTTGTGGTTTTCTGGTGTTACTGCTTCATTTTGGACGTCCACTGCATTCTGCATCATCGGTGTCTCTACGACCACGTTTGAAGTCAGCAAATCAACGTTTAATTGTTGTTTCTGATGGAGCGGAGTCCTTATAACATTTTTCCAGCCATTGCTTCGCTTGAACGGTATTGTTTCCCATCAAGAAGAGTGTAAAATTAAAACACGAAATTGTTTTTGATTCTTTGTTTTGAAAATAACAAAAGTAGTGTCACGCTTATCACAATAACTCATAAACTTATGAGCAGAATATCATGAAATTTCAACAGTTTATTTTTGAAGGTTAGTACTAACTGAAAAAGCGGTGAATGCAATGAGACTAGTGCCATCTATGTGTTAGGCCCGAGACTTTTCAGCCCAGGTAGTGCACTGTGAATTCATATACTCGTAATAAATACCTTCATTTCCCAGTTTCTCCCAATTATCGAAATCCGTTTTAGTTCCTCTTGAATAAACCATAAAATTTAGAATACTGGAACCGCCTAATCCCTTTCCCCTTGGAATTGCCATTCTGTGATCAATCAATCCAAGGTTTGCGTTTGGTTGTTCCTCTATTAAATATGACCAATCATATTTCCCCCTTTCAAAACCTAGGCCTAACAAGGGGATATCGATAAAGTAAGTTTCAGGTTCTCCAGCTTCGAGGAGAAGTATCTTCCATTTCGTTACTTCAGAAAGCCTGTTAGCTAATGCACATCCTGCGGATCCCCCACCAACGATCACAAAATCGTACTCATCATCTGAAAATCAAGTTTCAATAGATACATTGCCATACATCTAGGTTTTGTATTATTGCGTTATTTCAAACTCTCATGTTTTTCGTAGGATAAATTACAACCATATTAAAAAAAACTAAGTACCCTAGGTCCTCAAAACAACAGAAACATGATTGCCTATACCTGGGAAGAGTGGCATTAGTACGCGCCGTCAAGTTGCGTCGCGCCGTATAGGAATGTTCGTTATTGCATCAGCCATTAGTTTATTTTTGTGTATTTTGTAGCACGTGCATGTGTTGTTGTATTATAGAAAAATACATTTTGGTAATAGCAGAAGCTACACCAGTTAAATTATTGTTATAGTGTTATACAGCAAGTACATACAATGAATAGTGACTATACAGAGTCGAGTGAAAATGAGGCCGGCCCATCAAGCCGAGAAACGGAAAAAACATGAATTGGTTCCTGACTGTTCTTGTAAACGTTTTTGCTGTTTCACTGTTGTTCCAGAACCTAAACGTTATAGAATCCTTCGAGAATTCAACAAACTAGGTGACACTAACAAACAAAACTCGTACCTCAGTGGTCTGATCACACTTATTCTTCCTGTCATGCGTAGGCTTCCTCGGAAAAATGAAGCAGAATCAAGGCTTAATAATGCCTCATTCAGCTATCGTGTTCGACTGATTGAGGATGGAGTTACTCGTGATGTTTCAATTTGTATTAAGGCTTTTTTGTCTTTACATGGAATCACAGGTGGTCGAGCTAGATACGTCAGGGAGTCTTTGCTGTTAACTGGGAAACCACCCATTGACATGCGTGGAAAACACAATACACGACCTAACAAACTTTCAGAAGACAAAAAACAGAAAGTGATTGAATTCATTAAGAGTCTTAAAGGACGTAACCACAATATTCCTTGACAGACTCGATTATGTCTGAAGACCTAAATATCGTCAAATTGCACAAAATGTATTCTAATCGTAACCTCTCCTACGAAAGTTTCCGCGAAATTTTTGAACGTAACTTTAATATTTTATTTGGGTATCCACGCAAAGACACGTGCAGCACGTGTGATTCCTTTGAAGCCGACATATCTTCACTTACTCTAACATTGAATTCCATCTCGGATGATAACACCAGGAAAATGGCAAGCGATGATTTGGAGAAAAAAATGCGTGAAAAAAAACTACATCTAAGAAAAAGTGAGCAATTTTACAATCGTAAGAGAAATCACCGCAAACGTGCCGCATAGTCGATCAGTATGGAAAGTATCGCCATGGATTTCCTAAAATACCATGCCCAAACATTACTACCAATGATGTTCACTATAAACGTCGACTGAATTTCATTAGTTTCAACGTTCATATTCTGTCAAATTCAAGATCTGTATTTTACACCTATGATGAAATTGTTGCTATGAAAGGAACTGACGAACTGTTCTATGCTGTATCACTTATTTTTTAATATACTGCCCATGGAAGTGAAAGAACTGGCAATTTTTTGTGATTCCTGCGCAGGACGAAATAAAAACGTCACTGTAATTCAGTTTCTGCATTACTTGGTCACTAAAAAGAACCGTTTTGATACTGTGAAAGTGATATTCCCGATCAGGGAGCATTCTTACCTCAAATGTGATCGAGACATGAGCCTCGTAAATCAAAAACCATACACTGAGGTACCAGATGACTGGAGACAAGAATTAAGAAATTGCCGGATGAAATGAACACCATTTGAAGTGATTGACTGGATCCAGGAGAGAAAATGGAATACCTTGATTTAGCTTCATTAATTTACCTGGAGGACGAACTATCATCATAAGAGGAAAATAGTCGTATGGCGGAAGACGATTTATTCAAATCTCGTGGTACAGAAGGTGCATTTGAGATTTCAGTACGCCGTTTACTGAGCAAAACCAATAAGGCCAGAACAAAAACTGTGTACCTATACTTCTTAGGTAAGTCAATAAAAAGCATTTTATTGGATCCTGTATTTATTTAATACTGGTATTATCAGTTTTGCGAAACTAAATATACTTGTCCTTGTTCATCCACTGTAATTAAACGAGTGCCTGGCTGTTCATCAACTGTAATCAGTGAAGTGTCTTGTGGAGAAGGAGCTACAATTAGTGAACCACTAGTACTACTCGTAGTAGTGCTGGTAGATAATGGCGAAGGAACAAAGTTTGCATAATAATCAGTATTGATAGTACTGGGTCTAGGAGATAAGGCACTGTCTTGGGGTGAATTGTTTGAAATTTGGCGTAATTGAAGCAAGAGATCAATTTCATCTAACCCACTTTGATTTGAATTCTGATTAGCAATTTGCTTCAGAAGGTTTAGACGTTCTTGACTGTGTGCATTATGTTTCCGTTTCTTATCACGCTCAGCTGTATTATCATTTTTATTTTATATTTTCTGAGTGTTTGATTGTGTTTCTTCGCTGTTGTGAGTATTTTCCATTATTATAGTTCCGTCTTCCGGGGTTTGTATTCCTTCAGTGATGTCATGAGTGTCTTCTATTATCACACTATTATCTCCTGGGTTTTCATCTACAACATTAGTAATACTGCCTCTTTGGGAAAAAGGAAGGCTGTCCAAGAATGACAGGAGATCAGATCTTTTCTTTGCTGTTTCTCCGCTTGAACCAGAACCTGGTTTTCCTATACGTCGAATATAATAGTCTCGTATGTAACACCATCTCTTGGAGCAATCGGAATCTAAAAAAAATTTTATTTAATTTGTTACTATAGCAAAGAACACATAGAGTCATCATACCCTCACATATAACAAATGTAGTAACAAATTCATACCAAGATTTATTACATTCATTATTTTATTTTTATTATTGCTGTTTAAGTGAATTTTATAATAATATGTGTCAGCAATAAAGTGTTTATCTAAAATCTATTTGAGGCACTTGGCCACAGGAGAGTCTTACGGTTCGCTTCCGTTTCAGTATCGAGTAAGTCATAGCTGGATAAGCGCTATAATAAAATATGTTAGTACTGCCATTATGAAAACTATGCTCCAATTAGGTGTACCATTGCCAAAAGATGATCAACTCAAAAAAATCAGTGACCAGTATTTATTAAGGTGGAAGTTTCCAAACTGTGTGGGAGCAGTTGATGGGAAACACATAAGAATGAAGGCTCCCATCAATAGTGAATCATTATATTACAACTACAAGGAGTATTATTCAATGATATTGCTAGCAGTCGTCGATGCGGATTGTAAATTTATTGCCATTGATGTTGGTTCTTATGGAAGAGAAGGAGATGCTGGTATTTACTTAAAAAGTAAAATAGGGAGATGAAGCTTTTGCTCTCCACGAAAATATGATGAAATCCTATCCAAGACAGCAATCTATCCATGATGTGTCAAAAGCCGTATATAATTACCGATTATCACGAGCTCGAATAACTACAGAAAATACATTTGGAAATGTATGTGGTTACTTCTGATTATTTTTCGTACCTATCGCTACTGCCCCAGCTGTGACAGACAAACTAGTAGTGAGCGCTTGCATTTTATATAACATATTACGTGAAGCAAAAGTACTGGCGCCTGGTCAAAGACATGTTCATGACCTACTTCCATTACCTACTGAAACTTCAATACCTCTGGCAAATCACAATGTTCGAGCCCAAACGAATCCTATACGAATACGAACATTGAAAAATTACTTCAATGGACCAGGGGCTATTGAGTGGCAATATAATTATGCAACACAACACTAGGCTGTTCGTAAATAACATAAAAGTACTGTAATGTGAAATGAAAATAAATAGTTAATAACCCTTTGTAAATTCTATACTAACCTGATTTATTCAAAATTTCTCCAATTTCACGCCACCAATTCTGATTTAATTGAGTTTTTCTGTATTCTTTACTTTTTATATTATATATAGCTTCATGGTTACGTACAAAATCTATCAAAACTTCGTCGTCCTCGCTGCTCCAAGAGATGGAACTCATTTTGTACGTAAAAAACACAAATACGTATTAAAATAAACCATCTGACACCAAAATGACGGCCGTCATGCAAATGGCGGCACCGCTTTTTGACGTTACGGTGACAGTTACCGCTCCTTAAGAAACCGCGCCATTTTGTTTACATAGACAACGTTCTAAGGACGTTATTCACTGCTATTTTAAGGATGCTATATGACAGCACCGCTATCTTGGGAAACCAAAGCTTTACCGCAATTGTCTATTGATTGGTTAAACCACCAACACTGACATAAAAACTTGGCAAGTTGACTTGGGTGTCACACCAATAGGTGGTTCTACTTATGTCTCACATGCGTTTATACAGTTATTTTTATTAAGTACTGTTCTTGGTTATTCACATTTTGTCTTCCGTTAGTTAGGGAAGCTGAAGTTATGCTGTAGACGACCCCTCCCGATATAGAAGGCCCCAACACTGTCGAATGAGGCCCTCATGTCCCCCGTTAACGGATGAACAAATTTTTCATCCATCCCACCCCAGCCAGGTAGGGGTACCCCGTGAAGGGCGGTACTGATCTCTGAGGACTTTCATACCGCCACATCTCTTTAGTCATGAACCCATTTGTCTTTCTGGCGAAAATCAGCTGCAAGGGTAAGGGAGCGGCTCCAACCTGATTGAACTGAGGATGAACTTTGTGCACATTTTGACTTCAACAGAGGATCGCCTGTCCGGCACTGACGACGCCCAATAGGTCGAAACAGCTGTCTTAACATATGTCACAAAAAGGATTTGAAACTATATAACTTCTATTTATTATATGCGAGCGCTTTCAATAGCTGGCTGTGCTATCATCTTCTTGACTCTACTCAAACTCTGTTCAAAAAATAAAGTGAATTTGCATTTTTTTCACAAAAATATTTATTTAGTAATCAATTTCTATTCTGTCCATTTCAAAGTAGCCCCCTTCAGATATAATACACTTTTGCCAGCGTTTTTTCCAATCCTCGAAGCAGTTCTGATATGCACTTTTTGGTATGTTCTTGAGCTCAGTGATTCGGTTTTTATCTAATCAATCATCGCAAAACACCGTCCTTTTGTGGGTCTCTTCAATCTTGGAAACAGAAAAAGTCGCAGGGGGGCAAATCTGGTGAATACGGTGACTGAGGTGTCATTACGGTGTTTGGTATTTTTCCAAAAAATCACGAACAAGCAATGACGAGTGAGCAGATGCATTATCGTGATGCAAAAGCCATTGAATGTTTTTCCACAATCCCGAACGTTTTCTTCATATTGCTTTCCGCAAACGGTGCATAACTTCAAAATAATACTCCTTATTGGCCGTACGATCATGTGGCAAGAACTCATGAAGCATTTCGCCACGGTAATCTAAAAAAAAACAGTGAGCAGTTGACATTTAATCAAACTTGGCGTGCTTTTTTGGTCTTGACTCTCCTGGGCTTTTCAATTGGGACGATTGGACTTTGGTTTCAGTGTTGGTTGGTTTAGGCAATTTCGGAATGAACTTTGCTGCCACACGCTTCATACCCAAAATTTCCGAAAGAATTGCATGGTATGAGCCAATCGATATGCCGACACCCTCAGCAGGATCTCTGAAAGTGATTTGACGATTCTCCATAACAGTTCTCTACAGTCTCTCCACATTTTCATCGGTTGTTGATGTGCTGGGACGTCCAGGACGAGTGTCGTCATTCATATCTTCTTGACTTTCTGTGAAAAACTTGTATCACTTGTAAACATTTTTTACTCAGAGTACAATCATCGTATGCCACTGTCAACATTTAAAGTGTTTTCTAGCACCCACCTCCACTTTTTACACAAAATTTGATGAACATTTTCTGATCCATTTTTTCCGATAGCAGAAAATCACCGAACATGCAAAACACTTCTGAAAGTGGTAAAAACATAGAAAGTTTTATTTCCCATTTTCATGATGATCTCTTACCACAGAATAATGGCTACATCCATCAATTTATTATAACAGTTTTAACTTGCATGCCTCTCAACAACATACTGAACATGTTAAACAGCTGAAACTGTGAACATATGTTCGAGACAAGTGAACCAACATAAAAAATTGCTAATCGAATGTACGTATCCCGCGAAATTTGAACATTCACTTTATTTTTCGAACAGTCCACCTACACTCTTGACTATGTGAGCATATTTTCTCTTCAACTAGTGTTCCTTCCTATGGAGGATATTGACTTTGGACCATTGTATGTAGACTTGTTGCAATCAGAAGAGCTCTTTATTCCCTGATTGCCGATGTTTTCTCGTTGGATGTTCTTATGCTTGCCAATCTTGACATTCAACACTTGTCACATTCATAGTACCTACAAGTTTTTTAAAGTCGTTATTTGCATCTGAAAGTTTTGTTTTTCTGAGGATGCTACGGGTTGTATTTCCGAATCTGAAACGAAAGTTGACATTATTTTAGATTCACTTCTTCTGAACCTCTTCGATAGTTCTTTCGTGTAAGGAAGGGATAGTATTGATTTTGTTGCAGATCAGTTCTAATGTCCAAATCATTGAGTTTGCTTAAATGTCCTATCGTATTCCCTCTTAGTTGATTAATGATGGATGGATTTTGTAGCGCCAGCGACGACAAGTACGGAAATCGCAATTTACAAAATGCCGAAATTAGGTACTTTCTAGGTGCTTTTTAGGTACCGAAGTCAAAAGTTAGGTGCTCTGTAACTTACACCGCAACTCAATACTCAAAGTTGCGTTGCTAGTATTATGTGATGCTAGCAACGCAATGAAAATAATAATGAAATAATGAATGTTGACGAAACACTATTAGGTACTAATTAAGTGCTAAACAGTGAGGATCGTAAAATTTTCTAATTAAAAAACAAAAGCTTCCAATTTCGCTGACCAACAGATCTAAGAATCAGGTCTCTCAAAAACGAAGACGAATGCTCAATCAGGTATAAACTAAGCGTGGTAATAAAGTGCTAATTATGTGTTCGCAAGAAATTGAGATGAAAACGACCGTGAATAAGCGGAACAAAATTCGGGATACCTGATTTAAGAAAAATAAAACAATATACAATAAATCCTTGAAATGCCGTAAACTCATACATAGACAATCAAAATAAAGTGATAATTAAGTACTTACTAGATATTTATAGTAAACCTAGATTCCATAATTGCTATGGGGCTCATGGACCTGAAAACCACCATGACTGATGTACTGAGTTCTTATAGTACGTTCCTCAATAAATAAGGGCAAGAGAATAAAGTGCTAATCAGGTGCTTATCAGATATTTAAAGTAAATCTAGATTCTATAATGCCTATGAGGCTTATGGATCTGAAAATCACTATGCCTGATGGACTGAGTTCTTATAGTACATTCCTCAATAAATAAGGGCAGGGTAATAAAGTGCTAATTAGGTGCTCATTAGATATTTATTGTAAACCCATATTCCATAATTGCTATGGGGCTTGTGGATCTGAAAACCAGTATGCCTGATGGACTAAGTTCTTACAGTACGTTCCTCAATAAATAAGAGCATGAGAATAAAGTGCCAATTAGCTACTCATTAGATATTCATTGAACACCTGACTTCCATAATACCTATTTACTTTCGTGCTCAAAATTTCCGTTGTTGATGTTCTTTATTGGGTTGGTATCCGATTCATTTCGTTAGTGCACGCCTGAAAAAGCTGAAAATCTATTTCTATGAAAATGTCAAGAATTGAATAAAATAATGTTTTGATTCCCATGTTTACAAAAAACAATCGGAATGAAAGTCATCATTTTTTTATTTCAAAAATATATTATTTTTATTAGCGGGCATTTTCAACATGACTTTTAACTGGTTCGTCTATATGAATGGAGTGGTCCAATAAAAACAGTCTTTCGATTACCGCCTTAATTTTTTTTTGAGAATGTTACAAAAATTCTTTCAGAAGTGCAGCTCGATATCTCAACTCTTCATGGAGGACACTGAATTCATAATTTTCTTTCTAAATAAAAAAAACTATTTTCTTCGTTTTCTTTCAGTAGAACTACGAAAATGATTTTGAATCAAATTTTGAAGCTTCTGTTCTTGTCGGAAATTCAATTCCCATTAAAGAAGCTCTGATCCTTTTTTGCCGACTTAACAGATGGAGATGTATGAAGCTCTGAAAACCTGCGAGGGCAAATATTTGCCAGTCTTAGTGGTTTTCAGACCCATAAGCCCCATAGGCATTATAGAATCTAGGTTTACTATTATTTATCTAATGAGCACCCAATTAGCACTTTATTTTCTTGCCCTTATTTATTAAGGAACGTACTATAATAACTCAGTAAATCAGTCATGGTGGTTTTCAGGTCCATGAGCCCCATAGACATTATAGAATCTAGGTTTACTATGAATATCTAGTTAGCAACTAATTAGCACTTTATTTTCATGCCCTTATTTATTGAGGACTGTACTATAAGAACTCAGTCCATCAGGCATAGTGGTTTTCAGATACATAAGCCTCATAGGCATTATAGAATCTAGATTTATTATAAATATCTAATGAGCACCTGATTAGCACTTCATTCTCTTGCCCTTATTTATTGGGGAACGTACTATAGGAACTCAGTACAGCAGTCATGGTGGTTTTCAGGTCTATGAGCCCCATAGCAATTATGGAATCTGGGTTTACTATAAATATCTAATGAGCACCTAACTAGCACTTTATTCTCTTGCCATTATTTATTGAGAAACGTACTATAAAAATTTAGTACATCATTCATGATGGTTTTCAGTTCCATGAACCCGATAGCAATTATGGAATCTGGGTTTACTATAAATATCTAGTGAGCACCGAATGAACACTTTATTCTCTTGCCCTTATTTATTCAAAAAAGTACTATTAAAACTCAGTACATCAGTCATGGTGGTTTTCAGGTCCATGAGCCCCATAGCAATTATGGAATCTAGGTTTACTATAAATATCTGATAAGCACCTGATTAGCACTTTATTCTCTTGCCCTTATTTATTGAGGAACGTACTATAAGAACTCAGTACATCAGTCATGGTGGTTTTCAGGTCCATGAGCCCCATAGCAATTATGGAATCTAGGTTTACTATAAATATCTAGTGAGCACTTAATTAGCACTTTATTTTGATTGTCTATGTATTAGTTTACGAGACTTATTGCATATTGTTATGCAATATCTGGAATTTGTTTCCCGCTAGCGTTGCTAGCAACGCAACTTTGAGTGTTAAGTTGCGGTATAAGTTACAGAGCACCTAATTTTTGACTTCGATACCTAAAAATTACCTAATTTTGGCATTTTGTAAATGCGATTTCCGTACTTTGCGTCGCTGGCGTAACAGAGCTGGATTTTGTACCTAGTTGCTGACTCTTGAGTTGGTTTTCTATGAACATGTGCTTCTATCTTTAAGTCCGTTTTATTCGCTATTGACGTGTTAGTCCTGCAAATGGACGTCGAAATATCCCAAACAAAACAAGTTCTTTTGTGAGGTCAGTGTTCAATATTTTCAACGATTCTATCTATATGGTCGGTCGGTAGCCAGGCGGTTCGACGTGGGTGCTTTGTTCTCTCACTCGAATTGTGTTGGTCGGTGGTTCAAGCCCTAGTCTGAACGATCGATTTTCAATTGCTTGTGTTGGGGATCACACGTTAAAAGGTAAGACCTCGTTAATCCTTTAAACAGATATGTAGACTATTGCTATGAAAATTGCTATAGTTCTATCGGATGACCTTGAATGGGAACGTTAAAGGAAGATTTTTCGCCGATGCTGATGATCGATAGTGCATGTGGTGAGGTGATATTGTTTCAAAGATGATCTCTGTTTACCTGAAAAATAGAGTTGATGTTTCCTCAAATTAAGAATAATTCTTTTTTCATGAGATATGTTGATACCATAATGTCGTCTTTGATCCACTACGTATCCAGTTTCTAATCTATTGAAACCTAATAAACAATAGAAGACTAAACCTCTAACATTCAACGAATATTTGTCAACTTTACCCGTATGTATACTTAGAGTATGAATACTAAGTATGTATACTTAGAGTTCCTATGAATACTTAGAGTAAGTTTGGTTACCTGCTAGTTTATCGGTGTTCCATAAAAACTCGTCCACTCTCAAAATATATTTCTCATAAAGTCTGCATAGATTGTTAACTGCATTTAATAATGTTACCAAAATACTACTTTCAATATTTTGGACATGGGAACTAGATGCGCCTAACACTGTCATTGTGAGGATAATCCAGAGTTTCATTTTGGAAAAAAGAAAAGTTAAGCAACTGAAGGAAATCACTGAGTATTTTGTCATGTATGTACAGTTTTATCATTTCATATAAATTGCTGTAATGTGAACACCTCAACACTAATTTGTTGAAATATGAACAGTACTAAAACTTTGACTGATTACATTATCAGTAATGGAAGACTACACATTTTCATCAGCAGAGCACACTACCAGGTCCGGTTATTAATTAACGAAACTGCGCGCCTAGAGGGATGGCGAAAAAAACAAGTATAGTGCGTTGGGTATTTGGAAATCTTCACTATTCACGTACCAAAACACCTTTCCGTCACTATTATAGTATTTTTGCAGTAGCGGTTTGAAACGAACGTGTTATTGTCTCGTGCAGAAAATCATGTGTTACGAAAAACAGGAGGAACGTATAAATCTCAAAATTCTCGTTGAATTGAAAAAACTCCGACTGAGTGCTATAAATTCTTGCAAGAGGACTATGGGAACAAGTCTCTATCTCGTGCGCGTGTTTTTGAGTGGTGTAAGCGCTTCATTGAGGACCGAGAAAGCAAGGATGTCCTTGTGAATGATTTCAGCTTGAGACCACTTGATGTTATGTTGATGAGTCCAAACATGCTCTGCTATTCCTGATTTGCTGGTTTCTCCTCGCTGTGTGTGTTTCTTGTGCTCAGCAATGCGAACTTTCTATGGCCTCTTAGTTTCACCGATGTATGATTCTCCGCACTCGCAGGGTATCCGGTAAATGCAATTCTTGGAATCGCAATCCGCGGAATGGTTATCCTAATTGATGGTGGAAAAGATTTTGGCTAGAAGACAGCAAGAGCCTCACAAGGAAGAGAAGCCGCCACAACCAGTACCTGTACTTTCCTTCATCAGAGGATTGTCGGAAAGGATAAGAAAAATTGGGTCCAAATATAGCATCAGAACCTCCTTCAGATCTGGGAACACACTATCCTTAGCAGCCTCACGAAAACCAAGCCACTCTCCCTGTGGAAGATGGCGGAAAGTAAATCCTTACCCCTGAGAAAAAGCGAAAGAAAAACGAAAGGAATGCCACCTGCAAGTCATGTCGACGTCACTCAATACTTGGGAAAATGCAAACAGGCAGCGATGAATGAAGATGAAGTTTCTCGAAAAAACCAAAGACAGATGAATGGAAGCCTTCACCAAAGTTCATAAAAAACGCATAAAACCGCCAAAGTTTTGAGTCCAGCAAAAGAATGCAGTTGGAAATCGAATATGAGAAGGAAAAAAGATTGACAGAAATTGAAAAAAGGCTTATTGAACGAGAAGCAGAAATGAAAATAACAGAATTGTACAGTCTGAATTCAAACGAGTTTTCATTTGAAGAAGAAAAAACGGCGACACATAAATTATCCTTCATTCAAAACTGGGTAAATACTCTACACGAAAATGAAGAGACTTCACAAAATGTAAATAATAAACAGGAACAAGAATCCACTAAAGCAAATATTCAGGGAAATATGTCGGAAGAACATAAAAGGTATCGGTTTATGGCTAGATAATCATTCAGTAAAGAACTTCTAGCATTTTCCGGTGAGCCCGGAGAATGGATGAATTTTATACATCAATTCCGAGAAACGACAAAACTGTGCGGATTTTCCGACACTAAAAAAAAATGTGCGTTTACAAAAGTACATGAAAGGCAAAGTAAAAGAATGCGTAAATGCGTTACTGATTTTCACTGAAGAAGTACACAAAATTATCGATGTCCTTGAGAGAAGATATGGCAGACCCGACATTATCATTGAAGATTTGATTGATTCTGTAAAAAAGTTTTTGACATAAAGGAGGACAAGCGTGACACCATTTTGGACTTCTCAAATAAAATACAAAATTTGGCTGCTACTATTAAGAGTTTGGACTGCTACAATTGCTTGTCTAATCCACAACTCTTAAATGACATTGTTAAAAAAATTAGCCTCAATTTGCGTATGGAATGGGGTAGAAAAGTTTTACAATTGAAAAAATGTAAAAATTCAGTTACCATCACAGAATTTTCCATATGGCTGAGTGAAACTAGTGAAGCAGTTACATACATGATTGGTCCAGAACAGGAACAGGACAGAAAGAAGAAGTACGTTTTTACTACCAGTCAACAAGAAAAAATAGTTTATAAATGTAAATATTGCAAAAAAGATGGACATGTAGTTGAAACATGCCAATTTTTCAAGAAACTTGACATTGAGAAATGTTGGGAGTGGGCAAGTGAAAATAAACTGTGTTTTACTTGTTTTGGATCGTCACATCTCACAAAATTTTGCCTAAGTAAGAAAAAATTTGAAATCGATGATAGTGCTTTCAAACATAATCCACTTTTCCATAAAGTAGTGGAAGATAATTCAGTTGAGGTGGAAGAGCAAGTTATTCATCATGTCAACCATTCCCAGAAGACTGATATACTGTTAAGGATTGTCCTTGTTGAATTAATCGGTCCTGGAGGTAAATTTATAACATTTGCCCTCTTTGACGAAGCATCCATCATTACCATGATCGATTCTACGCTGGCAGACGAAATAGACGCAACAGGTCCATGTGAAACTTTGAGAATCAAATGGACAAATTCAATTACATCTGAAGATTATAACCAGCTGTGAACAAATCGTTAAAAATAGGTAATATTAATGTACAATGTATTTTAAATAAAATCGAGCAACTAAAGTTGTACTTAGAGACAAATCATTTTTATTTTTTGTGCATTAGTGAACACTGGCTAAATACAGATTGTTTAAAGTTACTAAATTTTAATGATTATGTTTTAAAGTCTTATTTTTGTAGAGAAAATATGAAACACGGTGAAGTAATAATTTTTGCGTATCATAATGTTGAGTGTTTTCCTCTGTCCTTGGAACATTTCTGTGTTGAACAGCATGCTGAATTTTGTGTCTTAGAGATCAGAAAGATAAAAACAGTTCTTATTATATTCAATAGATCTTCATTGTCCAGAAAAAATGAGCTATATTTTGACAAAGTTGAAGAACTTTTAACTTCAATAACAGGTAGGTACAAACATAATCTCTTAATCTTAAACCTAAAATTGATTTATCGATGAGGATCACTGCGAGGTCTTCTAATTGCATTGTCAACATTTTTACTGATCTGGATAATTCTATCTATGAAACAGGAATTTTTGATCTCTGTATTGCTGATCATGCAGGGGCAATTTATTACAATATCCAACTATTCTGATGACTGCATAAAAAACTCTGTGAATAGATGTATAACAAAAAAAGGATTGAACTCTCTTCAAGAAGCTTTGGAATCAGTTGATTGGAAAGTGGCTTATGACGAAAACAGCAACATAAATAAAATAGTTGAATTTATTAACATGACTTACAATTCTCTTGTAAATCAAGTTTTCCCACTAAAACAAATCAATACCAAGGACAAAAGACCAGTAACATTTTTCAACGACAAATGATAGAACAGGAACAAGAATAGGCGTTGAATAGTATTAAAGCTGCAACTGGAAGGCCTGAACACGACAATGCATTTAAAGTTTACAAAAAACAATACCAAAGTGCTATAAAAAATGCTAAAAGAATTCCATATGATAATTTCATTAATGAATCAAGTAATAAATCCAAGGACGCTTGGAAGTTAATTAACTATGAGCGAAATTTAAACAAAAAACTTACAGCCTCAAGCAGCATTTCCCCTGATGAATATAACATCTTTATCACAAATATAGCTGAACAAACTGTAAAATATCTACCTTCCTGCAACATTAATGCTCTAACTTACCTTTTCACACTCCCCAAACCTAATACTTCTATATTCCTTAGTCCAGTTACCGATGTTGAAGTTAATATAAAACAAACAGTAGAATGATTCAAAAAATCCTACACCTTTTCTCTGGTCAATTGACTGTTCTTTTCAATCGTTGCCTCTGTGAATAACTATTTTCAGACATCTTCAAAACAAATAAAGTTATTCCCGTATTCAAAAAGGGTGATCCAAATATTCCAGATAACTATAGACCCATATCTATCATTCCTATCTTTGGTAAAATTTTTGAGATGCTAATTAAAGATCGCTTAATTTCCTTTTTAAATGCTCATTCAGTATTTAATGAAAATCAATTTGGATTTAGGTCTAACAAATCGACAACCCAAGCTGTGATGTCTATAGTTGATTCAATAATAGAGGATATCGAAAAGGGTCTGGTATCTGCTCTAACTCTATATGAGCTAAGTAATGCTTTTGACAGTGTAAATCATGAGCTTCTACTACGTAAATTGGAATATTACGGGATACGTGGTAGAGCTTTAGAGCTAATGAAAACCTACTTATGTGGGAGAAAACAAGTTGTTTATACATCTGGAAATTCTAGCACATGTAGATCCATTTTGCATGGTGTACCACAAGGGTCCATACTGAGACCAACTCTTTTTGTGGTATATATTAATGATATTTTTAATTTCTTACTCCCAAGCATTTCTTTTTGCTATGAAGATGATGTATCAATGGTAGAAGCAGACTCAAATATTAACGACTTAATGGACCGATGTTCTAGAACAGATAATGATGCTGAAACTAGGTTTACTTCAAATTATCTCATACTATAGTAAAACCAATAATGATTGAGAGTAAAGCGCGTTGTCATATTTAAATTTTACGTTACCGGTTTATAGCAGAATCAAAATATAGTAAGCAGTAGAGTTGTAGGTTGTGGCAAATTATAGATAATACACAATACTAGTACGATTAAAAGGTATTATTCATGACAAAAATCAGTAATGAGCTTGTAATGAGTAATACTTATACATTTCCTGATTACTGATCAGTTAAAATTCATTATTTTCTGTATAGTGTTAGATATTTATTATAACTAGTGGCAACGCTGTACGCAACGATATTTCTGTCTTTGTCACTTTACCGTAACTTCCATCTCATCGTTGCAGTCCTCACTAAGCCATGAGCGTATCATTGGTTTGTGAATTATACAGCGTGAATTATACGTTTTACAGTTAAGTTAGTCAGCAATCGACGTGTTGTGATAACAATTGGTGAAAATAATAGTGCTAATAAGTGTTTGAGCGTTACATAATTATATTTCTACACCGTTCTCAAACTACTCAAAAAATGGGAGACATGGTCGGGCCTTCCACGTCGAAAAAGGTAAAACGGTCGGAGTCTCGGTCAGTAAGAGAAAAATAAATTGTACTGCGAGTATTTCACTGTCTTGAAAGAGATCATCAGCCACCAAAAGATGACTTTGTGCATATGTGCTGTAATTCTACGTGTGTAACTCCGAATAACCAACCGGGCATTTCTACATCATTAAGTTCCACAATTACAAAAGATAAATTAGTTGATATGTGCTCTGATTATACCGGTGTACCAAAATATCGATTTTCAAAATATTAAGAGAAGCAGAAATTCATGGGGACGTACAAACGCCAAAAACTAGTAGCGGACGAAAAAAAATCACAGTTGATGAAGAAGCCAAAACCAGTATACGCAGAACTATTCAGTTTCTTTTTCAGAAATGAGCTGCCCACACTACAAACAGTTCTGGAGGCACTTAGCGATCATGAATTGGTCCCAAAAATGGGTAAAGAAACTTTTAGGAAACTTGTACACGAAATGAAATTTACGTACGGAAAAGTTGACAGGAAAAGGATTCTCATTGAACGTCAAGAAATAATAGCATGGAGAAGAAACTATCTAAGAAAAATTGACGAATTTCGGAAGCTCAAAAAAAAATTGTACTTCATGGACGAGAAATGGGTTAACCAAGGACATACGGTCAAAAAAGTATGGCAGGATGGTAATGTAACAAGTGCACGACAAGCCTTTATTGAAGATTTGTCAGTTGGGTTAAAACAGTCATCTGGAAAAGGTAGTCGTCTGATAGTTATGCATATAGGAAGCGACAGTGGATTTTTACCAAATGGTGAATTAATATTTAAATCTAAGAAAACAGGCGACTATCATGAAGAGTTGAATGCGGAGGTGTTTGAAAAATGGTTTGAAGGCATCATTCAACTTGTGGAACCTGGGTCTGTCATCGTCAAGGACAATGCCCCATACTATAGTCGACATTTAGAACCATTACCGAAACAATTATGGAAAAAAGCAGCAATTCAAGAATGGTTAATTAATAAGAACATCCAATATAACAAAGATACTTTAAAGGCAGAACTACTTCAGCTAACAAAATTACACACAGACAAATATAAAAAATTCGCAGAGATGAAATGGCGTTAAGTCGTGGAATTACAGTTTTAAGGTTACCACCATACCACTGCGAATTAAACCCAATAGAATTAATCTGGGCGCAAGTAAAAGGATATGTGGCACGAGAAAACAGAACATTTAAATTAGTGGACGTGCAACATCACCTACAAGAAGCTATTCGAACTGTTTCTGCAGAAGACTGGAAGAAATGCATGCAGCATATTTTAAAAGAAGAGCAAAAAATGTGGGACGTAGACAACCGTATTGAACACAATATTGAACCAATCATAATTCACTTTGATGATAGCGGTAGCAACAGTGACGAATCTGAGGTTGAAGATTAGACGAAAATTTATACATTTACATTTATATTATATTCTATTATCAAAAATTTGTAATTTGTATTTTCTAGTACCCCTGATATATATATATATATATATATATATATATATATATATATATATATATATATATATATTGTGTTTTTTATTAATATTGTTAATTTATTTGGTACCTACTATAATTACCACGATTATTACTCCGTTTTCATAAGGCCCACCTAATGACTACAACGATTAGGTAAATTACGATATTGTAAAGTTTTAATGAAATAAATAAAAAATGTGTATGAATATTTTAACTAATTGTACTAAGAATTTTTCTTTCATTCTTAACCCTCTCAAAAATTAATAAGCACGCCCCCGATTTGCTGTCAACTGGGCTTACTTCTACTGTCAATCATTATTGGTTTTAGTATAAACAGGGATGAGACACAGAAAATTATAATATCATCAAATAGACAACTAACGAAGAAGCAACATGTAGATTTATTGGGGTTTAAAATTGATGACATGTTAAATTGGGAATCACATGTTGCTGGTCTGTGTAAAAAACTTCTTACACAACTGTTCCTACTAAGACAGCTGAAAATGTGTCTTAGTCAAAGTATGGTATTACAGACATACTTCTCTCTTTCTAACATATGGCATACTTTTATGGGGTCAGTCTTCACATGCCATTATATATATATATATATATATATATATATATATATATATATATATATATATATATATATATATATATATATATATATATATATATATGTTTTTTACTAATATTGTTAATTTATTTGGTACCTACTATAATTACCACGATTATTACTCCGTTTTCATAAGGCCCACCTAATGACTACAACGATTAGGTAAATTACGATATTGCAAAGTTTTAATGAAATAAATAAAAAATGTGTATGAATATTTTAACTAATTGTACTAAGAATTTTTTTTTCATTCTTAACCCTCTCAAAAATTAATAAGCACGCCCCCGATTTGCTGTCAACTGGGCTTACTTCCACTAACAATCATTATTGGTTTTAGTATAAACAGGGATGAAACACAGAAAATTATAATATCATCAAATAGACAACTAACGAAGAAGCAACATGTAGATTTATTGGGGTTTAAAATTGATGACATGTTGAATTGGGAATCACATGTTGCTGGTCTGTGTAAAAAACTTCTTACACAACTGTTCCTACTAAGACAGCTGAAAATGTTTCTTAGTCAAAGTATGGTATTACAGACATACTTCTTTCTTTTTAACATATGGCATACTTTTATGGGGTCAGTCTTCACATGCCATTAAAGCATTTCATATGCAAAAAAAGCATTCCAGATCATAGGCAATGTTTCTTACAGAGAACACTGTCGTCCTCTATATCAAAAACTCAAAATTCTACCCTTGCCATGTATTTTCATACTTCATAACATTTTAGAGATTCACGAAAATAATACTAAGTACCTTACAAATGCAGACTTTTATAATTACCCTACTTGAAGAGGTGCACACCTGAGGTCTCAATTTTATAGACTGGATCTATCAGCTCGAAATTCACTCAACTTACATTCATACAATAAAATACCAACAGACATTACCAGTATGAGTTATAACTGTTTCAAGGCTAGAGATAAGCACTCGCTATTTGGGCACAGTTTCTACTCCATTGACGAATATTTGAATTGTGAGACATTAATATTTCAATATGTTACATGTGTTTTTTATTTCACATAACAATTATTTTAGATTTAATCATGAACAACAACTATGAGATGAACAACAACTATTGTTCAGTGATTGTTATTCTTGTTTGTCAGTTTGACTTGTCACTATTGTACATTTGGAATGGGCTTGTTTCATGATTTTTGCTTTTTAGTTCACTTGGTAGAAATTTTAAATTGAAAAACAGTACACTTTGTTTCATCTCTCTAAGTACCGCAGTTTTCCCGTAATTAATTATTAAAAATCGAATGTGGTAGGGTGGTGACGTCACGGCCCTATTCCCGCTTCTTGTTCGATTGACCAATTGGAAACAAGAGAAATAACCAACATTGCCAAATCGTAAAAATTACGGAGCCTATAATCACCAATTTAATTATGTAAGTGCATAATTTAATTATGGAAGTGCATATGAAACCGTTAACGTTTCAATTAATGAAAAATTCTCCACATGGAATAAAATGTACACAAAAAATCATGTTTGAAAATAAGTTCTATATCTAAAATCAGTACACAAAGTCGATAGATCACAAAATATTTACCTAAACTATGATTTTATGCATTAGTTATTAATATACAGTTATGAAAATAAAAAAAATATAGCGAACTAGAATCATTTTAAATATTCAATTTATTCTACAATCCTCAAGCTGTACAACTGCAATTTATTATAAAAAAAAACGATTCCTACATACATACCTCTTTCTAATATAGCTACTATAAATTCAAGCGCTTGGCTCGCTTAGGTAGTCTGCTGAATCTTCCAAAACTTGAGAGGAAGGTTGAATGAGGTCAAGTAGAGACAGAATTGATTGTACTCGAACTGATCCAACTAATGCTTATGAGGTAATAATACCATTAATCATATGATATAATCTAATTAATTTTTGGGAAAGTTTTTGGCTTTCTACTACTCCATTTTGATACACAAAAAGGATGTGTAATTCAATGTTTATATGAAAATCGCTGTTTCAGGAGGACTTTCTTTCAGTTTGTGTCTGAAAGTTACTTCTTTGCATGATCTTCACATTCATGTATAGAGTTACTTATTTTCAAATTGATTACTTCCTTCCTTTCTTTGGAAGATTCCCTCATCCTTTTTTTGTATCAAGATGGAGTAGTAGAAAGCCAACAACTTTCTTTCCCAAAAATTAATCACTCCTAAAAATATAACCCCTTCAATTCAAATAAGATTCCTCTTGGCTGAGATTAAATCAAATAGGTGAATGAATGTCATTACGATGTCATCGATGACATAAGCAGATCAAGCTTATTCCGAAACATTAAAAAATCTTAATTCATAATGGAAGTGTGTGTATTTTCTATAATGTTATCCAATTTGGTACTGAAGAGCCTTAGGGCAAGTGTCTTAAGGCGAAACATCGATGTATACCAGTGAGGATGACAGTGTTCCATGTAAATGCAATTTGTTACCATTCATTTAAAGTAGAACTCATGTGAATATCTGATTTTTAATCCACAACGAATGTTTGAAATACAAACTGGGTAGAGAAAAGTATCTTCTGTATAATTCAGTGTTCATATAAAAGTATTTGTTTCGAAAGAATTTTTTCTTTCGTGTAATTCAATGTTTATATGAAAGTAGCTGTTTCAGGAGGACTTTCTTTCAGTTTGTGTCTGAAAGTTACTTCTTTGCATGATCTACACATTCATGTATAGAGTTACTTATTTTCAAATTGATTACTTTCTTCCTTTCTTTGGAAGATTCCCTCATCCTTTTTTTGTATCAAGATGGAGTAGTAGAAAACCAAAAACTTTCTTTCCCAAAAATTAATCACTCCTAAAAATATAACCCCTTCAATTTAATTAATTTTGTTTCATACATTCAGTAATAAAATCAACTCCAGATAATACTTTCTGTGGAGAATACTTGAAGATGAAATGAAAAACTGTGTCATCAAATTCAATATTTTCGTTCTCATTTCATTTATAGTCACTTTTTGAATTATTTCTATAAAATCTTGGAAAAGTAGAAGGATTGTAGTTCTTTCTTTTCAATACTTTCACTCATTTTTTTTGCATCATTTTATTCTTTGGGAACCTCAACTGATTATATGAAATAACTTGCCTATAAACCAATGCGCTTTCTGTTTTCCTGTTCCTTTCCGCACAATTAAAATCAGCTCAAGAATGTACCATATTAATATTCAAATATATCTCTAAAACAGTTTCAAAACATACACAAACTAAACTCGATGAAAAAACGAATTGTTCCTACGCGAGCTGTCAGCTTAGAAAAAGTCGAAACTCAATGTTGCAAAAACAAGCAGAATGGATCCGATATGACATACATTTTCAATGCCAAATAAACCAATAAATTTTGATATGGGTACTCCACTCTTAACTAATGCTTTGAATGTACTTTCATATTTCTTACCTGATACATACACGAAAAAAAATTGTTCATTATTAAGGGCCACTGGAATCATATTCAAAAACAAAGGATAAAAAATTTCTTCTGAAATATTTACTTAAAAAAATTTATTATTTGATACTTGACAAAATGTCCAATATTGGAATACAAAGTAAAACAATAAAATTAAAGAGTCCTTGAAGATATTTTACAAAACGACCTGAAACTTTTGTAGGTGCTGATTGCTAATACTTTGTTATAAACATTCTCATTCCAGAACAATCTGTACCTCTTGAGAGTGGGGCTTCTAGAAATTTAGCATACCTAATATTCTCTCTGTTCTGAAGAGAAATAATTTGATAAATGTCAGTCACTTACTCCTGAATTAGTTTTGTAATCGTTTACAGCCGTCAGTTTCATTATATTTTCATGTATAAGAATATTTTACCAGGTGTAAATAACTTAATTAAATATTAACTAAACATCAGTTCACTTCTGCAAATGAATTGGAAGATACGTATTGAAATATAACCGATCAACCAAACTAGTAATAATTAATATATTCTATAAAAAGTAAGCTGACTGTGGTTTTTTCGACGGAATTCCCCGCATTTCTTGTGGAGCAGCCTCAAATATTGTAAACTCTCTTCCTAGGTGCTCATTCAATTCCAAGATTGCTGCTACATTACCGCACCTAAAATAACAGTGAATGCATTAGAATTAAATGAACCATTAGAATATGAAAAAGTCAAAAGCTGTTACGTTTGCTTATTTTTGGAAAATATCAATACATTAATTATTTTTTCAGGTGTATCATATGAAGTCTCATTTTTCAGTTGCTCTCTGAAATATTTGGAAGGAGGATCTCTTGTACCGGTCGGTCGGTAGCCAAGCGGTTCGGCGTGGGTGCTTTGTTCACTCACTCGAATTAACTGCCGTATTGGTCGGTGGTTCAAGCCCTAGTCTGAACGATCGATCTTCACTTGCTATCGTCCGATCACACGTTAAAAGGTAAGACCTCGTTAATCCTTAGCTCGCACAAGTTTCGACTTCTGAGGGTTGTCGTTCGTAGGGGTGCGACAGCTGGTTAACGGAAAAACAATTTTAAACAGATTATAATTGTCAATTTACACGAATTTTAAAATTTTATCCTCTTCTAAGAACTAAGGTCTAGTGATATAGAATGTGCCGCTTTGGGTATGATCTTTATAGTTGAGTTGTCCTGAAGGCCTCGTGAAACATACTTAAGTATAACTTTCAGAGACACCTTTCCCATGTTTAACATGCCATGATGAAAGTGTAAACTGACTATCCAGCCCCGCGACAGTTCCAACTAACTCAAAACTTACAGAATCAACACATTCTCCCAGTAGAACTGAAAGCATGCACTCATTTGAACTCAAAACAGAGAAGTACCTGTTGAATCATTGTTTTTATTTCATCAAAGAATAACTTGCCGGCAAATGACATTAACATGTCTCTTGTTATTTGTCCTATTTTGGTGAACCACGATTTGTACTTTATAAATGTTTTGTAACGTATTTCACAGATTGTGACTATGTCAATATCTCTTGTAGATTTTATGTCGTTAATAAGTATTATTATTATTATTATTATTATATTAACCAGGCAGCGTACAGGTCTCTTGCTATCTTGAAATGGTTCAGCATATCCTAAACAAATCAACATTTGGATATCTGTAGATGTAAGATCAACCTTTGATATACTACATATATGTATCATATAAAGTCTCATTTTTCAGTTACTCTATGATATATTTGGGAGGAAGATCTCTTGTATTTATTTTAATTGTCAATTTACACGAATTTTGAAATGTTATCCTCTTCCAGGATTACATCTGTTGAAATTGATCATTTAATATCCGTAAAAAGTTAACAAAAAATTCTGGCTTTTGAGATAAACAAAATTACCCTTTCTTGTGTCCTAAAAAATACCAGGAAGTCCGAAAAACTCCACATCAGACTTTGATCCCACGTTGGGCGCCGAAGTATAATGAGAACTAAAGTCGTTGGGTTTCAAAAGTCTAACCTTCCCTTAGTGTGGCTTACAGTTCCTATAGTTAACTCACCATAACGGTTTAGTCAATTTAATCACCAGATTAGTCAGGTCACAATAATTTGTTTTCTTTACAAATTACCTCTCATTTTTTTTAAATTTGATGATTATTCAATTCAATTCAAAAACGTATATTCAAATTGGGGTCGAAATACATTTAGTTTGAGGTAGGGCTTTGAGGGGGCCCTGCTATTGGCTTATGCCTCTTCAGGGTTTTAATGCTTATTGTTCTTTTTTTTTTTAATTTTTTTTGAGATGATCTCTGTTTGAACTTAATCCATTCAATCAGTTTTACTGGATGAGGAAAATAATACTTCTTTCAAATCATGACTTCCAAAACCTGTCACAAAACATTTCATAAAAGAAATGATTCGGGCTGTGAATTTATTTGAAGACAAAATCATAAATGGGTCAAAGTTCTCAGGCTGCGGACACAAAAATGGCGATGGCCAAGCGATGCGACGGCATAAAACATCGACCGTATAGGTGACGCGCACGAAACGAGTGGTGGCCACCCGAGATTTCTCCTCATCGTTCCGATTTACGCCGCCCCTTCCGATTTACGCCGCCCCACAGTCGCCATCTCTCGGCCGTCACGATTTTCGTGTCCGCAGCCTCAGAATTATTTCGGTGTCAAAACCCGCTCACTGTTCAAATTAGATATTATAAATTGAATAAAACTTCAACCTCTTTTTGAATAGCAGAAATATGGTATTATAATGTAAAATATGAATTAGCTTTCTCGCTTCATTCTTGGTCAAATTTTTAATGAGTAATTTTTTTTCAACATACTTTCCAAACTAATGAATGCAATTTGTGTATTTTCAGAGCTCTTTTCCTAGGAACATGTGGATGCAATATTCAGCCGAAGATTGGTCAGAAGCAGGCGACCTGAGTTTTGATGCTCTACATTCATCAAATTATGATTAAAGTGTATATTATGATGCTGAGAAGGTGTAACAGTTTTTGGAGCTCAGCGAGAAGTATGAGCTTGCCATGGCACTGTCATAAATATTCATATGGAAATAATAATTTGGATGGGTTTCGGTCCTATTATTTTCAGGATTTTCAATGATTTTAATATTCCATTCATTTTTATTTCATTTGTTCTTACATAGATTTTGAATCAGTTAACACCATTTAATACACTGGAAGTCCGAACCTGTAACTTTCAGGAGAGGGATACTATACTATAACGACAATAATTTGAAAAATTGTGAAGAATATCATAGTGAAGAATATCAATGTGAATGTATGATATGAATTATTCCACCAGTTTTCAAATTCAGTTTTCTTTGAGTAATATTGAACATAATTTTTCCCCATGAGATAACTTTGAAAGTCATATAACGATTAGAAATACCGAGTCCTGATGTAATGACCTATGAATCTCATCACTCACCTATAACAGTAATTAGGAGCTGACCAAACTGTGAGTACTGTCTCATTAAAGTGCCATTTGAAGCCCTCCATCACCAATTGGTGAGCTCGACAGATCATATCAATTTCATTGGCCATATTGAACTGTGTCACCACATCAGATCCAAACAGGTAACCTGCTCCTCTTGGTGATACTCCCCATCCTTGGGTATCTGAAACCAAAATCAATTACTACAAATTGATGTCAAGACTACCTAAACAGTAGGTTCAGGAAAATGCCAGCCGTAAAATGATTATTTTCCCGGCTAATACCACGCTGGATATTGAATTATATCCGTCAGACATTTATACAAGATATCTCACAAAGGTTAGTTTCGCAAATGTTTTTCATTCATATAGCAGCAGAACCATGTTAAAATTATTCGAGTACATAAGCTACAGACCGTTGTCAAGGTATGTACAGCAAAGAGCCTGGGATTCGATTATTTTCACCAGCGTTTGCTTCATACAGGTTGTTTCCTAACTACGGTACAAAACTTCAGAGGGTCATTCGTTAGATTGTTTAAAAAAAAGTTCCTATGAACATATGTCTAGAGTTGCTTCGTTTTGAGATACAGGTCGTTGAGGTTAAAAAGAAAACGGTATTTATAAAATATAAATATCCTTACACCGACTTCATTGAAATTTACTAGTTATTTGAAGTAATAAGGCGCCTATTTAGCCCGAACTAGATTGTAATTATTAGGTCCAGTGGCGTCTCAGTGGGCACTACAACCAACAATATTGAGAAAAAAAGTATGCCACTGATTTTTTTGTAGTTTTTTATTTTTTCAGATTAGGCAACTAAAATTACAACTTTTCGTCGCTTGTGTTTTCTTCATGTCAAGCTTTGTTTTCGAGAAAAAAAATCATTTTTAAAAACTATCCATGGACAACATAAAATAAAAACCAAAAGTAAATAATAAACAAGCTAGATATGAAGTGTTATGTATGTGTATGTATAATGCCTTGTATAACCTTTGATTGATGAATAAATTCTATTATTATTATTATTATTATTAAACACAATGATAATGACTGACGTGTCATCTGCGAACTGTCGTTTACATATAGCAGGTAAAGTGTTGGTCCAAGGATCGAGCCCTGAGGTACACCCTGCTTAATTATGATCCTTCCAGATACATAATGATTTTGTAAATTCATTATGTTAGTTTGAATAAACTACTGACATAAATATTATGAAGTTTATGTGTGCTTCATTGGAAAGAATGCTGAATTGAGGTTGTACTTGTTTGCATTAATAAACATGTAGATTTTTCTAACCTATTGTCAACAAATTGAAACAAAAACACTGGTAAAGTGACATTACTATTTAGAGTATGTTTAAAAAAATATTTATCTTGTGAAAACATTTGAAATGGGTAAATAACGGTATAGAGCATTCATTCTGAGAAGCAATATGTTATTTCACGAGTTATTATTACCAAAAGTAAGTTCCTGAAATGGTCAATTTTGTGACACTCTTAATGTTTCAGTGGGCATATCTCTCAACATGGACCAGGACACAAAATTTTGACTTCAAATTAGTGATCAGTGTAAGAAAATACTTTACCCTGAAAAATTTTTTAAAACTAGCATGAGCTATTGAAACAAATATTTACCTTAGACTCATTTGTGTGGTAATATGTTTGTGAATATTGAAAAAAGCCTTGAAGAGAAATCAAGCAAGTTTGAAAGTTTTTGAATACTGTTTAAATGTACAGAATGAGACCTAAGCAAATTCATAAGTTTTGTATATATAGATCAGTTAGGATGTATATGATCTTTTCATATCAATGATAGTGATGAATAAAATTTGAAAAAACTACTTCACCTTCTGGATCACTCCACAATAAATCACACATGGGTCCATCATGTGGTACTTCCTGTTTCCTATCGATAACTCTGATTTGATCTAATGTTTGAATGGATGGAGATAAGCCTCCATGTACACAAAATATTTTTCCATCTATAATAGCTGATAGAGAAAGATAATCAAAAATTTCTGTACAGTATCGCCAAACAGTTATCGAGCCATATTTCCTTAGACATTCATCATAAAAACCATATACCTGTGTAATCTGACGAGATTCATGGTTTCCTCTAATTAATGTAATACGATCAGGATATCTAACCTAAAAAATAGAAATGATATGAATGTAATTTCTCCAATAATCACTTATTATTAATTACCTTAAGTGCTAAGAGTAATAAAAATGTTTCCACACTATAAAAACCTCTATCTACGAAGTCCCCCATGAACAAATAATTGGTTACGGGAACATCTCCTCCAACTTTGAAGAGTTCTTTCAAATCGTAGAACTGGCCATGTATATCTCCACATACCTGACAATTCAAAAACTTCCTTACTTATACATTCTACAATCAAAAACAATAATTGCTTACTGTTACAGGGGAATCAACTCTTTGTACATTGCTTTCTTCTACTAGTATTTCCCTAGCTTTAGCACACAAAGCTTTCACTTCAGCTTCTTTTATGATTTCACATCTTTTGAGCTGTTCTATCTGTCGGTCTAAATCGCTAGTATCACCCATCTGAAAAAATATTCCAACTTTTGAATAGAAAACTTGAGACGTTCAATTCAACATAACATAGGACTTTAAACAATAGGTTTATAGGTTATGTTGACATATTCTTAAAAAACTTGGAAAGTGATTTACAAGTAAGTTCATAAAAAAATATCAAGAGAAATGTCCCAAAATAAAATTCAAAATGATCATTAATATTTGTATACATAAAAAAAATAAATAAAAAAGTCTTACACTTAACACCTTCTCCGCTGTGTACCTCCCAAAACATATGAAGAAATCACATACATACGATTATATCTGGAGTCATTCAAACGAATGTAACGACGCCATAAGCGTATGTCGATGACTACTTCTGTGAATAAAAGCTATGCTCATGCGTCAAGTAATATACGAGGGCAAGAAAGAAATTGACGCATAACTTGCAACAGAAGAAAGCATTGTTAAACAATGATATTTTAATGATACTGATGATTCGAAGTTGCAATAATTTCTTGCGATGTATGGTTTCTATCAGATACGTAGTAATTACATTCTTCCTAATGTATTTTGAAAACTGTTGTGGGTGAAAAGTTGGAACTGTAAAGCCAAAACAGTTTTTTTCGTAGTTGAAAGAAGAAAGAAGATCCTTGATATTTCATACAGGTTAGGTTCTCGAATTCCTGAGAAGAGATATATTCTGAAAAATGTATCTAAATATAAAATTTATATATTTCTCTGTACATACATACCTACATAATATTTACTGTAATCTGCGCTGATGAAGACTTTTGAAATAGGAACATTTACATCCAATATTTTTGTTAACATCCCTTTAAATTTATATTCTTCATATATAACCATATGCGGATATCACTCAGGTGGTTAATTATATATAAATGAAGTGGTAGGTTTTCACGAATGGAAAAATATGCGCTATCAATTCAGATTTCATTATCAAGAGTTGTTAACTGATTCTGCTTCATGAGGTGTAACTGTCGTCGAACAATTTTGAGATGACTTCATATAGTGTTGCTTGCGTGAATTGTAGTAAGGAGTTCCGTGATTTGTTGAATAACTTCTTATCAGCATAGTACTGGCGTAGTATTTTGGCTGAATTAACACTTGATAGTAGTTTCATTTTCGCATGACCGAAGTTTATTTTTAAATTTGACGTCCAGTTAATTTCTTTTCGGACTATCACTGAAGTTCTAAAGATAAAACCATTCCCCTTTTCCAAGCAGCCTCATTATTCTCTTAGTGGCCTGTCGCCCCGAAAAATTGTTCATGGGAAATTTTGAAAAAGTAGCATGCAGACATGCTTTCAATTTCATCTTGAATCTAGTTCCCCAGGATGACGGTTGGGTTGGCGGTGGAGTCCATGAGGCTAATAAATCACCGGGTTTTCACTAATACTGAAATGCAGTATTGAATATCGTTTATTCAAAATTTAATCATAGAAAATTTTCAATTTCCAAGTTATTTTATTTGCCGAAAAAACATTTGTTTTTTCGTGAGTCAAATGATATATCTGTAAGTTATATTTTGAGTTAGTCGCACCCGCTGGCCTACCAGTGAGTGGTGTTAGAATACCCCTGTCGTGAAGAAAATAATCTTCCCAAGTGACGCCTCTTCATAAGGTGTGGGTATTCGTTCTAAAAAGATGTATGACTCTGAGCCTACACAGTGTCAGTAACGGTAACTTCGAGAAACAGGACGTTCTCTTGTTCTAGAAAGTTATAACACCTTGTCCTGGTAATGAGGGGCTCTGTCGTGATGGACCTCCTTTCTTCAGCTACCCGTGGGGCTTTTTATTGACCATAAAATACCCAAACAAATTGACCCTGAGTCTACAGAGGAAATGGACCTCGACTGAACGACCCTCATTGTTCTCTCTGCGACATTGGATCAAGAGCAAGAGCTTCTCAGCTCTCCAACTCATTATCTTGTAAAGAAACGTAGTAGGCTAGGTCGTACAGTCAAGAGTTGAGATATCTTAAGATTCTGCCTTGCGCCAAATTCTTCAGTGGCAGAAGTAGAATCTGTATTAGGAGGGAAAACAAACTCTCCTATAGTAGTTCGGCAAATGTATACTCTCAAATAATGATTCACCCGAACCAAAGGCGAAAAAGCATTGCATGACTAAATCTGATGTATTATCACTAATCAACTATAATCCCTTCAGTATACCATTATGGTTGCCATAAATGATATTCCAAAAGATAGTTCAGATTTCCAGAGTTGTTAATTCCGGTCTTGATAGCAATATGTTACCTGAGAGGATCAAGAGAGCGTCTCCTGGCTGGTAAATATAGTTATCATCCCGCAGCCGTGGGAGGACGTCTCCCTAAAATGCGTCATGTTGCTTATCTACCCGACGAAAATAGACATCCCGCTAAATATTTCCCCACTAGATTGCGAAAATTGTTCCATGTGTGTCATTCTTGGAGTTGACTATTCATCAAGAGAAAACTCAGATTCTGGTAGCAGGGCGAATCCTCTGTGTCTGCCCCTCCGTGAACGGGATCAGGTTTTCAGCATTTGACTTAGTCCACTCTCGCCAGCTCACCCGAAAGATCTCTCACTAAATGAAGTCATCGTATTCGCTGAAGATCCTTTGTTTTGTTTGGTCGAGTTTGAGTACGCGAGAGCCACCATGAACTTCGTGGGCCGCAAAAGAAGGTCGATTAGACCCCACTTACTTTGAACCTATCCTTCCCTAGTCGAACTCAATATCATGCTTCATTTTATGAAAAATACATGAGATGATAAACATTTATCAGCGGACAGTTTTGAGCGGCAAAATGTAATTTCGAAGGCGTTCAGGAACTATGCGGATTACGGAGTCATGAGTATTTTACAAGAAAAGCCAATTATAATTCAACGTACAGGGTGAAGCTGAACATTTTCTGGTAAAGTAAAATGACTGTTTTCTTAAAGATAACAGTCATTTCAAAAGAACGCACAATTTGTTGATGAATCAGGGTGCTGTATGTTTGAAATATTGAGCTATCCATGATCATGTTTACCATTCATGTGAAATATATGTATTTTTGGTCAATTTTTCCTTACACCGTATTTTTTTCAAAGGACAAAACACAAGCACAGCAGCAATATCCACTAGGCGCTCTCATAGCGGTGCCTCTGCGAAAGTAGCGATTCACATCGGATTTCAATTGATGGAGATTGAATCCATTTGGAAAAACGTTCTTAGGAAGTGTATTCCATATAAATACAGTTCTCCAGATGAAAGAGTTCTCAAACAGTGAAGTTCGAGGTGTACTGAGTTGAACCTCAAAACGATGAACAGCTACAGTCCGTCGCGTATTTCTGATAAGTACCGCTCTTGGTTGAATCAAATGTGCCAAGTCACTTGAATATCTCTATAGAAGAGAGACAAATCTCCAACCAATCTTTGACTTTTTAGGCTATCAAAGATGCACGTGATGTTCGCGTCTCCAATCAGGCATATGGCTCTTTTCAGGGTATGTTGGGGGGCAGAGCTCCATACATGAGAACATTTCTCCAAAGAAGATCTGATATGAGATTTATAAAGCATCAAAAGTTGCTGAGGTGTGTACAGTTTTCTGGTTTGGAACAGTGTTCCAAGCTTTTGAGAAGCAGCCTTTGTAATTCCAGCGACGTGATTGTGCCAAGACATATTAGTGTCCATTTTAACCCCCAACAAACTTATCGAAGCAGAAAGCGGAATTGTCTGACCTGACATTATTATATCCGGTTCGGAGACGTTTATCTTCTTGGAGAAAACCGATGCCTCAGTTTATTTCATTTCTCACCTGAGATAATTATTCCATATTGAAATCGAGCAAAGAAATGGTTTCTTTGTCTATATTGCAACGTTTCGAAAGTATATATCCATAATTCTCTTTTAGGGAGAATACATGGTTTGGCTTCGAATAATTAAATCTTAAAAATTTGAAAAGGCATAACAACTTCTAACCAATTTTTATCTCCTTTATTTTAAGGCTTTCCATAAAAAATCCACAAGTAATATTTTTATAGTAACATTTATATATAAATGTAACGATGCATCTTTATTTTTCAACGTCCCTGGTAGCATTGCATCATTCCTTCATTTTCCAGTCAGGATTACAAAAACCCAATAAGCAAAGGCAAAGCGCAATCCTGGTTCTGATATTGGTTGTTGGCGACGTCGGTGAATACTCTGTTTTTTTATTCGTCTGTGGTGTTTTATTGTTTTTTAATAATTTAATAGTGAATTGTGTTACTACTTGTTAAGTGAAAAACATTAGTATTTGTTTGAAAATGGGAAACATACACACTGTTGGACCGAATGAGGCATTAATCGTTTCAGGTGAGTTGTAGGTATATATCGAAAATATTGTTGAAACTGGTACTAGGTTTCATTTGAAAAATTCTTTAACTGATAACATTCTTGGTAAACAAAATAATATATCTACTGCATAAATGGTAATTAAATGGGTCATCTTCATTTAGTAATTTGCCTCGCCCCTGTTTGCCAATCTTTACACACAAAGCAGGACTCATGATTTTTGTTGATTTGTTAGCAAATGAATCGTGATGATATTTAACAGACTAGTACTCTTAAATCAACGACTAAGATACTATTTTGATTTGGTTTATGAGGTAAAAGTTAGGTTATGTTATTGTTTTGCCCCGGTGTTGAAAAACAAGAATTGTGAGTGATTTTACGTCATGTTATGTATGTATTATCTAGTAGGTCGTGTAATGGTGATTTGATTGTACCAGTTAAACCTGTTACATAATTGTTTATTGTCTAGGTCAAGTTCGACTTATACCAACTATATTATTATACTATACTATTATAGTACTATACTATTATAGTAGGCATCCAAGTAGTAGATATTGGGTAATGTTTTTGCTGGTTCAGGACCTTCAGATGACCTAAAAGTCCTGTTTGATATATTTTTTCTCATTTAGTGGTTTTCTAAACTGTTAGATGGAATCCCATAATGTATTGAATATATCTCGAAATATGTTTATCATCTAAATTCAGTTTTAATTGCCAAACTTGTCAGTATGATCACAAATCAGAAGAGATCAGTTTCATCACCTACTTTATTATCTAATTCTTTGAATGTATTCAAAGGTTTGAAACAAATAATGTCTTGTTTTAATCCAAAAGGAGTATTAATGTTTTACACGAATTTATCATATCTGTACCATGGACCAAAGGCGATTTCACGTGATATCTTCGGCTTATCTCTCACTCGTAATGTTAATCCTCCACTATTTTTGTCCTGCATTCTTTCCGTAAATTGACTCTACAGAGTTATTATCAATTTACAGATGACGCGGAGCTGGTTATTTATCACATAATTGATTTGGCCTCAGAATTGGCAAAGAGCTACTAGAAAGCACATTTAATATTTTGAAGGTTGTTCCAAACATTTTTGTCTGAACTGAATTCAAATATTTTCAAGATAAATTATTTAATAATACATATTCTAGTCACAAATAACATATTCACAATCATGCCACAAGACAAACCAAATTTTTGTCACAAATTAAGATACAAACAAATTTTGGAAAAAAATCGATTAATCATTATGGGATCATTATATACAATTCAATTCCAGAAAAAATAAAGAAATATTATTCCATTACAAAATTCAAATATCAATTGAAAAAAAATCTAATTAGTGGAATTTCATAGTTTGCATTTTATTTCTATTACACGTTTTCAACATATACTTTCTGTACCCAATTTCATTATTTGACTGCATTTTATTGGTATTTTTTTCTAGAATAACTTTTTTCGAGATCAATTGCCCTAACACCAAACTGATATTTTTGTACTCGACGCGCGTTTCGCCAACAAAGTTAGCATCCTCAGGAGAAGAAAATTGATACCTAGTCTAGTCTGGTTAATCCTTATATACTAAAATTTTGTTACCTGAGGTTGTATACCTGAAGTCCAATATGGAATTTCTCGGTAATTAACTACCTGCAAGTTCTTAGTAATTATTCTCTTCTTAACAGAAGATTGAAAAGCGGGCTAAACGGGATGGGTCCCTTATCGCCATTCATGCGATATTTGTAAAACTGTTATATTAGGCATTTTCGTTAATCTAACCATTTGTCAGATTTGAAGTTAACGAACTTTAAACTTGAAATAAAATACTGACAACTGATGTTGTACCATACAAAACAAGTTGACAAGGCGTTTCAAAATAACGTTGCCAAAGAAATTATTTTCAGTTTTGTAAAGGATGCCGTCTAAAAAGAACATTGCTATGGTTTTGGCTTACTTTCTTATTATCAATACCTCAACATAAAATAAGTTTTACCTTAATTGTTGCGAAAAACTTGAAAGCGATACCATTTTTGAATAGAGAATGAAGAGACCTTCCAAACGATATTTAAATCTATTGGATAATGAAAATCATTGCGTGAAGAAGTTTCACTCAATAATGAATACAATGCATCTTTGCCAGTTGATAGATGTTCCTACTCGAGTTATGGCCACGTCGGCAAAACTTTTGGACTATGCTATAGTTCAAGAGGAAACTGAAATGGAGAGCGGTATTATACCTCACAACATCTCTGATCATGATATAGTGTACTGTAAATTAAGGGTACGTGAAGAGCAGTTTGAACCCAAACTCCGTACATACAGGAGCTTCAAAAACTTTAACCAAGACCTTTTTCAGGTAGATCTGTTGAATACTTCTTTTTTCAGGATATATGACCAAGAAAGGATTGAAGAGTAGGTGTCATACTTGGTAAATTCTTTATACAACATATTTGATAAACATATGCCAATAACTACTTCCAGAGTAACGAAGCCGAAAGCTCCGTGGCTGACGGGAGTGGTAAAAATCATGATTGCTGAAGAGAAAAAGCTCTAGTAAAATTTAGGAGAACAAAATCACAAAGACATTTGGACTTCTATAGACAAATGCGTAATTTAACTAACCAGGCTATTAAAAGAGAAAAGAAAGCTTATTTCGCCCATGCATTTGACAATAATTCACCAAAGGACATGTGGAAAATTCTCAAGGCTAACAAATTTATACCTGAAAGGAAAAATACTATACCTGAAATTTTAAAAAATCCTCAGGAACTAAACAGGTATTTTATAGAGTCAATTCCACAACATGAACCATCACAAAGTTTACTAAACCTTTTTGAAGAAATTAATGATCTGTTTGTGTACAAAGCTATCTGTGGAGTAAAAACGAATGCCAAAGGATGCGATGGGTTGAGTATAAAGCTAATAAAGTTGTGTTGTCCCCATATCATACCCTATATTACCCACATCATAAATTTCTGTCTAACCGAGAATGTCTACCCAACGGTCTGCAAGAAAGCCATTGTGAAGGTTCTGCCTAAAAAACAAAGTCCAATGGAATTTAAAGATTTGAGAGGAATAAGTATTCTGCCTGTATTGTCTAAAATCCTAAAAACCATCTTTTGAATTTTTCTCTGTTGCCTTCTGTTCAATCGGGATTTCGGAAAGGGCATAGCTGTACAACCGCTCTTCTACATATTGCGGATGATATAATGAAAGCAATAGACGAAAACAAACGTACGGTGTTAGTCCTACTAGATTTCAGCCGGGCATTTGATGCTATTAATCATAATCTTTTGTTGAATATTTTGGAATAAATCGGTTTTTCTGCTAATGCTTTGGTATTATTGGCAGACTATATGAAAGATAGACAGCAGATGGTCAGGATAGAGGAATGCACCTCAGATATTATATATATAAAATCAGGAGTACCCCAAGGTTCTATACTTGGCCCTTTATTGTTTTCTATATATACTTCTCATTTACTACAAGCTCTTCAAACTTGTCAAGTGCATTTATACGCTGATGATACTCAAATATATCACAGTTTTCCAGCGAAAATGGTAGACAGTGCTTGTGAAGTTGTCAATGCAGATATAAATAGATTTGTTGAACTGGCAAAGGACCATTGTTTATTTATAAACCCTAGCAAATCGAATGTAATGATCTTCGGCCCAAGGTATCACCGTTCCATTGTGACTAACTCTGCAAATTTTTGCATTCGAAATGAACCATTAGATATTGTTAGTGAAGCAAAAAATCTTGGTGTTTTGATAGATGTAGAGCTGAGATTTGAAAAATTCATAAATAAACTGTTGCAACGTGCTTACTCTGCACTGAAAATTATCTATGACAATAGACATATTCTGCCTTACCATGTAAAAAAATCTTTATGTGAATCCTTGGTACTTTCGGTTTTCAACTAAGGTGATGTTATTTATGGTCCATGTTTAACCAATAAATACAAAAATAAAATTCAAAAAGTTCAAAACTCGTGCCTTGGATTAATCTTTGGTATTGGTCAGCGACAAAGGATCTCATATAAACTTCAAGAAATTGGGTGGTTGAACATGGAGAAAAGGAGGTTACTTCACCCTTTTTGTTTTCTCCATGAAATGATTACAACAAAAACACCCTCATATTTCCATAAAAAAATTACATATCGTACAGATATTCACAACTTGAATATTCGACATAAAAATATGCTAGCAGTGCCAAAATTCAAATGGAAATGTTCAGACGGTCCTTTAGGTAACAAATTTACCAAAAGTATAATTCTGTTCCCCCCTCTCTCAAACAACTAAATTCCACTAAATTTAAAAGTAAATATAAGGACTATTTGTTCTGCTGAAATGAAAGTAAATACTTGTAAAGGATAGGCGAATTAAACGTTCTAATGTAAGGTCTTAGCTCGTATTCAAACTTCTGTATTATTATATATAATAATATAATAATCAAATTTTTAGATTTGTTTTTTTTTTGTGTTCTTTTCAGGGTTAAGTGGAAGAACATTTTCTGTGATGCATTGCATTACAGACGATGAACTTCGCCCTTTATTTCATTTCGTAGGTTAAGGATATAGTTATGTTAATTTCTGTTTCTTATTTTTTGTAATAAAATAATAAAGACGATATTATTATTATTATATTATTATTATCCTCCTGGAACCCAGCGTCCACTGAGTTGGACATATTGTTTTTAATCCATGTTAAACTAATCTTACAAATAGCGACTTATAAACCTATTGTACAACTCATTGGACATGAATGCTGTTGCCATCTAGTACCGAATGTGTGATTCTCACGAATAACTGGCGTGCAGTCTGCTATTTGTGCAATGACGTCATTTAAAAGAGCAACTTATGATGGTAAGTACCAATTTCTTAGTTCATCTTAATTATTATTTAAATATTTTTGCATAAAATACTGTATCAACACCTCTTTTATATATTTTTTATCAAAAACATTGCCAAAGTAAAGGAATTATTCTATAAGATGTCTATTTGTACAATGTCCAATAGAATGGACGTGCAGACTCAAAGCCGAATTCTTGGTTTTAATCCAATCCAATTTGTTGGACATTGGGACTCTAAGAAGATGTATCTTTGTAAAACATCTGAAGTACTGATTTTTTTATTTTCAGCAATTTTTGGCCATCGAAAACATTTAATACCGACTGAAGATGAAGATAAACTTTTGCAGTTATTAGAATGTGAATCGGATTTAGAACAAGAAGTAGGTGACTGCCAAAATTTTGAGGATGAAGACATTGACAGTACTGATCAGATAGTGGAAGATGGACAGAACTTGGATGAGAATCCAGAAAATGATATAGTTGAGGAGTTAGAGTATGAATACGAGGAAAAAAAGAAGAACAAGATTACCAAAGCGACTATGACTCAGATGATAATTTACCATTGAGTCTGTATCAGAGGAAGATTTCAAACACCCAAGAGAATGCTGAGTTGAACTCTTCCAAGCAACGCAAAAAAATAAAGCTAAACAAAGCTTTACATGGGAAAAATGTGTGATGTTATGTAGAATGAAATTTCAAACAGCAGCAAGTACAGACTTTAGTTTCGAGAGGAGCAGTTTTACACCAACAGATTATTTTTCAAAATATATTGATGATAACTTATTTCAAACAATTTGTAATTGCACAAATGTAAAATACATGTTAGTGCACAATAAGTCCCTAAATTTGTCACTAATAGAGACAAATCGTTTCTTTGGGATATCCATTTTAATGTCTTCATTAAAATATCCCAGGATATGTATGTATTGGGCAAAAACAACAAGAGTTCATTCAATTGCCTCTTGTATGACCAGAGATAGGTACTTCACAATAAGAAACCATTCGAAATGTGTAGTAGATGGTGACATTTCTGACAATTTGCGGAAGACAGACAAGTTATGGAAAGTACCTCCATTCTTCATCTAACAAGCGAGAAGGTTTTGAAGAGACTAGGTATGGGAGCAACTGAACAAATTGTCAGATCTGATGAAAAAATTAAAATCATTCAATGGTACGATTTACGTCAACACATCTAGAAAAGCATGGGTTAAGAGGCCTCACGTAGTTGCCAACGAGTGCATGGGAGGCATTGATCTTATCGACTGAATGATAGCATACTATCGTATCAATGCCAGGACCAATAAATGGACCGTCAAAATGATTTTTCATTTTACAGATTTGGCAAGTGCAAATTCTTGGATCTTTTATCGAGAAGATAAAAAAAATCTTGAAAATATGTACATGCAACTTTTTGACTTCAAACTTAAAATATCTGAATGGCTATTAGGATCTGTCGATGATGAAAATATAGAAAATGAAGTCCGTCATAACTCAGTCCACACAAGAAATAAGCCAAGGGGATACAATGTTCTACAACCTCGATCTCATTCATCGTCACCCATGCCAAATAATAATAATACCAGTATTAGAAGTAGGCAACATTTGTCTGTTTTAAGAAGTGATCTTAAAAATTCTGTAAGATGCAAGTATTCACAGTATACGAAGAAAACAAAATTAATGTTGGAAAAATGTAATACTTTCTATTGCATTACTGGGAGTCATAATTGTTTTTATGAATATCATAAAAGATAAAAATAGATATTTTAGAGACCGAATGTTCAATATATTGGACATGATATTGTTTTTTTATTATACTTAAGACCGGAAGTCCAATGTAATGGACACCTACTTTTTTTATTATTTCCTTAATAAAATAAAAACAAAAATTACACTGTTTTAGTACCAATTCTTACCACAAATTCATAAAAAAGTACTCAAAATAGCTATTTATTCAAGTTCGGGTCTCAGGAGATTATATACCACAAGCCTGTACTTGGGAGTTATATATGTCATTCAACGGGGGTTGAAAGTAGGAGTAGCATTTTTCGTTGAAGTAAGTCAAATTATAATTTAAATTTGATGTGTTTCAGGATTTTGTTGAAATATGTCCCGTAACCGAAATAATGATTTTATTCCATATGGATGAAACTCTTTCAAGGAATATCTAGATAGATTTCATTCGAAAAAAGTTCCAATCATTGGTTGTCTATATAAAATAAGAAACTATATTTCTTTGAAGCATCTGAAGCTGATTCACTTCTCACTCATTCATTCAAAATTACAGTACTCAATCAGTATAAGGGGAACTCCTCAAAACTTTGGAACCGTTAAGTATTTTACAGAATAAAGCTATCAAATGTATTTTTCATCTACCGTTCTTAGAACCAACAAAAAATTTATATAAACCAATCGTTTACATATCGCTTTTATTTATAAATAAATAAAAAATAAAAAACATTTCACTATGAAATTCATTGAATATAGAAATTTGCATGAAGACTAAACAAGATAGCTCAATAATTTGTTAACAAAAAATCTTAGATCTGCATTTTCCAGAAAATTTATATTTTAATAAAGGATAATTGAATATAATCTTTGAAATCTGTTTTTCTTTTAACCAATGAATTACCAAATGACGTTAAACAATTTTCCAACACAGAAAAATTAAAAGAGCATACAGGAACTATTTATTTTATTAATGTACATCATCATATTTGATTGTTTTTTTGCTATTAATTCTGAATAATAATTCTGAAATAGCTCCTTTTCAAGTTGTATATTCATGTATGAATATTTCTTGTATAAATAATTCCCTACCTGAACCATTGTAGTTTCTTGGGAATAAATAAATAAATATGAAAAAAAAAATTAATATTGATTTTTGGCTAGTCTTGCTATTGTGGCACAATAGTTTGTTTGGGGTCGCATTCGACAGCCAGTTTGACGTGTCTAGAAGATATTTTTGATAATTAACTGTGAGTTTTCCTTGTCAACATTTAAATTTCTTTGTACCTGAGCAATCGAGGTTGTCAATAAACAATACAGACTTTGCGAAATTCATAATTAAGGTTGGTACTTATTCTATCTCATGAAAAATGTCAAAAGCGTGCATTTTTCTTTTAATTTGATATTCTACTCGCTGGAAAGTTGTTTTCAAATCTCAGTATTGTCCACCAACTACTGAGCTATTTTCATAAGTTCTAAGAACTCCAATCTTCTTCTAATATTTTCGCCAATTTTTCTCCAATCATCATGGAAGGTGCGTTAGTGTGTGCAGATAACGTGACCGGTATTACGCTGCTGTCGGCCACCCTCAGATTTTTCACCCCATACACCCTTAACCGAGAATCAACAATAGCCTCTCGATCCCCCTCCGGACCCATTTTACACGTGGCGATTTGGTGGTGGAGCGTTACTGACATGCTTCTCAATGCACACTCCCAATAGTTGTCCGTGTCAAAAATGTGATTCTCACATCCTGCAAATAAATCATTTATCTTATAATATAGACTCTTTACGTATATTCATTTTATTTTTTAGCTTATGCATCTAAAGACCTTCAGTGAGGCAGAATCAAGGGTGATTAGACTAGACACCTGCAGGGTTAGTTTATAAGAGGAGTTAGGAATTGCCAAATATTTTAACCGCCATAATTTTACCGTTATTGGAGGAAAAATAGCGCCAAATTTGAACTTATAAGGAACGTTTCCTAAATAATCCATAAAATTATCTACTTTTTTTTCAACATAACGTTATCATCCTGTAGAACTATTTAATCAAATATATAGTCATAATTGAAATGATAACAAATTCTACCGCATTATAATTGTAGTTTCTGTATAGATAGAGAGACATACTTTATTGTCCAAGAAAATACAATCTTATTGACAAAGCTTGTTAACAAATCTGGTATGTATAGCACTTCACAGAATAAAAGAAAAGAAACAATTCAAAAACACAAATACCCAGAAACACAATTTGTGCAAAACTAACTTCACATATTTAATAGATAAGATATAACAATAAAAAATAAAATTTGACAAAGTTTGTAGACAAAATAGTTTGTACTTATAGTCCCTTTCAAAAAATGTAAATAACAAATATACACAATTTGAACATAAGTTCACTTGCCATGGCAATAAAATAAGATATATTCCAGTATAAAATATAAGTGTAGGTGTCATATAAACAACAACAAAAACACCTATATTAAATCACGGCAAAGTTCCATTGTAATATTCATCAAGATTGTAGTACGCTTTTGTTGTAAGGACATCTACAAGAATTCTGAACTTTTTATAGCTTTTTTCCTTCCTAATTTCGTAAGATATGTGATTATACAGCTTTTTACTTTCATAAATTAAAGATTACTTTGTCTGGCTTGTTTTTGGAATAGGAAGATGTATTTTATTTTTTGTTACTTGTCGGGTTATGTAATTTATATGTTTCGGAGTTCCAACCATATTTTGCTTTTTGTAAACCAGGCAAACAGTTTCAAGTATGAAAATACAAGTTGCAGAGATTTAATGCCTACACGATGCTCAATCAATCAATCAATATGCTTTATTGTCAGAAGAAACAAGTCTCATTGACAAATTCATTGCAGAAGAAATATAAAACAAGATAGAAGACGTATCACAAAATAAAATAGACGATAAAAAAAGGATGAAAATGGCAAATATATATACAAAGGGAATTCAGATCTTAAAACATTTCCTCAAAAAATTCCTCCAATATATAATGTATTGAAATAGCTCATTCAGCTGTTTGTAGTAGGAGATTACAGCCGGTTCTGGGCCTCTCCCCACCACTGATGTTAGTACCCTTGTCTCGACATTTCATTCCAGGACATTGGCTGCGGATACACATCTTCACCGGCAGCAGGGGGTTGCATATCTTAATGAGGATTTAGAAAAGACTTTGAATTGGGGTGAAAGTAACCAGGTTCATTTCAATGTCACGAAAACCCAGGCATCGGTTTTTTCCAAAAAGATAAATGTCTCCGAACTGGATCTAATCATGTCAGGAAAGACAATTCCGCTTTCTGCTTCGATAAGTTTGTTGGTGGTTGAAATGGACACCAACATGTCTTGGTGAAATCATGTAGCTGGAATTGCAAAGGCTGCTCCTCAAAAGCTTGGAACACTATTCCGAACCAGAAAACTGTACATACTTCAGCAACTTTTGATGCTTCATAAAGCTCAAATCAAACCTTCTTTGGAGCACCATTCTCATGTATGGAGCTCCTCCCCTAAGCACACACTGAAGGTGCCTGCACTTGTAACCTCGATAGTCTGGAACATCGGAGAAAGGTTAGATATTTGTCTCTCTTTCATAGATACTTTCACGGGAGCTGTTCTTCCAGAGGACGTTTTTCTATATGATTTTAATCTGCAAAATCCAAATCCAATGGAATCGCTACTTTCGCAAAGATCTTGAGGTCACGTATCTCAGATACGTGACCTTAAGTTGGCGTCCTTGAGCTATGGGCATACACAGATTGCAGACACGGTAAAGTAAGGATTTGACATTGTCCTTCATGACTACTCTGTATAAGGGTGTACAGCTTCTGGAATTAGGTGAGGGAATGATATGATATCCAATAGGTCACGTGTAAAACTTAGTGATTACACCTGAGTATTAAGGGTGAATTGATACAACTATTGTATCTGATTTGTTAAAGTCTGTCCAGAAAATAGAGAGAGACGACTGCAGCAGTATATCTATGTATAATAGTGCTATAGACGTATTGCATTCGAATCATTCACTCTCAACGAATTGAATAAATGAATATACAACATTCATTCTTGAAAAATATCATTTATAACAAACAAAATAACAAACCAACTACGACAAATGTGAAAATATGTCCAGTAGTAACCAAGACATTCTCCAACAGAAAAGTATTTATTTGGAAGCGATTGGAAAAACATTGTTTTTTGAAGACTTTTTGTATAGGAAGAAAATATTACATTATTTTCTGTTGGGAGTTTAAAGGCCATGATAGAGGGGCTAGTCTTAGTCTTAATGATATTCTTCAGTTCACTTCGAGAGCGCGTCGAATAAAAAGATATGCAATATGTAAGCTAGTTGTTCGGGAACCGTGAAGCGTCCGAAACTGTCAGCATTAAATGTAAATGAAAAAACAATTGTTATGAATGTTTATAATTGTTTTAGAATAAAATATCCGCCCGAAATAAAAAGTAAGGAAGAAGTAGTGCAAAAATGCACGAGTATGACCGGTGTCAATAGATCGACAATTTTTAGACTTCTTAAGGAACTTAAGGAAAACAACAGCTTTTTGGAGCCGAATGTATCCACTGGTAGAGAGTGTTTGGTTATCGACGATAAAGTCTAGAATTCTATTAGGAGAACAGTACATTCTTTTCACATAAAAAATGGAATACCTACATTAAATGAAGTTTTGTCAGTTATTCGTTCAGACGATTTTTTTAAGAATAAGAAGAACTAGATTATGGAAGATATTACAAGAGCTGAACCTCACTTTTGGAAAACAAGATAGAATAGGCATGTTAATAGAAAAATCAGATATTGTAGAATGGAGAAAGAACTATTCAAGGGAAATAAGGAAAGCCAGAACAGTGGGTAAATATATTTTTTATTTGGATGAAACATAGGTCAATGAGGGTCATACCGTCCCGAAGGTTTGGCAGAACATCAAAAGTGGAAACCTTCATGGAAGGTTGGTCCACAGGTTCGAAAATTCCAGTTGAAAAAGGTCGTCGTCTGATCATCACTCACATAGGCAGCAGTGAGGAATTCGTGAAAGATGGATTGACGCTGTTTGAATCGAAGAAAGAAATGGATGTCACAGTATTCGAAGAATGGTTTCAAAACATACTTGTGAAACTTCCGCAGGGATCCTTAATAGTAATGGATAACGCAAGTTACCACAGAAGACGAGTTGAGAAGCTGCCGACATCGTGTTGGAGGAAGGCAGATATTACTGAGTGGTTACAAATGAAAGCTATTCTTTTTGAATTAACCATGTTAAAAGCGGAGCTCCTCAACTTGGCTAAACGACATAATTCAAAATTCGTCAGGTATGCCACAGTTGAGATGGCGAAGACTAAGGAATGTCGGTTCTTCGGTTGCCGCCTAATCACTGTGAATTGAATGCAATAGAGTTAGTTTGGGCTCAACTTAAAGGATTCATTGCAAGGAATAACAAGATCTTCAAACTGTGCGAAGTAAAGAAATGCCTATACAGTGCTCTGGAAACAGTTGACCAAGAAGCTTGGGAAAAATGTATCCATAAAACAATCAGAATCGAAGCAAAGATGTGGGATCTGGATGATTGCCTAGACTCATTATCAGAAAAAATAATTCCAGTTGTCATCAATCCTATTGAAACTGATCCATTCAGTGAAGAATCACTTAACGAATCCTTGTAGACTTTTTTCAGATTACAAATTATCGCAATTTCTCATTCGATTCAAGTATTCCCATTAAATTTATAAAATCCAGTGAAAAAATATGAGTCTTCATTTCCTAGCCAACAAGAAATTTGACATGTTTTCTTATTTGGGATTGTTACCCTCCACACACACATATGTGAATATCACTAGAGTTTTTTTATCAACTTCAAACCGTTATTTCAACACCTCGACACGTGTTTCGACCACCAAGAGGTCATCTTCAGTTCAATCTTCCTCTTGAAGATGATCCCTTGGTGATCGAAACACGTGTCGAGGTGTTAAAATAGTCGTTTGGTCTTGGGAAAAAACTCCAGTAATATTCATTACTACACCAAAGGTTCCAAACAGTCCATCACAAGTACACACATATATGTTTTGAAATATGTTTTACTGTTTTACCAGTATCGTTCCCTTACGAACGGTAACCCTCAGATGTCGAAACTTCTGCGAGCAATGGACTAATATACCTGGTGACCAGCGACGTCACCAGATGATACATTTTTATTTTTATATGCAAAATTTTATAAATTCAAGTTACTGACAAATTTGTTTTTTTTTTCAAAAAGTAATTGTTTGCCCTTTCTACATTAGTATTTATTTTGGAATTTAATATTCTCATTATTTGATAGATCAGTAGCAGGTAACAATCCTAAATAAAAAATATTTCAAATATTAAAAAAAATTAGTTTCACAATATTTCAATTATCTTCAAATCGCACAGAATATATCATAAATTTATATCAATACCTCCAGTCCGACGTCTATTGATACTATCTTTAACGCAATATGAGAAAAAGCGTTGTTTGTCGCAAGTCATTATTTTAATGGCTCGTTGGCGGGGTCCTCAAGGGGCATAGCGAGTAGAAATATCGTAATGATTTTGTGGATGAATTGAAGTGTCACTTGTTTAAGACGACTATGTTGCATTCTTTGATGTACCGGCATGTTTGCATTCTTGATATTCTTTCACTCTCAGACAATGAATATCTCTGGAGTTTTTTCTCCAACACCAAATCGCTATTTTTAACACCTTGACTCGTGTTTCTATTACCAAGTGATCATCTTCAAGAGGAAGATTAAATCGAATGTATTATAGTGGGATCACCAAAGTAAGTTAGAGTTACATATTGTTTAGTATCATTCTTTGAAACTGGATAGATCTGGTTCAGAGCTTGTTTCTGCAATTTTTTAGAAAGAATTGAGTCAATAATATACACCTCGTAACAACCAATATGTGTTTTGAAAGTCAGTTCTCTCCTAAAATTTCTTTCTGTAAGTGTAATACCCAATAGTCTGTGAAACATACTATTGAATGTTACTATTTTATGTTTATATTTATAGATGATTTTTTTATACATTTATACATTTACTTTGATAATGTGCAGATTACTCGATTTACCTGGTATCGGTTTTTCATACTGCTTTGTTCCTAACTTTCGGAAGGGTGCAGTATCACATAGCCTTTGAATATTCCTGATGGCGCTTATCATGGTTCTCAAATCGTGGTTTTCGGGATCGGTATAAAAGTTTCCATACAAGAGTGGCGGATCGAAAGGATTCGCCGATCGGAGTTTGAGGTATCCTTTCGATTTTGGATGAAGCAGCACGGGTAAGATGGAGAAACTCGGCTTTCCTTCCAATGGTTGGAAGAACTCCTTGTACACTTCCTTTTTTATCCGTAACTCTGGTCGAGAAATGATGCCTAGATCGAATTGTAGAGACCCGATACCTGGAAACATATCTTTCGTTACCAACAATTATTTTTATTCATTTTCAACATTTTCAGTTTTTCTAACTTCTCACTTTAGCAAACAACCGCGTATGCGTCGCTTGTGAGAAACAATACGAAAAAAAGGTCCGGTAGTAGAAATTTTGTTCGTAATTTTTTGGTCAAAAACAACACCTTAATCATGCCTCAGCCACCGTATTCACCAGATTTGGCCCCTGCGACGTTTTGCAGTTTTCAATATTGAAGGGACTCAAGAAAGTATATAGGATAACGAACCCATGAAAGGACGGCGGTTTGCGACGATTGAGGAGATAAAACCGAAACGCTAAGAGAACTCAAGAACATACCAGAAAGTGCATATCAGAACTGCTTCGAGAACTGGATAAAACGCTATCAGAAGTGTATTATATCTTTGAAGGTGACAAAATATACATTAATGAATAAATAATTTTACACAACTTTTTTACTAAATAATTTTGACGTCAGACTTCTGGCAACAGACCAGACGTATATTATTACCAGAAAAGAGTACAAGTTGAATAATTACGTTACATAAAAAACTATTTTATGTGCTATTTTGAATTCATCAAAAAGTCGAGAATGGGGAATGTTCCTCAATTTGGGTTATTACAGCAAATACAAGTTTGAACAAAATAAAGTTGAGTTTAATTCATGAGTTTTTCAAATTCACTTCGAAAAGTATTCAAATTGATGTTTCAAATGTTGGGTTTTAATTTTTAAAGGGATTTGTTTCTAATTCACATATTGGCAACAGTGCCTATATCAAGTTGAAATAATTTATACGTACCTAGATATTTTACTTTAAAAAAGGAAAATTATCTTTATAAATCAACAATTAAGGCAAAATATAAATTATAGTTCAATACCACCTCCACAAGCCACATAGACAACAGTTGTTTTGTTATTTATTTATATAGAGGAAGATAGGTTAGGTGCACAAAATGTCATGTCACTGAATGTCTCGGAACTCGGAACATAAGGAAACAGAACAGCAAGCCTCTGAAATATGTCATCTTTGTTTGTCTTATACAGGTAACAGATTCATTGTCCTTTATTAGCTATAACCGATGTTGCCAAATGGTGATATAGAAACGAATCCCTTTAAATGTTGAATGCATTATTTCATTCCTCTTTTTTAAGTATTTAAATAATTTTTTAAAGAAAACGATTGAAATGATACGTTTAAAATGCGTTGTTTTAGAGCTCTTTTATGAAAACTACTTGATTTGCGTCAGCAAGTTTATAGACATCTTCCCTTGATTCTCCTGTGTATACACTAGCTGTGTCATCAGCATAGCAGTTGGGTTGACCACAAAAGTCCGTCATTTCTGGGATACCGTTTATCTAAATGAGAAAAAGAACAATTCCCTGGGGAACGCCAATAGTGACTTCTTGTGGGGTACTCAACTATTCATCAATTTTAACTTTTTGTAATATATTTGCTAAATAGTTCTGCAAGACATCTAATGTCTTATTAGTCTAATCAACAAGTTCAAAAACATGAAAAATAGAGATAAAGGTCCTTAAAATATGATCGATAGTTCATTCGATTCGTAATCACCTCTAGAAAAATGTTTTTGAAGGATTTTGTTGCAGGTAAAAAACTAAATACCATTTTTTTTAAATCTCATTTTGTTTATAACAATTGCAATTTTTTACCTGCACCAAAATCCTTCAAAAACATTTTTCTAGAGGTGATTCCGAATCGAATGAGCTATCGCTCATATTTTTAGGACCTTTATCTCTATATTTCATGTTTTTGAACTTGTTGATTAGACTAAATCTCGCATTTCAAATCTGTATAATTTTTCTGTTAGTAGACTAGGGGATACTAATATTTTTTGAGAAAAATGCAGTTTGAACCTATTTTTTGAACAGACAGCTTATAACAACATACCCCGTCATCTGAAAATATTAAGAGTAAATCACTTCGAAACCGAATATTAGATTTTCTTGCTTACAGGTTATTACAATTTTGATAAATATCAATTGTAGAAATGTGGAATTGTTTTCTTGGAATTAGTGAAGACGGTTTGAGGTTGAGTGGAAAAACAGCTCAATCAGAGATTCACCTCTGACAGAATTGAACTTAGCCTTTTATTTTCAATAAGTTTAGTATTGTTTACGGCTTGTATTATTAATTGTTGAAAATAATGAAGACGATTATTATCATTATTATTTCAATGATTTCAAATTGATACCGGTTCATAAAACTTTTTCTTTCTAACGGGTCTTTCAACAGGTACTTCCGAACTTTGACAATTGATAACGGCCATCTTGTTGAAGCTACATTTGTCAAATTAGTTGTCATTTATTCAGTCTGTTTTGCTAAATTACCATGGACGTATATACAATTTAACAATACGTGCAAATAATAAAATTGTTTTGTTGACAATTGTTGTTTGTCGGTTGACACTGGAAGTCACAGGATTATGGTCTGTAAACTACGAACTGTCTTATAAAGTACTGTTCCCGAGTAGAGAGGACTGGATCCTCCGGGAGAAGGAAATATTAAGAGTTGATGGTTCACAGATGGATCAAAAACACCTTTCGGTTCTGGTGCAGGTGTTTTCAGTCGCAGACCCTATTCCCAGTCGCAAAAAAATTCTTTGAATAATAAAAACAATTTGGTTTTTATGAAGTCGCCTCTCTATTGGGAGACCTTTTGGTTTTTTTCACAAATACAGCCCCCTTTACGTGGTTATCCGAACCACCCCGGCCTGGATACCGGCGTGAATAAAGGGGTCCTTTATTCATCACTTTTTTTAAAGACACTCACATTTCCGTAAACAACATAATGGACTAGCCCAATACAAAAACGGAGCCCCACGATAGCACATGGCATCCTCGTACTTTCTTTGTGGGCGGACGTTATCAGCACGTGCGTCCACTACCACGGCCACCACGGAACTCCGCTCTATGATATCTCACACACACTTTGTTTTATTCAAATTTAAAGATAAGGAAAGACACCATACTTACTATTTAGTAGAAGCTCAATGTCAGGGTAATCCGCTTTTTCCTTCGACATTTCAGTTTTTATGTAGCCTATAGCTTCTATACCGGCTAAGGAAGTCAACAATCCTTCTCCGTGCGTTATCCAATTCAGCCATTCTTTTGGACTAAGTGCTTGTATTGGTCCGATGATGGTCTCGTTCGTGGTAAATACTGCTGATAGGTATGATATGTGATCGTACATAGTTTCGCCTACTGGTAGATTTTTGATCAGCGGAATTCCTGAAACATAGCATTTTCTACTAATCCGTATTCACCAATCAAAAAAAGGTGAATTGCCTTTTATACTATGACCTTGAGAGAGAAGTTTTCTTCGGCCCTTACAGCAGTACAGAACTTTCTCATTTGAAGAGATAGAAACCTAGTTTTTTGAATAAGTTAGTTGTATATTTTTCTACAAAAGATTAATTTCGTCATCCACCGAACACAACGTGATATCTACTTGAAATTTTCATTTGTTACTTATTGGCTGATTTAGCGTTAAGATCCCATGTGATTTGTAGTGAAATCGGGGAAAGAAAAAATATTCTCAAAATGGCTAATATCTGCTGAATGAATCGAGATATTGGAAAACGAAAACTGTTAGGATTTTCATCGAGTTACTCCATAATTTTTAAGTAAAGTTCTTTCACCCAGCGATCTTAAAGTTGAGAATTCAGAAAATGAAAAAAAAAAAAAAGATTTATTTCAGTAGAACTAAAAATTAATATTGAGTTCGCGAAAACTAGAAAGAAACCGCAAATTTTTTCAATTATTTCAGATAAGGATAATACAGTGTGACTGACTTAAGATGAAGACACCCTTGTGTTTCATTTATTTTTGAGAGCAGATATTTTATTTTTGGTACAGGCGTAGACCTTCATGGGCCGCACTTTTCGCAATACTTAACCCGAGTAACAGCCTTAAACTCAGCTTACTGCGAACCCGCGAAAAAGGCGAATTCGTGATAGCTATGCGGTATACGGCCGGATAGGCGCTAGATTTTGCGACCGGATAGGAACTAGTTATCGGGTATTCGGCCGGATAGGCGCTAGTCAACCAGTATTAGGCCGTATGGGCGCTAGTTATCCGGTATTCAGCCGGATAGTATTTAGGCCACCAGATAGGCTGAATACCGAATAGTTACCGGATATCCGTTTGGTCTCTAAGTATTCACATTATTTTCAGTGACAGTTTAAAAAAGTTCACAGTACCTATAAAACTAAAATGGTCGCTTTTAATTGGTTCATGTTTGATAGAAGTAAAATCAGCTATTTTCAGGCTTTTCAACCTCTTCAACTCCAACGTTCAGTCACTTTCCGAGTTTTATCTTACCTAATTCTTCCAAATGTTCCTTTGGACCTATACCACTGAGCATCAGGAGCTGAGGCGAATGAAAAGTTCCAGCCGAGACTATTACTTCTTTAGTTGCCATTGCGGAAAATTTCTGTTTCCTTTTGAAAAATTCCACTCCGTAAGCGGCTTTAGTTTCCGGGTTTATCAAAATGTTGGTCACTCTAGCTGATGTTATTATTTCCAAACGACTTCTTTTTTTGATAGGGTCCAAGAAGGCTGCTGCGACGCTATGTCTTTTTCCTCGTTTTTGGGTTGCTTGTATTGGAGAAAAACCCATGAAATCTGGAGTATTATAATCTACAGTTCTGTATCCTAGTTTTTCCCCTGGAACATATATATGATGGAAGAATGCAATCCCCGTCAAATTTGCTCACGTAATTTTCAGAAAATTCAGGATCTTTCAATTTTCAAAATGTTATTTTATGGAAAAAAGTGCGCATTTATTTCTATATCATGAAAAATGTCCAAAGAAGATCTGTTGAAAAATCGGTAAATCACTGTTGAACAAAAAAAACCACTAGGCATTTCCATAACAAATAAATGTGTCACAACTACATGATATTACATAGATAGTCCATAATATAGTGCTTCTCAGAAGTAACTCAAACATTCTGTCAAATATTTGCCAATTTGAAAATGCATGAGAATTGTTGTGCACTTTCTTGAAATATTCTCACCAACGATTTTATGGAAGTTATCCGTTACTTTTAAAAGCTCTATATATCGGCTTCACTTATTTTTTACGTTATACTCACCAGCTTTCAAAAATACACTCGTTAATTTTGATGTGAATGGATATTCTACACTGAGATACCCATCTTTGTGATGGTATCGACTATTGCAAGGCTCTCCTAAATGACAGTCTTCTGATTTCAAATAAAACGGTAGCACATCTTCGTAAGCCCACCCGGGATTACCTTGAATTGAAAATTTTGCTTACTATTACATTCTTTTCGGAATGAGTTAATCTATCAATGTGTTAATACGTGGACTGTTGAAAAATTGGGCGAATGTTCAAATTTCGCGAATAACGATTTTTATTTTTTTTATTTTGGTATACTATTCCATTCCTGTGGTTGGTGTTGTTCTGATGGCTCCTGTGATGTTTAAACAAGCCAATCGCTGTATTTGATATAATTTTTGGATGCCCGTTGCTTGTAGAACATTCGGTCCCCATGCAATGGCTCCATACGTTAAAATAGGTCTTATTATTGCAGTGTAGATCCAGGTGACCACACGGGGTGAAAGATTCCACGTGCGTTCCACTGTCCTCCGACACTGCTCGTAAGCCACATATGATTTTTTTGCTCTACTCTGAAGGTGAGAGTTCCATGTTAGCTTCCTGTCGAAGATAGTACCAAAGTATTTCACCTCTTTATATAAGTTTAGTTTGCTTTTAAAGATTTCGGAAGGTTTTAGACTCGATAAACTTCTTTTCCTGGTGAAAAGAACCATCTCAGTCGTTTTGGGATTGATCGACAGTGAGTGTTACTTACCCTATGTTTTTATTATTTGAGCTTGCGCTCTATCGCAAAATGTGTTCACAAATTTGCCAGTCTGCAGGATAACTATGTCATCTGCTTATGCAATTGTGTAGAATCCATTATTGTTGAGGTGATTAATCTGGGTATCCAAAACTATGTTCCAAAGAAGGGATGATGAGATCCCTCCCTGTGGACATCCCCTCATGACCAGTCCTCTCACTGTGATGTCTTCTACATTGATACTTTTTGCTCTACTATACCGTATCTTGAATATCCTGAAGTTTAGTTGCTGGGTGATTGTTGGAAAGGTTGTTTCATCAAACGCTCCCTCGATATCTATGAATATACCCAGGGTGGATTCCTTGTTGTCCAATGATCTTTCATATCTGCCAACCACATGGTGAATGGCCGAATCAGTAGACTTTCTCGGAGTATATGCATGTTGATTTGGATGAAGTGGGTTGTGAACTAGTATTTCATGTCTTATGTACCGCTCACATATGGTGTGTATATTTTATTTCGAGAAAATAATCATGGATTATTTATTTTTTGCCAGTGATAACTGTAGAATATGTCAGCAGTTAAGAATAACTTTGAATTTCACAACCATCTTGTTTGTATCACTTTTGGATATATCAAGCAGGGCGAAGATTCATACATTTGACTAGCTCTGTACGTATTGGTAGGTACGTCATACGCCATTTAAGTATTCGTGTAACTGTTTTTATGTCCTTCTCTAGTTTCTTTTTTATCGGAAATCAAATAAATTATTTCTGTAGAGGTTGCTGTTTGCTGAAAAATAGTATTAAACGGTTGTCAATTCACCATCGATTGTGCTTTAAACTGTAGTCTCAATATGAGGATCAGTTTTGACTTTGCAGCTACATTTTTTGATAACTAGAATAACAGTTTGGAATAATATAGAAAAGAATAATCGAAACAGCTTAAATAGAAAAACGTTTTCTTTCAATTATTATTGACCCCATGACAGAATAAAAAAAGATTATGAAAAGAAAAAGGTTTTGTCTTTCAATAATGCTCAAACCACTAAACTGATGATCTCTGAGTTATTTTGAAAAGTCTTGATTTTTCAAGAGAAAAAAGTAAACACATTGACAAATATGAAATCGTATGAAGTGCCTATCCAAATTGTTTACCTTGGGATTCCCACCTCTTGTAGTCGATTGGGTTGCCCCTTGTGTAAATCATGTAATTAATGACGGTGGTTCCACCCAGAGCTCGTCCTCGTGGCCAGGCGCATATACCGTCCTCCATAGCGTTACAAATACCTTCTTGTTTCTCCATGTTGTAACCCCAATTGAAATGCGTCAGCTGGAAGAGTGGTGCCAATATTGGAATTTCTGTGAAAGCATTCGCCCGGTTGCCAGCTTCCAAGAGAAGAACTTTCCAATCTTGATTTTCAGAAAGTCTGTTTGCCAATATTGAACCTGCTGATCCAGATCCTATTATGATGAAGTCGTATTCTTCTGGTACTGTAATGAATAATGAATAAAGATATGCTAAGTAGAAAGAGGGAATATTCATTATTTTATCATCATTATTATGTAGACTACTCTGGGAATGCAGTGAAGAACCGAGGGAATGAAATGTTTAGGCAATGAAAAACTGGTGGGTCCGCCAAGCACTGATGACCCTGAAACAACTTTGTAATAAAATCTTTGGTACGGACTCAGATTGGGTCTATGAGGGTGGTCGAATAAGTCTTTGACGTCAACATGAAGATAGCAGCACTAGTAAATAAAAGCTTATACATTTCGTTATTCATCTGTTGACAGTTACTCCCCAAAGTTTCAGCCATTTCAGATGCACAGTCGTTTGAGTGAGTTGATGTGAGTTTTTTAATAAAAATTGACAAAATTGAGTATCGAGGTTGAAGATGAGTTGGATTCAATATATGGGGACCTTGCAACATTATTTACCACAGTGAACTTTTGGGCAGCTGAATTTAAACGTGATCGTAAGAGCTTGGGAGACGATGAGCGTTCGGGACGTCCCAAAACTGCAGCTACCGACGAAAATATCCCCTAAGTTCACCATATGGTGCTAAACGACCGCGGAATTGAAGTGAAAAAAATAGCAGAGGTAATAAACACGTCAGAAGAACGTGTTCGTCTCATACTAAATCAAAATTTAGGCACGAGAAAGTTGTTCCCGCGATGGATGCCGCGTATGCTTACGCTTACAAAAAAGTGTTCGAATGAATATTTCTAACGCTTTAATGGCGTAGTTTAGGCGCAATAAACCCGAGTTTTGGTGCTGATTAATTACTGTAGATGAACACACGTCGTTATCTATGGTCGTTTACCTTTAGTTCCTGGGCCAGTTGAATTTTGTACGGGTGCAGGACCAAGTCACGCCAAGTTCGCCAAGTTGTGGTCTGCGAATTGCCGAGTACTTGTGATCGACGCGAAATCGACTGCCTTGGATTCTCCTGCACACAACAGCGATGTTTTCGATAGATCAGGCGTTTCGACGACGTAAGGATTACTGAAAAAGTGGACTCATATTCATCCACCACATTACGAATAGTCTTCTCGGTAGGACGATTAAGACGAGAAAATGTAATATCAGAAAAAATTAGCATAGAACTGGGTACACCGCAAGGAAGTATCCTAGGCCCGCTACTATTCATCTTGTATGTCAATGATCTGCCTTTACACATAAGTACGAGAGAGACATTCATGTATGCAGATGATACCTCAATAGTGGTGCATGGCAAAACGCCAGAAGAAGCAAATAGCAGGGCCCTTACAGTCATACATGAATTTCATGAATGGTGCCAAAGAAATAAACTTTTAATCAATATTAGTAAGACAACATGCATTGAATTCACTGGAATGCATAAAAACCAATCAGACTACAATATATTAATAAACAATATCACGATGAGCATATGTGAAGATGCAAAATTTTTGGTCACATTCATCGACTCCAAAATGCACTGGAACCGGCACATTGACTTTATCTGCAAAAAACTCAGTAGCTAGTGCTTTGCGATTAAGCAACTGAAGAGATCCTTGAACATAAAATCTCTATTAAATGTATACTATGCATTAGTTCACTCAACTCTGAACTACAACATTATGTCATGGAGAAACAGCACAGAGATGGAAAGACCTTTTGTAATACAAAAAAGGATAATTCGTGTAATATTTGATCTTTCCTATAACGAATCATGCCGAGATACTTTCATACGGAACAACATCACTACCTTAACTAGTATATATCTCATGAAAATCTTAATGTATGTCAAAACAAACATCAATTACTTTGAGAAAGTCGGAGATATTTCAAAGTATGCCACTAGAAATTCTAAAAATTTGCCACTGGGCAGGGTTAATCACGCATTCTTTAAAAAAACTGGAATCTACAGAAGATGTTCTTATTTCAACTTGCTTCCTCACAATATCAATTGTTCGTCAGTAATAATCTTCAAAAAAGAACTGAGAAAGATCATGAACAAAGGTTGCTTCCACAATGTACAAGAATTTGAAAATTATTTGAAAATCATAAATAGTAGTACATAACCAATAAATAAACCTTGTTAGCATAATTAGTGGGTATAATTGTTTAACTGCACTCTAGTGTTGTGTAAGGTCAGTTGGTATATTGTGATGTTATCTGGACCTGTATCTTAATTGCGATTTTCAGTTATACATAACTTATATCTGTGTATACTAACACACAAACAGTGTATCGGTGTACACAGTGTATTATAGTATATACATGGATTTTATCTCCAGTATACTAAGTTTGTATCTGTTGTATGCTATTTAATTGTACACAATTCATATTTTATGTAATTTCCATAAGCTTACCTTGGTTCCATGTCCATGTCTTCCATGTCTATGGAAGATATGCTTAGTATACAGGCTGATTCACGGTGGATGGCACATTAGACGTTTCTGGTGAACCAGACAACGGATCACTTTGAAAATTTAATGGAGGGCATATTCGGACATTCTCTAGCCAACTAAAATATTTTCGACAATGCGGTGTTGCCGCTTCTATTAGAAAGCAGTAGCAACTTTGATTTTTCAAATGGAACACTCTGTATATAATATTATTTTTGGAATCTCCAACAATTGCCCGACAACTTACCTTGATATTTCCCTATACCTATCTGTTACCGTTTTCGAAATAAAAATTAATTTCAATTTTTTTCTTCGAAAATCATGACTTCTAAAAATGCCGATATCTTTTAGTTAAGAAGTACTGTGATATCGAAATTTGGTTTGGAGTTAGGTGATACTTGGACACTTCCCACACGTCAGCCTAATCTCCGTTACTTCAATACAAGGTGGTAAAAAAATACAGTTTTTTCGTTTGCTTGAAAAAGTTGCTGAAATTTGATTATTTTAAATGGAACACCCTGTATATTATTGAAAATTCGGAAAGCTGCTGAAATTTGCTTTCTTTCTATGTATATCATACCTATACCTAACTAGTCAAGTTTCGGACTTATGAACATTTATTTGTGAAAATGTCCCTTCAGAATGGTATTTTCATTCGGTATTTGGTAAGCAGGCCATGATTACTATTTGACAGTAGCGTTGTGACATTCTCCTAATAATATCGACATTTTCGTCACTTCAGAAGTTGCAAATACCTTCAAAACGATGGAACAAAACTATTCAAACGAAGTTCTTATGAATTTGTTTATTATTTTTGGACAGTGTGACAAAATTATCAGCAGAACATGTAGAAAGTTCAATGAAATGTATCCGAATCTACCGCCAATGAACCTCAAGAAATTTATACGAATTCAGAACAGTTTCAATGCATTTGGATCAACTTTAAAAGCACCAAGAAACTTGCCTCGACCCGTAACTTTCGAAGACAACCAGATTAATGTCTTAGCATATTTTCACGCATTTCCCGAGTCATCGATAAGAAGTGCTGAAGAAGATTTGGGTATAAAATATTCATCGGTTCAAAGAATCTTGCGAAGACATAAAATGCATGATTATAAATTCACCAAAATTCAAGCAATGAAGCCTCAAGATCCTCAACAGAGAGTAGAATTTTGTGAAATGTTGTTGACACACATTCAAGAAGATCCACTTTTTTTAAATAAAATTATTTGGACTGATGAATCGAAATTTTCGAGAGAAGGGATTTTCAATAGAAAAAATCGTCATTATTGGTCCAGTGAAAATCCTCACGTCACAAAAGAAGCCGGATTTCAAGAAAAAATTAGTTTTAATGTCTTCTGCATGTTGATGGACAACAAATTGAGGTACGTGATATACGAGGAGTCATTAACATCCAGAAGCTACCTGAATATTTTGGAGAATACTGTAGACAGTTTCGTGGATAATCTGCCACTCGAAGATTATCGAAACTGTTGGTACCAACTAGACGGAGCTCCTGCACATTGCACAAGAGAAGTGAGCGCAGAACTGGATAGACTATTTGACGATCGGTGGATGAGACGCTTGGGACCATGGAATTAGCCAGCGAGATCACCCGATCTTAATCCATTAGATTTTCATTTGTGGGGAATGGTTAAAAAAAAAGTTTACAAAATACCCGTGCGTTCGAGAGATGAATTGTTAGAAAGGATTGCCCAAACATTTGAAGATTTGGATCCCAATGAAATCAGATCTGCCACCACGAAAGCAGTCAACACCCGCATTTTAAAGTGCTTGGAAGTGAACGGCCAGCGATTCGAACATATTTTGAAATATTCCACATGATTGTTTTACTTTTTTATAATTATTCATATCAATATTTCCAATTTCAAGTTTCTTGGTGCTTTTTTAAAGTTTATCCAAACATATTGAAACTGTTCTGAATTCGTATAAATTTCTTGAGGTTCATTGGCGGTAGATTCGGATACATTTCATTGAACTTTCTACATGTTCTGCTGATAATTTTGTCACACTGTCCAAAAATAATAAACAAATTCATAAGAACTTCGTTTGAATAGTTTTGTTCCATCGTTTTGAAGGTATTTGCAACTTCTGAAGTGACGAAAATGTCGATATTATTAGGAGAATGTCACAACGCTACTGTCAAATAGTAATCATGGCCTGCTTACCAAATACCGAATGGAAATATCATTCTGAAGGGACATTTTCACAAATAAATGTTCATAAGTCCGAAACTTGACTAGTTAGGTATAGGTATGATATACATAGAAAGAAAGCAAATTTCAGCAGCTTTCCGAATTTTCAATAATATACAGGGTGTTCCATTTAAAATAATCAAATTTCAGCAACTTTTTCAAGCAAACGAAAAAACTGTATTTTTTTACCACCCTGTATTGAAGTAACGGAGATTAGGCTGACGTGTGGAAAGTGTCCAAGTATCACCTAACTCCAAACCAAATTTCGATATCATAGTACTTCTTAACTAAAAGATATTGGCATTTTTAGAAGTCATGATTTTCGAAGAAAAAAATTGAAATTAATTTTTATTTCGAAAACGGTAACAGATAGGTATAGGGAAATATCAAGAAAAGTTGTCGGGCAATTGTTGGAGATTCCAAAAATAATATTATATACAGAGTGTTCCATTTGAAAAATCAAAGTTGCTACTGCTTTCTAATAGAAGCGGCAACACCGCATTGTCGAAAATATTTTAGTTGGCTAGAGAATGTCCGAATATGCTCTCCATTAAATTTTCAAAGTGATCCGTTGTCTGGTTCACCAGAAACGTCTAATGTGCCATCCACCGTGAATCAGCCTGTATATACCTTATACATTTTACATATAATTTTATGTAATTCTAACTTACCTAATACATGTAATAGTGGCAATGAAGGAGAAAATAAATGTCTATCTATCTATCTATCTATAAAATGGTCGAAATGCGCGGTACGTTGCCCGAACAGAACACTCATTTTGATAAAACAATTTGCCCTTGTTGTTGAATGATATATCCCCCCATGGTGATTTGGAAATGAATGAATGACAACTAACTTGACAGATGTAGCTTCAACATAATGGCCGTTATCAATTGGCAAAGTTCTAAAGTCCCTGTTGGAAGACCCTATACGATATATTGTATATCACAAATTTTGAGTACCACCTACCTATATCATTTGATTGTCGACGATTTGGTGAGTAGAGGTATTCTACAGAATTAACTCCGGCTTTGACTAATTTTCTCACTTGGGATAACACTGAAAACAATCCAAATCCTTCTATTGTATGTAATCCTTGGCTCAGAATCAGAACTGACAGGAGAATATTCATATTCCTGAAATGAAAATATGGATTCTTTAATATTGTTGATCAGTAATAAATATTTTGGAATCGACTTCCAATACTAGGTTGTAGTAAGTATGGAGTTATTGAATAGAACTGGCTGATACTTGATGAAAATCCACATTAATACAGTTTATTGTACGATTTTCACTAAACAGGGTGGCCTGTGTTTTGCTATACAGTGCAATTCTTAAATGATCCCCCCGTTTTATTTTTTGAACGGGTCAACTCAAAAAATTGAAATTTGGGATAATGAAATTAATGCATGAATACTTTATTTTGAAGTGGAATTGACAGATGAAACTTTCAAGATGGCGTAAAAAAAAATAATGGAACCCTAGAATATATCGTCATTATCTTCAACTTCTACAAAATGGCGGAACTTTCAATAATTGCCTGAATACATTGACATTTAACTACATTATATGAGGTAATAAGCTTGAGGTCAGTTCAGAAGATGCTCGAAATGGTTGCCTTGAACTTCTTGACATATGAACAGCCTATCCGATATTTCACGCTGAACATTTTCGAACACAGTGACGTCAATATCTCCACAACTATTAATTATTCTCTGCCGTATGTCCAATATTGAGCAGGTTCAGTTTCTTTCACCTTTTGCTTCAAATAGCTCCATAAAAACAGTCTAGAAGTGTCAAATCGGGCGAGCGGGCTGGCCATTCTGTACGACCTCGACGGCCAATCCAACGACCGGGAAAAGTAGTATCCAAATAGTTTCTTACTGCAGTAATAAGACCTATGTTAACGTATGGAGCCATTGCATGGGGACCGGAAGTTCTACAAGCAACGGCCATCCAAAAATTATATCAAATACAGCGACTGGCTTGTTTAAACATCACAGGAGCTATGAGAACAACACCAACCGCGGCAATGGAATTAATCACGGGTCTGACCCCTCTGGATTTGTACGTTAAGGAGGTTGCGTTAATGGCCATGGTACGATTGCGCACGGCTGGTGTAAACCTCGAAGTAGGAATGGGTCAATTGAGGCTGGGCCTATGGCGGGAAGCGCTTACTGCGCAACCTCTGCTGCAGGCAACAAGTGATGCAATTGAACCCAGATTTGTGTTTAATAAACCCTACAAAATACAAATTAAGCAAAACACAGAGTCAGATGCTACAAATGCAATACGGATTTATACAGATGGCTCAAAAACCAAAGAAGGCTCAGGATGTGGAGTGTACTCCAGATCACTAAGCCTAAGGATTAAGTGGGGAATGGGAAGAAATACCAGCGTGGTCCAAACATAACTGGCTGGTATCTCAATCGCCACAAAAGAAATAACCAAGAAAAGAATTTCTGGAAAAAACATAACAATCTGCACTGATAGCAGACAAGCACTATTAGCCTTGAACAGTCAGCGTGTTACTTCAGGGCTAGCACTAGAGTGCCACCAAGATTTAGCCAAAGCCTCGGTAAATAATAACAATTTTAGGACCCAGTGGCACCCACGGCCTGATGACTTCGACAATTGTGGAACAAGTCAAATGTTACACCCATGCTCAATCTTTAAAGAGATGGGATGAAATCAAAGGATGTAATCTTGCCAGGATCACCTTGGGCGACCCTGGGAAGAAGAAATATCTGGCGATGACCAGGAAAAATCTACGCCTTACAGTAGGATTTCTGACTGGCCACTGTCAGCTAAGAAAACACCTACATAATATAGGGCTAGTGGACACACCTCTATGCAGGATGTGTAAACAGGAAGATGAGACTGTCAGGCATGTCCTGTGCGAGTGCCCGGAGTTATCGTCAATAAGAGAGTGTGTGTTCGGCGAGTCTTGGCCTACACCTGCCGATATAAAGGATATGTCTCCCAGCGACCTGTCCACCTTCCTGGAAAGGACAGGATGGACGATGACCTAGGAGGACAACTCCTCGGGAGGATGTATAATGGGTCACATGTGGCCTAAGTGCGTGGGCTTACACTCACCCTCCCTACTCTACAGATACAGATACAGTTTCTTACTTGTCTGGAGTAATGTTGGAATATAATATCCATATCAAATTCATTGGGATTCACTTCAACGATTTCTGTGATGAGATGGTCAACAGTAGTTTCCAGAATATTCAAATACAGTTCCTCTCTTAACTTTTGATCAATAAATAGAGGTTTTGCAATATTCCTGCCCAAACGTTAATTTTTTCTGGATATTGGGTATGTGTCTTCCGGAAAACGTGAGGGTTGGTGTCACTCTAATAACGGCAATTTTGTGTGTGAACATTGCCGTTTAAAAAAAATGTACATTCGTCACTAAAATAAATATTGTGGAGATAGGTAGGATGCCTTGTAATGGTTTCCGTCATGATTTCACAGAATTCTGTTCTTCGATTAGGGTCATCTTCAGTTAATTGGTGTACCATATTAATTTTGTATGGATGATACATATTCCTCTTCAAAAGTCTTCACACAGTAGAAGGAGACACCTCACAAACATTCGCGACGGAATAAGTAGACTGTTCAGGATTTACTACAGGATTTACTTGCCTCACTGTGCAACCGTATGACCCCGAATTATGATCGAAGGGCTCTTGATGTTTCCAAGAATCTATCTGTTCCAGGCCCATTTGGACTGAACACTTATTTGTTACTCCGTTATTGGTGGAAAAAATTACCATCTGGGGAGGGCGCGTCTTTACATGGAGTAAAGACACGCCCGGTAAGGAGTATTGAGTCTTCTACAAAAAATGTTTTTCAAAGAATATTCATATGGACTTTCGAGGTTTTCAATCAGATACATTTAGATGTGAATTATTTTATTATTATTATTATTTTTAGATGTGAATTATTCGTTACAAATAATGTGGAAATATTCATACATAAACTACTATCATTTTGAGATTTTATGGTCGTCTATTGACATTTGATGGCTCGTTTATATCATAGAAAAAAGGATAAATTTTGTTTTGGTATTGATTTTCAAATCTGGTTACGAAATGAAAAATGTAATTGAGAAATTATAAAATGAAATTGGTTTGCTATTTTGATGAAACTTGGTATTTATTGAAAGACTGAAAAAACTTCAGGGCCTCGCTCAGGATGTTTAAATTATTTAAATAAATCTACAATTTGAGGGTACAGTTATGCAGATATAACAAATAAATCAATACAATGAATTGCAAGCATTAAACAACAAAACATTGTCACAGGTAACTATAATTGGGACTACCTCTATCAAATTACCAAAACCTCTACAATTTTTATATACCCGAGGTGCCTCTTCAGTTATGATTACATGAAACATATTACCTCACTTTTACATAAATAATAATACTTCCTCGGATTTTTTAAGACAAGTTCAATAATGGTGATTTAACATAGCTCATATGATGTTCCTGGATTCGATTCGTAAATGTTCTGCCAATTTGACCAATATACAGGGTGTAACATAAGTACGTTGAAATATTCAAGTGACGTATTTCTGAGCCAATTTTAAGAAACAAAGTCTATATGAACTTGTGTCCGAAAATGCTTTGTTTTGGAGATACGGGGTGTTAAAATTGAATTTTTTTGTTCGCTTTTTGAAAATAACTCTTGCAAAAAATAACTTATTTGCCCGAAATTTGGTACCCGGGATTGTTTTGACGTGGGAAATCATAATTTCGTATTAATTTTCATGTAACATCTAGAGGGCGCTGCGTACACTTTCATTATTTATTTCAAATTGCCCTAAATTTTTTGACAGTATACTTTAGGTACTTTTCATGAAAAAACATAATTCCCACACCTTTTCCAAGTAAAAAAGGTACACCTCTTCAACAACGCTGGAGGTGATCGTTTTCAAGATATTTACAGTTTTTTGGTTTCAATAATTTTTATCACTCTACGTTTGCAAATTGTTATTTAAATCGAGTAGGCTATGAAAGTTTGTTTATAAAAATAGAAGTTCGCTATCACATTTTTGAATATTAATTGGCAAATTCACAGTTCGGAGTTTATGAAGTGATTTTTTTGGTATCATGCCCAACTTTACAAATGCTGAAATGGTTGATATGGCTTTTGCATATGGCTTGGCTGACGGAAATTCAAGCGAGGCCATACGCATCTATCAGGAAAGGTATCCCCAACGCGTGGCTCCTTGTGCAGCGACATTTGCGAATCTTTTCCGGCGACTTTCTGAATCTGGAAGCTTTGAAACAAATTCTGCAGTAAGACGGCCACGGACTACAAAAACTGTGGAATTGGAGGAGGCGGTTCTCGAAGAAATAAGTGAACATCCAGAGACAAGTGAGTCACATGACAGTTCACAGAAGTTTAAAGGAACAGCAATTATATCCTTATCATATTCAGCGTGTCCAGGCACTTGATTTCCAACCACGTATCGAATTTGCTCAATGGCTTCAAAGAAAAGTCGAACAACATCCGGAAATTTTATCGAAAATCCTTTTCACAGATGAGGCTAATTTTTCAAGAAATGGTATCATGAACTTCCATAACAACCACATCTGGGCGAAAGATAACACACATGCGATAACGCAAACTCATTTACAAGACATTCTCTTTTAATGTATGGGTAGACATAATTGGGGATTATTCAATTGGGCCCTATTTTCTCCCCTTACGTTTGAATGGAGATGCTTACCTACATTTTTTTGGAACACGAGCTTCCCCAACTTATGGAAGATGTTCTCATTGGTCTCCGAAATCCTTCTTGGTTCATGCACAATGGAGCTTCTGCTCATTTTAGTGTGATAGCAAGATATTTTTTAGACGTAGCATATCCCCCACGATGGATAGGAAGAGGAGGCACTGAGCATTGGCCCCCGAGGTCATCGGACCTCAATCCCGTCGATTTTTTCTTTTGGGGACATCTAAAATCACTAGTTCATGCTAGCCTCATTGAAAACGAGAAAATGTTGAGAGATCGCATCATAGTTTGCTGCGAAACTATAAGAAATACTCCGTGCATTTTTCAATGGGTGCGGAATTCTTTGATGAGGAGAGCAGAAGCTTGTATTACTGTTGGGGGTCGTCACTTTGAACAGTTGTAATAGTTGTTTCGTTCAATTTTTATGTTTATTTTCCAAATAAATAACATAGTACTTCTCCGAATTTTTTTTTACAAACTCCGAAATGTAGCACTTTCTAATTGAATAATTAAACCTGACAATTTTTTTAAATTTGGATTGAATAAGCAGTTCGATAATGCTCAGTTTAGAACAAGTCTGTATGGGTATACTGCGTATAAAGATTGATGAAAATAACTAAAATTGCAAAAAACTTATGACAAAAACCTACCATGTTTTGAAAAATATCAACAATCTGTATTTCGAAAACGAATCATTCTTCGTTAAACATTTTATAGGAAAAAGTTGTTTATTTTTCTGTAATGTTTATCATTCTGTAATGTTCTCAGCAACTTCATTCAGCGCCGTAGGAGCTAAGTAATATGCATCGAAATAGAAAATTGTAAATATCTCGAAAACAATCACCTCCAGCGTTGTTGAGGAGGTGTACCTTTTTTACTTGAAAAGGTGTGGGAATTAGTTTTTTTCATGAAAAGTACCAAAAGTTTACTGTCAAAGAAGTTATTTTTTGCAAAATATATTTTCAAAAAGCGAACAAAAAAATTCAATTTCAACACCCTGTATCTCCGAAATAAAGCATTTTCGGACACAAGTTCATATAGACTTTTTTCTTAAAATTGTCTCAGGAATACGTCACTTGAATATTTTAACGTACTTATGTTACACCCTGTATATTGGTCAAATTGGCAGAACATTTACGAATCGAATCCAGGAACATCAGGAACGTGTGGACACGTTCCACACTTTATTTTATATACTCCTGATTTCTCGAATTTGTATGTTTTTTCTTTATTATTTTTAACAAACTCTCCCAACTTATTACTTATTCTACATGCAATTTTAATGTCTTGTTTCCTCAAAAATGAAGCGACTTTTTCCAAAAAACGTTATAGCTCTATAATTTTGATTTTGAATATCCAACTTATCAATCGCTATTGCGTAAACTTTTTTGGAAAGTATTTTGTTTATTAATTCATCTTCAACCCTTTTGCTTACTGCAATTTGCTTGATGATATTAAGTTGTTTATCGAAATTATTTATTGAAAGAGAAACATTGACTAATCTGTGAATAATGCTATTATAAGGTGTTATTTTGTGTTGATATGGATGGGTAGAATCGTAATGTATAGAGTAATAGGACGGTAGTAATAGGTATAGGTAGGACGGTTTGTGATTAATTGAAAAATCTGCCACATATCCACATATCTATGCCAATACAAGAAATTCTTAATCAAAAGATGTTTGAAAATCGATTTCTCTAGGTTATCCATGAAAATTTCCGCAAGTAAGGGGTTTAACGGATTTTCCATAGTTAAACCTTTTGAAGAGGAATAAATATTGTTGTTGAATTGAAAATAATTTTGCTTGAGACATAACGACAGAAGGTCAATGATTTCTAATTTCATAACTGGGTTCACTCTATTTTTATCTAATAAATTCTATTACTAAAGTAATATTATCATCAGGAGGTATGCTGGGAAATAGATTTTGCACATCAAAGGATAGTAATTTTGCGTTGTCTGGTAGAGTTATGTTCTTTATTTTATTGATCAAGTCATATGAATTCCGTAGACTGAATTTTGGTTGAAAATTACAATGGTTCAGGATGATACTGATTAGCCTTTCTGATAATTTCACTAATGGTGCAGTGACAAAGGAAACCACTGGTCTAATTGGATAACTCTGTTTGTGCAGTTTTATGAGTGAGTATAATTTTGGAATTTGAGGATTCATCAATGGTAACTTTTCCGTTTTTAAAAAGTATGTTTGAATTTTTAAAAAATCTTTCACTTGGATCACGTTTTAATATTTCAAAATTTCCTAAATTCAAAAAAATCAAGGGTTTTTTGGACATAGTCGATTCGGTCAATAGCAACCACAGTGTTGCCTTTATCTGCTCTAGTGAATATAACATCATTTTCGTTAATTTTACTGCGTAAAAGGAAGGTAATATGTTTCAGATAATCATAATTGAAGAGATAGTTTGAATAGATAGATAAGTTGATGGAGGTAGTCCCAATTATAGTTACCTGTGGTATATAAATATTAGTGTAAGAAGCAATTTGTAGTATTTAAATCACTGTTGAAGAAGCTACTGTGCTAGCGAAACATGTCGTGATATATTTTTCAAATAAAGTTTGTGGAAATCAAATCGTAAGGTCTAGTTTATGAAATCACTATGTATCTTCATCAAGTAACGGCCGTATCAATCAGAAAAAAAATTGCTCAAAGTGGCCCGAAAAAAATTGATAGTTGAATGAAACATTATTCATATGACACTTTAGGGGTATTTTTTCACTAAAGAACATTTTAGATCAACTATTTTGTTCGAAACTCTTTTCAACAGTATTTGTGAACTAATACAACACTTACCTTCCTAGGATGTGTCGCACTCGAAGTCTGCACGGAAAATAGATATATTAACGAATAAGTATTCCTGTTTTGAACTTAAGTTTATCTATAATTAGCAATAATTGTAGAAAAGTTTCAAATTATTTTTAATCATTTAATGAGGTGTACGATTTCTTCGACTGTTCACGTAAGTTCCGCGATTTGTGGATAAATTACACACCTATTTCCATCTTCTGTCTCGACATGAACAACAAGATCAATGCTAAAATTGAACATTGGAAACCGGTACGGTTTGGAGGTCTTTGCCCGCTCGGGTTATATACAATAAAAGAGGAGGTTGTGTGAATAATTAATGAATAATGTGTTTATAAGTTCACAAAAACGGTAAAAAATATTTAAAAAAAAACATTCTCGAAAACCTACACAATTGCTTCCCGATGGTCGATGGTTTGAAAATTTACTTGAATATTGAAATTATCTGAATCTAAAAACACAATACATGTTCAGCTATTACAAGCACCCAGTGGAACAAAACTCAGAATTTAATTAGTTCTGACTTTTATTGTCCTACAGTCCGGTCAAATTAGACCGAAAAATAAGAGTAAAGATAAATTCCCACTAAGCTGAAAATCAGTAAGTTTGTTTACCCTGTATGGAAAATTTTTTATTTAAGACCAAAGGTCAAAAAATGAGTTTTTCGCGATTTTCAATAAAACAGTAGGTTTTATTATGAAAATATTTCAGAAAAAATTTGTAGATCATAAAATTATCTACAAAAAATGTATCAATGCATTTTTCCTATGAGCCACCGTTTTTGAAATATAACGATTCAAAAAGTTGTAAAAGTTGTAATCCTCATAATATGCATGAGTACGCCACATATATACATCTCTGTAGTTGTAATATATGTTAAAATATTTTTCTATCGGTCATTCTAACTTACACTAATAATATAAAATATACATAAGTTATAACTATAAGAATACCAGGTAAAATGAAACCCAGTTCCTTGATTTATACGCCATTGTAACCTTGAGAGACAACATCTGTTCCCTGTTCAATGGGGAATGTTCCTCCTGACGAAAATCAAGTAGTTATCATAAAAGAGCTCTGAAACAACGCATTTTAAACTTATCATTTCAACCTTTTTCTTTAAAAAATTATTTAAATGCCTAAAAAAAGGAATGAAATAATACATTCAACATTTAAAGGGATTCGTTTCTATTTCACCATTTGGCAACATCGGTTATAGCTAATAAAGGACAATGAATATGTAACCTGTATGAGACAAACAAAGATGACATATTTCAGAGGCGTGCTGTTCTGTTTACTTATTTTCCGAGTTCCGAGACATTCTGTGACATGACATTTTGTGCACCTAACCTATCTTCCTCTATATAAATAAATAACAAAACAACTGTTGTTTATGTGGCTTGTGGAGGTGGTATTGAACTATAATTTATATTTTGCCTTAATTGTTGATTTATAAAGATAATTTTCCTTTTTTAAAGTAGAATATCTAGGTACGTATACATTATTTCAACTTGATATAGGCGCTGTTGCCAATATGTGAATTACAAACAAATCCTTTTAATAATTAAAACCCAACATTTGAAACATCAATTTGAATACTTTTCAAAGTGAATTCGAGAAACTCATGAATTAAACTCAACTTTATTTTGTTCAAACTTGCATTTGCTGTAATAACCCAAATTGAGGAACATTCCCCATTGTGTGTGTGTGTGGCTAGGATCTTATATTTCCCCCTACGGGTTTTCTCTTCCACTCTTTAATTTTATTTTATAACTTATTTTCATTATTGACGTGTTCTACACCCGTTTGGGTATTATGTATTGTACACATGAACGAATAAAGAATATCTCTCTATCTATCTATCTATATATCTATACCTGCTATAACCTATATCGTTCTGTTTTGAGTTTTATAACAAAAATGCCTTTACTTCCACCTGCGCTGGAAAAACTGCTGAACACAATTTTTTGCAACTCCAAAAAGGAGTGCAGTGCTAAATGTGGTTGCAGAAAAGCCGGACTGTTTTGTTCTCTGGCAGGTACACATTGTCAAGGCGGGTCGTGCTCTAATATTGAATCACCAACAGTGGAGGATCCGTTTGATTCCAACGAGGAGACATGCAATACATCGCTATTAACGTAGTTTACATGTATTCAGGATGAAGATGAAGAACAAGAAGAAGAATTTGAAAGTTACGAATCGGACGATTAAATTTCACTACTTTTTTTAAAAATTAAATTGCTTTTATTTTTTCAATCTCTGCTAATATACATTATTTTGCAAAAGTTTCAAATTAAACAGGATCACAACTGACCCGTGGCCTACTGGAGAAACCACGTTAAAAATGCGCTAAGTACACTACCTCATAGGTGGCTGGCGTGTAAACGTGTGTATATTATGACCATTACAACTTTTACAACTTTTTGTTTGTAGTAGAAGGTCCCCGGTTATAGCGAGACAGACGGTGACGTCATCACACCAGCCAGGTTGCTTCTCAGTAAGACATCAACCAAATTGTTACGTGGTGTCCCACCCAGCGGCGAACCAATCAGAGTGTACCAAATTTTCGTTATAAAAAACGTTTTTAGTTAAGGAGTTGAACGCGGGACGTTTGGTATGGTAGCTTTTGAGTATAATCTCGTCACTAGCGAGGGATATTGAAAGTGAATGCGAATAGTTGGTAGATATGGGTATTGTGAGTTCGGTTGGTTGCAAAAACGGTGGCTCGTAGGAAAAAATATCAATAAATTTTTTGTAGATAATTTCATGATCTACAATTTTTGTCTGAAGTATTTTTATGATGAAACTTACCGTTTTGCTGAAAATCGCGAAAAACTCATTTTTTGTCCTATGACCTTGAATAAAATTTTTTCCATACGGGGGAAAGATGAGGAACTTTTAAATTTTATTTTTAATCATATGTTGAACAATCTTACTGATTTTCAGCTTGGTGGGAATTTAGGTAGCTTCAAATGTCTAAATTGACCGGACTATTACGTATACTAATATAATTTAAACCAATATAAATGTGAAAGTTTGAGGATGTATGTAGGTATGTATGCTTGTTTGTGGCTCTTTCACACCTAAACGACTGAACGGATTTAGATGAAACTTTATACATAAATACAGCTTATACATCAGAATAAATGCTACAATTTATACAGGTTTTGTGTAATTTTTGTCATAATATAACGATAAGTCGGAAAAATTCTTGCTTCCTGAGAGATATCTTGGCTTGCGCTGCCAATACCGTTGGAGTTACATGCAGATTGTTTATCTTGAATAGTTCTGAATGAAAGTGCGCGATAGCATATGTGGTAGCCACAATATGCATGAATACAATTAAATTGGATACTTTTTTTACAATCCGCAATTTTGAATTTCTGTCAAATTCTCATAAAAATTGATACAATTGTCGTTTCAAGTATTCAATATAGATAAACTTTGTCTTTTACACTAAGTAATTTGGACGAGTCGTTTGAAAGTTATCACGAAAAGACTAACTTCACGCAACGCAGAAAGCCATTACGTATCGCGTCTACTGTAAGATGACTGAGGACGATGGGCGGGGGTAGAGAGGCGGTCTAAGCAATGAAGCGCTATCGCGAAAATATAAATTACTAGCTGTCGCCCGCTCTTATATTAACGTTCAGTCGAAGCTACTGAACCTAGAATCTTGAAATATGCAGGTAGATTCTTTGTATAGCTTAAATAAACATCAGGAAAGGGAATCAGCAATTTCTACCCCCAAGGGGAAATATTGGGGTTGAAAGATTGTATCGGATATCGTCAGTTTTGAAGTTGAAAACCTGAAGTTTTGGGTTGATAAAAAAATATTGTAACTATTTGTTTAAAATGGTTTGTCACGAAACTCAATGAGACAAACCAAATTTTACGCGGGCGAAGCCGTGGGCAATAACTAGTATGATATAATATGATTTGAAATCCCTGAAAGAACCAATTAAATTGAAATTAATAGCTGAAAATAACAATTAAGCCAAAAAAAAAAAACAGAAATGAAATGAAATTCGGCAAGAAATTGAAAATTTCTTCCACTGGAATTTTCGCAGTTTGATGACGGCAAAATTATGCTACTATTTCGGGATAGTTGTAATTACCATTTGTGTATATCAGGATATCAGCAATATATATTCAGTTCAACGCTCGTATATCCGAAGTGCCTGATAAGTTGATAAAAAATTCAATTCCTACACCAGTAGTTACCTGTTATGATTATTTAAATTAACAACGGCACAGTTGAAAATCTAGTTTTCTACCTCTTTCAAAACAGGGCATTGTCCTCACTATTATACCGTACGAAGTACTAAGACTCACTTAATGTTCCATTTACAATATTCTGTTATTATTTTATCGGAAGTTAAAAAAGAATGACTAACTTGTGAATTGAACTAATTCATATTGAAAAATCATAGAATGAAGAATGTTATCGTCGCTCATGATGCTGGCCTTCCTACCATTGTATAGAGTACATAGTTCTCTGTCTACAAAAATACATGCCTTTGAAACGGACAAAACGTTTGAAACAATCTGATTTTTTTTTTCGCAGTACAATTTTCAGTGATTGCTATATTGTCTTTAGGCTGCGGGCACGAAAATGACGACAGCCGAGCGATGGCGAGGCGAGAGGACGGCGTAACGGTGGAGATGCCTGCAACAACATCGACATGACGCGCACGAAACGAGCGGTGGCGTTTCGTGCACACGTGAGATACTTTTCTACAACTAAAGCAAATTCAAATCCAAGATAGAGTGGATGTAAACATTGACATGCCCTACGCACGTGATATTGACAATCCCAAGAATTGGCCAGGGTCGTATTCAGAACCAACATCTTGTTGATCGCAAATGCTGTATCATACTTAGGAAAACTTTTTTATAATAACGAGTGAAATGCACAAGTTTTGCAGTTTAACGGGAAAAATGCAGATAATATGTGTAATATAACAAGATTTTCATTGGATTTTTCACAGCGCACTCAAGCATTATATGAAAAGAGACGTTATTATTTCTTTATTAATAATTTTTATTTCATGTAAAATCAAAAGGAATGATAATCAAAATCATTCAACTGGATGAATTTGTCTCTTCATCAGTAGTGTCATTCTCACCAATCTGAATTATCAGTGGCTCGATTTGTGCCTCTATTATGTTATCAAGCTTCCACATCTTTGTCTTGATTTCCGATATCACATGCCGAACACACTACTCCCATTTCTCCGCTGTGACTCTTTTCAAAGCCTCATTAAAAAGTACTTTGAGATCTGCAAATTTGAACGTGGTGTTATGCTGAGCTACAAAATTCTTCACATCCGCCCATATTAACTCGATGGGATTGAGCTCGCAGTGGTATGGAGGCAGGCGAAGGACAATTTTGTTTTGGTCAGCTGCCATCTCATCGACTATATATTTTTGGTATTCAAGCTTGCGCTCCTGCACAATTTTTAGTAGCTGTACTCTTAGCATTGAGTCTTCAAAGCTAATATTCTTTGATCGCAGCCAATTTTGGATTTCAACCTTCTTTGAAGACGTTGTCGGAATCTTCTCTAACGGTCGCGAATGATAAGGTGCATTGTTCATTACAATCACAGCATTATCCTCTAGATGGGGTAGAATTTTGGAAAATCACTGTTCGAAAGATTCACCGTTCATTTCTTCGTGATAATCTCCAGTTTTCTTCGACTCGAAACACCACAGCCCTTCAGCAACAAACCCATTCTCATAGCCGATGTGACAAATAATAAGCCCTTTTTTTACCTGAAATTATGAAGAGGTATGTAAGTAAATAAAACAAATACGAGGGTTACTTTTTATATATTGGGATTGAGGCAGGTCTTAATATAAATATAAGTTTACCTGATGGATTTGTTAATCCGGTGGATAGTCCATCTTGAAAGGCCCTCCTAGATGAGGTCACAGTTTCATCGACCCATACTTTAGGGGTAGTATGACCAGCATTAACCCAGGTTTCATCCATATAATAAATTGTTCTCTGTTGTTTCCTATAATATTTAATTTTGGTCAAATAACTCTCTCCTCCATAACACAATTTCCTCTCTATCCAATAATAAACTATTGCGCCCTCGTTTTTCCATGCAAAATTCAAATGTTTCAATACTTTATGGAATGTTGACCGCTTAAAACTTGGCAATAAAACATCTTCAATTATTTCTGTGAGTACTCTGTCTATCGTGGGTATTTCATTTCTGAAAAAGTACTCATGCACTTTCCTCCTGATTGCATGTTTATCAGCATCATCTATTGATTTTATAATGGTTTGACGATTCTGATTTGTATTCGGTTTGGAAAATGTATGATTTTGTTTATATTCCCGCAAAAAATTGTAAATCGAAGCGCAACACACTCCAATTTTATCGGAAACTTTCGATACGACTTCGTCGACAGTCGGTGTCTAAATTTCTTCCATCTCTTTCTTGAACACATTTAAAATCACTTCTCTCATCTCAACACTCAAATGTCTTTTTTTGGATCGTTTCCTGGCTGGACTCAGAGGATAGCTCACAGTGTCATCAGCAGTGTCTGTACTGGACATCTTGGAAAACAATTTTAAACAATATACTATAACGCACGCCACACAAACACGTCAACGACTGATTACAACCCTGTGCTGGTACCGAACTCGTACCAAGAAGGCGAATTCACCAATGAACGCTGCTCTTTGCATCTGACACTGGGCGATCACGTGAACATCACGCTTCGGTTTTGTTTTGTTTTACTTTATCTTGGATTTGGATAGAATTTAGTTTTGTATAAAGATGGGGAAGTTGGGAACTAAAACTTTCATTTTTCTTGTTTCAGAGCTGCGGAATAAAAACTTGTACTTTTTCAGTATTATTTATTGTTAATCCTCAAATCGATTACATTGATTCGGCTTATTGAATGCATTAGTTGCATCTATATGAACATTCAAGTATGGTTCTACTGAATGGAAGTTCATTGCATTATATTTTTCATGAACATTAAAAGAGATCAGTATACAGGGTGAAGGAGAGATTTTACAGATTGAAGAACATAATTTACATAAAATTTACGTTCATCACGGAATTGAAATTTAATTCATTATAACTGATGGCCAGGTCTTTACATGTGAACTAAACTGAATAGAGTAATTTCAGTTGGCAGTTTCACCTATAAGTTCAATATAACTTCACGCTAGCCACTCTTTTTTAATAAGATCTGCCGCGTGCTCGCCTATCATGATCTCTGGCCCCATCGTACTTCCGGAAATAGTGACGGGGATAACGCTGGCGTCGGCTACTCTCAATTTATGTATACCGTACACTCTCAATTCTTGGTCCACTACTCCTCCTTTGACGGTAACGGGAGCCATTTTGGCTGTTCCTATGATGTTTCCTTTAGTAACTGATAAATATCTGAAACAGAATGAATATTTGACAGTTTACTCTTTTGATAAAAGTTGACTATATTGAACACTTTCGAAGACTCTTTCAAGAAGATTGTTGCGAGGTACTTTAAACTTGGTTACGATAACGATTTGATCATGAATTATTGTGAGCAAATAGTGTTATTGATACTAGCTCCAAGATACAACGGAATATTTATAAAATATTACAATTTATAGATTTTCCAGTCACATTGAAACAAATATAAAGCTACCATATTCTTCCATATCCTTCCATTAGTATGGTTTCCATATCTTTCCATTACAAATCTCTAGATACCAATTAACCAGTTTGTAAATTTGCTAGTGGTCTAATTTTCCATCAGTTTCTTTTAAAAAAGCAACTACTTCTCAGGACAGAAACCAGAAAATACATTTTTCAATTTGTTATTGACTTACTCTAAACGGACAGATTCATTTTAAACTTTGTAGACTCATCAAGAATCGATGAAAATACAATAATTTCATAAGTTTATCTCATTATCCTGATCAGGCTCGCCAGGAGTAAATAATTTCCTCACACAGTCTCTGTGTGAGAGCTTGAATGGGCTTGAAATAGTAAGCCCAACTAAAAAGTGGAAAAAAAATAATACTTTATAAAAAAAAACTAAGGAATGAATCTATTTACAAAAAAATTAATTATGTTGTAAAAAAGTGTGGGGTCTGAATTCATTTTTATACATACTTGGTTAGGAGCTTTTTGCCAAATTGGAGCCATAACAAAAATATAATTCAAAGTATCCCACGCATTTTTACAACAAAATTAATATTTGTGTAAATAGATTTATCCTGATTTCATTATTAAAAGTCATTAGTTACATTACGCCCATCAAAAGTCTATAGAGCTAATCTGGCGTGGAACTATATACCACCCATTTGGTTGGCAGTGAAGCAGATTTGGCATTAAACAACCTTTTAGAGAAAATCCCCCAATCCTTGACAGCAAGAAGATTGCGGTTGCTGTATTTCTCGATATTGAAGGAGCATTTGACAATGCACTACCTAAATCTATAGGATTGTCTCTGGCTAGGAAGGGTATAGAATAGACCATAACCTGCTGGATCTATGCCATGCTGGTAAACAGAACTACGACTCTTCGAAGTGAGGCCATTAGGTTCAGGGTCCCTAAAGGCTGCCCCTTCTGTGGTCGCTCCTGATGGATAGTCTGCTTGATGCCCTCGACAGGAGAAAAGTAGATATGCAAGCTTATGCAGATGATTTTGTCATCTTGGCAAGGTCTACGTCGGGGAGGGTAGCGTGTAATATCCTCCAAAGCACGATGGACGTTCTTCACAGTTGGTGCTTGAGGGACCGGAGGTCTGTCAAACCCAGCAAAACTGGGTTCACCAAGAGAAGGAAATTGGACGATCTAACGCCACTTTCCCTCAATGATGAGGGAAAGTGGCGTTAGATTGGAATGGAGGTGAAATATCTTGGCATTGTCCTTGATAAAAGAACTCACCTGGAACGCTCACTTGGAAAAAGTTTTAGACAAAGCCAGACTGTCCCTATGGACATGTAGAAGGATTTGTGGTAAAAATTGGGGTTTGAGTCCCAAACAAATCCATTGGATTTATGTGATGATTGTCCGAACAATGATCACTTATGGTGCAATTTCATGATGACTGAAGGGTTTACAGAATCCGGCCCAGGCGAAACTCTCTGGCGTTCAGAGACAGGCTTGTCTAGCAATCAGTGGTGTCATCAGCACCACACCGTCAGCGGCCATGGAGATCCTTCTAGATCTACCTCCTCTCCACATTCTTTTGGAGAGAGGCTAGATAGACTGCATATAGACTTGTGCACATTGCCAATTGCAACAGACTGTTGGTTGACACTGGAAGTCAGAGCATTCTGGAAATGACCTTCGACTTTATGCCTCCAACTGTCAACTACGAACTGCCTTATAAAGTACTATTCCTCCGGGAGAAGGAAATATTAAGAGCAGATAGTTGTTGGTTCACAGATGAATCAAAAACACCTTCCGGTTCTGGTGCAGGTGTTTTCAGTCGCAGACCCAGTACAAAGATATCAACTTGCCTAGGAAACTACGCGACTGTATTTCAATCGGAAATTTATGCTGTTGAATTGTGTGCAGAGAGATTGAAGGAATCTAACCTCATACACATGTCAATAAAAATATCCTCGGACAGTCAAGCGGGGTTGGAAGCTCTTGGCTTTTACCGAGCAACTTCTAAATTGGTAGCAAATTGCCAAAAACCTACCTCCTCGATAGGAAGACTAAACAGATTGTCTCTGGTCTGGATTCCTGACTATACTGGCCTGGAAGGCAGTGAGGCTGTTGACTCGCTTGTAAAAGAGGGTCTTGCAAGCAGCTTCATTGGACCAGAACTCAAACAAAGATTGAACACCTGGATGGCAAGAAGATTCATAGACTTGTAGTATCTTCCAGGATTGGCTCACTCCAAGGCATTTATTCACCCTTCGAAGCTTGATACCAAACAGTTATTGGACTACAGTAGGAATGAACTAACAGGCCTTCTTACAGATCACAGACTCTGACTGTTGGAAGACAGTGTGTGTCGCCTCTGTTTGGAAAATGATGAAACAGCAGAGCACATACTCAGGTTTTTAGAGTTCGGTAGAGCCGTAGTCCTACCATCTGACAGGAAAGACCACTCACCATACAAACTAAACGGCTTCGTTAAGAAGCTGGGTTTATTTGGTCGAGTGTGAATAGGTGTGAGCCACAAGAAACCTTTGCGGGTTGCGGTGGAGGGTCGAATAGGCCCACTCACTTTGTGGACCTAACATAGCCTACATCACGCCATAGGACTCATCGCTGTTGAACACAATCTTAAATTAGTTTCTAATTATTTTTTGTTGCTATTGAAGCGTGCTTTTTTAGTTTTTTTAAACTATTATTCATTTTCTCACATCATCTCGACCAAAGAATATTCTATCCACAAAACACAAGCCCCACAGTAAAATCTTCAAGAGCGGTGCCTCTAAGATCGGTGCCTGTGCGAAAGTAGCGATTCACGTTGGATTTAAATCGCTGGAGATTAAATTCACTTTAAAAAACGCTCTCAGGAAGTTTATTCCACATAAACGCAGTTCTCCAAATGAAAGAGTTGAACCTCAAAACATTGAGCAGCACCAATTCGTCGCGTATTTCTGATGTGTATCGCTCTTGGTGGAATCAAATGTGCCTAGTCACTTGAATACTTCCCGTGAAAGTATTATTTTTATTATTACCAAGGTTGCAAGTGATTTTCGTGTCTCCAATCAGGCGATGGCACTTTTCTGGATAGAATTCAGCATCTTCAGGGTATGCTTAGGGGCGGAACTCCATAGTTGTGAACAATACTTCAAAGAAGGTCTGATCTGAGACGAAGTTTTGAGGTTAACTATTGATATTGTACGATTTGTCACAAATGTTCCAAATGTTCTGCAGTGTTCTTACGAATATGTTCTGAAGAAAATAATATATTCTTATAAAATTACCATGGTAATATTTTTTATCGAGGTACTAAAAGAATGGAAGAATCTACCTATACCACAATTACCTACATATACTTACTGTATCGCACATCTCCAATATTCGTCATCTAAATGATCATTTTCACATTCGGGCAGCATCTGATGAACCAGCTTGACTCCTAGCTTATGCATCGAAGGACTTTCGGCAAGTTTGAGAGCTTTATGAATTCCGGCAAGCAAAGTTTCTATGTCTTCCTCGTCTTCGTCGCAAAGAGCATTGGGGTTGATCCACGGGTGGTGGAAAGGATCCCTGTCGTTGAGAGTCAAGGCTCCAGTGGATTTAGGGTGAAGTAATATCACCTCGATGTGAAAACCTTCGGCTCCTACGATTGGTTTGCATAAGGTGTCATGTATGTCTGGTCTGATGTTGATTCCTCTGAGGTGGTGACATCCTGAAACGAAATAAAAATAATTTTCATAAACTTCACCTTACGATTTGATCTTCACCTGTATGTATGCATGTTTGTTTGTTTGTATGTATGTTTGTTTGCTTGTAACTCTAAAGCTCGGGATGTGTATTGACAGAATTATCGGCATCATTGCTTGATCTATTCGCGGGCAGATGGCGATGTATGTAACCTCCTTGATATTTCTTGATCTATTCGCGGGCAGATGGCGCTGAACGTAACATCCTTGATAGGTTGTTCAAAAGAAAATCAAAATAAAAAATATATTTTGAGAATTATACGTGTTAGCGAAATTTCGTACTACAGATGAAATATTTAGATATTCAAATATTCTTAATTACTCGTGATTTAGTACAGAATAAAATTTTGAACGAAACGGAAGGTACATTTTAAAATCTAATTCGATCATTTGATAGCAAACCAGAATATGGATTTCAATAATGAAAACTTTATCGTAAATTGTACACCTAAAAAATTCAGTTACTTAAATATTTCAAAATTTCATTTTCAATTTCAATTTCAATTTTAAATCAAAAGATTGATTTGAAAAATAAAATTATTCACTGAAAAAATATTTTTAGTCCGTTAATATTTTGAATGAAACTTCAAATCAAAACATCAAGACTGAATTGTTTTTGAAATTATTACTGCAAATTTTCTCTATACTTCGAAACAAATTTTACAAACTTTATCATGTTGTTTGAGAGGAATTTTACATTCGTGCGCCATCTGTTAAAGATTTATAATACTAATGATTAAAACTTAAAAATTATTTTTAACAATAAATCGGACTAAAAGGTGAAAAATAAATATAGTTTGAAAAAACTAAAAAACACGCTTTTATGGTATATGAAACTAAAAAGTAAAAAATAAATATAGTTCTAAAAAACTAAAAAAATACGCTTTTAAAGAATATCGAACTAAAAAGTTGAAAATATTTTTTTTTAAATAAGCTCAAAACCATAACAAACGATAAATACTAGTATTGTTGTGAAAAAGCATGGCCGCTTTGTGCCATATTTTTTGTATATCAAGCGCCCGTCGATTTTTTCACCTTCTATGAAGGTCGAGACATTGGTTGTAGACACTTTTCTGATTCAGAGTACAATCACGGTACGCCACTTTCAACATTCCAAGCGTTGTTTTTTGAGCCATCACTTTGATTTTTCACACAAGATTCGATGCAAATTTTCTGATCCATTTTTTTCGAAAGCAAAAAATCGCCAACGGAAAACATATCTAACTTTCATGCCTCTCACCAACAAACTGAACGTGCTATACAGCTGAAACTGAATATATGTTCGAGACGAGTGTACCAACTTTAAAAGAAAACGCTGATCGAAGAAACGTAGCCCGTGAAATTTGAATATTCCTTTATTTTTTTAACAGTCCAAAATGCCAGAAATTTTACCACCAGTGAGCACAAACAGTAAAGAGTCTTGCTTTCTACATTTGAATTGATATTTTTATGATTTTACGATTAAATAAAAAAATGTACCTACAGTGTGAACATTTTTTCAAATCCATAAACCATTTGGATTCGAACTCTGGAACTCTGGAACGATTTATGTTCACTGCCCGATGTTTGATCCATGCTATGAATATCGAATCGTATCATATCGTATCGTATCGATATTTGAGGCATGTTGTTCGAATGAAAAGAATAGCTGGTTAACGGAAAAACACGTTTTCAACCGATTTAAAAACTTTTTTATTTTCATTCACGGTTTGTGCTTATGGAGACAGCAATGCATCTTGTTTTACAGTAAATTTCTTCAATGCCCCCCACCTTTTATTTTTCTGAACGGGCCAACTCAAAAAATTGAAATTTGGGATAATGAAAGTAATGTATTAATACTTTATTTTGGAGTGAAATTGACAGATGAAACTTTCAAGATGGCGACTGGGCGCCATCTGGGGAAAAAAAAAAGATATACAGGGGGGTTCACAACCCTAGAATATGAAGTCAATATCTTTACCTACTACAAAATGGCGAAACATTTGATAATTTCCCGAAGACAAATACTTTAAAAATGTCAGTACGACAATGAACATCATTGTTCAGTTAGAATATTCTTATTCAGTTTTCGGTTTTACTAGTAGAAAGGTACCACGTCAACAATCTCTAAAATGGTCAATTCTCGTACATTGGAAAAAAAATTAAGCGAAAGTTACGGTGCGACGCGTAACTTTCGCGAGACTGAAAGGGTTTTCAGTGAACGTTTTCCGAATCGTCCTATCTGTAGAAAATATTTGCGGGAGGTTGTATCCAATTCATAACTACCGGTAGTGTACATAACAAAAACCCCCAGGTCATCCGTCCATTCCGAAAGAAGAAATAATTGGTGAAATGGTAGTAAATCCTGAACAGTCTACTTATTCCGTCGAGAATGTTTGTGAGGTGTCTTCTTCTACTGTGTGGAGAATTTCGAAGAGGAATCTATCCATACAAAATTAAAATGGTACACCAATTAACTGAAGATGACCCTGATCGAAGAACAGAATTCTCCGAAACCATGACGGAAATCATTGCAAGGCATCCTTCCTATCTCCACAATATTTGTTTTAGTGACAAATGAACATTTTTTTAAACGTCAATGTTCACAGACAAAATTACCGTTATTGGAGTAACACCAACCCTCAGGTTTTCCGGGAAACACATACCCAGTATCCAGAAAAAATTAACGTTTGGGCAGAAATATTGGGAAACCATATTGTAGGACCTCTATTTATTGGTCAAAATTCAACAGGGAAACTGTATTTGAATATGCTGGAAACTACTATTGACCCTCTCATCATTGAAATCGTCGAAGCGAATCCTAATCAATTCGATATGGATATTGTATTCCAACAAGATGGAGCACCACCGCATTACTTCAGACAAGTAAGAAACTATTTGGATACTGTTTTACGCGGTCGTTGAATTGGCCGTCGAGGTCCTACAGAATGGCCAGCCCGCTCGCGAGATTTGACACCTTTGAATTTTTTTTATGGGGCTATTTGAAGCAAAAGGTGTACGAAACTGAACGTGCTTCAATATTGGATTTACGGCAGAGAATAATAAATATTTGTAGAGATATTGACGTTACTGTGTTCGAAAATGTTCGGCGTGAATATGTAATATGTTCATATGTCAAGAAGTTCAAGGCAACCATTTCGAGCATCTTCTGAACTGACCTCAAGCTCATTACTTCAGATTATGTAGTAAAATGTCAATGAATTCAGTGTTAGGAATCACACGTTGAAAGGTAAGACCTCGTATCCTTAGTTCGAACAAATTTCGACTTTTGAGGGTTGTCGTTTGTAGGGGTGCCACAGCTGGTTAACGGGAAAACAAATTTTGAACAGAATTATCAAAAATTCAGCCATTTTGTAGTAGTTGAAGATATTGACATTATATTCCAGGGTTGTGAAGCATTTCTCAGGAGATTCCATTTAATGTTTTTACTCCAGATGACGCTCAGTCGCCATCTTGAAAGTTTCATCTGTCAATTTCACTTCAAAATAAAGTATTCATGCATTAATTTCATTAATAGTTCATAAAATAAAAGGGGGGTAGGGGACATTGAAGAAAAGCACTGTAAATTACTAGTATAATAAGCTCACCTTCATTGAGTCGTATCTTCTTGAACAGAAACTGAATATCCGGATAGGACGACCGACCTTTCGAATGTTTTGTTTTCACAAATGATACCATTTCCAGTCCAGTTGTGCTCAAAGGACCTTTGCCATGTCTCAGATAACTGACAAGTTCTTCAACGCTATGTAAAAGATGATGTTCTTGATGGAGAATTCCAAGGTGTGGTTCGTGAGGAATTTCTTGAGAAGGGTTGTGGATGTGTTCGCGAAGAGATTTTGGAATATGTTCGTGGATGGGGTCGTGTGAAAGATTATGGTAATGATCTTTCAGATAGCCATGGTGATAATCGTGTGGAATATCATGGTGAGGATCTCGTGGAAGGTCATGGGAGTCTTCTGAATATTCCTGTTGAGAATCGTGGGGAACATCGTGGTGTGGGTAATAAGAGTGTTGTTGTGCAGAAGTATGAGGGAGTTCGTGAACAGATTTCTGGATTGGGATATCCGGGAGTTCATGGACAGGAGCGACAGTATCATGAGGAAGCTCGGGGTCATGAATAGGTTCGTGAATGTGGGGTGGAACTTCATTATTAACTTCGTTGATTTTGTGATGATCTTCATGGTGTTTATTGGGTATATCGCATGGAGCCGTATGTACTTCATGAAGGGGTTCGAATATGAAATTGAGACCCACGAAGGAGACCTGGTCTTTCAAATAACATCCCACACATAGGTTTTCTACTAGTGGAATTCCCGAATGTTGGAGAACCTCCTTCGGACCAATGCCTGAAAAGTAAAAAACATTTTGATGAACGTGAAGATAGGAAGCAATTCATTGATTCCAGGAAAACCCGGAAAAATATTTGTAAACAAAATATGAAGAGACTTCTGAATAAAGGAATTTTTTGTTTTCAAAATCTGTACTTTAAAATAAAAGGTCAAAGTCTATTCTGTGAAATTTCCAGAAACAGACAATTTAAATTTTCAACTACAAGATATATGAACCATGTTTGATTAGGTACTAAAATTTGATACCTATCCATTTTGAAGAATTTTTCATTTTCTAATAATTCATTCAATCATTTATAGAGATTATTATAAGAAAAATAATTTTTTTCTAACTTCAGAAACAGCCAAATAAATTCATTTTTTAAAATATTTCATAATATCACATTTACTATATGTGAGGTATACTCGAAGACTTGCTGTAAATAAATTTATCAGGGCAGTCTCAACTCAGTAGATTAATGGACTGACACCTGTCAGAAAACAACTATTCCACTGGCTAATACCTCGAAGGGCGTTGGATTATATCCGACAGGTGTCAGTGAAGGATTTTTCTCAGAAGTGATTCCTGCATATGCTGTTTGCGATACAACTGCCGGAATCGATCTTCAATTAGTGGAACACACTTGCAGACCGGTTTCAGACTATATGGCCACTCGTTAGTGCAAGGTGGTATCTATTATTAACATAAAGTCTATGATTAAATCGAATTCTTTTAAGAGAGTATCATTCCTCGTACTAGGCTAAAGCGAACGACAAATAACATATTTGTCATTGCCCCCCCCCCCATCTGCCGGTGAACGAGGTAACCAACCGTATATCCTATTCTTGTATAAGAAAAAAAACTTCATATATAGTTAGGGGACATATCCAAAAGAACAATTTTTTCAGGCCAGTCTCAATTCACCTACACTGTAGTAGGTTAATGGATTGACACCTATCAGAAAACAACACCCCTCGCTTATACCACGAAGAGCGTTAGATTATATCCGATAGATAATGCAGGATTCTTCACAGAAGTAATTCCTACAAATTCAATAATACTTTCATAATTTTCACTTTTCAATAGCGGTCGCTTGATTTGTTACGTAAAATCGATATAAATTTTGAACTATTGGAGATAAAATGGTGGAACTTCAGGTCTTTTTTTTATAAAATATCAGTTGATCTTTGAAATAATTTGAGAATATAATTTGTAGCTGTTGTTAATGATCCGTAGAATTGAAAGGTTCTTTTATTTTTGTATAAATGTGACTTACAACGGTTATGGAACTCCAAAACAGCTTTGTTCTGTGATGAACTATCATTGAAATATCATGAACTATTCGAAAATAAATCGATTTTTGTTGAATTCTGTAGTTTTTGGGGAAAAGGTCTAGTCCAAATTTGACATTTCTAAACTGTCTATCTGTAAACAATGAGCTATTGCTCATATTCTTAGGAGCTGTCTGTTGAACGCGAATTTCAATTTGTGAAATAGACTAATTGTGAACAAGGCATTTTCTGTGAAGGAAAATCAGTTTTTTATTGACTTTTTTTTGGTACCTTCACCTTCCACAATCTGAAAAATATGAAAATTATAATGGAGAACTTTATACAAGTGTAGAAAGGGCAAAATTTTCAGTTTACCCCGTTAAGTTACTGCGTAAAATCAAAGTATTTTTCACAAAGAAAAATGTTCTATTTATCAGAAACTTGCCGTATTTAACAATATTGCTTATCAAAAAAATTGCTAAGAAATAATTATAGTAATACTTATCTTAACGTTTCGAAGGACAAAATCTGCCCCTGTCCTCAGAAATGGACAACAAATTCAAATATATATGCAGTTATTCCTTTGTTGATTATTCATTTGTCAATTTCTTCGATAGATGTCAAAGAAGTTTTGAAATGTGTCGCAGAAGTTGAGAATTAAATAATCAGCAAATGAATTACTGCATATACATGGTGTTTATTAAACATGCGGCAAAAAATTAAGGGACTATTCTAAGGATATTTTGCCCTTCGATGATTTTTGATAGGGCGCTTCGTTTCGAAGATACGGAGCGTAAAAGAATTTCGACAATAACAATTTTGGTAATTTTGAGTTAGAACGGTAGAAGCAGAAGAGAATGTGCTGGCCATGATAGAAAAAGATACAGGTACCTATACTCGAAAAATTGCAAATACCTTAAATGTAAGTAACGGGACGATTTGGAACATTATTAGAGACTATTTGTTGTACCCATACCACATTCAACGAGTTCAGAACTTCTTCTTGCAGATTTTTTCCACGTATTACATTTTGTCAATGCCTTTTGCACACGTTGGTTCAATTCCCTTAACTACTGACGCCTATTCTTCTTAGCGATGTTTCTCAAGAAATGCCATAAGGAATTTCCACAATGACCATGTTTGGGCTGAAGAAAAGCCACAAGAGGTGCTTGAACATCGCTTTCAACATCAGTTCTTGTTATGTCTGCCAGGAAGACTTACCGGCGAGGTATACCGCAATTTTTTTGGACAAAAGCTACCTCAGTTTCTGGAGGATATACTATTGGTTACAAAAAATGCAATGTGGTGAATGCAAGATGGTGCACCAGCGCATATTGGTCGAGATGGGTCTCACTTATGGCCTGCTTAATCACCGAACTCAAGCCCCCTGGATTATTTCCTATGGGGCCACTTAAAGTCATTAGTTTACACTACTCCAGTGGAAGATGTGGAAGATTTGAGAAATCGAATAATTTCTGGGCGTAACGCAATCAGAAACGATCCTGGTGTTTTTGAAAGAGCTAGGGAGTCGATGAGGAGAAGATTGGATTCTTGCATCCGAACGGGGGGCAGTCATCTTCAACAGTTCTTGTAGATCAAGAAACATTACATGTAATCTTTGGTAATAAATGAATCGAAATTCTTCATCCCTCCGTATCTTCCAAACAAAGCGCCCTATCCAAAATCAAGAAGAGACAAAACATCCTTAGAAAAGTCCAAGGAATAGCCCCTTAAATTGTCGCATGTTTAATAAATACCCTGTATATTTGAATTTTTTGTCCATTTCTGAAGATGGAGGCTGATTTTGGCCTTCGAAACGTTAATATAAGTATTGTATTCTTTCTTAGAAATTTTCTGATAGGCAAAATTGTTAAATAGTACAAGTTACTGATAAATAGAACATATTTCTTTGTGAAAAAGACTTTGATTCTACGCAATAACTTATCGGGGTCAACTAAAATGTTTTTTCATACACTTCATACACTTGAGAAAGCTACTGTGCTAGCGAAACATGTTGTGATTATATTTTTCAAATAAAGTTTGTGGAAATCAAATCGTGAGGTGTAGTTTTTGAAATTACTATGGATCTTCATCAAGTAACGGCCGAATCAATCAGAACCATAAAATGTTTGACCTTTCTACACTTGTATAAAGTTCTCCATTATAATTTTCACATTTTTCAGATTGTGGAAGGTGAAAATATCCCAAAAAGGTCGATAAAAAACAAACTAGTTGTTTTTCGCATCTTCATTGATGGGCTTTTCTAGAGTTGAGTTGGTAATATATTTCATCAGAAGTTTCAGTTGAAAATAGAATGTACTTTTGACAGTTGTCATAGCAAAGAAATATATTGTGGAAATGTATCTAACGCAGTTGGTGTACAAATGCTATGTTAACTCCAGAGTATAACGCTGATTAGTTCCACATCAACGATATCGAATTGATTGTTTTAAATGAAGTTTTTCATTGATTTTTTTGTTTCAGGTGAGTTAACTTCCGCCATGACGACAATGATTCAATTCAGTGAATAGGTAATATTATCATATTTAAATTTTCATTCAAGTTCTTTGTCTAATGATAGTATCTGTATCTTATCTGTAGAGTAGGGAGGGTGAGTATAGTCCCACAGCACTTAGGCCACATGTGACTCCGGACACTCGCATGAGACATGTCTGACAGTTTCATCTTCCTGTTCACACATCCTACATATAGGTGAATCCACTAGCCCCATATTATGGAGGTGTTTCCTTAGTTGACAGTGGCCAGTCAGAAATCCTACTGTTAAGCGTAGATTTTTCCTTGGTCATCGCCAGATATTTCTTCGGCGCCAGCTTTCCAGGTTCGCCCAGGGTGATCTTGGCAAGATTACATCCTTTGATTCCATCCCATCTCTTTAGGGATTGAGCATGAATGTAACGTTTGGTTAGTTCCGCAATTGTCGAAGTCATCAGATAGTAGGTGCCACTGGGTCCTAAAATTTTTAGTCCAGCCGCTTCCTTGGCTAAAGGATCGGCAATGCGATTACCTTTATTCCTGTCGTGCCCTTTAACCCACCTCAGGATAATGTTATTATCTACCGAGGCTTTGGCTAAATCTTGGTGGCACTCTAGTGTTAGCCCTGAAGTCTAATGATAGTTTAAGAAATAATTATAAAAGTTCAGTGTCAATGATGAAGATATTCAGTAAGCAGGCAGGTGTCATTATTTTTACTTAAATTTACTATCTTTTCCGAACGAAATTTATTTTATCCTTTCCAGTAGGTTAGTTCGCTTCATTATTGAAATATTTTTGTTCTATCGTTTTAGTTTACGGCTTTTCAGTATGTACGTTTTAACCTACCCATTTCTGCTACTGCATCATTATTATAACGTCTATTTGCTGCTATTTAGCTTCACAATAGGGATGAGTCCTCCATATTGGATTCAGAATGATGCCATTTTGCTTATCGTGTTCCTTTCATCAAACTCCTTTATTCGATACCAATGTCATAGGTGTTACTTTTGAAATGAAAAATAGCCATATTGTAGTGTCCGCCATTTTTGATTCGAAATGTCGGGTTTCAATTGATCGTGGAACTATGTGCTAGGAAGCCAACCACCATCAATCGACTAAGAGAGGAATCATCAAGACTCTACTAGACCGTACTTTCGGGCTCTGTAATACAAAGGAAGGTCTCGAAAAGGAACTAGGCATCATCAAAAATGACCTTCAACGGAATGGTTACTTCAAAGTGATGGTGGAATAGACTTTGGCTACAAGACAGCGTAAGCCTCGCAAGGAAGAGAAGCCGTAACAACCAGTGCTTGCCCATGAGAACATGCCTCATATCCAAAAACACCATCTGTAGCAGCCTCACGAAAACCAGGCAGCCAAACGCGGACTTCGATTCCAAGAATTGCATTTAACGAATACCTAGTAAGTGCAGTGAAACTAAAAGCAAGCAAAAGAGCACAAGATAAACACACAGCGAGGAGAAAGCTTGTTTGGACTCACCAAGTGCTCCTAGGCTGAGATTATCCACAGGAAGGAACACTGGTTCAAGAGGGAGTTCAAAGAAGCTGGACATATGTTGTCCAACGATGCATTCAGCCAAGCTAGCGTAGAGATATGCAAAATGTGGAAACCTGTAATCGACCGGAACACGGCTAAACCGGTGAAGCGGAATGAGGGAAGAGGGGGATCTCTAAATAGTCATCTCTCAGAGAAATAGTTCAGTCATCATTCGAAGATGATTGTGGATACTAATAGTCGTAACGTGGTGAAATAACTTTTTTCCCGCTGTGGTAATTTTCATCTTTAATCTTGATTATGTTATTCGTGTTTTGTATTTTCATTTCACGTTTTATCACTCAATATTGGTGATATTTCATCTATTCAGTCTGATTTTATTTGTTCTTTCATAGATTTCGAATCATATCAGACAATGGAATTCCGAACTGGTAAAGTTTCTTGGTTTTCACCAACAAAATAATTCAGTTGAGTGGATATTATCAAACAAGATTATTTATAAGTAACTGTGGTGACAAATGCATTAACATTGTTAGTAGTACTCCAAAAGCGTCTTACCAGATAACATCAGCAGGTGTGGCGTGTTAATGGCTCCGGCAGCTAGTATCACCTCCTTGGCCGCTTTCACAATGAACAATTTCCCTTCTCTAATGTATTTGACCCCGCTGGCTTCTTTAGTATGGTCGCTGATTAGGATTTGGATAGCATGACTATGCGGAAGTACCACCAGGTTTTCTCTCTCGTGCGCGCAATCGAGATAAGCCTGCGCAGCACTGTACCTTTTGCCATTTTTGGTGATGACTTGCGGAAGGCCGAGACCTAGGTGTTCTTTTCCATTGTAGTCGATGGATGTGTGTAAACCAATTTCGTGACCTGCTTGGTAAATGTGTTCGGCGAAGAGAGGGTCGTGATGGGAGTTTTCAATTTGGACGGGTCCACCTGTGTCAAAATAATTGTAAATATTAAAACATATGCTTTTAATTTTACGGCCGGCGGAAGTCACGATTAGAGAAACGGAATCCGGGTTGGTAGGCTATAGTCGAATGGAACTTGCAGTACCGGACTTTCCATCTGCTACTGTCGCAGACATAAGTGGTATATTCATTAACTTCCAGACCTCGCAGACCTCGACCTACCAGCACAGATTTAGTTTTTTAGAATTTTCAATGGGGAATGTTCCTCAGTTTGGGTTATTACTGCAAATGTAAATTTGAACGAAATAAAGTTGAGTTCAATTCATGTGTTTTTCAAATTCACTTCGAAAAGTATTCAAATTGATGTTTCAAATGTTGGGTTTTAATTTTTAAAGGGATTTGTTTTTAATTCACATATTGGCAACAGCGCCTAGGAATAATTGAAATAATTCATACATACCTAGATATTCTACTTTAAAAAAGGAAAATTATCTTCATAAATCAACAATTAAGGCAAAATATAAATTATAGTTCAATACCACCTCCACAAGCCACATAGACAACAGTTGTTTTGTTATTTATTTGTATAGAGGAAGATAGGTTAGGTGCACAAAATATATGTCACAGAATGGAACATAATTAAACAGAACTGCACGCCTTTGAAATATGTCATCTTTGTTTAACTCATACAGATGATAGATTCATTGTCCTTTATTAGCTGTAACCGATGGTGAAATCACTTTAAATGTTGAATGCATTATTTCATTCTTCATTTTCAAGTATTTAAATAATTTTTCAAAGAAAAAGGTTGAAATGATAAGTTTAAAATGCGTTGTTTTAGAGCTCTTTTATGAAAACTACTTGATTTTCGTCAGGAGGAACATTCCCCATTGGAAGTTACGGCTCTTGCTTTTATGATTCTTCTAAGCCCCAACTCTCTGGTATGGGCCCTTTCATCAACGATCATACTTAGGAGCAAGTTTTCTGGATGCGCAAAAAACGTATTCCTTTCAATCACTGAATCAATCACCTTAATGACTAATCCAAACTTTCAAACCCCCAAAACTCAACTTCCAGGCAAGGGAATATTACGAAATTATTGATTGGACTACTACTGCTATTTATCTACCACCATTGTCGCGAAGAGTATCTAATGAAGAAATGTGGGCCAAGATTTCAACTTCCAACACAGCAAAAGAATGGAACTTCCATAAATTCCCGTGTTACACGCAAGCGGTGAAGCGCTGTGTGAAAGTGGTAACTGAAGCCTCCTCAAAACTCGTTGGTGCCAAGAACAGAGATGGTTTCATACGAACAACGCTGTTATCAAGAACTTCAATGCCAAGTTTTTCAAGCAAACAAGATTTCAAAGTTCCAAATATTTATAGGATTACTGTGAGAAGCACAATAAAATGTTGGAGTTTGGAAATTGACAATTCGTATTTCACGATACATTTTGTAAATAATAAACTCATTTGGATAAATGTAAATTGCCTATTTATTTATTTTTCGTACAGGTAATTGTTTCATCAACATTATATTTCTAAAAAAATACATTACTAGTGGCTTTAAAAAATCAGATGCTGCACTGTACTACAGCCTGTTAGCATTTGAAAAGTGATCAATTAACTATATTTAAGGCCTTTGCGCTACCAAAAATTTAACAAAAATAATACTTTCAATAACTCATTGTGTTTTTATAACTCTAATATAAATGATTTTCAGCTATAATATCCCAAGGACATTGATAACTAACGAAATAATTTTATCACAGTTTTCGAAAGCACGTTATTTGGTAACATCCCGACGCCGAAGGCGTGCTTGAGGAAGTTGTGATAAAATTATGAGTTATTTATCAATGTTCGAGGGATATTCGGTGAGAAATTTTTTTGTAATTCGAACAAAATTATTTATTGAACACACATTTATTAAAAGAACAATTCGTATAATGATATTCCGTTGATCTTGCTGTATTTGTCTCGGTTACTGCATAGGTGTTTCCACGCATACTATTGATTATTTGGTTATGATGTTCCTGATCAATATTCAAATAAGGTTTTATGGAATTTCCATTATTGTGCCCAGTAATTTTCAACAATTGCTGTTCTTGAACTCCACTCTTAGCTAGTTGACTGACTGCAGTTGCTCTATTAGAGTAATTGGTTATTTTCCTGTTTCGTATCCAAGCCAATTGCTTCAGCAGAAGATTTCGTCCATCCGTTGATTATATTTCTACCCAGAGGCATATTGTTATACCAGTTATCGCTTCCTGTCTTCCAGTGACGATTTGGCCTTAAAAATAGTCTATTTGTCTTGATATTTGTGCCTCGTTTTGATAATAATTTAATGAATAATCTGACAGGACAAGCATTGTTATCACTATTTTGAACTAACCATTTGCTAGAGGCGCAGTTCTTTGAACCTCCTTGGCAGGTTTTACTGAAAATTGGATTATATTCTATCCTATTAGTTGGAGATCCATTGTTGTCCTTTTCGATATGAAAATAATCAACTAAGCAAGCAGCACCTTCACCACCTCTCCAAGCCAATTCCACCGCTGCTATGTGATAAAATTTGCGTAGGAGTCCTATAGGGGTATTTTCATCCCAAAAGTTTATAATTTTACTCATTTCATTTGAAGTTAATGGTACTGAGCTTGTTTTGCGTTTAGTGGGATCTGTTTGTAAATTTCTTCGTGCTGCGTCGCGTGCATTCCGCGCTTATTTGAATGCAACACTTTTAAAGGGGTCTAGCATGATATTATACTCCTTGTAATACTTTTCTTGTAATAATTTGCTTGTTATATTCCATACGGTTTTAACAGTAGCCTCCTTAAACTCTGTGCTATCCTTTTTTCTCATATTAATCGCCCAATCCTTGAGTATTAATGCAAGCTCTTCGAGAGTACGATTTCCATCCAATTCATATTTTCTGGCTTCACAAAACTCCATAAATATTTTCCAAGTATTTTTTACTATTGACAGTATTTTTTGGTGTATTTTCTTCAATGATTTTGTCAATTGCCGCATCATTTTGAACACCAAAGCGAGGAAGTGACATTTTCGAAATAAATTGAATTACTGAAATGTCAAACAACTTTATTGTGTTGGTTGCTTAGCAATGTCATGACATAAGTGATAACTACCCGTGAAAACTATCCATGGGTAGTTATTAGTGTAATGATGGTTTCATTGGTTATTTCGACACACATGACTAGAAATAGACAAATTTGATAGGATAATTTTTTTGGCAAAAAATTTTCACTATAGCAGTTCAATATCTAGCTGTTTGGATACTTAAAAAAAATTGTAAATTACTGTGATTTTAGTGGAATTTCGAAATTTCAAGTATGTTACGCTAGCTGGGGGTTAGGTATACATTTTTTTCTGCGTTGTATTTTGATAACCCATAATAGAGACAAGTTGTTTCGGTATAGCATTAAAAAAATATATTTTCAGCCCACCCTACTGAATATACCATATTCAACATAAAATAAAGTCATATCAAAAGACAGACCACTCACTGGCAGTGTTTCATGGGATCTAATACCGTTTCTTTCATTCAACGGTATTTCATCCTAATCAAATATGCGAATGTAATAATACGTTTGTGTGTTTTCAATGATCAAACGGATATTTTGAGTCCTTGATGAACAATAAAAACACTGCTTTAACATCATCAGCATTCGCTTCAAGGAATTAATTGGTACCGCATTTTGTTGTTAACGAGATAAGAAACTTAGGTGATTCAGAATCACAGTGAAAATAATTGAAAACTTCATGCTTTTGTATTATCCAATGGTTGCGACTTTTCAATGTTTACGTTGAGGGATGATTTCCAAGATATATAGTGCGGACGAAATGTTTGTGAAAAAAATTCATTTTTAATAATTTTTTATGGAAAAGCCGATAGAAAGGAAGGTCTTGTGACATTTCGTGTGAACGGTATTTCAATTCCATTACAAGGACATTACATCGTTATTATTTATTTTACATATGAAGAAATCAATGGAGCAAATATTGAAAATATTCTCCAGCCAATAGTAGAACAGTCTATTGATCTAGCGCAAGTTTCAGTAATTCTGTCGCTCCAAAGGAAAAAATCGAGAGGAGTCAAGTCTGGTGAACGAGTAGGCTACTCCAACGGACTGTTTCTATCAATCCACTTATCAGGGCAATACTTTCCAGGACTAAAAATATGAGGTCGCACCATCTTGTTGGAAAACAACTAAATTTTTAAATTCATCTTAATGTTGACACAATTTTTTGAATCCGTGGGCAACTGAAGTTTTAAAGAATTTCCAAATATAAATCAGCAGGTAGATTTTCCTTTAGATATATGAGGCCAACAATATGATTTCCCAATATTCCTACCAAGACAATTATTTTCCCAGGAGTTTGGTTGTGACCTCGAAAAGTTTAAAAAATATGATGAGCTTTCATTTTTCTAAAAAAAGATTTATTTTTTCATCGATTTCTGTTTTGTATCTACTCTGTAAAAAAATATGATGAATTTTCATTTTTCCCAAACAATGTAGTTCCCCTCAGATATAATACACTTGTGCTAGCGTTTTTTCCAATCCCCGAAGCAGTTTCGATATGCGCTTTCTGGTATGTTCTTGACCACTCCTAGCGATTCGGTTTTTATCTCCTCAATTGTCGCAACACGCCGACTTTTCATGGGTCCCTTCAATTTTGGGAACAGGCAAAAGTCAAAGGGGGATAAATCTGGTAAATACGGCGGCTGAGGCATGATTAGGATGTCAAAACATCACGAACAAGCAATGACGAGTGAGCAGGTGCATTATCGTGATGCAAAAGCCATGAATTATTTTTCCACAATACCGGCCTTTTTTGTATTGCTTCCATTGGGCTTTTCCATTGGAATGATTGGACTTTGGTTGGGACGGTTTTTATGAAACTGTGAACATATGTTCGAGACGAGTGTACCAATTTAAAACAAATAAAAAATCGACAACATTCACTTTTTTTCAACAGACCTCATATTATAAACTTTGTGCAACCTGTGATAACCATGTTTTGGGGCTCTTTCAATCTTATTTTGATTGCAAAGTTACGAAATATCACTTTCCTCAGTCTCCAATAACTCCGCAACCTAAGGCTCAAGATGTGGAGTATACTCCACATCCACACTAAGGATTAAGTGGGGAGTGGGAAAACTTCCAGCGTGGTCCAAACAGAACTGGCTAGTATCTTAATCGCCACTAAAGAAATAACCAGGAAAGGAATTTCAGGCAAAAACATAACAATCTGCACTGATAGCAGACTAGCCCTATTAGCCTTGAACAGACAACGTGTTACCTTCAGTATTAGAGTGCCACCAAGATTTAGCCAAAGCCTCGGTTGATAATAACATTATCCTGAGGTGGGTTAAAGGGGACGATAGGAGTAAAGGTAATCGCATTGTCGACTTCTTAGCCAAGGAAGCGGCTGGACTAAGAATTTTAGAACCCAGTGGCACCCACGGCCTGATGACTTCGACAATTGCGGAACTAGTCAAATTTTACACCCATGCTCAATCCCTAAAGAGATGGGATGGAATCAAAGGATCCAATCTTGCCAGGATCACTTTGGGCGACTCTGGGAAGCTGGCGCCGAAGAAATATCTGGCGATGACAAGGACAAATCTACGCTTAACAGTAGGATTTCTGACTGGCCACTGTCAACTAAGGAAACACTTCCATAATATGGGGTTACTGGAGAAACATCCATGAAGGATGTGTGAACAGGAAGATGAGACTGTCAGGCATGTCCTATGCGAGTATCCGGAGTTATCGTCAATAAGCGAGTGTGTGTTCGGTGAGTCTTGGCCTACACCTGCTGATATAAAGTAGATTTCTCCTAGTGACCTGTCAATCTTCCTGGAAAGGACAGGATGGGCGATAACATAGGTCAACTCATCGGGAGGATGTACAATGGGTCACATGTGGCCTAAGTTCTGTGGGCCTCACCCTCCCTAGTATACAGATACAGAACTCCGCAACCGATTATCCAAATGAAGGGTCACCAGATTCCCCTTTCTCTTCGAATAAAAAATTGATAGTTCTCTTCCTGCATTGGCCTTTTCATTCAAAAGTACTGAAAATGATTCATTTTCATACAAATTTTATCCGATTTTGAAGGTTAAGAAAAGGGAAACTATTTACGTTCGCACCGTATAAGTTACATTTACATTGAAAATATATTTGTGAAATTGCAAAACTCACTGTTTTTTGGGTCGCTTCTACAGTGTTACTCAATAATTTTTTTCTTGTCTTGCGACCACTTTTTTTCACACTTATTTGAACGTTTAATTTTTGGAAAAAGATAAATGCAAATAGTTTCACTTACCGTAGTGGCGTAATTTTTTATCCATATCATCAACCAGAGCATTTTCAAATCTTTTGAAAAACGGGAACACGCTAGTCCAACACCAACCCATCAATCCTATATCCGACCAAATATCGTAATCTCTTGGATGTCCTCTGGTGAACAGCATATCGTTTATTGCAGAATCGCCTCCAAGTGCCTTGGCTTTAGTTACGGTACATCTTCCATCGATCATTCCTTAAGAAATTGATTCGATACAAAATTAATATTGACAGCCCAGATAGGTCTTATTTTAAATTTTTTAAAAAGGTTTGGTTTTATACAATTAACATGACCACCTCATTAGATTAAACATTCGAAAAACAGATCTTCGCCAGCTGATTACAGCAGAGCACAGAAGCATGAAAAATTGAATGTATACACCTACAAAATGGAGAAATTTTACGCATTCAATTTTTGATGTAAACGATTTTAAAAACTATCCTTTCCATTTCCACATCCTCAGAAGGCGTGGAACACTCTCATGTGAAGTTGAATATGTCGAGTCGGTCACCAAGAAAAACAAGTCTCAATTTTGTAGGTGTACACATTAAATTTTTGATGATACGATTTTTTTAAGTATCCACCAGGTTTCCACCCCTTCAGACGTCAATGTCAATTTTCGATATGATTTTAATCGGTCACCAGGAATAACATATCTCCGTTTGATAGGTGTACAAAGTCGATTATCCATGTTTTTCTAATATTTCCACCCTATTTTTCACCCCTTCAGACGACTAGGACTTTTTTTTACTAAACCAGTCAATACGCGTATCATATTGAAAGATGGTAGGTGTACAAAGTCGGTTAATGAGAAAATAATAGTTCAATATTTACATTGGTTGTATTTTATGAGTACCTATGTCTGGAATGGAGATAATATACAGGGTCGCTGATATGCATGGAAACGGTCGATTAACTCTTAAAGTAAGATAGCTAGCGAAAAATGTTGAGATACCAAAGTTTTAGGGTTTTTCAAAATCTATCACACTAAATAAAAGTTTAGTATACAGGATCAGTCAAAAAGTCTTGAAGAAATAAAATTATTTTTGTTTCATTGAACACCCTATACAGTGTGGTTCACTGAGTGTGCAACAAATGGGAAACTTTTTCATTATCAATTTCTCAGAAAATTTTATTCTTGACAAAAGTTGGTGCACGTTCCAAAACTATACCAAGTGTACCTGAAATGGCTTTATAACAAACATCATACAGGATAGGCAAAAAAATATAAAGTTCGTTCAAGAGTAAAGTACCCTTATTTCAAAAAATATAGAAATATGTTGAAGAGAAAAGTTGCTCAGAATTAAAAGTTATGTTCAAATACGAAGTCATGGCCTGCTATTCGCTTTTTCTTTTGAAAAATTTTGAATTACCCCCGTATGATTCATATTTTTACTATTTTGATTTAATATGTATTTGAAGTAGTAATATGTATTTGAATTTACTTGTATTTGTATTTTTTTAGGTGACCGTCAACTTCATGTTTGTTGCAACGATATTTACCAGAACTCTAGAATAAAACAAATACTCTTTTTAACGAGGCAAATATTTTACTAAGTATAATGTTTATATGAATAAACTGTCAAAATCTATCACGGATAGCCATGAACAAAAAAGAACCAATAAGCGATAGTACAGAAAAATACAGTAGGTAACTTAACAACTTAACAGGTGCTAACAATAAAAATTATCGAAGCGTCTCTGTATGTCCACCTTCTCTTTCGATGCATCCAATTATTCGCTCATAAAATTCGTTCAATGTAGATCGCAACACATTAGCAGGAATATTTCTGCAATGAACTCGTATTGAAGTTTCAAGCTCATCAACATTATTAAAGGGGCGATCTCTGTAGATTTTTTGTTTTAAGTATCCCCATGAGAAATAATCTAGAGGTGTAAGGTCTGGAGAACGACGAGGCCATCGAGGATCGGTATTTCGTCCTAACCATTTATTACGAAATGTCCTATTCAGCCACTGAGAAACATTTCTAGTAGAATGGGCAGGACATCCGTCATGTTGGAACCATAACTTTTGCCGTTCTTCTAATACCATATCATCAAAAAACTCTCTTATTTCAGTTTCCAAAAAGTTCAAGTACCTGTCACCATTCAAATTCTCGTAAAAACAAAATGGACCTAGTAATTTAGCATTTAATATACCACACCAAACGTTCGTTTTCTGATAGTATTGATTTTGGTTGTCAATAATAAAATTTGGGTTGACATCTGACCACCATCTGCAATTTTGTGATGATTAGAACCCCATTTGTTGTAAAAATAGGTTCATCTCCACACAGAATACATCGATGAAAATCTCGTTGTTCTTCTATTTCACTCTGAATCCACATGGAAAAATCATATCTCGAATCATAGTCTCTTTCTTGAAATGTACAAATGAATGTAGGTTTGTAAGCATGGTACTTATGTTTCTTGAGAATACGCTTCACAGAGGTTTTTTTATGCCGGTATAATAACTAATTTCTTGGGTGCACCTTCTAGAATTTTCCACTACTGCTTGAAGTACGTCAAGCTGGTTTTCTTCTGTGCATACAGGTTTCGTACGCTCCATACTATGTTTATTTTCTAGTGAGCCGTTCTGTTTGAAATTCTCTGAAATTCTACTTACACTTGAATAGCAAATTTGTTTGTCTCGAATTATTTGCAGCTTCGCGCATTGTTTTATAACCATCACCACAGATTTAAACTAATTCTGCCTTTTCAGTTAACGTTTATAATTCTGGGCGAGGCATTTTCAATTAAGGACAAATATGAAAACATTTTACAGGCAAGTTTTAAGAAGCCACACTATCAACTACAGTATTGTTTTAGGGCGTATGTGTTTTTTGTTCATGACTATCCGCGATAGATTTTGGATGGTTTTTTAATATCTGTTCTAGTTGAGGCATTGTTATCAGAATAAAAGAAATTTTATACTTTCATTGACAGTTCATTCATATGAACATTCAGTTAGTAAAGTATTTGCCTCGTTAAAAAGAGTATTTGTTTTATTCTACAGTTCTGTTGAATATCATTGCAATAAACATGAAGTTGACGGTCACCTAAAAAATACAAATCCAAGTAAATTTTACAAATACACTTCAATTTGATAAAAAATACTCCAACCTGATTTGATTGTGGCTACTTCAAATACATATTAAATCAAAATAGTAAAAATATGTATCATACGGGGGTAATTTAAAATTTTCCAAAAGAAAAAAAATTCGAATACAAGGCCATGACTTCGTATTTGAACATAACTTTTAATTCTAAGCAACTTTTTTCTTCAACATATTTCTATGTTTTTTGAAATAAGGGTACTTAACTCTTGAAAGAACTTTATATTTTTTTGCCTATCCTGTATGGTGTTTGTCATAAAGCCATTTCAGATACACTTGGTATAGTTTTGGAACATGCACCAACTTTTGTCAAGAATAAGATTTTCTGAGAAATCGATAATAAAAAAGTTACCCATTTGTTGCAGACCACACTGTAGTGGACAGTACAGTGCACCACACTGTATATTATTCCTTATTATTCTGCTCGAAATTCTGAACAAAATTTATGTAGCACATCATTTCCTGAATAAAATCAGCGTCCCTGTATAGTGAAGGATTTTAGAATTACCTAGACAGGCAGATTTTTGTGGAGTGGTTTTGTATCCCCAAGTGTAGGGTGTTGTTAGAAGATGGGGATGCATAGACGGTACTTGCGTTATGGTAGTTTCTGCATCTCCTGCCTCTAATAAGAGAACTCTCCATTTTGGTTCTTCCGATAATCTATTAGCCAGGGCTGCTCCGGATGGTCCTCCGCCGACAATGATGAAGTCAAATTCTTCTGCCTCTGAAATATGAAAGGAAATATATTCAAAGAAAATAATATATAATTCAATTTTGCCCCTAAACGGTTTCATTAATTATGACAGTAAACACCAACCAAAGCCAATGATGTCATTTGTCCATAAGCATTATCGCTGACAAAGGATATGTTGTTTTGTTGAGTAAAGTGAAGTATACCTTTAATATTCATTCATTTAGTTTGTGTATACGCCAAACATTGATAAAGGGGGCATTTGTTTGAAATCTGTTTTTACGTTAACCAGCTGTCGCATCCCTATGATCGACAACCCTCAGAAGTTGAGACTTGTCCGAGCTGAGGACTAACGAGGTCTTACCTTTTAACGTGAGATTCCTAACACGGTATGAAGTGATATAATATTCAATGTAAAAACATCTTGAATGAGAACAATTTGTCTTTCTTCATTCGAATCTTCTCTTCTATTTAGGTTTCTCTGTTTTTCCGTTAATCGAATCTATTTATGTTTAATTAGACAAATTGAAAGCTTGGTAAGATTGGGAAATGTGCTTGTTTTTGGATTCATTCTACGTCAGACGTTCCAGTTTTACTTTTCAATAGAGAAGAAAGGATACAGGGCGGACGTTGATTGTCTTTGAAAGTGAGGTTTCCTGAATGATCGAAAATCGAAAGGTAAGGTGCGGGAGTAATAAGTACAAAGAAATTCCCAGAGAAATGTGTTGAGCTAAACGAATAGTGAATAAGTAATGAAAACCCTGAAAAGTCGCACATATAATTCTTTTGCTGGCATTTCTTCTACATTATTTACTTTTTTTTATTCGACCTTAGAGATATTACGAATGTAAATAATGTTATCCACTGTTTGATCTTCAGTAATTCTTCATTGAAATTATAATTTATACGTATAATGTTATTTAATTTTGCATGAACAAGTTGGAACTGAAAACCTTTATACAACTACTCTCGAAAGTTAATCATTCAGAAAATTCACTGTTTCAGTCTGAACTTCAGCATAAACAAAACACTTCGTGTTTTGAATATCCATCATGTATTTTTTGGTTAAAAATATTTCAAAAATCCAAAAATATTTTTCAAGGGTTTTATTGTCACCCTATATAAGTTTTAGTTCCTCAATGTTATAATCACTTGTTTTCCTCGATGATCACTTCTTTAATTCATGTAGGTTTCTAGTTTTGAGTTGAAACCTTTTTAAGTTCGAGGAATGGTGAATGCGCCAGTTTGACATATGTTATTATCACGATGCGTTTGCATTGAATTCGCTCCATGCATGAAGTTATAAAATCAGAAAAGTACCCTCCTATTATTTCTGATTGTCCTGAAAGTTACGTTCTTAAATTCAAACTAAACTTTAATTTTCAGTGGTTAAATACGTTAAAAATGAAATTTTATTGAACTATTGATGATGAACAATTTATTGATGATGAACAATTTTCACACTAATTACTTCACTACAGACGCGTTTCGTTATACAGTAGCTTTCCCAGTCGAAGTGATACATTAAACTACTATACAATGCATTTTTCATAACAGTACTTACAGAACTCATTTAGTTAATGATGGTAAGTCATAGTGAATAAGTAGATTAAAAAAAAATATGTTGTATTCAAACATTGACAGAAACAATAAATTAGGTCTCTAAAAACCATCCATTATTATGAAAATACTTGTTTTGGAAACAATTGAAAAATTTGAAAATTTTCAGTACATATACACTAACGTTTCCCATTCAGGTGCTGTATACACAACTGAGTCTTTCGCTAAATTCCAAGTACCAACCGTCACCCAACGATTATGGACATACAGGATTGCTTACTTACAAAATCGCCACGTTAAACAAGCGCCGAGCAGATGTGACGTAACACTGGTGACACTTATGGTAGCTGCCATAAGACTGTGTGTTATTTTAACATTTTTTGAGGATTATTTTCTGACAGTATTACATTGACAAAATGGTTTAGACTTTCACGGCTGAGGTTTTCAGTGTCATTGCCCACACACACAGATAGATACTTAGATGCACTATCGAACCACCATCCTAGCCAAAAGAGAGGAGTTATCTCCACTCTAACGGAACGGGCTCGGAGAATATGTGAACCAGAACATCTGGAGAGGGAACTGAAATACCTTCAAGTGATCTTGAGATCGAATGGATACAGTGCCTCCGAGACCAGAAGAGCCATGAGACCGAAGGGCACCACGGTTCAGAAAACAAAAAAGGATCAGATGGTTGCACGCGCATATCTACCGTTTGTCCCTAGGGTCACGGATATAATTGAAAAACTATTGGGCAAACACGACATCAAAACAGTCTTCAAACCCACGAGGAAGATACAACAAAGCCTCAGGTCGGCTACAAACAAAAGAGACCCATTATCAGCAGCAGGGGTATGTCCCAATCTCAAACGTGTAATTGTAACCTTCGATTTATGTGTGACTTTCTATGCGGTAGCACTGATTCTTTTATAAGCACTGTTTTTTGTATAACTCTATGTTCATATAAAAGTAGTTGTTTCGAGAGTATTGTTTTTCTCGTGTTATTCAATGTTTATATGAAAGTAGTTGTTTCAAGAGGGTTTTTCTTCCAGTTTTTATCTGAAAATTACTTCTTTGCATAATCTACACATCGTTGTAAATATATTATTTTTTGAGATTAATTGCTTGTTTGCTTTATTTGGAAGATTCTCATCTTTTTGTATAAAGATGGAGAAGTAGAAAGACAAAACCTTTCTTTCCCCTCGCCCTCCCCAAAAAACAAATTAGGTGTGTTATTTTTCTCTGGATTGTATATTGAAGTTTCAAGAGTTTTCATAATTTTTTTAGTCAGTCTTCACAAATGAACTGAGCACATCTACAGCGAAGATGGTTTACTACTCTATGACTGAGGATCATTTGGGATATGGAATTGCCTTTTGGGGATTCTGGAGTCAACCATTATCTATCAGAAAGGGGATTTTAACCCTCACCTGCATTTTTATTCTAGAGTCTGTACGGTTAATGCACAAAAACCTTAATACAGTTGATACCCCAAAACCAAGCAATCAAATGAAATATCGGAAAATAAAATACCTCTCCATATTCTGGAATCTACTCTGACAAAGGACTGTCTTATTCATGAAAGCAAAAAAATATATAATTACGTACCCTCCGAAATCATAATGGAGAAAAATTATTACAAATTCTGAAAAATAATAAAAGAAGCTCTACTCAAAAAAGCATTCTATAATCTCAAGGAATTTGACAGTGAAACTCTGTTATGATTTAATTTTAGGTATGATTTTATTCTCAGTATGTATTATTTATATTTCATTTGCTTTTTTAGTTAATGTTTATGTGATTTTTTTATATACTCATTCATTTTAACTATATTTGACAACTTTTTACTTTTCAACTTATCAGTTTAGGGTTTTAATACTATTGTAAATATTTTGTATATTTAAAAAAGCACTCTTAACAATTTTTTCCTAACATGCTTTGTCAATAAGAACTTGATTTTTTGGACAATAAAGTATATTTCTTCCTCTCTTTCATCAAAATTGATGTAGACTATGATAATGGTACTAATAAAAATACATGAAATATTTTCATTTTCCTATATAGTTAGTTGTTTCGTAGTTCTCATTTTCCACACTGAAAAATTGAAAGGTGAGAATGCCAGGCTGTACTTCCGAAATTACTCCCACATTTGTATGCGTATTATCTGAAGTTAAATTAAAAAAAAAGATTTTGAACAATTGAACCTGCTTACCTAAAAATGCCAAACTTTCATTATGTCTCAGCGGATCGAAATCTAATTGATGGAACTTATATTCATCGGCCCACCTCGTTAATTGATTCAAACCATTCCGGAACTCTTGTACGTATTGGTCGGCAAAATCAAACGGAGAAAACACCGCGTTCGTCTGGAAGACCGCGAGAACTAACAATGGAAGTAATGTAGAAATTATCATCTTCGATGATGAAATTAGAACTGTTTCGGGAGCTAATGACTACGCAGTTATATAGGTCGATGGTTCTCTTGTATTGCATCGTCATCAGATGGGGTGTCATCGGATTTTCCTGGGTGTTACTAGTAATCGATAGGTAATGATGCGAAGTTGATTGGTTTTTAGAATTTCATGGATTTTGTGTACAAAACCGTAATTATTAGTTAATGTTGTGGGACGATATTTTGTAGATCCCCAACTCGTTTATTTGAAAATTATAGAATTAATTAACATTTTTGTCAATCTGGTATAGGTATGAAATGGGTAAGGCTTTCGCGGTCGAGGTTCTGTATCTGTAGAGTAGGGAGGGTGATTGTAAGGCCACAGCATTTAGGCCACATGTTACCCATTGTACATCCTCTCGAGGAGTTGTTCTCCTAGGTCATCGTCCATCCTGTGCTTATCAGGAAGGTGAACAGGACTCTGGGAGACATCTCCTTTATATCGGCAGGCGTAGGCCAAGACTCGCCGAACATACACTCTCTTATTGACGATAACTCCAGGCACTTGCATAGGACATGCCTGACAGTCTCATCTTCCTATTCATACATCCTGCATAGAGATGTGTCCATTATCCCCACATTATGGAGGTGTTTCCTCAGTTTACAGTGGCCAGTCAGAAATCCTACTTATGATGCCTTATGATGCACTGTTTGGAACCTTTGGTGTAGTAATGAATATTACTGGAGTTTTTCCCAACACCAAATCGTTATTTTTAACACCTCGACACATGTTTCGATTACCAAGTGATAATCTTCAAAGAGGAAGATTAAACTAGAAACTAACGCTAGTTGCACACACCGATTTTGGACGACCGACTTTGTACCGGTCGTCCAAATTCCAATAGTGAACCACATGTGGGAACGAGACCTTGCACACATGCCTTCCGGTGATCGTCGCCGGTAAAATACCGGTGAGCAGCCGTCCACTGCCACTGTATCGCCGGCAGTACCGGGAAGTAGTGGCGTACATGACTAAATACACTCTTGCATACTCACCGGTTTTTTATCGACCATTCCAGTCTCGAATGCTCGGTGAAATTGTAGTTACTACGCATTAACTTAGTTTTGGTAGTGCCTGCTAATTACGACAACAAAGCAACTGATTGTTTGACCGATAAAAATTCGATGAGTGTGCAAGCACCCGCTACCAATAAAATATCGGCCGATTTTATACTGGTCGGCCAAAATCGGTGTGTGTGTGCAACTAGCGTAACGCGAAGCTAACGCTATTTATGCTATATAGATATCCCATACAGGTAAACCATCCAGGTGTACCACCCATACAGGTATACCAACCTAAATTAATTTTACAATTTTGCCTTATCTATTATTTTTCAATATATGTTTAACTTTTATAGCTATATATAAAACAATTTTCAGCTATATAAAAATTAATTTCACAATATTGCCTATCTAAATTTATTTTTGCAATGTGTCCCTATGTATTAATCAGTAAATCCAACAATATTATTTTAAAAAGCTATATAGTACGATCTTTGGTATAGGTCCGTCATCGTTATTCATAATATTATTGTGTTTACTTAGTTCTACTCACTCATAGGCATCTAGTTGCCTGTTGTTGTTAACTTGTCTAACTAATCTTGATGAACTCAAGTCTATGGATTGGTTTTGTTGCAAAATATGATGGGGGACTGACTGCTGATTTTTCAGGTCTTCCATATTTTAAGTGAGATATGTGTTTCTTATATCTTACTTCAATAGATCTTTTTGTCTGCCCATAATATTTTGCATCGCAGTCCTTACATTCAATTTCGTGAATTCCAGACTTTTCCGAATTCTCAACTTTGTCTTTTGGACTTTCCAAAAGGCTGTGTAGTATATGACTTGTTTTGAAAACCACGTTCATACCTGGTTCCTTGAAAATATTTCCAAAGTTCTTCGTATATTGGTGGTTTGGAACTGAGATATATTTATCTTGGTTTTTGTTCTTTCTGAAAGTCGAGATTTCGTTCATTCTCTCTCTCTATCTTCTTTATTGGCCGATGCTTCCTGTTCAGGCGCAATTGGGGCCAGCTCAATACGGGGGGTTGTCCTTGTCTGGGTTAGCACTCAGTAACAACCGTTATATTTTAATTCTGAATCATGCTGTCGACTACTTAGTGTTTGTTCGTCTACTTCTTCTCGTGCTATGAGAATGTTAGGGATTGACAAAGATACACATACAAAATGTTCTGGGATATATGATGGAGTTTAAGTATAGGAATTTAGTTTATTAAAGGTTTATAGTTTGATTTTATTGTAATCTAAAAATTGGATAAGAATCTTTGTGATTTGTATATTCAGATTACGAAAAACTTGAAATATGTTAAAGGGGGAATTAATACCATGTTAGGGATAACATTGATAGGGCATTCCAGGAAAATATGGTTTACGTTTTCTACTAGACCGCATTCACAGTATGGGTGATCAACTATTCCTAACTTGTACTGATGTTCTTTAGTATGACAATGACCGGTTTTCATCCGTATTATGGTGGTGATGTGTCTCCTATCTATATACGGTAGGGAGAATAATGCTATTTTACTGGGGTATTTTTCATGGACTTTGTTATAGGATTTACCTGTTTTTATAATGTCATTTTCCCATAGCGACTTAAAGTTTTTTATGATATTAATTTTTAAAATCGAGTATATTGTGTTGTTGTCTATTTTGATTTTTAATGGGATGTTCAAGTTGGTTCCTATTTTTGCTAAACAATCTGCCCTATCATTCCCTATGATGTCTGAATGTCCAGGTATCCATGCAAATTTGAAAATGATATTGTTTAAAGAGGCGTGATATGCCATATTCCTGATCGAAAGACTAATGTGGTCGATTTTGGAAGTGACCTTTTTCAGCAAGATTTTTTCTAATGCACTTTTGGAGTCCGTAAGTATTAATTTTTTTTTTGAATATTTTCTTAAACATGTCATCATACCTTCGTGGATAGCTATTAATTCTGCGTCACATATGTTTAATATGTCGTTGACCCTGGCTGAAAAGGAATAATCTATATCTGGTATAAAGATCCCTATACCCGTTTTTCCTTCCTTATTGGATGCATCTGTATATACGAACTTATATTGATTTTTAAATTCTTCAGTGGCTATTTCAAATATCATATTATTATTAATATTTGTTTTTTCCATATTTAAATTTATTACTGTCATTTCATGTGTGTAGGTCTTAAAGTTAAAGCTAAAACAAGGAGGAATCTCATTAGTATATACCCAAGTTTTATAAGGTTGTAGATTTTCTACTACTGTTACCAAATATGGTTTTTCTCTATTTTTCCAGTAACCTAATTTCTCATCGCAGATTGCTTTAAAGGTAGTGATAAGTTGGATTATTGGTGAGTTGCATGCCAGTCTGTATGTCAGAAATTTGGAGGCTAACAAGAGTTGACGACATTCTAATTTTATTTCCCCAGTTTCCCCTAGTAATGGGTTTATGGGTGTGGATTTCATTGTACCTGTTATTAACCTTAGCCCTTGATTGTGAATTTTGTTTAGAGTGTTTAAGTTTCTTCTAGTGGTGGGTTTGAAGAACATGGAGCCAAAATCTAAATGTGATTGTACTAGTCCCTTGAAAGTTAGCATCATTGTTTTGGGATCAGATCCCCACCATATTTTGCAGAAACATTTCAGAACATTAAGTTCTTCCCTTGCTTTTCTAGTAATGTAGTCTATATGTTTATCTCATTTCAGATTGAAATTTATGATCATACCTAGGTATTTAACCTCGTTTTTTAAATTGATTGTTGCATTATTTATCTTTATATTAAGAGATTTATTTTGAATTTTTTTTTATTAAATAAAATACCCTCATATTTGTCGTGTGAAATGGGCAGGTCGTGATGATCCATCCATTGATGGATAATATCTAGGGTTTTATTAATTTTTTGATTGATGTCAGAAATATCTGATCCTTTCACCATTACTATTAAATCGTCCGCATATGCTATTAATTCACTGTGATTAGGAATTATTTGAAAAAGTGAAGCAATGTAAATATTAAACAGGGTAGGGCTAAGTGGGGACCCTTGTGGAAGACCCTTGGTTGTTACTGCTGGACCATGTTTCTCTCCCTCATTGTCCATAATTATATTTTCCCTGTTCATTAATATGTTAAATATAAGATTACTGATATCTGAGTTTATTCCATACTGCAAAAGGTATTTGTATAGTTTATGTATATTTACATTATCATACGCTCCTTTTATGATTTCGTTCATTCTTAACCTAAACTTCTTCTTCTTTATATAAGGAAGAAACACCTAACCTAACCTAACCTAACCTAACCTAACCTAACCTTCCTTCTTCAGGCTAGCTTCTTCAGAGGTTTATACATCCTGAGTTATCATCTCTGAATATTACGGCTGCGTAAGGTGTATTCATGTTGACTCAGGTTGTTTGGTGTGCTAGTACCTATAACTGGGTTAGGTTATTTGTCAATAACATTTGTCGACACTTTTCTACCTGCCGTCATGCTGTTTGCTATTCTTGAACTTCTTAGAATGGGATTTCATATTTGGTTGAGGTTCACAGCTTCTTCTTGTTTAAATTAATTACGTGTTTGTGTATCTATACAGGCCGCTTCTTTTATCATGTGGTAACATTGCTATATTCTAAACCGTAACAGATACGAAGACGACTGAATGGGAAAAAAGGTAACTGTCATCGGGAACAATACAGTGGTCGTAAACAATTTACGGGAACTCTCTGGTCGTAAACAATTTACGGGAAAACAAAAAATGCTGTTTTTCGTTTTTTTCGAATGAAATTGCTATTTCGGAAAATATCAAAAAACGGAAAAGGAATATGTGTGTATTCGAAGTGTACTATGACGATTTAATAATAAATATTCATTTTTCTGCTTTAAAAATGCTATTACCTTGAAATATTTGCTTGTATTAACACCATTTTTAACTAAAGCACTTGACTTTATTATTGAAAACTTGCTCCACAAAGTTGACGAGTTACAAATTTCCGATTTTTCTTCTAGATAGGCTAAGAAGATGGTTTCGCTGAAATTTTCTTTAACGTTTTCAAGTCTACCCCAGCTAAGAAAATTAGAATATGCGATTTCGTACTGCTGAGCCGATTTTTTTGGTAACGATTCAGTTGAAGCTCTTTTTGCAGCCTCTTTAATATCGTCAGGAACACACAATTCCAACTATTATGCAAGACATTAAACACTAGAACTTCAAATGTGACTTTATAAATAAAACGCGTGAGCTGTAAACAATACTGTTGGTTGGTAACCAGGTGATTTGGCGTCACCTGACACGGCCACTTCACAGCAAATCAGATAATATATATAAATCCTTTATTTAGCAATGAAACTGCTAATACAATACATTTATAATCAAATACGACACCACAATGTGTTAGTCAACTAAACTCAGGAATAAAATTTCAAAGGATGAGTACTACAATAAATATACAACATCTACTTAAAATATCACATTTGTTAGTCAATATAAAACACAAACAAAATAGAAATATAGAATACAAAAAAAAAGTTTATACAGTCAAAATTATATTATATAAAGACTAGTTCATTCACCCAATAGATGACTCTTCAACTTCCTTTTGAATAATGCAAGAGTGCTCCATTCTTTAATATTTTTGTTCAAACTATTAAAAGCTAACATTCCTGCATGGTAAATGGATTTCTCAGTACACTTTTTATTTTTAACTCCTACATACAGTGTCACCGATAAAGTCCGCATCAAATAGGAAACTTTTTTATTTATCGTTTTATGTGAAATTTGATTTTGGCAGTAGATTTTGCTTAAGAAATGATGTCAAATGGCGTCTACAAAATAGGTCACGTGATTTCCTTAACCTGTCAAAATTGACATTTAAAAAAAGAAACATCGAAAAATGACATTATTCTTCAAAATATCCAAAAATATCAAAGGATAAAAACATTTTCTTTTGTAATTTTATACCCACACACCAAGTTTCAAACCCATGATAAGTATTTTATATTTTCACTATTTTTCCGCACTCCTGCTTTTTCTACTTATCAAAATTTAAGCACAACTGTACTAAATCCTTTATTTTAACTAAACTCGTCACCGAATTTCTTTTTTTGTAATATAATAATATTTTAAGAGCCTTTTTGATGTAAAAAACAAATTTTGAAAAATAAAAGTTGTCAAACTTGATGCAAAGTTCATCTAGTTTCAACGGGGCTTTCAAAACTATACAGTACTTGAGTTTTTTAAGGAGCAAATGGCCTCACAATATGAATTAGAACAAAACGGAACATTAGGAAACATCATTTCGTGATTCTTGAAGCCCATTCAATAAAAGAAAAAAACTCATAATGTTTACATTTACCTACTCCGCTAACAACACTAATTTAAAAAAACTGGGTAGGCTGTGAAAAAATATGAAACTACATAATGTGTTTTAGAAAACGTCACTGTCACTGATTAAATTAATGCCCGTTAGTTCAATGTAATGTATGAAAATTAAAATAATATGTTATCTTTACAAGAAAAAATTGAAATTGTGCTAATTTGTGGTGAAAACACATTGCATCGACAAGTGGCTGATATTTTTAACGCAAGACATCCTGGTAGACATGTACAGCAATCCACTGTAAGTAGGATTAAAAAAAAATTAAACTGACTGGTTCAGTTGAAAATACTTTTAAAAAACGTCATAATCCATCACGCAATAATGATGAGGTTCAGTTGGCTGTCTGCCTGGATGTTATCGAACAGGGAAAATCAAGTATTACCTAATATTCCGAAACAATTACCATTGTTTCCTAATGTTCCGTTTTGTTCTAATTCATATTGTGAGGCCATTTGCTCATTAAAAAACTCAAGTACCGTATAGTTTGGAAAGCCCCGTTGAAACTAGATGAACTTTGCATCAAGTTTGACAACTTTTATTTTTCAAAATTTGTTTTTAACATCAAAGAGGCTCTTAAAATATTATTATATTACAAAAAAAGAAATTCGGTGACGAGTTTAGTTAAAATAAATGATTTAGTATAGGTGTGCTTAAATTTTGATAAGTAGAAAAAGCAGGAATGCGGAAAAATAGTGAAAATATAAAATACTTATTATGGGTTTGAAACTTGGTGTGTGGGTATAAAATTACAAAAGAAAATGTTTTTATCCTTTTATATTTTTGGATATTTTGAAGAATAATGTCATTTTTCAATGTTTCTTTTTTTAAATGTCAATTTTGACAGGTTAAGGAAATCACGTGACCTATTTTGTAGACGCCATTTGACATCATTTCTTAAGCAAAATCTACTGCCAAAATCAAATTTCACATAAAACGATAAATAAAAAAGTTTCCCATTTGATGCGGACACTGTATATGTTATTACGCGTTCTTGTATTATAGTGATGATGATTCCCATTGTATTCAATATGCCTACTCAAGTATGTCGGTGATAGTTGATTATTCATTTTATATTATCATTGTATAGTAATATATGAGATCTGTCACAGCCATCCATTGCAATTCCTTCAGTATTGCTTTGATTGGTGTCTGTCTTGGTTTTCTTAATATGATCCTCATGGCTCGGTTTTGCTGTTTTTGTGATCTATCCATTTCATTTTTATTGGCAGTATATATCATATATACTATAATTTTTGCAGATTTTGTAAGTGTTGACGAAATCCTTTCTAGAAAGCTAACATTTCTTGAGATAGTTTTTATTACCTCTTGTACGTGTTCTTTGAATGTTAAGCCTCTATCAATTAAGACTCCAAGATATTTCGTCGCACTAACGGTTTCTATTTCTATATTATCAATATGGATATTCATGATATTCCGTTTAATTAGTAAATTACATGAATTTTGATTTATTACCATTCAATTTCAATACATTATAACTACACCACTGACTTATTTTTTGTAGTTCACTATTCATTGTATCTATCAAATGTTCCACATCATGTGCACAGTAATATACAAGTGTGTCATCAGCAAAGAGATGAATTTTACACTTGTCTACCTCATTAACAATATTATTTATATATATTAGGAATAAGAGTGGTCCTAGTGTACTGCCCTGAGGTACTCCGTTGTTATTGAGAATTTCACAGGACATTACTTTATTGAGTTTTGTTACTTGTCTTCTACTCTTTAGGTAATCTTCAAACCATTTATAGACTGTACCGGATATATGAATATGAAAATAGTTAACTGACAAGGGACGTCAGAATCTGTTTTTATAGAAATATCTGTTTTATTATGAAGCAGGACAGTTGTACAAAAAACTTTTTATGATATCTGTGTTAACAGTAAGTTTTATTTTTCACTCACAGAATAAAACCTTTCTTTCAACACTCGTATCATAAATAGCTATAAGAGTCAAATTTCACATCTATAGCAGTAGCTAAGGCAATGCCATTATAACCGGGTATTGTGTTCATCGAACAATTTTTGTGGATACAATAGAAACATCTAGAAATAACAGTATTGATTTTTTTCAAAGATTTTTTCTACTTCCAATCGCTTTTGAAATTGATTTCAAACTACTTCTGTTGATTTTTTTGTATTAAAATTTAATAGTTTTATAGGAATAATTTTATATTTTCCCTGACCATTAGTCTGGTTCACATGTACTCGATTTAGCTCTTTTTGGTGACATTTTTCAGCCCTGTCCAAAAATTACGACCAAGATGTCATTCGATTCGTATTTTTGCCTAGAAAGTTTAAGGGAAGGTCCAAAAAAGGTTACAAAAAAAGTACATGTGGACTAGACTACATCTGCAATTGAATCTATGCACTTGAATATCTGAAGTGGCGAATTGCATTGGTAAAACTGATTATTGATTATTGGTCAGAGCACCTTTTAAGATACCGAATTGTCTATGAACTTACTTCTTCCATTGTGTTTTACTGTTATTATTCGTGTTGGTCTTTCCACCAGATTTATTTCTGTTTAGTGCAAGTAACAAGTTATATTTGTTAAATTATTTCATAATAAGTTTTATTGTGCGAATCTCGTTTAATTGAAAGGTCATATTTTAATTAGAATTATTTTCTTCTTATTATGTTATTCATAATTCAGAATCTTCGACTCGATAATATCACAAGTATCCCAATTAAACTGACCTTGTGAAGAACGATGAATAAATCAGTTTTGTCTATTTTAATATACATACGGAAACTACACATGGTTTGTTATATCCCTAAACACCGTTTTCACTGATAAAGTCGAATCTCCTCGGAATTCCTCAGAAGCAGCTCCGATTTTTTCAAATTTATTTGAAATTAGAAACCTTCTGAAGCGGGACAAAATCATTTATACATTTCAAATAATACCTGTATGTATATAGTATATAAAAAACTCAGGTTTATGTTTTATTTTTCAAAAATTCTGGATTAACGTAACACAAGTGGATTCCATCATTCCGCCAACATAAAAATTTTGTGTTCGGAATTCGATAAAATCGACGAAGGCCGTTTATGCCTGGTCCTGATTGGTGACGGTTTTAACGGTGAGAATTTTGCAAAGAGCGTGAGGTCTAGTTATTATGGTGGGTTAGGCAGAACTTTGACGCAACAAGTATGCCTAGAACGCAAGACTGGGCGATTGGAATTGATATTTTCCGCATTGGATGGAGAACGAACCATGAATATACATCACATAACCCAATCAAAATTACAAACAATTGTAACTTTTTTTTTCATAATATATTCGCTACTATATTTATCAATTTTCATTATGATCCAAATGCTGGTTTATGATTGAAGAAGCTATTGTATAGCGAAACACGTGTCGCGGTTTCTGTAAAACCCTTTATAGTGAAAATCATACGATAAACTGTATTAATTCGTTTTTTTCATGATCCCAATGGTTGTATTTTTAGCTTGGCATTGTTTTATTGTTCAGTAACCTTACTCATATATTGAAAACTTCACGGATGCGCCATCTTTTTATTGGTAGTAATACTAGATTAGCGAACATGTTCAACCTTTTCAGTTTTATTGCTCATACGTAGATGGAGTATAGAACGAATTCTCTTGGTAAGTTATTCTAAATGCATTGTCGACTAACTTCCAACCCCAGTCTTTTGGATCTAGCTGATAACCAAGTCACACTTGAACTTGGTGATATACCCGGAAAAGATATTGATGAGCAGCAACTGAGGTTGGAGGAAGACTAATTGCACCTGTTTCTCATTTTTAGTGTTTTTTACGAAACATGCATATCGATACTTATCTAGGAAGGTTTTTTTTTCGGAGCTTTGTACATAGAAAAAGAAACTGAATCACGTTGGTGATAATTTCTTGTTGAGTCGAATTACTTTTTTTGAAAACTTCAGCACATTGAACTAAATCTTGTTTTTCAAACATTTTAAAGACTGTTGCTATACCCCTCCTGTAAAATGCAGACGTCGTATCACAGCCAGTTATTACGTGTAAAAGTAGTACATGATTTTGACTCTTTGCAAAAGTAGATAAACTTTTTGACGAATATATTTCGGTTTGACTTTGAGCTTTTCCTGGCTTCAGAAAGAAAATAGTTTTTTCAGGTGGAGTTCGAGCAGTAAGAAGTACGAGTAAGTCTACATCTTCACCAACAACAATAGTTGTATTTGTCAAATTAAATTGCTCTATAGCTGTTTCAATAATCAGTACGTCGACATCATTATTAGCCTGTTTAACCAATATATTTTCGCCAATAAACTTATCCTTCAACATCGAAATGAACCGAGATTACCGATTACAACTTTTACAACTTTTTAACTCGTCGTATCCCAGAAACGGTGGCTCTAAGAAAAAAAAGTATTGATACATTTTTTTGTAGAGAATTTCATGATCTACAATTTTTATCCGAGGTTATTCCATGATACTTCCATGAAAATCGTGAAAAACCAATTTTTTTCGAGATATTTGACCTTTGACCTCGAATAAATTTTTTTTCAGGCATCGCAATCATTCGGAATTTTGAAATCATATTTTTAACTATGTTTTGAACAATTACACGTATTTGCAGGTTGTTGTAAATTTATGTACCTTCACTCTTATTTTTTAGTCTAATTTGACCGGACTGTTCGAAGGGGTGAAACATATTAATTCTTGCTCAGCTCTGCTTATATATGGTATTCATTTTTTAACTTGTATTGTAAATGATTTTCGTGCATTTGATGCCATTTCACCAAAAATCTACACTGATACCTTGAGGATCAAGAGCTATCAGCGATGTCTCCTGGATAATTGACTGGCACTTTTTTCACTTGGTTTCCTATTGAAGAAGTGATAGAAAGCTATATCTGGAACTACAAAACATTCTATTTCTATTATTAATCATTCTAATGAGATTAGGATTTTAGTTATGAGTGTGGTGCCCCATTTTCCGAAGACTATAGTAAAATATATGAGTAGTAGGTAATTTACAACATTTATTGAAAGAAGCTCCAAATGAATTATAATTCATGATATGATCTCTACAACTATATTTCACAATGTATTGGATATATTATATATTCAATTTCTTCTTTTAATGGAATTCACTTCCAAGTTTCTTTAATCAAATCAGCAGCTTTTTCACCAATCATAATACAAGGCGCCATTAGATTGGAGGAAATGGTCACAGGTATTACACTAGCGTCGGCAACTCGCAATTTGTGTACTCCGTACACTCTCAGTTTTTCATCCACCACGGCTTCTTTGTCAGTCACTGGTCCCATTTTGGCAGTTCCGCTTATTTGACCCAAGTTGACGGACAAATATTTGATGGCACATTTCCAGTAATTGTCACCTTCATAGTGTTCACACCCCGGTACTTTATTGTGGTTCAGATGGATGCCGAGTTTTTGTAAAGCATCAGTGTGTGAAAGCTTCAGAGATAGTTTGATCCCTGCCAGCAGGCTCTCCACATCTCGGTCGTCTAGATCTGTTAAGGAGTTGGTGTTGATCAGAGGGTGGTGTAGTGGGTCGCTGTCATGAAGGGTTAAGGCTCCGGTAGATTTGGGGTGGAGTAGTATGACTTGGATGGAGAAGCCTTCTGCTGGTTCTAACGGAGCCCAAACGGCGTCGTAGATTTCTTTTCTAACTCTTAGAGATTTTTGAATTTGGTGACCTGTGGAAGTGAAAGGATTTTAATTCGTCAAAAATGAAGAATTCACCAAGTTTTTTCATTGTCGTTTATAAAGTGTGACACACGCAAGATAAAGACACCCCTGTATTTTAGTCGTTTTTGAAAGCAGATATTTTATTTTTGATACAGGTTAGACCGCACTTTTCGCAATCATTATAATAGGGGACCCCAAGCGGGGATTTCGGGATTTACTAAAGCGCGGCAGATTAATATACAGGGGGACACCTTGTACCCCGTTAAGTACCTCCACTAAATATGAGCCCCATATTTAAGGCCGCCTGTGAGGGATAACAGATCAGATTAGTAAAAAAAATTGATCATCAGAAATTCTCGAGCGCGTCAGATCAAGGTAGGGTGAGTTAATTACATGCTAAAAAGTGTATATCCCAGTAATCTGACAATTTATAGAGTGACGTGAAGAAAGGGGAGGGCAGCAAAGTTGTAAAAAAATAACGTCATTTCGACATTCTCGAGCGTAGCTATTTTTTTTTTCATTTTGAAGGAAATGATTCAAGGATAACAAAAAATATATAATCTGACGATTTCCGCAAGCCGAAATAACAAAAATTCTTCGATAAAGTTTAATGCGTGCAGCAGTGTAATACCTATATTTCCCTCTCCGAGTTTCTATTCCTCTATTCTCTATTCACTTTTTCTCTATCTATTACTATCTCACTCCGTCCCCACTCTAAATTCTGTTGCCATGACGCCATAACAGCTGATCACAGAGACTCGTTCGTGATGAAGATGAAGCTGATGATTAATTAATCAATTAATTGATAGATGTAGCCGTTACTTCGTGGTAGGAAATCATAATGAAGAAAAGAGAAATTAAACTTTCTATGTTTTTTACCACTTTTATTTGTAACTAACGTTACTGCCGTTCCATGTCTCTTCTCTTCATTAATTAATCAATTGATTATAAAAAATTAAATTTTTTTGAGCATTTCAAAAAAATTGTTTTCTTATAAATTTCTTATAAAGTATTCTACTTGAGAAACATGCACTTATTTATTTGCATGCTATTTCCTGAGCTTTTCAATCAATTGAGTTCAATGAATTAAAAAAAAAAATATATTGTTTTTGTTAGATTGAGCGAATCCCTTTAGATAATGGTTAGACTATGAGACAGCACGTCTAAAACATAAAGATGAACATATATATCTTAATCTGACGCGCTTGAGTATTTCAAAATGGCGAATTTTTTTTGCACATTATAATAATGGCCGCGAGTTTGCGTCAGATCGAAATCGTCAGATTATTGAATGAGAGCTTTTTTTTGTTGCACTTAACAACCCCTTAGAAAATCTGATGCGCTCGATTAGGTTTTTTTCTTTTCACTTTTAACCCTTTCGTACAACCACCCACATCATGCCAATGATCAGATTAACATACTAACATCGTTAAAAATACGTAGGACATTGATGCTATCAATATCTGACGCGCTCGAGTATGTCCATGCAACAGTGTTTTTTTACATATTTAAAAATCTATAGCCGCTTCCCCCACCGATGAAAAGGTATATGTTATAAAACATTTTTTTCTTCTTATCATTTAAGCTTTCCAACCTAATATGTCCCAGTGACGCTCGAGTAAATCCCCATTTTGCATCGTGGGCTCCCCTGCTGTTAGCCAGATTGATAGCCTTAAACCCAGCTCAAATTGAAGATTATTATTTCATCAAATGTTAGTTAATCGACTCCAATTTTGAGGAATTTTTAAATTTCCTGTTAAATAAGATTGGTTGCGAATGTGTCTAATTTTGAATGGAAAATCGTCGTTCTTAATGTTTCACTCTCATAGTTTGTGACTGTAGCTATAGCTTCTTATTTAGAACTATTATTTGGAAATCGGACATGAATATCCAAAATTGAAAATTTGGTTTGATATTCGGTATGTGAGGTCAAAATCGATTTCTAAGCAACTCAAATGATATATTTTGGCATCATCAACACGAAAAAAGTGCTACCAGTGAAGCAATTTGAGAACCGAATGGGATTCGAATATGAAATATTGGGTCAAATTGTCATTGCACAATTTTTAGAGTAGGCTTCATTCAATATTTTGAAAATAAGGAATAGTACTTTTCATTCTAAATAGAAAACTACTTTTAAATGTTTGGAATAACTGCATGTAATATTCATTCTCAGTGTATACTATATTTAGTTTTTTAATCTTCTTTTTCGAAAGTCATGAAAACTTTTACATAGATAGTAGGACAAATCGATTTTAATTTTCATCATTCTTGATGGAAAACCCAAACTTTATGAATTTAAATTTGACAGAAAATTCATAAGTGATACATTTTTTGATAATTCTAAAATACAAATCATTAAATTATAAAACAACAGCAAACATTCATTGGCGCTCCGGGGCGGCTTCATTAATTCCAGTGGCGCATTTGCTTTTTCTGCTGCAGGAATACCCGGAATAATACCCGGCGGTATAATTTTTCAATGCTGAAAATCTTAATGCATTTTATTATAGAATTGGTTGCAGCAAAAGGATACGTCAGTTTGGCTACACCTCGATTTTTCCTGATCGCTAGCGTAGGAGATAGGGACCTAATTGATAAGCAGCACGATCAGCAAGATTAACCCTGCTGGATTACTTTCTTTGGGGTCATTTAAAAGTAAAGTTTATGTTGACAGACATGTTGGACGCTCAAAGAAGAGGATTCTTCAGAAATTTGCCCGTCTCTTTAGTGGCCGGCAAATAGAACATTCAATTTTATTTTTAATGATTTTTCAAAAATTTTTTTGTATTCAGTATAAAAGATGTTATTAATCAAGTTATTACAAGTGGTAATATGTCATTTGAATTTTTAAAGTTGGAATTGTCAGGTATTAATGCCGAAGGGGTAAGGATTTAAAAATTACGTGATAAAGTGGTAATTTCAACACAAAAATCGAACCTCTTGTCGATTTCTTGAAAAAAGAGAGCAAGGTATAGCTTTTGATTGTTATGTCTTGAATTCCTCTCACCTCTGTTATATATGTTGTTTGAAATTAGGAGTTCGATATCTGGGTAGTGTGCTTGTTCTTTTGATGCATCTGTTTTGAGAAAGCCTATGGCTTCAATTCCTGCAGAGGTCAGAGGACCTTTACCATTCTTGAGGTACTCCATGAGAAATTCAGATTCTCCATGAACTTTAGAGGTTTCGTTGAGTATGAAATTCAAACCAATGAATCCGACTTGATCTTTTAAATTTTTTCCTACCCTGAGGTCGGCGACGGGAGTAATATGGAGTTGTTCCAGTTCTTCTTTGGGACCAATTCCTGTAAGAGAGTTGCAATGGCCAAGTAGAAAAAATGTAATAATAATTCACTTAATTTCATTACTATTTAGATTGTAGATTATATTTCACAAAAAACATTATTTCTTTTTAACAATCGAAATGTTTCCATTTTTCATTTAATAGTTGAATTAGTACAATTTTGCTGGCCACTAAACTCAAAATTGAATGAATAATACCATAGTTCATTCTCAATTCATATACACAGAAGTAAACGATCACACGTGCTGAATCTAACATGGCAGTACCGGGAAAATATTAAACCATAGTTTTTCATAAGTTGCCAGAAGATAGTGCCTTTAGGTAATATCATTATTCATTTTAGCAATTGAAATCATGACAAATGTCTACCAAATCTGTACACTGATGATTCGAGAGGCATTTTTGTTTCAGATAATATTGAAGACCAGACATAGTTATTTAGAAGTTGGTAGGAGATGATGCCCTCAGGCAATATTGCTATTTATTTTAGCGATTGAAATCATGACGAATGTTTACGAAATTTATACACTGATGATTCGAGAGTCAATTTTGTTTTAGATAATATTGAAGACCAGACATAGTTATTTAGAAGTTGGTAGCAGATGATGCCCTCAGGCAATATTGCTATTTATTTCAGCGATTGAAATCGTGACAAATATTTACGAAATTTATACACTGATGATTTGAGAGGCATTTTTGTGTCAGAAAATATTGAAGACCAGACATAGTTGTTCAGAAGTTGACAGCAGATAATGCCCTCAGTCAGTATTGCTATTTATTTTAGCGAGTGAAATTATGACAAATATCAAAGTACGATGCCTATACATTTATAGTTCGAGAAATTATTGTTTGTTTCAGAAAATATTGAAAACCAGACATACTTGTTTGGAAGTTGGCAGCAAATGATGACATCAGTCGATATTGCTATTTATTTTAGCGATTGAAATCATGACAAGTGTCTACGAAACCTATAAACCAATGATTCGAGACGCATTTTAGTTTCAGAAAAAATTGAAGACCAGATATAGTTGTTCAGAAGTTAGCAGCAGATGATGCCCTCAGTCAATATTATTATTTATTTTAGTCATTGAAATTATGGCAAACGTCAAACTACGATGCTTATACATTGATAGTTCGAGAGATGCGTTTTTGTTTCAAGAAAATATTGAAGACCAGACGTAGTTGTTTTGAAGTTGCCAGAAGATGGTCCCTTAGTCAATATTTCTATTTATTTTCAGAATTAAAATTATGACAAACGTCGAACAATGACGTCTATTCTTATCAAACTATGATGAATATACTCTGATAGCTCGAGAGGCATATTTGTTTCAGAAAATAGTGAAGACCATACGTAGTTGTTCTGTAGTTGTCATAAGATGAAGCCTGTAGTGAATATTTCCTATTGTTTCTGCAATTGAAATTATGAAAAACGTCAAACTACGATGCATATATACTACTGGTTTGAGGGATGCGTTTTTGTTTCAAGAAAATATTGAAGACCAGACGTAGTTATTCAGAAGTTACCAGTAGATTGTGGATTGTGCCCTTAGATAATTTTGCTATTTATTTAAAATTATGACAAACGCGAAACTATGATGTCTATACCCTGATAATTTGAAAGAGACGCTCCTGTTTCAGAAAATATTGAGAACCAGACGTAGTTGCCAAATGGTTACCAAAAGATGGTGCCTCAGTTAATTTTACAGTTATCAATTGTTATCTTTGAACTAAAGAAGTGAAGTTAGTGCAATACCACAAAATTTGTGTTTTGACTCAACAATTGAGGTTGAAAAGCTTATTTCAAATTTGAAAACTTGTTATTCAATACTCAGTTTCTCGATTTTTGTACTCGTGGTAAATTCAATAGTTCAAAGTTTATTGGCTATTATACATGTATTGGCTATTATTATGTGAAAAGAATCATAATTCACATCATTACGTTGAATAATTTTTAAAACTGGACTACAATCAACTGTGGAAAGGGCGGCATCCTACGATAATTTGGAAAAAGTTCAAGTCGAAATGAAATCAAGTTTATTGATCATCTGATTCACTTGAAAATTCTATACTTGCGCGTCGATACACCGGTGTATAAAGACACCTGGCATCGAAGTAAAACAAAAACGACAACTAGTACCTCAACTTCTAAGAACATTGTTCAAAATCCATTGTAGTATTGAAAAAAGTAATCATATTCATACATTGATCAATATTACTCAGTAAAATATTTTATAAGATACGTGTAATCTTTGTATACCGAACCACTTATATTTGTCATTAGAGAAGAAATCGATGAGCACTGAAAACTGGTTTTCCATATGTGATGAAGAAAAAGTATACTGAGTCATAATGCGACTAGGAATAGTTAGCAGATTGAGGAGTTGAAACGTGTGAATCAACTCCAAAATTACTTACCAGAAAGCATCAATAACTGTGGAGTATTGATGGCTCCCGCAGACAAAATGATTTCCTTCGTAGTTTTAGCTACATAAAGGTGGCCATCGTGAATGAATTTCACGCCATAAGCTTCTTTGGTGTGAGGACTGATGAGAATCTGAATGACGCGACTTAGAGGTACCACCTCCAGATTTTTTCTTTTCTTAGCAGGTTCCAGGTAAGCCTGCGCTAGACTGTTTCTCTTGCCATTTTTCGTTATCGCTTGAGGAATTGCTAGGCCGAGCTGTTCTTTGCCATTATAGTCGATTGTTTTGATACCGAGTTCATGACCTGCTTGGAGTATGGTATGACCTAGGATTGTGGAATGTTGGTAATTTTCCAAATGTAGGGGCCCTCCTGTGGAATATTGTGCAAAAATGTGTGTCTTTAGTATCGAGTTGTTTCATTATTGAATTTTTTGATGGTATTACCAACTCCAGTGACATATAAGGTCAGTGTCTGATATGAAAATGGTTAGTTTGATGAGGACTCAAAGTGAAATTCGCACAATAACCATGCATTATTGTTATTTTCTGATTTTTTATAGATACTCTTAAGAAATTGAAAATATCTTACCCAAATTATGATGTTTTCTATCAAAATCGGAAATGTGAGCATCTTCAATCTTTTTGAAATAAGGCAGGACGTCATTCCAACACCACTCTGGTAGTCCAAGATCAGCCCATAGGTCGTAGTCTCTTTGATTTCCTCTACCGTATAACATATCATTCACAGCTGTGTTTCCACCAAGTGCTTTTCCGGCTGCTATCGAACACCTGTGCTCTTCCATGCCTAAAAATAATTTTCGATAGAAAAAAATTGAAAATATCGAACGTTCTAGATGTTCAGTAGTCATTCCAATTGCATACTATTAATCGTTCAATCCTTCTCTAGGACATCTTGGAACATAGCGAACAAAGTATACACTTTTTATTTGTGCTTCAAAAAAAATCAGAGGGATTTTCCACTTATTTCCAATGCAAAATGAACATAGAAACTTACCTAGACATGAATGATTTTGTGAAACAGTAGAGTACCTCCAGTCGTAAGGAGTGGTTTGTAAATAGTGATACATCGAAGGAACTTGACTTATCTTCGTTTCCGGAGCTCCGGCTTCCAAAAGTAATACTTTCCATTCCGGAATTTCAGACAACCTGTTTGCTATGACCGATCCTGATGGGCCAGATCCAATTATGATGAAATCGTACTCTATTGCATCTGAAAAAAAAACGGAAGATCAAACTGTTTGATATTCCTCTTGAAGATGATCACTTGGTGATCGAAACACGTGTCGAGGTGTAAAAATAATGGTTTGGTGTTGGAAAAAATTCCAGTAATATTCATTACTACACCAAAGGATCCAAACAGTGCGTCACAAGTCCAGTTCTTTAGTTCACTTCCTGATGATACTGATAATCTCAGTGCAGCAACAGGTATATCAATGTAGAAGATATTCCACAGGAATCAAATGCCAATTATCTGAAAATTTTACACGGAGTGGATACTGATTTTCACAAGGTGCCCGATGAAAGAGGCATGCAAAGCATAACTATATTACTGGCAGTAGGTGAATTAGTGTAAAATTCGATTTTGAAAATAAATCGAACCTGACAAAAATATACTCACAGCAAATTCTCGTTAATTAGAGGAAAGTCTGTGACATTACTCGATTTAAACGATGACTTTAAATTACAATAAAAAAAAGGAATTCAGTGGTCTAACCTAAAACAGGGAGGATGCAGAATTTCCTCCTAAAACAATGATATCAAAAAAATAAGTTGTTGAATATTTAATTTAGGGAATTAGCAATCTTTACATCACTCTAATAATCATCGATGACTAAATAAAAGCCAGCATAAGAGAGAAATTGAAATTTCTAACCTTTCAATCACATGCAGCCTAATTATCACGAAGAAAATAATTGAACTGATTTATATTAGGGAATAACAAAGTCCAGGAAGAAGCAAAAGATATACTCAACAGATCTTTTGAATTTCCTATGAATGACGATAATATTCAAGCAAATTATCAAGCAAACAATATTGGCTTTAAATAGACTGCATACTGCTTAGAGGAATTCTAGATGTGTGAAAATATGGCGAAAATACATTTTTAAATAATTGGTATGTTATAATCGACAATTCAAAATTGGCAAATTGAGTATTTTTTGTATTCAGATTGTCTCGCAAACAGTATTAGGTAAATGAAATGGACAAAATGGAATGTCGCAAATTGAATAGGAAAAGGTGAACTTGTAAGACGAAATATTAAAACAATCAAATTGAAATTAATTTATCAGTTCTATTTTGTTCGAACTCACCAGTCAGAGATTGTTTCGAGTCGTACATTTCAGCGACGAAGTTTTCCTCTTGGTATTCATACTCTTCAGAATTTTTTTTCAGTTCTTGGAGACCTTGAGAAAAGCCCTCAATATATGCTTCTGTTAGTTCAAAAGGAGAGGCTTGTATATTTGCTATCAAAGGTAGGAGGAAAAGCAGATTGCCTTTCATAAACATGTTTCGCCGATTCTGAAAAAAGTACAGTGATTCATTTTCCGCGATATTCCGTTTGAAGAAAGACAAATGCATTGTTATTGAACATGTTAGAACATCAATCAAGTGCTTATATTTTAACCAATTTATTTTAACAACTCATATTTGATATACTCAGTTCAGTATTAACGAGATTGTTCGCTTGTATGGTAAATTCAAGGTGGAATGTGTAGGTACTGAGAATTTATGAGTCATTTTGCCTTGAGTGGAGAATGAATAGGAAAAATCATATAACAAGCATTCCGTGTTACAGTTATATCTGCAATAAACAATGGAGTTTTTTCAAATCACTTTCTCCAACTTCATATACAGTGTGGTCACATCGTGCTCCAATTAAAAGTTTCAGCGGCAGCGAACTATCCAAAAGTGTTCCATAAAAAAGTTTTAGATATAAATGCATAGGGTATATTTACCAATATACCGTTTAGATTCGTCGCTCATCAAAATTAAAAGTTATTCTATTCCTATTTCCATGTTCATATTCCTTCTGAAATATACATTTCAAAGCTATAGGAGTTTGTGGTATTCAGACAAAAAGCTGTTCTATTCAACCATTCTAATTCTTGAAGAAACCTTAGTTAATAATAATTCTTTATTGGTGTGATGACAATAAAAATGTTTACACAAGTCAGGAAAGGATATATAGTAATACAAAGTACAAAAAAACTTGTAAATACTACAGTTCACAAATCTTTGTAAAATCAGCATTTAAAAATTCGTTAAAATCGTGAAAGGCACCCCTGAGTAACAGTTGCTTAATTTGGACCTTAAATGTGTTCAAATGTGCATTCTTAATCGATTCGGGTAGAGCATTGAAAAATTTTGGAGCATAGTAGTTGATTCCATTGCGACTCTCTGATAATCTATGTATATGTTTTTGGAACTTCTGGTGTGGTGATTATGTATGTCAGAGTGACTTGTGTATTTATGTAAGTTGGTTTGAATATATATAAGGCACTGGAAAATGTAAGAGCTGGGAACTGTAAGTATTTGTAGAACTTTGAAGGAGTTCTTGCAGTCATCTCTGTACTTCAAGCCTGACAGTACCCTTATAGATTTTCTTTGCATGCCGAAGACTTCTGCAGCGTGTGGAGAGTGTCCCCAAGAAATGATTGCGTATGATAAAGAGGAATGGATAAATGCATGATAAGCGGAGAGAAGTGTGGCGTTGTTCACTGTTTGAGATAGGGTGCGTATTAGATGGATGTGAGAAGATAGTTTTTTGCAGATGTTTTCTCTGTGATGATGCCATGACAATTTAGTGTCTATATAGATTCCTAGGAATTTCACCGACTCTGAGCAAGAGAAATTTTCGGTGTTTCGTAAAGAGAGTATGATATTTTCAGTTTTGCTGTCGTTTACCTTCAGTTTGTTTGCTAGAAACCACTCATGTATGATAGAATTAGAGTCATCTACTGTTTGCTTAAGTCTGTTTGGATTTCTGTCAGAATGGATCACAGTCGTGTCATCTGCGTAGAGTACACATTTGGATTGTGGTGAAGCGAGTGGCAGGTCATTAATAAAGATAAGAAAGAGAATAGGTCCCAATATGGAGCCTTGAGGAACACCATACGTAGTAGGTCTAGAGTTTGATGTGGTGTTTTCAATCTTGACATATTGAGTTCGGTCTGTTAAATATGATCGAATCATTTCAATACTATTCTGGTGAAAGTTATATGAGTTTAATTTCTCCAAAAGAATATTAGGAGAGATGCAATCGAAGGCCGATATGAGTGTACTCGTTGTTTTCAAAGGCTCTAGTTACAAATTCTATCAGTTTATTGATGGCGTGTGTTGTGGAAAGTCTGGATCTGGATAGAAAGCATGAATATTATTTAATAAAATTTGAGTCGCAATTTTTAGTGGGGGTTTAGTGGGGGTTGAGCAAACCGGCCATCGGATGCCTGCTTCCACGTAGCCCCGCTGGATACATGAATGACAGAATCACTTGTGGTTCTGCTATTCCCTAACTGAATGGCATCCCAACGATGTCTTAATCCTAAGGTGTGTGTATCCGTGCCGAGAGAATGAATGACACAGAGCCTATCAGCTGTATCTACGGAACCTTCGAGATACCGCGCGCCCTCTCGTCGTAACATCGCCTTGTCACGGTAATACGGGGTTCTGCCGTAATTGACTTTCTTTCTCTAGCTACTCGTGGGACTTCGATAGATATAGTAAACTTAAAAATTCTTTCTGACGCTGAGTTTAATGTCTAGCTTACAACTCCAACTGACCTCTCTGTAAATTTAGATCAGGAGCGAGAGCTTCTCAACTCTCCAAATATTGATCCAATAACTGAACCTAAAAAAAGGTTTGGTGGTGCAGCCAGGAAACGACTTAGTCGTCTCCTCAAGAGCTGGATACCTTATTAATCCGCCTTGCACCACATTCTTGAGCGGCGTACGTAGAATCTGTCTCAGGTGGAGGAACAAACCTCCCATGAGCAGGTTAGCAAACGGTTGTGCTCAACTGATGATTCACCAAAACCAGAGGCGAAAAAGCCCTGCACGGTTGAATCTAAGGCAGGTGTAGCTGATATGCAAAAACCCTCATATGGAAAGATTGTCGCGGATATCAAGGTGGGAATCTTGCATCTTGATTATCCGACTTCCTCATTAACGATGAAACAACAGAGCATATACTTTGTGCCTGCCCCGCTGGGGACCGAATAAAGTTTTTAGTGTTTGGCAGATCCGTACTCTCACCATCTGACCTGAAAGATCACTCACCAGATGAACGCCGAAAATGTAAATTTTTCTAAATATAACTAAGCAGCCAACTAGAGTTAAGCATCTCCCCACTTTCGAATTTGTGGTTTTGACAACTAATTCAGGATCCATTGGTGGTTGGAGAAATCCATAACTAGGTTTTTGGATCAATAGTTATAATGATGGTATGTTATAATAGTTGAATAGTTAATGTTTTAGTATTGTTATTGATAATTCAGGTAAAATTTGTTATTTCAGGTACCTACTACTCGTACCAAAAATCATATTAACTGTATTTTTGTATATTTAAGGACTTGTTCGTCAAATGCATGACAAAATGGTTCAACAAACCGAAATCGGTCACAACAAATAAAAAACTCAGCAGAAATCAGACAAAAGTAATTTTCTTTATCGTATATTCAATATGAATTTCCAAAAAATAAATAGGGTTTTTTTCTGATTAACTCGGCCATTACCATCGTCCATATATGGACGATGCCATTACTAGATGAAAATTCATAGTAATTTGACAAAACAACACCTTACGATTTGATCCTGAGTAACATATTCACTACGATAAAGCTATTGTGATACCAAAACATGTGATATTTTTTAAAATAGTTTGTGAAGATCAAATCATAAGGTGTAGTGTGTGAAAATGAATAAGTCATCAATCGAACAAGTCATCACCTCAGTGTTTCAGTATTGACATTCGATGATATAATCGATGATCACTATAATGGTAAAGCAACATTTGGTATCGAGTAAACTTGTAGTAAACTTCTGAATTTTTGTTTCAATATTTTTTCAGTTTTTCGATAGGGTTACCAAAGTTTCACTCTTCATTCCTGGATATAGATTGTCAGTGAAATCATTTCGATAGTTTTTGTTTCTGTACATACCTTTTTGTTAATTTTAATTGGCGTTGAACGTTACACTGTAAACTTCACTGCAGTTTTTTTTGTTATTAGAACTCGTAAGAACGTTCAGTTCATTGTGAATAATTGTCGATGCAAGTAACTAGATTTATGTAAATCGTTCCTAGGGCCAAGCCCACCACTCCATTGCGGGAAACTTTTATCTGACATTCTCGGTACGATTGTGGAGGTGATTTGCCGAAGAGATCAATGCCGATCATTATCATATCAGATCCTTGTGACCAGTAATTTTTGACAGTCCTTATTCTTGATCGATAATAATCTAGTCGGAAGTATTTCTAACTATTTAGAACAATATGGTTTGACGTAAATTTTCAGTAATAATTTCACGCCTTAACATAAACATTAATGGAATTCAGATAATGAATTTAGTATCGAAAATCGAAATATTATATTCTTTTTTACTTCTGTTCAAGTTCCTGTAGAGTCCTAATTTTTTTCGTCTTTTATTGTATCAAAGAAAATAAGGACACTTTTACTCGCAATTTGGATATTCATGGTTACGGAACAACAAAAATAAAACATTTTCATGTATATTCAGCAACAAGAAAAGTTAATTCAGAAAAATTTAAATATATAAGTAAATTGTCTTCATTTAAACACGAGTTGAAGAATATATTAATGGAAACATCTTTTTATGAATTTATGAAAATGCATACTCTGTGATGTGTGACATTTCGAAGTAAATTTCGAAATATTAATCTCTCACAACTATATACACAGTAGGATCTGTTAAACGTCTGTCGGAAAACAAATTCTACTCCCGCTAATACCACGCTGGATATTGAATTATATCGAAATTTATTTCAAAATGTTTATTTCCTTATACGTATGTATCTCTTCTCGATAGTTTTCACTTTTGGTTACTGATTTTCCATCATTAGAATGACTTGTTTGTTAACTAACTAGAGGCCTAAAATCGTTTCAGTTCATATAATTTCAGAAATACAAAATAAATGAAATATATTCTGGATATTTCTTGATATGTTCAATGAATACATTAGTTAATTGAAATAAATACAAGGGGTCCAATGGAAAACGATGAGATTTCATTTCAATAGATTCTGATGAAAACTGAATCTCAGGTTCAAAGTCTACAGACCTTTCTGGAATTTGGATGGGCTTGTTTCATGATTTTTGTTTTACAGTTCATATAGTAGTAATTTCAAATTGAAAAATAGTGCACTTTGTTTCAGCCCTTTAAATAGCGTTGGTTTTCCGTAATAAATTACTAGAAATCAAATTTTCTAGGCCCGTGACGTCACGGGCCTAGTCCCGTTTCTTGTTCGATTGACCAATAGGAACAATACAAATAATGAACATTGCCAAATTTCGAATTGATGGAGCGTACAAACAGTTTCTGATTCATTGGTGATTTGAAGTTAGATCACACTTACTTCCGACAACTAAATTTAAGGAGCAAGTGCAAGAAAAGCTTTGGAAGGGAAAATTAATTATACATGGGATCCAGATAACACAAAACGCAATAAAAACTTTTTTTTTCATATATCTCCGGCAGTAGACATTTTCATGTTGATATCACAGAAATTTTATTAACGGAAGTGTATATAAAAGTGTTAACGTTTAAATTAATGAAAAAATCATCCATATGAAATAAAATGTACTCGAAAACTATGGTTCTAAATATAATTTAACGAGCTCTATTATTAAATGGTTCTCGAAGGCTCATTAACCCTAATAAAATAAATCAATTATGCATTCATGCCACCCACCAAAAATAAGAAACTCAACGTATATTAGCCGTATTGCCACCCAGTTAGCTTTCTCTCTTGAATGTATGAGACAATGTACTGTTTTAAATGTGTCAAAACTTAGTATTTTTGTTAAAATAATTGGCACTTGACAACACCGCTGTAGACACGATCAATTTTATTGCTCAACAGACACGCGGCCAACTTTTGCTTCTCGAATTTTTCTTTTTTCTGCAAATATAAAGAGGTATTAGGGCCGATTAGGCTCGATAAATAAAATATACCCCTAACTCGATCAGTCTATAAGCAAACCAGTATAGTTTTCAATAGCACGAAACAAGCCTATTCGATTGTTTTTTCCGTTTGTCGTTGGGTGTGTTAATACTTCATGTTACTAGCCAGCAGATGTCACTTAAATCTCATTTCTGCCAAAATATGGAACCCGATCTAGTTTTTCCACTAGACTCTACAAGTAGGTCAATAAATTAAAAAAATTAACTCAAAACAATTATCAAAGCTTGTTTTCACATCACTGGACCAGAAATGCTCAACTCTTTTGCAACCATCTGTCTTTTATCATATCCGCAGCTTTTTCTCCTATCATGTAAGTTGGTGCTGCGGTATGGGCGGCCAGAGGTAGTGGAATTACGCTGGCGTCGGCGACTCGTAGATTCGAAACGCCGTAAACTTGCAATTTCGAATCGACTACTGCCTCCCGATCGTTTTGAGGGCCCATCTTGCAAGTGGAAGTCTGGTCGCCCATGGTTGCTGAAATTTGTCTAATGGCGCATGTCCAGTAGTCATCTGAGTCAAACATGAAATTCTGGCAACCTGTAAACGAGAAATGAATTTTTACATAATGAATTCTTTCTAATATTTTCGTAAAAAAACAAATAATACAGTTTATTGTTTGATTTTCACTATAAAGGGTTTTATAAAAACCACGACACGTGTTTCGCTATACAATAGCTTTCTCAAGCATAAACTAAAAGTTACTTCTAAATTACAATCATTTTATACTCTAACCCAGGTCTTCAAACTACGGCCTGCGGGCCAAATCCGGCCCGCCAGTGTCATCAATCCGGCCCGCGACAGCCAATGATTTACTGTCATCAATCTGGCCCGCGACAGCCAATGATTTCCTAATTGTTATTACTATTGCTGTTTTAAGTTGAAGAAGAAAACACAGAATGGTAATTAATCGGTTTTATTTACTTGCAAGGTAAAACTTAACAACAGAAATGATGACTAAGAAAACTTAACTTGAGTATCTAAGTTTAAGCATATTAATAACTTACAAATAATTGAAATGAATCACAGTAAAACAAAAACACAAACAAGATTTATGTAATTGTGATTTTCCACCGACAATACTTTGTAGCTATGGATCAATTTTACTTGTACCAATTATCAAAAGAGATTTAAGATGCTCATCGGTTAATTGAGATCTGTTAACATTCTTTGTGTACTTCATCTTGGAAAACGTTTTCTCACACAAGTAAGTAGTACCAAAAACAGAAAACAACCCACGAACAAATTTATGCAAATTATCAAATTGTTCTAGTGGAAGACTCTCATAAAATTCCAACAAATATGAATTTTAATATTTGTTCTTAAGCATATCACTGCACCGTAAATCAATAATTTCCATTTGGACTTCCGGAGCCAGGGTTTCAATGTCAGAATCAAAAGGATTTTGAAAAAGCTCAATTTCATTCGCAATGACATCAAAATCTGAAAAACGAGTATCAAAATTTATCTTCAAAGCACTCAAAGTTTCGATTTGCAAAATTGACGGGAAATTCAGTCTCTCTAGTGTGACTGAATATTTCACATGTTTCAAAATGTGTGAAACATTTTTTACGTAATTGCAATTGAAATAGTATCATTTTCTGCCTGAAGGATTTGATATTGGTGTATAAATCAGGGAGAAGCTGATTTTCTCCTTGCAATCTCAAAATCAGTTCGTTCATATGATTTGTCAAATCGACATAGAAGGCTAACTTCCACATCCATTCACTATTTTCTAAATCGGCATAAGGGCGCTGCTTCTCATTTAAAACATTTTCGATCTCTGCTCGAAGTTCAAAAAAGCGCTTAAGGACTTTTCCGCAACTAAGCCAGCGTACGGCAGTATGATATGGTAAATCATTTATATCCAAACATTTTCCGCACAAGGACTGTTGATGAATGATACAATGTAAGACTAATGGTTTTGAACCACCATCATTTTCTACAGCCTTTGACACAAGTGCAACCACTCCTTTATTTTTACCATACATATTTTTGCCTCCATCAGTTGTTATAGATTTCAAATTTCTCCATCGAAGGTTCTTTTTATTAATGGCATTTTCAACTCCCTTGAAAATATCTGCCCCAGTTGTGCCGTGAATACTATCAATACCAAGAAGTTCTTCAGACATTTCATAGCTTTTATCTATTCCGCGAATAAAAATCAACACCTGAGCAGTATCTGACACATCCGTTGACTTATCCAATGCTAGAGAAAACCACTCATGATGTCCATTTTTGTCAGACAGTTGAGATGATATATTTTCTGCGATGTCTTGCACCCTCCGAGCCACGGTGTTTGCTGACAAACTGACACTTTTAAATAAATTTACCTTTTCGGGGCATATTTCCTCGGCTACTGCAATCAAGCATTATTTTATTATTTCTCCATCGTTGAATGGTTTGCCACGTTTTCCGATTTCAAGAGCCACACGAAAGCTGGCGCGAGTTGCAGACTCTTGTTCAGTATTCGCTTTGGTAAACAAAGATTGCTGCGATTTAAGTCCGCGTTTCAAAGCTTCAAGTTTTTCCTTCCGCAAATTTTCTGTATACTTGGAGTAACTTTGAAGATGTTTGGAGTCATAGTGTCGTTAAATGCTATAGTCTTTGAGAACAGCTATGGTTTCATTACAAATTAAACATAGCGCCTTATTACTGGACTCAATCACAAAATACTGAAAGTTTCATTTTTCTTGGAATGTTCTGCATTCACTGTCGATTTTTCGCTTCTCTTCTATACTAACAAATCACACATAAAAACAATGAGTCAAATCAAAATACTTTTATTGACGGGTATTACTTTATTTCACAATAGACAGTTTCGCTTCCTTCGCCTTTCCTACGCAGACTAACTCGCAGTTGCGCCGCCAGTCTTTTTATATGCAATTATTACTGTCATCTCGAGGTGATCAGAATACACTAGCTAGAACCAGAACTTTCTCGAACCAACGCGGTAATTCCAAATATTTAATTACGCCTAATGCCACCTAGCTGAAAAAGATAGTACATAGTACCACATCTCGCCATTAGATGTCGTTAAGTGTCACAATACACAATAATAATTGAAATGCAAAAAAAAACGTGAGTTTGCTTAGGTCACGCAATTTGCAACTATCATAGTCTAGAAATATAGTTGAGGGCAGAAATTGGCCCTTGGAATAAACTGAAAAAATCATTATGGCCCGAAGGCTTCAAATTTTGGAGACCACTGCTCTAACCTGTCACCTACTCCTATGCCTAATGAATGCTACCTGGAAAGGTCAGGTATGAATTCATTAACTATATCAAATTTTTCGAAGTACTGTAAATATGCCTAATTATTTTTTTGTGGAAATGAACAGATTGAGTAATGGCGAGTCATCCAATTCAGTGTGATCGTTCATAAGATATTGAGAGTTTTTGAATTTGTTTATTTCCATACTCTACAACAGGTTAAGTTTCCAACCTTCCTTCTGCAAAGGGAGGGGCTTGTTTTCATGGTTGAACTCATGTCCCTCTGTGATTAAATGAGTGGCATATGTGGAATTTATGTTTCCATTCTGGAAACTATATTTGTGTTCCTTTATGCGGGCTTTGAAGGTCCTTCCAGTTTGACCTATATAAAACATCGGAAATGACCCACATGATAATTTATACACTTCCGATTTTTCAAAAATTGAACTTTTATCTTTATTATTCTTAATGTGCATGCCTAATTTGTTGTTGGTTTTGGAAGCAATATTTACACATTTGCTTTGCAGAAAATCTGAAATATTTGTAGTGGGTTGGCCTAAGTAGGTTAAGGTTCTATAACTTTTATCCTCTTCTCTTCGAATTGGGTAAACTTCTTTCAAAGCTTGACTGTATAACTTTTTTGATAATAAAAAATGTATTACACTGCTATCGTATTCGACTGAGTCTTTTGGATTTCCCAAAAGGCTCTGTAGTGTATAACTTGTTTTAAAAACCACCTTCATACCTAGTTCCTTGAAAATCTTTCCAAAGTTCTTCGTATATTGGTGGTGTGGTACTGATATGTATTTATCTTGGTTTTTGTCGTTTCTGAAAGTCGAGATTTCGTTCATTCTCAACCTAAACTTATTATGTCATCTGGAAAGTCTGGAATTTACGAAATTTAATGTAAGGGCTGTGATGCAAAATATTATGAACAGACAAAAAGATCTATTATAGTAGGATATAAGGAACACAGCACACTTGAAATATGGAAGACCTGAAAAATCAGCAGTCGCCCATCATATTTTGCAACAAAACCATTCCATAGACTTCAGTTCATTAAGATTGGTTATACAAGTTAACAACAGACAACTAGATGCCTATGAGACTGTAGAAATAAGTAAACATAATAATATTACGAAAAACGATGACGGACCAATACGAAATAGCATACTATATAGCTTGTTAAAATAATATTATTGGATTTACTGATTACTACATGACGACATATTGGAAAAATAAATTTAGATAGGCAATTGTGAAATTAATTTTTATAGAGCTGAAAATTGTTTTATATATAGCTATAACATTTGAACGTTACATAAGGACATATTGTAAAATAATGGATAAGGCAAATTGTAAAATTCATTCTGGTGTGATATACCTGTATGAGTGGTATACCTGTATGGTATACCTATATAGTATAAATACGTTAGCTTAGGAAAGTTTTCAGTTTAATCTTCCTCTTGAAGATGATCACTTGGTGATCGAAACACGTGTCGAGGTGTTGAAAATAACAATTTGGTGGTGAGAAAAAACTCCAGTAATATTCATTACTACACCAAAAGTTCCAAACAGTGCATCATAAGTATTGAAATTATCCCCATTTTTTAAAATTTCTATTGCATCTCTACTCTTGTGTAGTAATTTTGAGTTTTATAATGTGAGCCTTCTTTGTTGAGAGCATGTTGTAGAAAATTCAACTTTATACAACTTTATCACTAGTTTTTTACCTCCTCCGTTTCTCTGGTATAAATAGATAAATATCGATCCTACGAAACCAAATTTGTAGAAGATTTCATTTCAAATGAGTTTGTTCATAACAATTTTTCTCGTAAAATAAATCTACACTTATAAATGCGTGTTTCTGCGTACTGGTAAGTACTAGGAAGCTAAAATTTGGTATATCTTCTTATGTTTTTGATGCGCACTAAGAAAGAATTTTCAAATATTCCAACTGGGGCTCTCTACGTCTGGGGATAGAAGGAGCGCATTTACATTGAAAATTACCTTTTCATCACTGTTTCTCTGTACCGCTATATTTTCGAGGGCTGACATTTTGAATGTAGGTTAGTTTCATGTTGTAGATGTGCAAAAAAAGTATATTTTGAAATATTCCAACTTGGCGTCCCCATCGGGAATAAAAGGGGCGCGTTTACATATGAAAATTATCTTTTCGTCACTGTTTTTTCATACCGCTATAGTTTGGGAGGCTGAAATTTCGTATGTAGGTTTGTTTTATGTTGTAGATGTGCAATAACAAAGGATTTTTTTAAATTTTAACTGGAGCGCCAGCCACGGGGAAAAAGGTGTGTTCATAAAATAAAGTTACTTTTTCAACACTGCTTCTCCATACCATTAAATTAGTGGTGTGTGAATTTATGTTAAGTATCAGTATTGCACCTTTGCGGAGCCGGGGTGGGTGGCTAGTTGAAAATAAACGGATTGTTTAATAAAAAATAACCCCCTCTATTCGGGTATAAATCGAAAAATATCGGTCCTAAGAAAATTGATGGCAACCAAAATTGTTTGTAATATTTGTTTTTCGTGCAAAATTGAAAATGAACGAGTTAGTCAACAAACAAAAATCGACCCTAGAATTTAAGATGGCGGATGACGTAACCGGTGTGTTACTTCGGGAACTTGAGTTTAGACTAGTCATTAATCTCCCTGCAAAGAATTCCGAAATGAAATTGCCAATAAAAATTTTTGCGTTGTCAAATCCCAATTCGATATGGCTAATGGTCATGAAAATGATTCTCCATCGATTTTCCATGTTACGTGGCTTACCCCTCACAAATTTGACACTTTCAAAACATGAATCATTTGAATTGAAGAGGTTATACAGGGTGTTTGATAGCTGGGTGCAAACCTTTAAGGGGGTAATACACTAGCCCATGTAGAACATATTCATACAAACATTTTTATTTTTTAGCGCGTTTTTGATTTTTAAGGGAACTTTAACGATTTTTAGTACAAAAACCCAAAATTGGTCGATCAAATGCTAATAACTTCGAATCTTAACAGAATTGTCCGGTTTTTTTAATTTATTTTAGTAGTCTCATGTGTCCCCAATCGTACTAAAGTAGTTTGAAGCACCATTGTGTTCAAAAAAGTTATGTACAGAGCATTTAAACTTTACAAAAAAAGAAAGAAAATAAAAAATCTGACCTTTGATGCCAATTAAAAAAATTAATAAAGTACATACAGGTGTTCAGACACCTTTGAAAACATGCTTAGTTATTGCTCTTTCGTTTGAGGTATCATTTACCTAGCTAAGTCTTAAACTTTTTTAATTAGGGTACCTGAACCAGTTAAAGGTCGTAAATATGGATATTTGAAAAATTAAAAAAAAAGTAATTTAAATGAAATTCAGCTCAAAAACCTTTAAACGAAAATCCTAAAGCAATATGCGATATTATTTTTAGATTTACATGAAATAATAAGAAACTTAGTCCAACTTGAAAGAAGAGAAAACTGAACAAAGGCCGGTACCGGTGGCATTTTACAACAAAGAATTTGACCTGAAGCTAGTCATTAATTGGAATGCATTCTGTTGTTATGATTTAGACCTTATGCTAGAGCCATACACTTGCTTTTGAGTTTATCAATTTTTAGGTACCTGAGTTGAGTAATCATCTTGGACCCCTCGCCGGGTCGGTTTGGTTGGCCAAACAAGTTCTCTAGTCACTTCTTTGCCCTTTCGAGTTGCGAGTAGACGTTGGTTTTGTGTTCCCCATTTTTGTAATTCACCATGTTCAGTTGTAGCCTTTCGCTCCTGCAGGTGTTGTTTATTTTGGACTATCGAACTTTTTGTTGTGTGTGCTGCCATGGCTGAGTTTACGAGTCATGAACAAGCCGATATAATTTTTATGTATGGCAGAGCTGATGGTAACGCATCTCTGGCACGACGTTTGTACCAAGAACGTTACCCGAACTGCAGGTAAATTAATTTCTAATTGTAGCGGTAGTTAAATTTTGCCATTTTCACTTTCAAAAGACGTTAAAAATGAGTTATTTTATTGCAGGGTGCCTAACGTCCGTGTGTTTTCCAACACATATCGTAGGCTGTCTGAATCTGGTAGTCATGAAACAGGAAATGCAAACGAAAGTAACCACAACTGAAGTACGAAATCGTTGTAGAAAGTGTATACGTAATGGTGGAGGACATTTTGAACACCAACAATAAATTTTTACAGTACAAAACATTTTTTTCTTTAATTCCACAAAAATCCATATTTACGACCTTTAACTGGTTCAGGTACCCTAATTAAAAAAGTTTAAGACTTAGCTAGGTAAATGATACCTCAAACGAAAGAGCAATAACTAAGCATGTTTTCAAAGGTGTCTGAACACCTGTATGTACTTTATTATTTTTTTCAATTGGCATCAAAGGTCAGATTTTTTATTTTCTTTCTTTTTTTGTAAAGTTTAAATGCTCTGTACATAACTTTTTTGGACACAATGGTGCTTCAAACTACTTTAGACGATTGGGGACACATAAGACTACTAAAATAAATTAAAGTTCCCTTAAAAATAAAAAACGCGCTAGAAAATAAAAATGTTTGTATGAAAATGTTCTACATGGGCTAGTGTATCACCCCCTTAAAGGTTTGCACCCAGCTACCAAACACCCTGTATATTTAGGAGTGATTAATATTTGGGAAAGTTTTTGGTTTTCTACTACTCCATCTTTGGAAGATTCCCTCATTTTTTGTATCAAGATGGAGTAGTAGAAAGTTAAAAACTTTCTTTCCAAAAATTGATAAAACAGTCGTACCTGGTATTGACAAATTAGCTAGGGTGGCTCCGTATTTCTGCAGAGACGGACTTCTGAAAATCTTTTGTGCCCCACGTATTGCTTGAACCAACGTTTTTATGTCTTGGTTTTCAGAATCGGTGAGAAAGCGCGAATAGAACTTCGGCCAGTGATACGGGTTCGTTGATTTCAGTTTCACGAAGCCATGCGATTTTGGGTGCAGCAATATAGGAAGAACCTGAAAATTAAGAAAATGGCTTATGTAGATTTCATAAAGGCACTCCAATATTTTGTTTTCAGGAATAAAAATTTGAGTTTAATGAATTCATTTCAATTTTATATACATGCTATTTTTCAGCTATTTCGTCAACGATGAGACCTAAAAGATCGATTGAATTGGACAATAGTTTCCTATTTTGAGTAACTAAAATAATATCTTTTTAGATACTCTCGATCTAGTGTTTGTTTTTGAAATATTTGCCAAAAACTGAAACTGTCAAAGTTCGTGCTAGGGCTCTAGTTCCTCCATTTCGAATGATTTGAAGAAAAGTAAAGGAGCTTTCAATACTGTTCTGTATTTGTTATAATCTGATATAAACCAATTTGCGATGCAACGTTTCGTTTATTAAATTTCATCATCAACTTTTTTCAGTACATATTTAAAATTTAACTTTTAAATTCCATCAAATCAATATGAATGATATTAACATGATAGTCAACTCCATAATAACGAATGCCCCTGGATCAGATAAAATATCTACCAAAATGATCAAAATATGTATCTCTTACTTAACTCCAGTTCTAACATATTTAGTTAACAAATGCCTTGGAACTAGTATCTTCCCGGAACTATGGAGACAATCTATGATTTTTCCTATAAACAAAATGTCTAAACCTTTGACATCAAATGATTTGAGGCCCATAAATATAGTACCGGCAATATAAAAAATTGTAGAAAAGGCAGCCTACAGTCAGATATACCGTTATGTCTCTGATAATAACATTCTGCCTGAACACCAATCTGGTTTTCGGAAAAATCACAGTACTTCTAGTGCTCTGGTGAAAATGACCGACGATATTTTTTCAGCCACCGATAATGAAAAGGCCACTCTTTTCTCGTCTTTCGATTACAGTAAGTCTTTCGCCACCATGAGTCACAATCTGACGTACGCTAAACTTGGTTTCTTTGGTTTCAGTATGAAGGCATGTGAATTTATTAGTTTATTCAAAAAAAAAATAGAAAGCAACGTGTTATGATTAAGGGTAGTCAGTCTGATAATATGAGTGTATATCATGGAGCCCCGCAATGTTTAATTCTCTTTATTATCTACACATCTGACTTCTCCAAGGTTCTTGAGTTATTCAACATCCATGCATATGCAGACGACACTAACTTGTACTACTCCGATTAAGCATATCAGCTTATTGATCACGAAACATTGCTCAATAATGATATAAAAAATCTTGTTCAGACTTCGCAGCAACACTGTTTAAACCTTAATCCTAGTAAAAGTAAATCTTTAATAATTTTTGGAAAAGCCAAAGATCGTGGAAGGTCCATAGATAATATCTATTTGTATATTGATTGTCATTCTGTGGAATTGACTGACAAAATAAAATGTTTAGGACTTCATATAGACTACAACCTCAGATTTGTTCATCAAGTCAATACTCTCATTCAAAGGTCGTACGGAACTCTGAAACATCTGTATTCAAACAGACATTATCTTAGTAGGTCTCTCAAAATTACCCTTTCAGACGTATTGATTCTATCTATGTTTAATTATTGCGATGTCCCTTGTATCGATTCCATAACTTCTCCAAGAATTCAGAAAGTACAGACTAATATTCAGACCAATATTCAACTTGAATTATAGAGATTATGTTACCCCTTTAATCAATCAACTGAATTAGTTAAAAATGTAAAACAGAAGAGAATTGCATTTCGCCTGTTTCATTCACAAACTGATAAAAAAGAACAACCCACTTATTTGGTAAATAAACTCCTTCCCAGACATCAGATACCCTCAAGAAACCTTAGATTTACCAATAATTCTGAAATGCCGAATCATAACAGCACTATCTATAAACGATCCTTGACTTATCATGCTGCAACAATGTTTAATTCATTCAGTGAATCATTGAAAAATTAATCACTACCGCTATTCAAAAGTAAACCTAAAACTGAATTGCTCAGTCAACAGTGATCCAAACATAAACATTTGTATTTCATTTTACTATTGTCCAGAATTTGCCATTTATTTTGTGTAATGTTTCTTTTTTTTCAAACGTGGTTGAGTGGAAGAACAGCGCTCTGCTAAACTCCGCCGCGTTGAATGAAGACCATTTATTGTTATTATTATTATATCTGAATTTAATATAACAGTGGCTACAAAAATCGAAGAGGTCGTTATTTTTCAAAATAAGGTTGAAGGTGAAACCTAATGAGTGAAACGTCTCATTGCACATTGGTTTAAATCAGATTATAACAAATATGAAACAGTAAGTTCCTTTGCCTATTTTCTAAATCATTCCAAACGAAGGCGGTAAAAGAACGAAATTTCAGGAATATTGGAAGAAGAACAACTGATATTCTTGATCAAAAAAGAAATTATGTCAACTCTCCAAAATGGGGTGCTTTTATCCAATTTAACCCGACCTTGTAGGTCTTACCGTTTCCGAGATAGCGATGGTGGGATCAGCTATAAAAACGGCCTGTATATATCGAGTTCTGATCATGATGAAAATGTATTTAATTCATACATGTCTCATGATTCATCACAAGGTTTCTTAAACTTGGAAGATATGAGCTAATGTTTTCTACAATGTCATTACATTTAACAAAAAAAGAGTTGAATATCATTCTTTGGTTAACAATTTTATGATAGCTTCTCTTTATTTTCGTTCACCTGCCTGCTTCTTTCTGAAATGTGGGGTAGTCCATCATAATGACTCATACTTGTCTTCCACAATACTATAGCAAAAATTTCAAATTGATAACTTTCACCGTTATCACGATATGTGATAATATCGTTGGGTTAGTTATTCCATGTTTCGAAAATACAATCCACCAAAAAATATTGTCTCTGCCTCGTTGCGAATTTTTTAATTTGAGTGTGTGACCACTTAACCGCGAATCATTGTTGAAAACAAAAAGTTCTTTCTGATTCGCATAGTTATCCTTAGCTATACGGAAAGATATGATGAGGTCCCCACGGAGTCGACGTTGGTCGAAAGCTAGCAGTTGTGTCATCCTCAGTTTTTCGGGATAGGTTGGACGCACTTCACCAAAAGTCATACTTGTGGCTCGAAACTACATTCTCCAACAAGTCCCTATCGCGCACCAGAACAGGACACCACACTGGACCTGCATACTCCATGATTGGACGAACGTAGGTTTTGTTGAGTTTTATGGAACTTGAATATGATAGATGGAGAAACTTTTTGCGGATGAGGTAAATCAGTGTGTTTGCGCGTTTGCATGTAGATATTATATGTTTAGACCAAGTTAAGTCGGTATTAATAGTCACTCCCAAGTCTACATGTGAGGACACTGTACGTAACGATTGGCCGCTTATTGTGTACGTATGGAGTGGATTGTTCTTTCCTTGATGAAGTACAACGCATTTGTAGACGTTAAGAGGTAGAAGCCAATCCTCGCACCACTGACTAATCGAGTTGAGGTCTTCTTGAAGGAAATGATGTTCGACTAAGGCATTTCCATACAGTTTAGTATCATCGGCATAAAACGACTTGCTGGACTTTATGTGAAGAGCAAGATCACTTGCATAAACAACGAAGAGGAGCGGGCCAAGAACAGATCCCTGGGGAACTCCACTTGTGAATTAGTATCCTTAAAAATGGAAATTGACTTGCTGTGAAATTTTCGATCACATGCCCTTTTCAGACTCACAGGGGGGTCAAGTTTTCGTTGGAATACCCTGTGTCTTCTTTATATACGATCCGAACTTTTCAGCACTTCAGGAAAATCCTTAAGGCGCTCTCAGAGCGGTGCCTGTGCGAAAGTAGCGATTCACATTGGATTTGAGTCTCTTGATATTAAATCCATTTGGAACAACGTTCGCAGGAAGTTTATTCCACGTAAACGCAGTTCTCCAAATGAAAGGGTTACATAACAGTGAAGTTCGGGGTGTACTGAGTTGAACCTCAAAACGATGAGCAGCCACAGTCCGTCGCGTATTTCTGATATGTACCGTTCTTGGTGGAATCAAATATGCCAAGTCACTTGAACATCTCCCGTGTAAGTATCTATAGAAGAGAGGCAAATCTCCAACCATTCTTCGATGTTTCAGGCTATCAAGGTTTCACGTGATGTTCGCATCTCCAATCAGGGGTATGGCTCTTTTCTGGATGGAATCCAGCAACTTCAGGGTATGCTTGGGGGCAGAGCTCCATACATGAGAACAATATTCCAAAGAAGATCTGAACTGAGCTTTATAAAGCATCAAAAGTTGCTGAGATATGTATAGTTTTCTAGTTCGAAACAGTGTTCCAAGCTTTTGAGAAGCAGCCTTTGCAAGTACAGCGACATTATTGTGCCAAAACATATTGGTGTGCATTTTGACCCCCAACAAACCAAGCAGAAAGTGGAATTATCATTATTATTCGGAGACATTTATTTTCTTGGAGAAAAATGATGCCTGGGTTTTTGTATCATTAAATTGAATCTGGTTACTTTCACCCAGATTCTAAATCACTTCTAGATCCTCATCAACATATGCAAACTCCTGCTGCCGGTGAAGATGTGCCTCCGTAGTTGATGTCCCGGAATCCACATGAAATGACGAGACAAGTGTGCTGTCGTCAGCAAAGCAAAATATTTGATTCTTGGTTTTTTCCAATAAGTCGTTGATGTACAATAAAAAGAGGGTTGGAGACAATATGGATCCCTGAGGAACACCAGCGTTGATGCTGAAAGTATTCGAGAGATATCCATCGACGGCCACTTGCAGGGAACGTTCTTTCAGGAAACTGAAGTGCCGTACACAGAAATTATCCGACAAGCTATAGCATCGAAGTTTGGCCAGCATACCCTTATGCCACACACGGTCAAATGCCTTAGAAATATCAAGCGCAGTAGCTGCATGTTTCTCGGTTGCGTTATTCCAAATATGGATGACATACGATAGAAGGTCGCCTGTTGATCTTTGTTTCCGAAATCCATATTGATGATCGCTCAAGATGTCGAAGCCTTCCAAATATTTGAGGATATGGTGGTTTATGACTTTCTCAATGTTTTTAATTTTACTGATAGCAAAACGACTGGTCCTTTTTGGGAATAGGCTGAACGCGAGCAATCTTCCAACAAGAAGGAAAAACTCCTACAGACTGTCTCAACACGTCGATTCTAAATGCTTAGTCTAGAATATTAAATTTTTTCTTTAGCCAGAAATAATGATATTAATTTTTTTATTGAATATGTGACATATTTCATATTCGAAATGTACATTATGAGAACGTATTTCTAGTAGGTCCCAACAAAACCTCAGGATTTACCGACTTTTTTTATATTTAAAAAGTTGAAGTCGCAGAAAGGTGAAAATCAGATTTCGACAATAAATGCTTTGATAACTGTTATTTTGAATGTGTAATTACCTGCAATACATATTTGTTCTCCAGTGGTTTCCATACTGCGTCATATATTTCTTGCGAAATGCTGAAAATTCTTTTGTAGACTGATCCTTTATCTGCACTGATTCCACCGCCGAATAGTAACAGTTCAATGTCTGGATGAGACGAATCGGACTCGGTAGATATATTGGTTTTCATAAACGCTAACGCTTCCATGCCTCCTGTTAGGAAAATAGTTGAAGAAAATACATTATATAAATAAAATATTGAATATAAATATTTCACATCGACCTTCTATCTGCCCAACAACTTTCATTTTCATTTTCTATCATGTAAAGATAGATAATGAGATATCAACTCCAGTCAATTCAGGGGCCCCACAAGGATTTATACTGGGACCGCTACTTTTCACGGTCTATACGCCATAGTTTCATAAGTATATATTAAATTGTGAAATTAATTTTTACGCTGACACCCAAATATTGAAGGAATTTTCTGAGACTGCTACACAATATGCATGTGGAAAGATAAATGAGGATCTCCAGAGAATACACGAAATTTCAGTAACATATTGTCTTGGCATCAACCCTCTGAAATTTAAGGACATGCTATTTGGAAAAAAATGGGGTCAAATCTCGCTGCAAATTGATGGAAACCCACTACTGTTCAGCGATTCAGAGAAAAGTTTTGGGGTAATTTTAGACACTGATATGAGATTTAATCAATTTAGCTGACTGTATTCAGTGTCCTGCTATCCTTAGTTCTGACAGTGGAAGTATTCAATTGATTGAAAACTCGTGTGGGCGTTTAATATATGGGTTACGAAGACGGGAACATGTGTCAATTCATCTATATGAATTTAGTTTGCTACCAATGGATACACGCAGGATTCTCCATTGCTGCAGCCTTTATCATAGAATCCTTACAATGAAGAAACCTTCATATTTGTATAACAAGGTGAAATTCAGACATGACCATCACAATATCAATGTACGTTATAAAATTGAGATTTCAATTTCGAAAGATAAAATCTCGTTGTTCAAATCATCATTTTTGTATAATACACCCATCCTTTACAATGCTATCCCCATTGAAATGAAACATGTGTCAATTCATTCTTTAAAAAAAATGAAACAGATTCTAGCTGATGGTTTAAACCTTGAATTTCTTAAAATGATTTATTACTGTGCTGATATCATCAGTGAATTTTGAATATCTAATATAATTATTATTACATTTCTGCGTCTAAATATATTTGCAGGTGCCACACAAAACTTAATTATTTATTGATTTTTCATCCTAGCGTTTGTTTTTTTCTTTTTTTACACGCTTTATTTTAGCTTCACCTGTATGTATGTATGTATGTATGTAGGTATGTTTGTTTGTATGTTGTTTGTGACTCTCAAGCTCTCTATTGACAGAATTATCGGCATTATTGCTTGATCTATTCACGGGCAGATGGCGCTGTAAGTAACCTCCTTGATAGGTTGTTCAACAAAAATCAAAATAAAAAACATATTTCAAGAATTATAAGTGTTAGCAAAATTCTGTACTACAGATAAAATATTTAGATATTTAAATATTTTCAATTACCCGTGATTCAGTACAGAAAAAAGTTTTGAACGTAACGGAAGATACATTTTAAAATCTAATTCGATTATTTGAAAGCAAACCAGAATATGGATTTCAATAATGAAAACTTTATCGAATAAATGAATAAAAAATTCATATACCTAAATATTTCCAAAAATCGAAAAATTATAATTAAGGTGCTTGACACACATATCACATATCAAATCAAAAGATTGATTCGAAAAATAAAATTATTCACTAAAAAAATATTTTGTCCATTAATATTTTGAATGAAACTTCAAATCAAAACATAAAGACTGAATTGTTTGTTGAAATTATTACTGCAAATTTTGTTTTACTTCGAAACAAATCTTACAACTGTCCGCCATCTATTGGAGACTTACTGCATCTCACAACTACTATAGAATTTAAGACCTCAAACTTTATGTTGTTTGAGAGGAATTTTACATTCGTGCGCCGTCTATTGAAGATTTATAATACTAGTAACAAAATAAAATTATTTTCGACAATAAATCGGACTAAAATGTGAAAAATAAATATAGTTGAAAAAATAAAAAAACACGCTTCTATAGCATATGAAACTAAAAAGTAAAAAAAAATACAGTTTTAAAAAACTAAAAAACACGCTTTTAGAGAACATGGAACTAAAAAGTTGAAAATATTTTTTTTAATAAGCTTGAAACAATAACAAACGAAAAATACTAGTATTATTATGAAAAAAAGCATGGGCGCTTTGTGTCATATTTTTGCCGTCGCTTTTTTCACAATAATACTAGTATTTTCCGTTCGTTATTATTTTGAGCCTATTAAAAAATATTTTCAACTTATTAGTTTGATTTTTTTCAGAAGCGTGTCTGTTACTTTTTTAAAACTTTCTCACTTTTTAGTTTCATATGATATGAAAGCGTGTTTTTTAGGTTTTTTTAAACTATATTTATTAATCTGACGCTTCATCTTCAGGCCAACTCAGTTTTTTTTATAACCCAAAAAAAATTACCCAGTATATATTAGCCTTTTTTAGTAACAACTTCACTGATGCATTACCATAATCTTTTCAGTAGGACTGAATAAGAATTTCTCTATTTTATTTTATGAACCATCTCTATGAGTCTCTCATATTCGAATGAAAGGTAACTATGAAATTGACACTCACCAAGAATTGTTGTGAATGCTCCTTCTCCGTATTTTATGCGCACAAAGTTATCCAGATTAGAAACCGCTCTTTCTTGTTCTATAACTATGCTGTCATTCAATAAAAAATTCAGTCCAGCGAATGCGATATGATCAAAGAGTTTCTGTCCAACCGGTAAGTGTTGTTTCAGAGGTATTCCTGTAATTTTTGAAGAATCAGCATCAGTATCATAGCATGAACACTATGATTGTATATAGCAAAATTATTGGAAAAAAGTCATAAAAATTCAATTAAAGAACTATGTAAATAAACACAAAATTATTGCTCCTAAACAGTATGGATTCAGAGAAAATATATCAACCCAGGATGCCATAGCTGATGTAAGTAGGATATACGAAAATGTAGATATGTAAAAAGCATGCCTTGGAGTTTTTGTGGATCTAACAAAGGCCTTTGACACTTTGAGTCATGAGCTTTTGTTGGAAAAGTTGGAAAACATAGGCATAAGATGAGTTGCCCTTGATCTTTCAAGAGATTACTTGAGTAACAGAAAACAGATAGTAAAAATTAGCGATGTAGTTAGTGATGAGAAAAGAATAATTTGCGGTGTCCCACAGGGCACCGTACTTGGAGCAATACTTTTTAATATTTATATAAATCAGCTCCTTAGCCTAAATACTGTTGGTTCTATAATATAGTTCGCTGATGATACTGTCATCATATATGAGGACAAAAACTGGTTGAATGTGAAAGATGCGGCAGAAAGAGACCTGAAACAGTGGTTCAAAGAGAACTTGCTTACAGTATATATCAGTAAAACAAATGTAATTTGTTTTACATCATATGAGAAGTACTTACCCCCATATGAGTCAATAAAAATTAATAACCAAGATGTCAAACTAGTATTGTCAGTAAAGTATCTAGGTATTTTTATAGATTCTGTATTGAGATGGGATATACACATCGAAAAGTTGAACTCCGAGGACTATTGTTCAAGTTTTATAAATTACGAAAAATACTTTCTGTTACACAGCTCAGGATCCTCTATTATGCACTAGTGGAATCATAGCTGCAATATGGAATACTTGGTTGGGGTGGAGCGAACAAAACAATTGTCAAAACCCTTGATGATGTGTAGAAACGAATCTTGAAAATAATATATCACAAACCATTTCGATTTTCTTCTGATTCATTATATATCGAGTTACAAATTCTTGACATCAGACAGTTGTTTTCTAAAACGGCAATATTTTTTATCCTTCAGCGTTAACAGTATACAAGTAAATTAAGCCATTCTTTCAATACAAGGGCCTTAATATCAGCCGGTCTTGCCATACCCAGCGCAAATAAAGCAGTAAGTCAGAAATGTTTTACATATTTAGGACCAACATTTTACAACATAATGCCAAATTCTCTTAAAGCGATCCATAAGTAATACAGTTTGAAGAGGAAACTAAAAAAATGGATACTTTCAGAAAATAGATACATTTTCCATGAACTGATTGATACTTTTAAATGATCCATCCCATTTTTACAATGAAGTTTTTTCCCCTTTGCAATAGAAAGTAAATGTTTTTTGGAATCACACGTTAAAAGGTAAGACCTCGTTAATCCTTAGCTCGCACAAGTTTCGACTTCTGAGGGTTGTTGTTCGTAGGGGTGCGACAGCTGGTTAACGGAAAAACAGATTTTAAAACAGATTTTTTTTTTGTGTTGTTTGGTATTGTAGTCAATAACCGAAAATGATACGAAGCGTTATTCATAACAATAACCGAGTTTGGAGGAATATTTGGGAGAAGCTGCTCACTGAACCAGGTTTCGAATAAAGCCGCAGTCATATCTTCGTGATAATCAGCAGACGAATCTTTTATATTTTTGGCCGACAGAAGCAAAGCGTTAGGTACGAAACCACTTTCATTCCCGGCATGCAAAATTATAACACGTTTTCCTATTGAAGAAGGTGTGTTCAAAGCACAATACTTGGTTTCGTCTACCCACCCATATTTAACAACATCATGGGAGTCAAACCAAGTTTCGTCTTCGTCGATTATATGTCTGCTGGATTCTCGGTAGCTTTTCATTTGCTTCAAATATTCTTGTCGGAGTTGAACAATGCATGTCGATTACATTATGACCATCCGATTGTTCAATTTTTTATATTTGAAACCACAAGATAATAAGACACCTCGTAGAGTTTCTAAAGATTTGTAATTGTAATCGGGATAGTCGACTAATTTATACCAAATCATTTCCAAGGTTGGTACTTATTTTTTTTGGTATGTACCATAAATTGTTCGCCGAATCACATCTTTTGTAGCACCATCAACGTTCGCGAACTTTTTATTCCTTTATTTTCGTTCCATTACATGGTCAATGACATCCCCTATTTTAATGACTCGAAGAACTGTCGAACGAGATAGTTCCGTTAACTCGCATATTCTATTCACAATAGCATTTTGTGAAGTGTGAGAGTTTTCCTTCTTCAAGCATTCATAAATATTTAAAATTACTCGCTGAACTTGAACATGTAAGTCCTTATTTTCAAATTCCGGATCCCTGTCGATTGACACAGATTCCTCACACATAATGTTATCATTTGTTTCAAAAGGTATCCAGAAAGCCATATTGATGAAAGTACCCAAAAACACTAAGATTTTTACAAAAATCGGTTTAAACGATGAGAATGGAACCTTTGGTGTTAAAGTTGAAAACTTTTTCTAGAGATCAGTTTCCCTAACACCAAACTGATATTTTTGCACTCGACGCGCATTTCGCTAACAAGGTAAAAATATCAGTTTTGTGTTTGGGTAATTGATCTCTCGAAAAAGTTTTCAAAAATCGGTTTGAAAAACCATTCACTCACCTAACCCCACGAACACACGGCACTGATAATGAAATATTGTGAAACGGACAAAAAATTAGTATTGCCAGTCCAGCTAGCCGAGCCTTTATTCCTCAACTACATTTGATAGCACGTTTACCAACTATCTGGGCGACTAGGGGCCACAGGCAAGATATGTTTATGACTGTTTTCTTATTTTATTGCCGTTCCAATTGGGAATGGATAGACTATACACGTATGTATTTCGCTTACCCGCCAGCACTGGCGGCTGATATGACGTCAAGTTTGACCACGCTTCGTTTCGTTGAACGCCACATTCAACTATTAATTTGAAGGGGAAGATGAAGAGTGAATATTCAGATTTTTGCAGATGTCCTATTTGAAGTATAAACTTTCAAATAATGAAATAAAAAAAATTGGCAAATGAGCCCAAAATCCAACCAATTCCTAATCATTTCACATAAAATTGTAGACTCATTGAAATATATACTATTAAAATCAATATTACACTATTAATTTTATGGATGGTAAAACAAGGTTTTTTGAAGGACAAAACACAAGCACTACAGGAAAATCCTTAAGGCGCTCTCAGAGCGGTGCCTATGCGATAGCAGCGATTTGAATTGGATTTGAGTCGCTGGAGATTAAATTCATTTGAAAAAAAGTTCTCAGGAAGTTTATTCCACATAAACGCAGTTCTCCAGACGAAAGAGTTCTTAAACAGCGAAGTTCGAGATGCACTGAGTTGAACCTCATATCGATGAGCAACCGCAGTTCATCGCATATTTCTGATATGTACCGCTCTTGGTGGAATCAAATGTGCCAAGTCACTTGAACACTTCCCGTGAAAATGCTCATAAAAGAGAGACAAATCTCCAACATTTCTTCGATGTTCCAGGCTATCAAGGTTGCACGTGATGTTCGCGTCTCTATTCAAGCGGATGGCTCTTGTCTGGATAGAATCCAGCACCTTCAGGGTATGTTTGGGGGCAGAGCTCCATACATGAAAACAATACTCCAAAGAACGTCTGATCTGAGCTATATAAAGGATCAAATGTTGCTGAGGTGTGTACAGTTTTCTGGTTGGGAACAGTGTTACAAGCTTTTGAGAAGCAGCCTCTGCAATTCCAGCGACATGAATTTGCTAAAACGTATTGGTGTCCATTTTTACACACAGCAAACTTATCAAAGCAGAAAGCGGAATCGTCTGACCTAACATCATTATATCCGAGTTGGAGACATTCATATTCTTGGAGAAAACCGATGCCTGGGTTTTTGTGGCATTGATTTGAACCTGGTTACTTTCACGCTAATTCGAAATCACTTCCAGATCCTCATTAAGATATGCAACCTCCTCCTCCGGTGAAGATGTGCCCCTGTAGCCGATGTCCTCAACCTACAAATTGTTGGGTGGGCTATTTTTCGGGTATTCATCCTGCCGAAGTTGTTTATAGGTTTCGCTGTCACTAACCATAGTGACTGCTATAGGCTTACTGCATTCATCTCAGTGAATTGGAGATTGTAACCAAAGAAAACCACGGCAAAACCCGGAAAAGAACCAAAACATTATGTGCTTTCACGAAAGAAGATGCTGGTTATAATATTTCTCTTAATCTCTGAAAGCAGCAGATACAAAACGTAGAGTTTCAATGGAACATTTAACACTAATATAATATGAATTTTGTATTTCAACAAATATTGTTGTGGGTTAGATCCATCGCAAAGGAGTTTTCGTTTTCATAAGTTTCAATTTCAACATGAACCTAAAACTTCTTCACTATTTAATGACCAGCCAAATGTATATCATAGAAAATATATTATTATAAATTGAGTCAGGTCAGGTCGGATGTTTATCTAAAGAAAGATTATTATATTCAGGCACAATTCTTTTTCACATTTTCTTACCTAACTTCTTCATATGTTTAGTCGGACCCAGACCGGACAGCATCAACAGTTGTGGGGAGTTTAAAGCGCCTGCACATAAAATGACTTCTTTTTGGGCAGTAGCTACATGATATTTCCTATGTCTGATGTATTCAACACCAAATGCTTTTTTTGTTCCATCATCGACCAGTATTTTAGTAACCCTGGAGTTTTTCAGTATTTTCAGATTGCTTCTGTGTCGAATTGGTCTTAAAAATGCGGCCTCTGCGGAAAGTCGTTTTCCTTGTCTGGTTGTAGATTGTACATATGAAACCTGTTCAAAAATAATGATTCAGGTTTGTGATCCATATGAAAATTTTATACGAACCAGTTTGACCAGTTCATAATAGAAAGATATAATATTCAAGTAATGCTTTCTTGTGGGAGTATACAGTGCTTTTCTTTAATGTCCCCCTCCGTTTTATTTTTTGAATGGGTCAACTCAAAAAATTGAAATTTGGGATAATGAAATTAATGCATGAATACTTTATTTTGAAGTGAAATTGACAGATGAAACTTTCAAGATGGCGGCGACTGGGCGCCATCTAGGAAAAAAATTAAAAGGAAAGGGGGTATTGTGACACATCCTTTTGAAGCTCCTGACAAATGCTTCACAACCCTAGAATATAATGTCAATATCTTCAACTACTACAAAATGGCGGACCTTTTAATAACTGCCTGAATACATTGACATATAACTAGATAGTATGAGGTAGTACACTTGAGATCAGTTCAGAAGATACTCGAAATGGTTGCCTTGAACTTCTTGACATATGGACAGCCCATCCGATATTTCACGCCGAACATTTTGGAACCCAGTAACTTCAATATCTCTACAAATATTTATTATTCTCTGCCGTTTATCCAATACTGAAGCAGGTTCAGTTCAATACACCTTTTGTTTCAAGTAGCCCATAAAAAAGTCCAAAGGTGTCAAATCTGGCGAGCGGGCTGGCCAATCTGTAGGACCTCGACGGCCAGTCCAACGGCCGGGAAAAGTAGTATCTAAATAGTTTTTTTACTTGTCTGGAGTAATGTGGTGGTTCTCCATCTTGTTGGAATACAATATCCATATCGAATTCAGTTGGATTCGCTTCGACGATTGCCAATAACGGCAATTTTGTCTTTGAACATTGCCGTTTAAAAAAATGTACATTCGTCACTAAAACAAATATTGTGGAGATAGGTATGATGCCTTGCAATGGTTTCCGTTATGATTTCGCAGAAATCTGTTCATCTTCAGTTAATTGGTGTAGCATTTTAATTTTGTATGGATGATACCTATTCCTCTTCAAAAGTCTCCACACAGTAGAAGGAGACACCTTACAAACATTCGCGACGGAATAAGTAGACTGTTTAGGATTTACTACCATCTCACCAATTATTTGCACTTGCTGTTCTTCCGGAATGGATGAATGACGTAGGGGCTTTTTGTTATGTACACTGCCGGTAGCTAAATTTAGAGATTGTTGACGTGGTACCTTTCTACTAGTAAAACCGAAAACTAAATGAGAATATTCTAACTGAACAATGATATTCATTGTCGTACTGACATTTTTTGTCGTTTTTATAAACAAAAAATAACTTAACAAACCTTATCTGGCTGTTGGAATTGCTATATGGCAGATAAGAAGGAATATTTCTAGAAATATCAATATTAATGTGTTTGTTTTCAGGAAAGTATTAAATGTTCCGCCATTTTGTAGTAGGTGAGGATATTGACTTTATATTCTGGGGTTGTGAAGTATTCGTCAGGATCTTCAAAATTATGTGTCACAAGACCCCCTTTCCATTTAATTCTTTTTCCATATGGCGCCCAATCGCCATCTTGGAAGTTTCATCTGTCTATTTCACTTCAAAATGAAGCTTTTTGAGTTGACCAGTTCAAAAAATAAAAAGGAGGACATTAAAGAAATTCACTGTATAGTAAAACATGTGCTGCGTTTTGTAAACTGTTTAGTGAAAAATCTCACACCTCATCCTGGACTTTCATCAAGTATAGGTCAATTCCATCACGTATCCTAAGAAAAAGATATGTATAATTTTTTTTCCTACTGCGTAGTCTCACGTTGAACCTCAACTCTGTTAGTGAAGTGACTGAGTCACTCAACTATAATATTGACCCACTCCTTGAATTATGACACGACTGTTTCCTTTGGTGTACCACAGGGAGCAGTACTGGGCCCTATTCTTGTATCGTTCATGTAAATAATCTTTTTACCTTGTCGACTCAAGAAACTATAACAGATTTTACGGATGACACCACTCTCATATATGAGGAAAATTCATGGAAAGTTGGAAGAATCAATATTCTTTGGATTAATGAATATTATTACATGGCTTATGTAAGTAGGCTTACAGTCAACTACAAAAATATCGTAAATTGTGTCATTCATCTCTTACGAAAAGTATCTTCGTGAATTCTGCAGAATAGTAATTCATGGAAATACTATATACGTGGTAAAACATTTCTGCGGACTAATTTATGATGTGGAATATTTATACACAGGATGTTATGAAAAACGCTATATATATTCTGCCTGTTCAAAAATATTCTGCCAATTGCTTTTCCCAAAATACTCTTCTTTCCCCTCGTAAAGTATATTCTTCAGTATGAAATAATGGGATCGAGTGGATCACTCGTAAACTCTAGACTTCAATATCTCTGAATACACGAATGAATTGAAAGCACAAGGTGTCAAACCATAATTATAACCCGAAGAAGGAATGCCAAAAATGTTACCAAAGCTAACAAATCGCTAGGAGAAATATATTTTACTTATATTGGAACTAGACTACAAAATTTGTTTGTTCATCTATCTCTTCAAGCAACTTTTGATATCTCCATTAGGTTGTGGTTTAAAAATGATGCCAAATGACATGCATATGACCGATCAAGTGATTTTTCTTCCCTGTCAAATTTGACATTTTTTCCAAAAAATGTTCAGGAAAGCAGTTATTGCTCAAAATTTCGAAAATGGGTAAAGAGAAAAGATGATTGTTTTTTCATTTTTTACCCATACACCCATTTTTAGGTCTCTAGTACAAATTTAGTTTTTTTACAGTTTTTCGAAAATTTGACATTTGTCGATTTCTCAAATTTATCCAAACCTCAACAAAGTTAATGCTTTATGCCTAACTTATCTTTCCAACGCATTTTTATTATCAATTGCAATTCTAAATACAACTCATTTCGCAAAAATTCAAAACACCAGAAAAAATTATGCCAAAAATGATGTAAAGTTGATACAGTTTTTAAAAACAGATAAATATTTCACTTTATTTCTACTTTTTGCGAAATAGCTTGATACATAAGCATAATTGAAAAACAATATCAATGAAAACTCAATAATTTATTCTTTACTGCACTTTTCAAACAGTTGAACTTTGATTTACTAATTACGAAACATTACAACGCAATTAAACTAAGGGAAGAAATTATACGAAAGTAATTTCACATTTACTAAATATCTTTTATAAGGTATGAATGAACAAAATTACTTCAGAAATCAATTTAGATTTTGTTGCCTAGAAAACTAAACCGTAAAAAATTCTAACAAACATCTGTTAAAATTAAGTTATAATTTAAATTAGGAACACTAAATCAAATCGAAACATATGCCTATACCATGTAAATACCAATAGAAATACAAAATAAAAAGTCACATTTCGGTGTGCTTTCCACCACGTTCAATGCAATCAATTGTCCTTTTCAAAACATCTTTAACTGCATTCTTTATACTACAGGGTTTTGTGCTTACAACACATTCTCGAATAACTGCCTCTAAATGGTTTATATCTCGAAAAGATTTTTGCTTATAAACCTTTTGTTTTAAGTAACCCCACAAGAAGAAATCTAGTGGGGTTATATCAGGAGATCTAGGCGGCCAAAAGTGTTCCATATTGCGACTGATTACTTTGTCCCTAAATATTTCCAAAAAACGCTCTTTAACCACCCTTGTAGTATGAATAGGTGCACCATCACACTGATACCACACAACATTTCTTACTTGAAGGGGCATATTATCCAAAACTTCAGATAGTTCGGTATTCACAAAGTGTAGGTAGTCCGCAGAATTTAAATTATGTCGAAAAAAGTATGGTCCTATAATTTGATCGTTTAATATGCCACACCATACATTCGTCTTAAACGAATATTGATCTCGACATTCGATTACGAAATGTGGGTTTTCTTTTGCCCACCACCTGCAGTTTTGCGAGCTCACAACGCCATTTGAAGAGAAGGTCGCTTCATCTGTCCATAAAATTTGATAAGGAAAATGATAATTTTCTTCTTTTTTCTCTTGAAACCAAAAAGAAAAATACAAGCGCATATCGAAGTCCCTTTCTTTTGATGTATTGATAAATTTCGGTTTACAAGGCGTAAATTTATTTTTGTGTAAAATACGTCGTACACTTTCTCGGTTAACATCTGTTCTATCTGCAATATCTTGAATACTTGTTTTTTTATGTTCTACGACATCCAAACATATTTCAAATTCCACTTCTTCAGTATTTCTAGAAGGCTGATGTGCTTTTCTAAAATTACTCTCAACCGAGCCAGTAGATTTAAACTTAGCTATTATCCTACTAACTGTTGACTGATGAATATTTCTTGCAGGATATCTGGCATTGAAAATATCAGCTACTTGTCGGTGACCGGTATTCTCGCCGCATATTAAAACGATTTCAATTTTCTCTTGAAGATTCAGCATTTTTAATAACACACTAGACAACGAATAAACTATTTTGAATCTAAAACTGATAAACACTATTTTGAGTTATTCAACAAATGTCATATGACAATAAAATATTTTGCTTATTCAGTTCAGTTCAATTGTTTCCACAGTACCCTCAGTTTAATTTCGTTGTAATTTTTCGTAATTAGTAAATCAAAGTTTAACTGTTTGAAAAGTGCAGTAAAGAATGAATTATTGACTTTTCATTGATATTGTTTTTTATTTATGCTTTTTGCGAAATATCAAGCTATTTCGTAAAAAGTAGAAATAAAGTGAAATATTTATCTGTTTTTAAAAACTGTATCAACTTTGCATCATTTATGGCATAATTTTTTCTGGTGTTTTGAATTTTTGCGAAATAAGTTGTATTTAGAATTGCAATTGGTAATAAAAATGCGTTGGAAAGATAAGTTGGGCATAAAGCACTAACATTGTTGAGGTTTGACTAAATTTGAGAAATCGGCAAATGTCAAATTTTCGAAAAACTAAAAATACTAAATTTGTACTAGAGAGCTAAAAATTTGTATATGGGTAGAAAATGAAAAAACAATCATCATTTCTCTTTACCAATTTTCAAAATTTTGAGCAATAACTGCTTTTCTGAACATTTTTTGGAAAAAATGTCAAATTGGACAGTGAAGAAAAATCACTTGATCGGTCATATGCATGTCATTTGGAATCATTTTTAAAGCACAACCTAATGGAGATATCAAAAGTCGCTTGAAGAGATAAACAAAATAATCCCATTTGATGCGGACTTTATGTGTGACACTGTATATGTTGTATATTTTTAATTTTGTTAATTCTACAGGGTATAATTTTGATTATACTTTGATTATATTTGATTATTTCTTCGAAAATGAACTTATACAGTGTATCAATTTGAAAACTTCTCACTCTTAATATCTTCCAGTAAATAATATGAGGAATCGAAAACAAAGATGTCAAGGGGGACTAGGAGGGGTAGATGTTACCCTTAGAATTTTAAATGGGAAGGGGGTCGAGTGGCACATCATTTTGATTGGCGTTCAATTCTGCTTCCAGTGGTACCCTGATTTATTATTTTTAATGAGCATTTTCCGAAAAAGCGTTCTAAACTAACAGAAGTAATTATAGTACGGTTATACTGAGATGGACGGTTTGACCAGAACAGCTAAAAATATTAGGTGGTACCGTTCCAACCCCTCATTAGGGGTAACATTAGTCATTAGCTCCATTTAATTTACATCAAAAAGTATTCTAATGGTAAATTAAACATAGTAAAGCTGTGTTCAGTCCTTTTTTGCTACTTTTGCTGTGAAAAGTTTCTGTTTTCAGGCAGAAAATTGGTTCCCAAATTTGAACGATGTAGTAGTATTATGCATACAGTTGTACCTTTTGGGTACAACTTCAAGACAGAATTGAAATGATTATAATTCATGGAGTAGTTTGAAAGTGCGCACAAAGTGCGGCATGTCTCTTTAACGAAAGACATTCAAGTTGTAATGTAAGTCACCGGTATGTGCTTGATGTGGTAAATAAGTTTTACGAAACTGGTTCAGTGGCAAATAAAAAAAGAAATAAACCCGGAGTACTAAATGAAGCAGCTCGAATTGAAGTTTTGGGAAATTTGCTGCAGAGCCCAGGAGCTCCTTACGTTCAATATCAAAACAGACGGAAATGTTACGCGGGACAGTAAGAAAAGCATTGAAAATGCATAAATTATATCCTTATGAAATGCGGTCTCTTCGAGACCTCCAGCAGGATGATTATGAAACAAAAATAGAATTTTGTGAAATCATGTCTCATCGAGTCAATACCATCCCTAATCTTCTGTTTAACATCTGTTTATTTTTCTGAATGGCAATGTTGATAGACAAAATTGTCGCTATTGGAGTGACGAAAACCCACAAATTTTTCGGCAATGTCATACGCAACACCCATAAAAAGTCAATGTTTGGGCTGGTATTCCTGGAAATGCCATTATTGATCCAGTATTTCAGGAAGAAAACTTTACTGGCGTTCTGTACCTTGAAATGCCTGAAGATACCATAGATCCTCTTATAACTCACGATTTAGAAGATTTTATGTTTGAGATGAATGAATCGAAGAGGTTTTTTGTATGAAAGTGTATAATTATAAAATTATTGCAAAACACTTTCGACTTTCGTCATTTCACCTGAAAGTAAGCGATCTATTTGAAGAGAAAAGAAAAGAAATTCGAATTTTTTTTGAGGTTATGAAATTTAGGAAATTGTTTAAGATTACTTACTTGTCAGGCAACAGAAAGTATCAAAAACGAGTACATAGCACATTTGTAATATTTGATTTATATAAAACAAAATAGGCTGATAGACAAGGAAATACATTTTTGGATTGAGGCCATGTGGTTCAGTCAAAGTATTATATGAAAGAAGTGTAACTTGAGAGAGAATGTGTCAAGTCAAGTGTCATGTTGAAAATAATGGTACTTGAGAAGTGAGCCATTATGAATTTGAAAAATGTTTTGTTGTGGAGAAGCCAATATAGAATAAAGTATTTAAATAATAAATTTCAATTAATTTAACAATTCATAATCCTTTTATAAAAGGGAAGAAAATCTCTTAAGTTTACTTGAGTATTCAAGTAATGATCATTATTGGAAAGTTCTTTGGAAATCGCCAGCTCTTCAAAAAAGTCCAGTCTGAGGAAATGTTCATTATCAGTATTATATAAAATTTTGGAATTTTTATTGAAGCTGAAGTTGTGATTGTGAAATTCAATGTGGTGGCCAAATGCAGATTTTTCAGTTTATATTTAAATGTTCATAAATCTATTTATGTTTGAAATGTCTTTCTCACAAATTAAGGATGGGAAGTCTACAAATTGACACCCTGTATTGCTATGAACCTCAATGTATAGAAAATAAACGATGACTTTAAAGCAGAATAAATTCCAATGTTATGAGCAGTACATGTTAACATGAAAGTAAACTCCATTATAATTATGAATACTCTCATCCATTACTTGATGAAATTAAATAACATAATCCATTATAATAATTACAGAATTTTCCCAATAAATTTCATTCAAGTTGCATTTCGCTAGTTTTTATAACTCAAATAAAAATATATGTAGAAATTCTTTGACCTCACCCCTATTTGTCTCTTTCCGTTATAGTCCACGTAACTATAACCTGCTTCTTGGGCCGCCCTCACGAAAGCATGGGCGGATTCGGTTCTGTACGGAACATCGCTTACGCTCAAATAACCCCCTCTCATATGATATCCTGGATCCTCTCGAGCTATATTGGCGTCTTCCGATTTTTTGAAGTAAGGCAATACTTCTTTATATGACCATCCTGGATTGCCCATTTTCTCCCATTTGTCGTAATCCAGAGGGTTACCACGTACATGGATCATATAGTTTGTGACCGTACTACCGCCAAGAACTCTGCCATGAGGCCACCACATCCGGTTCTGCGGACAACCTGAGGAATGAACAAAAACAATCATTTTGTATTAGGTTGTTTCAAACGTTTTGTAATTTTTCATGAATATTCTTCAAACTGTAATATCTCGGTGCATACTCATTCAATTTATTCGAAATAAGCATCATTTGAATCAGTAATACAAGTCGATTTATTACGTCAGCATGTAAATTGGGTGATCGGGATTCGATGAGGTTGACGAAGCCCTGGCCCTGATTAGCGAAGGTTTTACCGGTGAGAAAGTTATCGAAGTACTTGAAAAGATGGTAGTCGATTGGCGAGAGGTCTGGGAAGTATGGTGGGTGAGGCAGAACTTCGACTCTCAAATCACGCACCGTGCTGTGATGTGAAGTGATGGGTCAGTTTCCACCTAAAATCTACTAATTTGACCTTTGAATCAGTTGAGAATTGAAGGAATAACTGTAACTCAGCCTGAATAGATATTTCAATAGGTTGATTACAAACGTTTTTAATAATAATTTCTCATTTTCACTACAGAAACGATATTTCTTATTATTATATCTAAACAAAATATAAAAATATAAAATCAATGTGATTTTTGAAAGTAAGTTGATAGTCGAAATGGACATTTATGAATAGTATTGACTAATATTAGATCCTTGAGGGAATCTGCTAATGGCAAAATGAATATATGAAGAGAAACCATTATACTAGACATACTGCTTCCTTTGATCAAGATACGATTTCAGAAAATGAATATAGAATTCAGTGAAACCATACTGGAAAGTCTATAAATGAGAATCGCATGACTAATTGAACCCGATTGAATAGGAATAATAATAATAATAATAAATAGGAATAATAATATTGTTTACAACTAATAAGGTTCAACAGTTAATGAACAGTATGGACAAAAATATGAATAAGTTGAAAACAAAAAGCGAAGTTCAATATTTATAACGATAAATCGTTATTAATTGCTCTTCCACTTAACCTCAAAAAGTCGCTGCGGTGTTATAAGAGTATTATTAGGAGTGTATTGTGGCTTATCATTTTATTCTAATATAATTATACCGGGTGATTCTCAAAGGTGGCTCACTCCTACAACTTTTTTATTATTGGAGATAGAAAAACGAAATTTGGGGGTTGCGTATTATAGTTCAATTTACATTTTTTGACATATTTACTTGCTTTGCCGTACTTCTGGTTTGATCGGAAATGATCCCAACTTTCGATTTTTGAATGGGACATCCTATATACTTTTACTTATTTCGATCGAGTATGACATTCTAAATCCAACAATACTTCACTCGTCAATATTTGACAAATAAAATGATTTTTACTCAAATTTTTATTTTTTTATCTAGAATGCCATGGATCATGTAAATCGCTTCATTCTTGATCAAGTACTTAACATGGAAAAACTACGACTTTAAGGCTTATGACTTCACAGTCGTTTTAGGAATTATTTCGCAGTCGCAAATATGAATTTTTCCAGTTAACTTGATTTTTTCAAATGGAAAGGGGTTGGCTTGTTGGTTGTTTGTAAAAGATCATTTTCTTACGAATAATTTGATGCCACACACGTTCACTTTATTTTCTCTATTTTTCTGAATAATTGCAAGAAACGATCAAATAATACGTATTCGGTATACTTATTCACTAAGACCTGTTATTCTAGTTTACCGTGACAAACAGTTGAAGCTGTTGCTAGTACCACCTTAACAAATAGACTAATAAATATGCTGCAACGCAAAAAAATTAATTTGTTGTGTGGTTTATAATTGGCTATGGCAAATTATACTGGAAACGAGAGAATTGACATGTTGCTAATTTACGGAGAAACAAAAAAGAATGCAACTGAAGCAGCTCGAATATATGCTCAGAGGTTCCCTAATCGTCGTCATCTCACTCGGCATTATTTTCCAAAACTGGAAAGGAAAAATGCGAAATGTACCAGAAGAAAATTTTCTCATTAGTCGGTGGCCTATGCTTGAAGACAGGCAGGTTATGTGGACATAACTTATCCACAGCCAAAAAAAAACTATTTTGTATAGCTAAATAATATCCGCACACGACAGTAATACCAAATCATTGCGATCATTGGAAATAACTGGAAAAAAAAATAAAATAAATTTTGAAATGAAACAAACTTTTTGGTCCACTTTGACCTATCACAGTGAAAAAAAATGTACTGTGCTTGGCTGAAAAGTATTTCAGAAAGTTGGCGCATTTAATGGAGATTCCAAAATGGTGTAATAGTTAACTTTCTATCAGACCTCCAAGAAAATATTGAAGCTAGAAGAAAAAAGGTATTAAGAATCCAAGGAATCCAAGGAAAATTTATTTGTGGGATAATTTTGTAGATATAGTACTATGTATTGTAATTAAAGAATAAAAATCAAATAAATCATGTAAGCAAACTTTATTAAAAGCTTTTACAATAAATGCTCGAACTGAGCACCACCTGCCCGGATATAGGTACGATATCTGCGAATAAAAGAGCGTGTCACAAATCGTGCCTTGTGTAATCGAGTGCACGTTTCAGCGACGCCGTTAATACGATCACGAAGATTTTCTACAGTTTCTATCGGTTTAAAGTAAACATTTTCTTTGAGGAACCCCCAATAACAAAAATCCATATAGATCCGGGGAGCGGGCTGGCCAGAGAATTGGTCCAAGTCGACCAATCCATCAGCCAGGAAATTCTTCTTCTAGGTAATCCCTTACAGGCCGGGCGTAGTGTGCAGGACAGCCATCATTTTGCAGCCACATGCCTTGTCTCTTTGCGAGAGGAACATCTTCTAAAAGGCCATTCAACTCGTCCCTTAGTAATTCTAAATAGTGTTGACCATTAAACGCTCCAGGTATTTCAATGGGTCCTACTACTTGGCCGTTAATGATTCCGCACCACAAATTAATTTTAAACTGGTATTGTGAGCGGTCTTCTCTGATGGCATGTGGATTAGCCAAGCTCCAGCAATGCAAGTTGTGCATATTCATGAAGTTGTCGATTTTGAACGTACTCTCGTCAGTCCACAGAATCTTACTAAGAAAGTCAGGATCAGTCGCGTGTCTCACCAGCATTCTTTGACAGAACAAAACTCTTGGTGCATGATCTCGTGGCAGTAATGTTTGCACTCTTTGCAAGTGGTATGGATGGTACCTGTGCACTCGAAGAATGCGATGCACAACAGTTTTTGGAATTCCGATTTGTCTTTCAATCGCACGTACCGAAATATCTGGACTCTCTTCCACGCAAGCCAGAACCTCTTCTTCAACATCTGGACCAAGGATATTTCCTGCATCGCGATTTACCTGTCTTCCAGGAATTACTCCTTCCGTGTAGGATCGATGCACATTAATGAAGACTCGGTAATCCGGATATCTCTCCTCTTTGGATACCGCTCTCGATACAACCGGGCTGCTGCATTTGCATTACCGCGACATTCGCCGTAAATAAAATGCATATTCGCATATTGGAGTAGAGTATAATAAGCCGGCATTATTAAAAATATCCAAATCACAAAACAGTTTCAAAATCCAGTTCAGAGCAGCGATCGTTACACGTGCGATACAATGAACAGCGAAAAATGAACTGACATGAATGATACAATGAAGCGTGGAGAGGAGGGGGCCTTGGAAGAAAACCTGTTTGGACTCGTTTCTTTTGTTATTTTTGAGATATCATTTTTTATTTTGTGGATGTTTTACACTCAGTGCTAATGTTTTGTGATAATTGATATTGCCATTTATTCTTGGATTCCTAATACCTTTTTTCTTCTAGCTTCAATATTTTCTAGCAGGTCTGATAGAAAGTTAACTATTACACCATTTTTGAATCTCCATTAAATGCGCCAACTTTCTGAAATACTTTTCAGCCAAGCACAGTACATTTTTTTTCACTGTGATAGGTCAAAGTTGACCAAAAAATTTGTTTCATTTTAAAATTTTTTTTTCCAGTTATTTCCAATGATCGCAAGCTTTTGGTATTACTGTCGTGTGCGGAAATTATTTAGCTATACAAAATAGTTTTATTTTGCTGTGGATAAGTCATGTTTTTATGACGTAACATTGAAAATACTAAATCGAGTCGCCGATTTTCGAAAAAAAGAAAGTTTCCGATATCTCGAAAACGAAAACACTTTTACCTAAAGTCTTTTCCTGTTATGAGCTAGTTATGACCTCAGCTATCACCACCTAATAATACAGTTCAGTGAGTAACAATTTTAAAAGAAATCTAAAAATAAAATGATTTGTTGTCACTTTTAGATTGTCATAAAGCATATGGAAAAGTAAAATATATATAAAAAGTTTCTAAACTAGAAGTTTACGTCTCACAACAAATATAGATACTGTGTGTTTATAAAATAAACGTCAAGTCTCATTATGTTTTTCCATCATATATATTTTTTTCAATTTTTTTGAAAGGTCAATAGAAACTATATTCTTTAATTCTGGAGTTAAATCATTGAAAGCTTTGAGTTCTTTAACAAAGACAGAATTTTGAGAAGTGTTTGTCCTTACTAGAGGTAAGTGAAAGCAATTTCTTGATCTGGTTGGGTATTGGTGCAGTTCAAAATTGTAACTTATTTTATCAATTAAGTATTCAGGTGCCCGTCCTGTTTTGATTTTAAAAATGAAAATAAGTGTCTGGTATAACAGATAATCTTCAATTGCTAATCATCCTAAACTGTCCAATATGGTTTTTAAGCGAGTGCGTCTGCTACTTGACAAAATGATACGCATCGATCGGTTTTCTAGTTTTTGGAACCTGGTTTTGGTTCAGTAGGTATAAAATAGAGGAGCAATAGTTCAAATGGGGATGTATAATACTATTGTATATCACCGTTTTTGTCCATGCATTAAGATATCTTGAACATCTGAATAAAAAGTTTAAAAGAAATAGTTTTTGATATATAGTTTGCATGTTCTTCAAACGTTAGTCCATAGTCAACTATAATACCCAAGTATTTCCAAATTCTGGCTTGGCAGTGTTTCAATTTGGTTTTCTCTTGCAATGAGCATACATTTTGTTATATTTCAAGTAAATTACTGCAACACCATTCATGAATACAATTTATCATAAAGGCGCCGACAGACGTCAGTGCAGAAATCTTCACAGAAAATTTACTGCATATCCATTTGGCAATACAACTGAAAGAGTCGACCTTCAATTTTGGAACGGTCACACTTGCAGACCGGTTTCGGGCTCCTTAGCTACTCGTCAGTGCAAGATAGTGACCATCATCGTCAATGATATTCCATCATTGAAAATGGAAATTCAAGTACTCCGCAGTAGCATTACTTCTCTATCACACCATTTGAGAGTATATTCCTCATTAGGAAAAAATACCACTGGTGATTTTGAAAAAAAATGTTTTCAGTACGTGTGTATTTTATGTTAAAAATAGTTTTTTTAGCTTCAACATGAAATTGAAATTTACATTACAATTACAAATTACAACATATTCAGATATGTGGAATATATATATTGTGGAAAAAAAATCATTTCTACGGGAGGAAAAAGCAAAAACGAAAAAACCGGGTTTTTAATTTTTTCGAAAAATTTCAGGTTTTTTTGAAAAAATGGTTGTAATAGGAAAGTTGTAAACCTTTATGTTTTCCACAACGTTTGTTTTCAACTTCTTTCTATGGGAGGTCTAGTTTCTCTGGAAATAATTCTCAATTCCCCATACCTTGGAATGACTTCATATTTCCTGTTATAAGCACAATATTTTTTATTATTGCTAATCAGTTTAATGTTTTCATTATTTTCCTTTCTCTTGCACTGATCTAATACCCGCTATGCCAAATTTAATTCCTAACTGAGTATATAATTACTCATCAATTGGTTTCGATTAGTATTATCTGTTAGTGAAGGATGATTTTATTTGACCACCCTGTAAAAAACAATACTATATTCATCTGACGTTAATGCTCCTCGAAATTAAATCATCATTTTCCTAACGATATTTTTATTATAACTGTTCTATGATTCGTACACTGAGCCAATACATGAATATTTCCTTCAATTATCTAAGAAAAAAAATTATATTTTAATTTTTTTTTTCCAGGTAACTTTTGTAGTTCACTCACCCCAGCACGAAAGGTTTCCTTTTTGCAGTTCCGTGGTGTAGCCCCAATTGTAATCAGTGAATTGGAAAGATCCTGCCAGAAAAGGTATGTCACTCAACGGATGGGCTTCACCGCCCACTTCTAGCAGGAGTACTCTCCATTCCGGAATTTCTGTTAATCTATTCGCGATCACTGACCCGGAGGGTCCGGATCCGATAACAATGAAGTCGAAGTTTTCATTTTCGGCCATGATGGGATCTCCTGTAAACAATTATCACTGTACATGCTCAAATTCACCGGTGGACAGAAAGTCCACCAGAGAAAGGGAAAAACTCATCATCAAAATGAATTAGTTTGAATCGTATTCAAGAAACACTTCATTGTGAGATGTTTGCTGAATAGTTTCACAAAAAAGCAACACGTGTTTCGCTATACAATATCTTCTTCAGGCGTGTATACTAACTTAGTATACTTGAATTATTTTTGATAAAATTCATTTAAAAGTGTATTCACAACTTGATAAGTAGATATCCTATTCCACATGTACTTTTTTTGTAACATTTTTCAGCCCTGTCCAAAAATTACGACCAAGGTGTCATTCGATTCGTATTTTTGCCTAGAAAGTTTAAGGAATGGTCCGAAAACGCGCCGATAAAAATGACAAAAGTTATAAACAATTAAGTGAAAAAAAAATGGGGCTTTAGTTTTTTCTTAATATCTCGGAAAATTTTCAAAATTTTGGAAATTTGAAAAAAGATTTGAAAAGATCAATGCGTAAAAAAAGTCCCGACTCCCGAAACTGTATCCCGATTATTTATAATTTTTACAGAGCCCGGAAAATAGAGCCAAAAGCGGGTAGTCTGGCTTTCGCGCGCTTTTCGTCCCTCTGACATAAAAACAAAAAAATTATTTAAACATATTAAATGTGATTATTAAGGAATGAAAAATTCAAGTAATGTTGGGATACATCAATAAACAATAATCTGCAGTCAAAAAATTTTTATCCCAATTTTAACGTTAATTATAAATTTGTTAATTAATAACTTTTTCTGAATTGAAAGTTAATATAAAAATCCCTATAATTGTTAAACTAAAACCCTGGCATTTTTTTCCTTTAGTGAAGTTATCCTTAATAGGCAAAAAAGTAGATTACCGTTGCCAAAATGAAGAAATTGTTATTTTCTATTTTTTTATTGACAATTGAAAATTATAATTTTATAAAAAATACATTACAATTTTTTTTCTTATTTTTCATTGTTTTAATGTCTCATGGCTAAAAACTAATTAATAATATTTTTTTAAATTTTTTTACCGCTATTGTTAATAAATTTATTATAAACAAATACATTGTTTATAAGCAATTCGAAATTTTTTTTCCATTATGTTAACTGAAAAAAATCATGATTTTCAGAAAAAAATGGTTTCTTAAAAAAATTTCTCTGTTGCTCAAAAATGCGTTTGTTAATTAACAATCGTTTTTTGCAACTAAATATTAAAATTAAGGAACCGTTTTTTTTTTTAAATCATAAATTCTATTGTTCTTTAAGGTTTTGAAATAGCTTTTTTTATTATTTTTTAATTGTTTATTTAAAAAAAATTGTTGTAAACAAATTTTTTTCTTCATTTTTTTTTTCAATTTATTCTATTTTTTATAAAACTTTTAATATTGTGATACCTTGATACTTGTCTTTTTCATTCGCTCCTTCGCTTTTATAAATATAATAACTCTCAAACTATTGCAGTTATGAAAAATATGCTTCAAGTCTTTTTTGTTCATTATGAATTTATTATCAATTTAAGCCTTCTACATAAGTTTGTAGTCTTATTATTTATTTAATTATTGATCTTTATTTATTAAAAAAGAAAAATGTTTAAGTATTTCCAACACAAACTTCGTGTCATGTAATTGTGCCTGCATAAAAGAGTGTAATAATCGATGTGGATGTAAAAAAACTGGGCTTCCTTGCTCATCTTTATGCAAAAATTGTAAAGGTGTAACATGTTCTAACAGTACAAGGCCATCACTTGATGATGACAATGATCATACTGATATCATGATCGGTCGAATAAATGCTATCGATAGTAATCCCGATGGAAATGAAGACGACCTTAATGATTATTTATCAAGAAGAAGAAGTCGAAGAGGAGGAGGTTCAAGGAACACCTCGATAAGAAAATACAGAAGAAACCACAGATGATGAGCCACCGCCACTAAAACGATCTAAGAGATTATAAAAAAATAATAAAAATTATAAAAACACTTTTAACTGTACTAAACATGATTTAATAAATTTTAAAAATAGCTTTCAGTATGAATTGAAGGGGTTATATTTATAGGAGTGATTAATTTTTTGGGAAAGAAAGTTTTTGGCTTTCTACTACTCCATCTGATACAAAAAAAAGAATGAGAGAATCTTCCAAAGAAAGGAAGGAAGTAATCAATTTGATACTCTATACATGAATGTGTAGATCATGCAAAGAAGTAACTTTCAGACACAAACTGAAAGAAAGTCCTCCTGAAACAGCTACTTTCATATAAACACGAAAGAAAATGATTCTTTCGAAACAAATACTTCTATATGAACACTGAATTATACAGAAGATACTTTTCTCTACTCAGTTTGTATTTCAAACATTTGTTGTGGAATAAGAATCAGATATCATTCACATGAGTTCTACTTTGAATGAATGGTAATAAATTGTACTCACATGGAACACTGTCACCCTCACTGGTATACACTGATGTTTCGCCTTAAGACACTTGCCCCAAGACTCTTCAGTACCAAATTGGATAACATTATAGAAAATACACACACTTTATTCATGAATGTGAGTACAATTTATTACCATTCATTCAAAGTAGAACTCATGTGAATGATATCTGATTCTTATTCCACAACAAATGTTTGAAATACAAACTGAGTAGAGAAAAGTATCTTCTGTATAATTCAGTGTTCATATAGGAGTATTTGTTTCGAAAGAATCATTTTCTTTCGTGTAATTCAATGTTTATATGAAAGTAGCTGTTTCAGGAGGACTTTCTTTCAGTTTGTGTCTGAAAGTTACTTCTTTGCATGATCTACACATTCATGTATAGAGTTTCAAATTGATTACTTCCTTCCTTTCTTTGGAAGATTCTCTCATCCCTTTTTTTGTATCAGATGGAGTAGTAGAAAGCCAAAAACTTTCTTTCCCAAAAAACTTTCAGTATGTTTTTGTAAATTTCATCAAATTTCCTGAAAACTTGAATTTTTTTTTAATAAATAACGATCAATAATTGAATAAATAATAGGACTACAACTTTAGTAAAAGGCTTAAATTGTTAATAAATTCATAATGAACAAAAAAGACTCGAAGCATATTTGTCATTACTGCAATAGTTTAAAAGTTATTATAATTATAAAAGCGAAGGAGCGAATGAAAAAGACAAGTATCAAGGTATCACAATATTAAAAGTGTTAGGAATCACACGTTGAAAGGTAATACCTCGTTAATCCTTAGCTCGCACAAGTTTCGACTTTTGAGGGTTGTCGTTCGTAGGGATGCGACAGCTGGTTAACGGAAAAACAGATTTAAACAGATTAAAAGTTTTTTGAAAAATAGAATAAATTAAAAAAAACACAGTTACTTTTATTATAGAAGAAATTGTTTATAACAATTTTTTTAAATAAAAAGTTTTTTCGAAACCTTAAAGAACAATAGAATTTATGATTGAAATAAACGGTTCCTTAATTTTGATATTTAGTTGCAAAAAACGATTGTTAATTAACAAACGCATTTTGTAGCAACAAAGAAATTTTTCTAATAAACCATTTATTTTCTAAAAATCATGATTTTTTTCAAATAACATAATGCAAAAAAAAAATTCGAATTGCTTATAAACAATGTATTTGTTTATAATGAATTCATTAACAATAGCTGTAAAAAATAAAAAAAAATTAATAATTAGTTTTTAGCCATGAGACATTGAAACAGTATAAAATTTTAAAAAAATTGTAATGTATTTTTTATAACATTATAATTTTCAATTATTAATAAAAAATTGAAAACAACAATTTTTTTTATTTTGGCAACAGTAATCTATTTTTCTGCCTATTAAGGTTAACTTCACCAAAGGAAAAAATGCCAGGGTTTTAGTTTAATAATTATAGGGTTTTTTTATATTTCATATATATATATATATATATATATATATATATATATATATATATATATATATATATATATATATATATATATATACAGTGTGTCAATTTGAAAACTTCCCACCCTCAATATCTCCCTTCCAGTACATAATATGAAAAAATGGTCAGACAGGTCAACTTTATTTGCAAGGGGGACACTCTGAATGAATATTTTCAACCCTCGGGGTTCAACCCCCTAGGAGGGGTGGATGTTACCCTCAGAATTTCAAATGGAAAGGGGGGTCAAGTGGCACATCATTTTGAAGGGCATTCAATTCGCTTGCCGACGGTGCCCTCATTTATTATTTTCCGATCAGCAGTATCCGAAAATGTAGTTCTAAACTAATAGAAGTAATTAGAATTGGCCTATACTAAAATGCCTGGTTATCAAGTTAGTATGCAAAGAAATACAATTTATTGACTCTCTTATAAGTAAAACTTGTGATGACGGGTCAGCTTTTCAACTTTCCATCAGGGGTAAAATTAGACAAGCCTCAAAAAATTTACATTAATTAGTTATCTGATTTCGGTGACTTTCATTTTGGGTTTATTATCGGATTTAAAACTCTTATCCCTTTTTTGTTACTTCTGCTATAAAAAGTATCGTTTTTTGAGCAAAAAAGGTGTTCATCGCATTCAAGCCATTTGGTAGTACTATAATTTCAGTTTCATTTGTTGAGCTGATCAGCGATACCTTAGAAAGTGTATAAATTGTAAGAATGGTTTACACTATCCAAGACCGAATTGAAATAATTTTTATTTATGGAGAGGTGGGCAAGTGCGCACGAAGGGCGGCATCTCTTTTTAATGAAAGAAATCCAAATCTTAATATAAGTCACCGGTATGTGCTTGATTTGGTGACAAAGTTTTCCGAAACTGGTTCGGTGAAGAATAAAAAAAGGAATAACCCCAGAGTACTGAATGAGGATGCTCAAATTGAGGTGTTGGGAACATTTGCTGCAGAGCTGACTAGCTCCTTACGATCAGTAGCAGAACAGACGGGAATGTCACACGAGACTGTAAGGAAAGCACTGAAAATGCACAAATTTCATCCATATAAAATGCAGATTCTCCACGAGCTCCATGAGGATGATTATGACAGAAGAATAGAATTCTGTGAAACCATGACTCTTCGAATCAATGCTTTACCTAATCTTCTGTTCAATATCTGTTTCAGTGATGAATGTTCATTTTTCCTGAATGGCAATGTTAATAGGCAAAATTGTCGCTATTGGAGTGACGAAAACCCTCACAATTTTCGAGAAGGACATACACAACACCCACAAAAAGTTAATGTTTGGGCTGGTATTCTTGGAAATGCCATTATCGGACCTTTATTTTTTGAAGAAAACTTGAATGGTGATCTGTACCTAGATATGCTTCAAGCACCTATCGATCCACTTATAACTCACGAGCTCGAAACTCAAATTGATGCACACGGTAATTTACTGTTGCAGGAAGATTTGTTACATTTCCAACAGGACGGTGCGCCACCTCATTATTTTCGCCCCGTCCGACAATGGTTGAACGAGCGATTCCGGGAGAGATGGATTGGCAGAAGGGGATCAATTGAGTGGCCACCGAGATCACCGGATTTGACTCCATTAGATTTTTTTCTTTGGGGATATCTCAAATCTGTCGTTTATAAAACACAGCCCACTGATATGGATGACCTCAAAGGACGAATTACAGCAGCATGCCGGTCAATTAGTGGTGAAGTTTTCCAAAATGTTCGAGAGGAGTTCGAAAACAGACTGTATTACTGTTTAGAGCAGAATGGACAACATTTTGAACATATTATCAGATAAAGCGTAACAAGATGGTTGAAATTTGTTTTTTGCAATTTAGTATTTTTTGTTTGCACTCGATGCGTATTTCGTTAACTAAGTAGTTCTACATTCCTCTCACATCCACGAATTCGAATATTACTCAAGGGTTGGAACGATGCTACCTAGTACGATGCTCACCTTTTCCAATAGTCCATTACAATCATTTGTTTTGAATACCAACCTGAATACCAAACATCTAGTGCGGGCGAGTTTTAATCATTTATTCTTATTCACTTCTAATCACCGTTCGTTTGGAACGTTATTGTTCAAAAACTGCTCATCAAAAACTAATGAAAAAGGTATCATTGGCAAGAGAATTGAATGCCCTTCAAAATGATGTGCCACTTGACCCCCCTTTCCATTTGAAATTCTGAGGGTAACATCCACCCCTCCTAGGGGGTTGAACCCCGAGGGTTGAAAATATTCATTCAGAGTGTCCCCCTTGCAAATAAAGTTGACCTGTCTGACCATTTTTTCATATTATGTACTGGAAGGGAGATATTGAGGGTGGGAAGTTTTCAAATTGACACACTGTATATATATATATATATATATATATATATATATATATATATATATATATATATATATATATATATATATATATATATATATATATATATATATATATATACATATATATATATATATATATATATATATATATATATATATATATATATATATATATATATATATATATTCAATTAAGAAAAAGTTATTAATTAACAAATTTATGATTAACGTTAAAATTGGAATAAAAATTTTTTGACTGCGGATTATTGTTTATTGATGTATCCCAACATTACATGAATTTTTTTTATTCCTTAATATTCACATTTACTATGTTTAAATCATTTTTTTTTGTTTTTATGTCAGAGTGACGAAAAGCGCGCGGAAGCCAGACTACCCGCTTTTGGCTCTATTTTCAGGGCTCTGTAAAAATTATAAATAATCGAGATACAGTTTCGGGAGTCGGGACTTTTTATACGCAAATTCATTGATATTTTCAAATTTCCAAAATTTTGAAAATTTTTCGAGATATTGAGAAAAAACTAAAGCCCCATTTTTTTTTCACTCAATTGTTTATAACTTTTGTAAATTTTATCGGCGCGTTTTCGGACCTTTCCTTAAACTTTATAGGCAAAAATACGAATCGAATGACACCTTGGTCGTAATTTTTGGACAGGTCTGAAAAATTTCACCAAAAAGATCTAAATCGAATACATGTGAAGCAGACTAAGACTTGGAACCTCTAGTCATCAACTGATGATGCTAGGTTGGGTTAGGTCCAAATTGAGTGGGTCTGTTCGACCCTACACCGCAACCCGTTAGGGTTTATTGTGGCTCACACCTATTCACACTCGACCAAATAAACCCAGCTTCTTAACGAAGCTGATTAGTTTGTATGATGAGTGGTCTTTCAGGTCAGACGGCTCTGCCGAACTCAAAGAACCTGATTCGGTTCCCAGCGGGGCAGGCACAAAGTATATGCTCTGCTGTTTTATCATTTTCCAAACAGAGGCGACACACACACACACACACACACTGTCTTCCGAGAGTTCGAGTCTCTGCATATCATGTTTCAAATGACAGTGACCTGTAAAAAGGCCTGTTAGGCATCGTAGTTCATCTCTACTGTAGCCCAACAACTGTTTGGTATCAAGCTTCGAAGGGTGAATAAACGCCTAGGAATGAGTCAATCCTGAAAGACTCTGCCAGTATTCCATAATGCCATTCAGGTGTTCAATGTTTGTTTAGCAAAGCCTAAATGGATGTCAATGACAAATTCTGGTCCGACGAAGCTGCTTGCAGCACATTCCTCTGCAAGGGTGTCAGCAGCCTCATTGCCTTCCGGTGAAGCTGCTTGCAGCACACTCCTTTGCAAGGAAGTCAGCAGCCTCATTGCCTCCCAGGCCAGTATGGCCAGGAATCCAGACCAGAGACAATCTGTTAAGTCTTCCTATCGAGGAGAGTGGTTTTTGGCAACTTGCTACCAATTTAGAAGTTGCTCGGTATGAGCCAAGAGTTTCCAACGCCGCTTGACAGCCTGAGAACCTGATGATGCTAACTTGGATAGCGAAACGCCCGTCAAGAGACAGTATACTTGTTCGCGTTGGGAAAAGTATTTGCAGTAGATGTTCTTAACTATCAATTTCAATTGATAAATAAATAATTATAATCAATTAAATGGATGGATTCTGCGTTAATCCCTGACATATTAATTTGAATTGTTTGGTGTAATTGGTAGTTATGATGTGCACGAAATGTCTAAGGTAACTACTGAATTTTTCAAAATGTGTATACTAAATTATCCTTAAAAGAAAATCGCAGACTTTTCTGTAGACCTGAAAATTTGTATGAAAACTCTCCGGCTTTGTTTGGATAGTACCGCCGCCCAGACTCCGCTTGGATAACAAGCAATTGGCTCAAAACATTAATGAATTATCAGTCCATTGGAATGTAACATTTTTAAGGCCTCAGCGTGCGTTTTTCAGAGGACGCAATTTTATCGTATTCTTATGAGTAACTATTCAAGAACTTCGGAGCGCTGTAAAACCCAGATAAATTGATGAAATTAAACAAATTTCTAGTGGAAATTATTTGTTGAGAAACCCTCTATTATATTGAATTTCATTAGTTCGGACTCATATGATTCGAAATCTATGGAAGAACAAATAAAATTAGAATGAATTGCTAAATTATCAATGTCATTAAGGAATGAAACCTGAAATGAAAATACAATCAAACGAATAAAATAATAATGATACGAAATGAAAAAAAAAAATAAAAATAAGCAAAAAATTAAATTAAAAAAGATTTTAAACCAAGTTTCTTGGAAATTTATTATTTTTAATTTTTTGCTTATTAATATGTTTATTGTTTTTCCTTTCTTTTCACTCTGTAGTCATTTTCATTTTGTATATTGAATATTTTATTCGTTTCATTTCAGGTTTCATTTTTTGATATAAATGATATTTTAGCTATTTATTCTAATTTCTTTTGTTCTTCCGTAGATTTCGAATCATGGTAGAATCAGACAATGGAAGTCTGAATCAATGAAACCACTTTCAAACCTCTCTGATGTCATTTTATTGTGAAATTACCAGAAAAAAAGCTATTACGGTCAAAAGGAAATTTGTTCAAGAATTTTCAGTTATTTTTGTTTATCATTTTTTTTATTTTCAGTTTTAAGATGAAAAGTAATAGAAATAAAGTTGTAGACAATTCAATTTACTACAAATAATGCCTCATGAAATTTTCTGTGGGTTTGCTAGATCACGAGATACAGCAAAAAACCCCCTGGCATCCCTTTTTCCAAAATGGGGCCGGGTGAAAAAGGTTGCGACCCCACTTCAGCTTATATTGATCACCCCCCCATGCACATAAAATTGGAATTGCGTCCTCTAAAAAACGTAATTCTGAATGTAACTATTCAATGGACCATAAATGCATGAATCTTTTTGAACAGTTGTGTCTGTTGTTCAAAACAATAAGTAGTTTTTAGTTTATTGAGTTCATATAGTCGGACGAGGAGAGTTTTATAATATACAGTGCATTTCTTCAATGTCCCCCCTTTTATTTTTCTAATGGGTCAACTCGGATGGACACCATCTGAGAAAAAAAATTATAAGGAAAGGGGGGTTTTGTGATACATCATTTTGAAGCTCCTGACGAATACTTCACAACCCTAGTATATGAAGTCAATATCTTCACCTACTACAAAATGGCGGAACATTCAATAATTTCCTGAAGACAAACACAATTGAAAAGATGTGAACCCAAAAATCACACCCTGGAGGCATTATATTCCAAAGACACGAGGAGAACAAACTGTGATTACACGCTTGAGAATAGGTCATACCAACTTAACTAACATATTCATGCTCTCAGGAGAACAACAACCAATATGCCAACAATGTGGACAGACGCTAACAGTGAAACATATCTTGCTAAATTGTGTCCAATATGATGAAGCTAGACAACGATTTGAAATACCAAATTCTATGAAGGAATTTTCGAAAGATCATAATCGAAGTCTGGAGAGAATTATAAAATTTTTGAAAGCTATTGGGCTATACTCAAAAATTTGAAGAAGAAAGCAAATGTTGAACTGATAGTAGAAGGCCAATGACCTCGTAGTCGACGCCTTTAAACCAAAAAAAAAATTGGTGTGATGGTAGTAAATCCTGAACAGTCTACTTATTCCTCGCGAATGTTTGTGAGGTGTCTTCTTCTACTGTGTGGAGATTTTTGAAGAAGAATAGATGTCATCCATACAAAACTAAAATGGTACACCATATAACTGAAGATGACCCTGCTCGAAGAACATAATTCTGCGAAATCATGACGGAAACCATTGCAAGGCATCCTACCTATCTCCGCTATATTTGTTTTAGTGACGGCAATGTTCACAGACAAAATTGTCGTTATTGGAGTGACACCAACCCTCACGTTTCCCGGGAAACACACACCCAATATCTAGAAAAAATTAACGTTTGGCCAGGAATTTTGGGAAACCATATCGTAGGACCTCTATTTATCGATCAAAACAATAGAGGGGAACTGTACAGGGGAACAGGGGAACTGTATTTGAATATGCTGGAAATTACTGTTGACCCTCTCATCACTGAAATCGTCGCAGCGAATCCTAATGAATTCGATATGGATATTGTATTCCAACAAGATGGAGCACCAGCACATCACTCCAGACAAGTAAGAAACTATTTGGATACTACTTTTTCCGGTCGTTGGATTGGCCGTCGAGGTCCTACAGAATGGCCAGCCTGCTCGGCAGATTTGACACCTTTGGACTTTTTTTATAGGGCTATTTGAAGCAAAAGGTGTACGAAACTGAACCTGCTTCAATATTGGATATACGGCAGAGAATAATAAATATTAGTAGAGATATTGACGTAACTGTGTTCGAAAATGTTCAGCGTGAAATATCGGATAGACTGTTCATATGTGAAGAAGTTCAAGGATACCATTTTGAGCATCTTCTGAACTGACCTCAAGCTTATTACCTCATATTATGTATTATGTATGTTAAATGTATTCAGGCAGTTATTAAAAGTTTCGCCATTTTGTAGTAGTTGAAGATATTGACATTAAATTCTGGAGTTGTGAAGCATTCGTCAGGAGCTTCAAGAAGATGTGTCACAAGACCCCCCGTTTCCTTTTAATTTTTTCTCCAAGATGGCGCCCAGTCGCCATCTTGAAAGTTTCATCTGTCAATTTCACTTGAAAATAAAGAATTCATGCATTAATTTCATTATCCTAAATTTCATCTTCCCGTTCAAAAAATAAAAGAGGGGGAATATTAAAGAAATGCACTGTATAGATATCGTACGTACCATAAATGCTATCATCCCTGTGAGGTTGATAGGTGACTGGAAAAAACAGTTTTCCTCTTCTTGTCGAGCGTTTTTCTCCATCTCCATCGGTGAGACGGGATAAAGTTGTTAGAATCAGTGATACACAAATCAGTTTCTTTACCAATACGAACATTTCTAAAGTGTAACAAAAATAGTTACCAATAATTCAACAATGATTCATGAATTGGTAAGCAAGCAGCTCACGTTTGATGTTCAAGTTTACACACACTCGTAAGAATTGTAATCAAAAATGAGATATCGGTCGTTACCAAAGGTTCTTATAACGGCTATCTACCGATCGATCTGATACTGAAGGCACTAAAAAGACGAAAACAAAAGTTGAACTTCACATCGAGGCAATAACGGCATTTTTACCCGTTGCTTCATTGCCAAGAAATGTAGGTACTTACTGTTCATTGCAATTTTTGCCGTTAAATAGGCCAGATGTTTGTTGATTCACAGAAGCAGTATCGGATTCTTTATATAATTCAATAAATTATTTCAATCAACAAATGATTAAAGAGAACGACTGTCTTTGTTGAGAATTCGAGATATAACCTTCGTCCTTGCAGTAAATGCACATACTACTAATGATGTCCGCAGCAGACGAAATGTTTGGTATTTCAGGTTCTATTGGACAACGTAGTCACCGCAGAATTTGAGATACCCAGCTATGAACTCGTATTAACTTGTATTTTGAAATCCTAAAAGATGCCGCAAAACCTACATGTGGTAGAGTGTACGCGACTATTGAAATCTAAAGTGAAAAGTCGCAAAAATCGATCTTTTGCATATTTTTTACAAATATCTCGTTTCCTATAGTTTCTCGCTATTTGTATTATCAATATTGCAGAGGATTAAATTCGCTTCAACTTTTGTTTGAAATAAAATTTTTATACGTTGAATCGTTTTCAAAATAGAGGATAGAAAGGGCGGGGTTAGAGTATCATTTAAGGTCAGCCTGTAGTCGCGATCAAAAATACGCCAATTGAAGATTGTAATAGAACAATTAATGACTTTTTCATACTTTCTTCAAGAATTAGATACATCTCCGATAAAAATGAACTAGTCAATCTCTACATTTTCTGAAAGCACATAATGTGGATCATTCTGGGATGACCCTATGTACAGGGTGTTCTATTTGAAAAAACTGAGAAAAAAGTGATCCCGAGTTTTGTTTGCTCCTGTATAGAAAAAGCACCGCTCGATAAACTCATGATTGAAAATACATTATCCTCAAAGATATTTGGTTAAAACTTTTCCTCATTCCATTTGATCGAGTAGGAGATATTTGGTGTTGAATGAACCCTTTTTTGGTATAAATATAACACTATAACTTTTGAACCACCTGGTATAAACCCAAACAACCCTGTATTTTTGAAAAGCACTCTCCCCAAGAAATTCAATCGAGTGAAAATATCTGGAGTATTCTATTTAAAAAAAAAAGTATGTTCTGTCACACGAATTTTGGACACCCTGAATATTAGTAATAATTATTGAAACATAGCTTTCATTAATCTCTACAACTTTATATTCAAACATTTTTCTGTATCATGAGTTACATTTGAATTTTGATAAATATAACTATATCCAGGACAAAAAAATATTATTTTTTTCAAATATTGAAAACAATTTATTTTTCTTCAAATTATTCGAATCTTCAATATATTACGTCAGTTTGGGCAACAGATGATTCTTCTTATTTGAAACTTTTACTACGGTTGCAAAATAAAGTCATGAAATGTACCTATATATAAGCAGAATCAGAGAGAGAGAGAGAACTATCAATCTGTATAAACCTAGAAAATTATTTGATATTGGAGAAATATACCATTTCAAAATATGCATGATTATTCATAATGTTGAGAATGATAAAAACTATGTTTCGACGAAATCATTTCATTTCATAATCATAATACATGAAATATAGTTTCACAACCACACAAAAGCAATTTCGTTCAAAAATGTATTTTTCATGATGAAATTAATTTATCTAATGAAATACCTAACAATATAAAAAGAATTGAATCATACAAAATTCAAGACACAACTGAAAAGATATATTTTGAAATACATTGACAATTTTCTACTTTTACATATTTTTGTTTGTTTTTTGGTTTGTTGGTTTTTTCAATTTGTATGTTACATGGACCCTACTATAAATATGTGATGTTTCTTGGGATCAATAAAATTAATATTGGTAATAGGGAAATAGCTCTCGTCCACCCAACTATCGTTGATAGGTGGGTGTATGTACCGATTTTGAGTATGTTTCAAATATACGGCAATCAATAAAATATTTCAAGAGCTTAGAAAGACGTCATTAGATGCTTATCAATCAAATCATATGCCCTCAAACGCGTAACTTTAGAAATTTCTAAGTGCAGTTTTAAATTTTTGATTCTTTTGTCACTTGAAAGTTAATAGCTGTTGCTAGTTTTCATTGTGTCGCCCTGTAAGAATGTTCACTCTCAAAGTGATAATGTGAGAACTCATCTTCCTTCACGGCATACATTTATACAGCAAGTCAGACGTACCTTAAAAAAAACAGTCGAAAAGAAAATTTATTTTTGTTTCTTCCATTGTTTATTAATGTGGTGTTTGTCAAGAATTTCTTCCGAATCCGTCACTGGAGAATTGGCAAAGATCATTTCGTCTCGATGAAAACATGATATCTTTGAAACAATAGAATGGTTCTGAACCTAGTCATAACACAGTCATAACACGGGAACACAGTCATAGTCGTGAACACATGCCTTGTTGAAATCATGGATAAAATATGTATGTTCGCTATAGGTTAAGTCGCGTCAAGAAATATGTGAATCTCCTTAAAATTGTAGCTATTTCTGGGGAAAAATCTATTGAGTCTTTGAAAGAATCTAAGGACTTTTGGAAGAAATCTAGTAACATTTTGGACAAATCTAGTGACTTTTGGCAACTCTAGTGACTTTTGGCAACTCTAGTGACTTTTTGGTCAAATCTAGTGACTTTTGTGCAAATCTAGTGACTTTTGTGCAAATCTGGTTTTAGTTTGCCCTATTTGTTAATTTGGGTCAAATTTAGTAATTGAAGTTTAACCCCCTTCCTATTGACAGATTGATCTGATATTTGATACACACATTTAGTTTTGATGATATATACAAAAAACTTCGTCAACTCAGGATCGTTATACAAGAATGGATCTCTCACCCAAGTTAAGATTTTGTTTGGAGATGATTGACAATGTTTCATGATGAATTTTACTAGTTCGGACTTCCATAGTCTAATATATAAAATGATTTGAAATCCCTGAAACAACTAAAAAAGAAGAATTGAAAATAAATAGCTGTAAATAACAATTATATTAAGCAAAAAAACCTGAAATGAAATAATAGTGATATAAAATACAAGTAAAAATAAAACAATTGAACAAAAAATAAAAAATAAAGAAATGAAAATAAAGATAAAAATTAAAAAAATTAAGAGATTTCAAGCCACGTTGGTTCACGACGTTTCGATTGTTAATATCCACAATCGTCTTCAGGTGATCGTATCGTATCGAGGACTGTGTGGCGTTAGGAAGGATAAAAATGATACGTCGTTAGCGATAGATATATTTTTTTCAGATATAGATATAGATACACCACCCAAGTTAAGGTAAAAGGTGTGAAACTGTGTGGCATTAGGGTAGATATAAATAAAAAACTAAGGTGAAAGGTTGAAACGTGCCAAGAACTGTGTGGTATTAGGGTGGATATACATAAAAAACTAAAAATTTCAAAATAAAATAAGTAAAACAATATGTTAAATGGTTTTAGTGTAAAAAGAAAGATAATAATGATGTAGATAATGTACTAAAAATTAAAAAATAATTTGGAAGGTCCTAGGTAGCAGTCACCACACCACTCTCCACAGCCATATACGATCAGTTAAAAATAATGATAAAATTGTTGGGCGTAGTATTTACATGTTTACTCAGGTTACGATACGCCCAACGATTTTATTATAATTTTTTGAGGTCAGTACCGTAGATTGCTGAGGAGAGTGGTGTGATGACTACTACCTAGGACCTTTCGAATTATTTTTCAATTTTCAGTGCATTATCTACACCATCATTATCCCTGTTTTCAACGAATCCGTTCACATTTTTTTTTATTATTTTATCTCCTATGGAGATTTACATGGGACTACGGCCATTTCAGTCCTAGTTCTCTCATAGCATATCTACTGTATATAGCTATTTTTAATTGTTAGTTTTTTTATATGAAAGACATACAGTTCAAAATGCATTTGTTCACAACATTTAGTGAACAAATCAAATTTTTTGTTTCAGAATTCGAGTGGTGAAAAGTAGTATTGCTTCAATAAGGGTTCCTAATTGTAGTAGTTGGTATAATTCAGATTTGCAGATTGTTGTAATGTAATTGCAGATTGTATTGTTGATTTGCAGAATGGAAAGTCAAGTTTGTAACGGAACAATATACCTCTTGGCATGATTTATAATCTATCAATAATTATCATAGAACTCTAACCAGAATTGGGAGAGTTGCGCCTTTCGCCTAGAGATGTCAGTAGGAGAATCAAAAGGTACGAAAATCTTCAGTTCTGAGAGTTATAAAAAACCACCAACTCTGAAAAACGTGTGCCTCGATCAGGAATGAGATTAGGAATTCTTTTGGTCCATTGAATATATAATGTTAGAAGCCTCAGGGTGTGTAAACCTGGATATTTTTATTAAAATATTAAGTTGTTACCTGGTTCTAGGTGAGTCTAGTCTGTTTAAATCTTGTTTATATTCTATCAACGAAAAGTTCTATTGTTCTAGCATTGTTATATTCAAACAAAAAGAATAAACTTTGTTTTTGAATCTCTCAATTCTGGTATCTCTCTGTTGAACCCAGCTCCAACCTAAACCCAGCGGGATTTTGAAAAGAGCCTTCTTCTAAAGTTCCACTACAAGTTCACTGCATTTTTTGTATCCAAACTGGTAATAGAGTATATTTTCTATCAAAAATACATGGCACAAGAAAATTATAAATGAAAAACAAAGGCATATGTATCATTAAAAAAATCGTTTTACTTTGTAATGAATAGAATAACAATTTCAAAATTCATATTTCATATTCTACACTCTCACTCCAGTCTTACGATTCCTTTTTTGGGAAGTTTCAGGGATGTCTTTCTTCGTAATGCGGTAATTCAGTCTGTGGCCATTGTTGAGGGATCGGACATCAACAACACCCTCTGGATTTTTTGTCATTTTTGATTTGCTGACGACTTCCCTGAAAACAAAATGAAACAAACGTTCGAAAATGCAACCAGCTCTGAATTTGGAAATTGAGTTGCACCCAGTTTTTTCAGAAGTATCAATTTTAATAGTACTCACTTTATTACTCTATAACCATTTTCATCTGCTTCGTAGTACACAGTTCTGAACTGAAAGCTATCGTCATAGGAATATTTGCCATAGACTTTCGTTCCTTCTCTGATCTCGGCTCTCTCTTGGAAGTTACCTGCGATTTCGTTCTTCACCAAAGAAGCGAATTCGTATCTAGCGTTTTGTGCCATCCTTCTCTCTTCTGCTTCATTGTAAGCCTGTTTTTGAAGATTCGTCACTTGTGAAGAAATAGATCCAGAGTTGGTATCATGAAAGTTAAGGGCTGAAGAAACGGATGGGGTTGTAGTGGCAAGTACTGGCGTTGGAACAGTGGGAACCTGTACCACAGAGTTCACTTGGCCTTCAGTCACACTTCCAGAATTTACTTGGGCCCATTCTATCAACTGTTTAAGTAGATCTTCGCTAAGAGTGACAGACAGATCTGAATTCGAGTTCGAAGTTCCTTGAACAGTGCTAACTTGTGAAGATTGGGCATTATTTTCTGATACCACCTCAGGTACAATCACTTGATTCACTGACACATCGCTTTCACCGTATCTGTCTCCGATAATAGGTACTAAATTGTCACCAGAGACATCCTGAATATTTTGGGTCTTGGAGGTTTGCTGAGCATCGTTTACAACAGCCTGGTTTTTGTTGTTTACTACTTGGGTTTTACTGATCTCCCTTTTTGTTGTGACCACTGAAACCACAGATGACTCTTTTTTGTTTTCCCTTTCTTGTTTTTGATTGACTTGGTTGTGTACAATTTCTTGGTTGTGATTTGTTGCAACTTGTTTCTGGATGGTTTGACTGTTGGATACTTGATTTTGTGAACTTTGAGATTTGCTGGTTGAATCAGTAGCCGATACTTGCGAGGTATTTTCCTTGATGGAGGCGGCTACATCAGAAGGTTTGGCTGGAACTCCAATTTGAATTGTTTCTCTGTTGTTCTGAAAAAAGTAGGTGCCTTTTTACATTTCTCTGCTGATTATAATACTCTTTACTACTAGATGGGCTGGAGAGTTCGTAGGCTAACACACAGATGACGCTACTAGTATGAACTCCATATGATTTTGAATCAACCCTAACCTTCAAAGATACGTGTACAATTTTCACAGCTGTCGGACTATCAGTTTGTGGGATATAACATTTTGACTGAAGAAACCATAGTTAGTTTGAAGAAAATAGATAAAAAAAATTGTGTTGAAAAGAAAAAAACCCTCAACAGCGACAACAATCACTTCTGCATCCACCCCAACCAACAAAGTTGTTTTATAATTTTATGATGTTGCAACAGTTTCATTTTATTAGTATCCCAACTAGCAATTTCGTATTTTATAATAGTTGCGGAAAAGTTTCGGTAAAACAAATTATAAAACTGCATTTCTCCCAGAAATGTTTTCAATGTGTTTATAAAACTGCTATAAATAGGAAATTGGCACCGTTTTATAAAACATTATAGTCTTTTTCAATATTTTGTAAGGCCTTTTACAAACACTATAAAATAGTTTTATAAACATTTCGGCAGTTACTATAAAATTTTTCTAACACTCCTATATAAATGTAGTTTTGTAAAGACTTCTCTCACTGCACTTTTGCAACATACTTAAGCGATACTTATAAAATAATCAGAAGACAATTTTATAAGACTTTTTCAGTAGTTCCAAGTGAGCATTATAAAATATAATACAGCCGAAAACGATAACAATAGAATAAAAAAGTGTTAAACATGTTTTCTCGAAGCCGCAAGAAGTAATTTTGTATTGGACACTAGTAAAATATAATAGATATGTCACCAACTGAAAACTAATAAATAGAAAGGTTGAAGCCATTTTAAAATTTCACTTTTGCATTCATAAAGCTGTGTTTCGAAGATTGATATTTTTACTGCAAATGAAATTTTATTGACAAATATATAGCCTATTATTAGCAAAATTTACACGCGCCACTCATTTATAAATGTTTTCGGTAAAATTATTAATTATACAAAAATTCACTCTGTCGACGTATTACTTTTCTAGTCGCAAATTTAACTCACTTTGTTCTAAATAATATAATATCATAATATATATGTACTTTTCAGCTGTGAATATTAGTATATGTGCGGTATTTCATATTTTCAACTCATTCAATTTCAGTATTCTGAATTGCTATCATTACAAATGGCGTCGTTCTATAAAATGAATTGGTATCAATAGCAAGCATTTCAACATATTTTAGCTACTATGTTTCTCGTATAAAACTGTTAAGAAACACTTAGTTCTGAGAGTGATGGTATTGCGGCAGAGTAGGACTACTTTTAAAGCTATAGGTGCCTACAAAAGAGCTTGTATGAATAAAGAATTTCTGTTTTCGCAAGAAAAAAATTGAAGCACTAGGTTAGGTGGAATAGTGTTTGTTTAACATTTTCAATATACAGTGCGACTCAAAAAGCTTCCAGAAAGTTTTTTAATGAAACACCCAGTCATTACTTCGTCTATTTGAAGCACCTCGAACTGAATCTAAACCCACTGCCTTCAAAATATTGAACTTACTTATGGGGTACCTATACTCAATAAAAATCAAATATTTAGAAGTTGCTAAAGAACTAATTTCCACCACGATATCAATGGTGTCCCACTTGAATAACTGAAAAAAAAAATCTTACTGAACACAACTAAAATTGTGAAGAATTTTTCAAAGCTGTGATTAGGAATCAATGTCAGCTGGTTGCTCTTGAATGCTGCATTTTATTCTTGGTGACAGCAAATATATATTAGCTAAAGCAATTCGATTTTAAAACAGTTATATTAGTGTTTTTGAATTGTAGTAAATATACCATACTATAAAATAGTTGGGAAATTATCATTGAAGTGACAATATAGTGATGTAAATAAAATTGCGTCTAAAAGCATTCTAATAAAATAGTTTCATCAACACAGGAAACAGTTATAAAATTAGCTTGCAATAGTTTTATAGGTATAATAAAAATCTCACAGAAAAGTGTTATAAAGCTACTACATAACAATTTACTTTTATAGGAAAATAATTTTTATAAGTTAGTTGTAAAAACATTTCTGTGATAATTTCCTGACTATTTTATAATGGTTTTTTAATTTTATTTCATAAACGTTTTTATGATAAATTCATGTCTACAACTGTATTGTGTTAACGGATCATCTAATATAATCAATTAGCATTTTGGAAGTAATTATAAAATTCTAATAAAATAAAACTGTTGCAACACCATGGAATTATAAAACAACTTTGCTGGTTGGGATTTCATAATTACTTCCAAAATGCTAATTGATTATATTAGAGTAGCCATGAACACAATACAGTCGTAGGCAATAAAATTGTTATATAAATTTGTCATAGAAACGTTTATGAAATAAAATTAAGAAACAGTTACAAAATAGTCAGGACATTATCACGAAGACGTTTTCACAACTAACTTATAAAACTTATTTTACTAGAAAACTAAATTGTTATGTAGCAGTTTTATAGCACTTTTCTGCGAGATTTTCATGATAGTTATAAAACTATCTCTAGCTTATTTTATAATTGTTTTTTTTTCGAAAACATTTATAAATGAGTAGCGCATCTAAATTTTTCTAATAATAACCTATATATATGTCAATAAAATTTCATTTGCAGTAAAAATATCTATCTTCAAAACAAAAACAATGTATTCAACAGTTTTATGAGTGCAAAAGTGGAATTTTAAAATGGCTTCAAACTTTTTATTTGTTAGTTTTCAGTAGGCGACATATCTATTATATTTTCCTAGTGTCCAATACAAAATTACTTCTGGAGCCTTCAAGAAAACATTTTCAACGCTTTTTTATTTTATTGTTATCGTTTTCAGCTGTATCATATTTTATAACGCTTACTTGGAATTACTGAAAAACTCTTATAAAATTGTCTTCTGATTATTTTATCGCCAAAATATGTTGCAAAAGTGCAGTAAGAGAAGTCTTCACAAAACTACTTTCTAAGAGTGTTACAAAAATTTTATAGTTACTGCCAAAATGTTTATAAAACTATTTTGTAATTTTTGTAAAAGGCCCTACAAAATATTGATGAAGATTATAATGTTTCATAAAACGGTGCCAATTTCCTATTTATAGCTGTTTTATAAACACATTGAAAACATTTCTGGGAGAAATGCAGTTTTATATTTTGTTGCTCCGAAACGTTTCCGCAACTATTATAAAACACGAAATTGCTAATATTCTCTAGATCTGGGTCCCATCAACTTTCTCTTGTCTCAGACCTCAAGATAATGATCGCCGAAAAGACCAATAAAATCAAATGAAAGTTTCAGCCGAACTGATATAATATAACCATAAATGACGTTACCATATAATCATTGACACATATTTCAAATACTCTATCAATAATAATGAAATGACTTCTTGTGTAGGATGCTTCAGTTGAAACTATTGTCACTGTATGAAAATTATTTTTTTTCAAATGATCATACCTGAACTAAAAATGATGAAAGGAAATTCAAGAATGAAGGGTTGCTGAGGAGCCCTTTGAAGTCGAATTTGAATTTTCCAGAAGCCTCTGCGTCGTTTTTTCCGGAACTCTGAGTTTGGCTTACCTGAAAAAGTACGAGGTTACTTCAAAAGTTACTTGCAATTCACGATTCAGACATGAAAATTGTGATTACAGAAAAGTCTTGAGGGATGATTGGTACTACCTTGGAGGTACTGCTTTTTGTATAGGTCGATCCTTGGAGTCGCAGGAGGAATTCGTGAAGAGTTCTAACGAAAGTTGGGTTCTTCATAAGTTCACTGAATTTGATTTTGTTGGCTTGTGCATTCTGGCTGGCTGAAATGCTTTGTGAAGACTTTTGTGTGACGGATCCCTGGAGATAAATGGATTATTAGTTCTGATAAGGAAAATGTTTCAATTGTTCTTGTTATGGAGCACTTTTCAGAAATAATACAGAGTGACTCGCATTGAGATCAATCAGATTTCAAAAAAGTATAGTTTCATATCTTCAACTTTTTCACCAATAGTTTCCTTATCAATGCTGAACATTCTCAATTTAAGTATACTTTCAACCATTCATTAAAAAGACAGAAGCACAATTTCAGTTAGACTGGCGTGAGTAAGATAAAGTTGTGGTTTTCTCCTCGAAAGTTTTTCAAAAAGAAAAAACACTTCAATAACTGTTTAAACAATTGAAACCTAAAGATACTTGGTTAATTTGTTTTACGTGCTACAAAAGTTACCTAGACTTCACCTAGAGTTTTACGTGAGTGGAACATTTTTATTCCAATTGATAAATTTCAAACTGTGAGTCAACGTTATATTGCTTCAATTGATTGCAGATTTACAAGTCAGGAAAATCATCCAAAAGTTTTCATTATAAAACTTCAAGTTTAGCTATTTTTGCCTGACATAACTACACATTTTTTTTTATTTTTCAGTAATATCGAAGGTACTGTTTTCAGTTACAAATGAAAAATTATTTTTAGTGTTCCTCTCATTTCATCTTCATATAATACATTTTTATTTTAAAAATTTTCTTTCAAAATATTGAAATACGTTCAACTGAGAGTATTCGTTTGCATCTATCTGTATGTATTATCATGTTACATGCGAAAAAATTGAAATTTCGTCATCAGTTATATAATAACAAAGAGTTAGAGTGTCCGTTAATCCATATTGTTGAAATTTCAAAAATTCAGTCAGCTGTTGAAAGTGCATCATATTCTTCTGAAGATTCTAAAATTCAGTTAAAAAAATAAGCTGTTACCTGCCCAATGTTTTTATTGCCTTCTTCAACAGTTGAAACCTGACTATTATTTTCATCAACTTTGGAGTTTACTGAGACTTGTGATTCGTGCACAGGTTTTACGTATCCGTTATTTTGATTGTTCACTGCAGTGGTCTGAATGGTTTCTGAATTTTTGGAACTTACTGAGACTACAGATGAAACCTGGTTGTTTAAGCTTTCTGGTTTTCCACTAATTACCACCTGCTTTTCACCCTCTTTTTCATTTTTATTGTTTATCAAGACGACAGGAGAATCTTCCTTGTTGATCTCTGAATTTTGGGTGTTCACTGAGACTACGGAAGAAACTTGATTGGACACTATTTCCTGACTTTTATCATTCAATACTTGATCCTGACTGGTTTCTTGATGTTCATTATTCACTGAGACAACCGCATCTTCTTTGTTCACACTTATCTGATCTGAATTATTCTGACTGATTTCAGAATTCTGGTTGCTCACTGATATTACGGTTGTTATCTGTTCGTTCGTGGTTTCTTGGATTTTATTACTCACTACTTGGTTCTGAGTATTCTCTTTGTTCACCAAAACTGACGAACCTTGATTATTTCCAAGTTCTTGCTTCTCGTTGACAAGAGAGGAAGCTTGGTTACTCACAATCTCTTGGTTTTGGTTGTTCACTGATGCTACTGATGAAACTTGGTTACTACTGGTTTCCTGGTTGTTACTGCTCACAACCTGGTTTTGGCTAACCACTTGGTTTTGATTGGTTACCGTGAGAACTGAGGCTCCCTGACTGTTTTCAGAAATAACTTGATTTTGGGAGTTGTCTTGGTTCTGACTGTTCACTTTATGGGTCTGGCTGATCTCAGAATTTTGGTTGTTCACTGAAGCTACGGATGAAATCTGGTTATTACTGGTTTCCTGCTTGTTGTTGCTCACAATTTGGTTTTGGCTGACTACTTGGTTTTGATTAGTCAATGTGACACCTGAGGTTCCCTGACTGTTTTCAGAAATAACTTGATTTTGAGAGTTGTCTTGGTTCTGATTGTTCACTATATGGGTCTGGCTGATCTCAGAATTTTGGTTGTTCACTGATGCTATAGATGAAACTTGGTTATTACTGGCTCCTTGGTTGTTATTACTCACAACTTGGTTTTGGCTGACAACTTGGTTTTGGTTGGTTACCGTGACAACGGAGGCTCCTTGATTGTTTTCAGAAATTACTTGATTTTGGGAGTTGTCGACTTCTATTACTTGAGGCCTAGAATGCCCGTTGATTGGGGGGCTGGTTGATACTTGATTTTGTGAAATTTGAGATTCGCTATTCGCCTGGTTTGACTGGCTGGAAGAGGTTGACTGGGCAACCGAGACATGGGATACTTGTGTAGTATCAACTTTGTTGATACTAACTTCTGTAGCTGGTTGTACTGGAGGTTGACTTGTTTCTTTGTGGCTCTGAAAATGAACAAGCGATACTTTATTCTTTATCACGAGTTGTAAAGTCAATTCATTCGATTATTATTTAGTTCGTATTGGGAAGACAATTGATCAACTTAAAAACCCATTCAAATGCATTTTTAATCTATTTCAATCGTCACGTATAATGAGATTTAAGAGGTATGAACCGAACAAATATCAGGCAAGTATTAATTTCACTAACCTGGATAAAAAATGAAGTGAGGAAATTCAAGAATGAGGGATTGTTGAAAATTCCTTTGAAGTCGACTCCAGATTTTGATGAATTCAGAGTTTCATCGGAGTTTGCGGCCTGTCCGGAACTTTGACTGGAACTGACCTTTTGGATGGAACTTACGGTTTGACTAGAACTTACGGCTTGTTTGGAAGTGACATCTTGGTTTATCTAAAATCATAATATTGAAACTACAAGCTGCTTGAATTATATGCACATATTTAGAATATGCTAATATTTATCCAACAAATATATTCTTAAACAAAACTCAAATAGGAACCTCAACTGAGGTTAGTTTGCTGGTCTTCAGCTATAATAGAGAATGTAACACAAAGAATTCACTGAACGTTACAAAAAATAATATTATAAAAGCATAATTAGCATAATCATTTCTATTCTCGTTTTATTTATCAGATAATTTTGTGATCTTACCTGTGAAGTGCTGCTTTGTGACGTTTGATGAAATTGTAAGAGGAATTGGTAAAGTTGTTTAACAAAAGCCGGATCTTTCAAAAGTTCACTAAAGTTGATTTTGTTGGCTTGTTCAATCTTTCCAGATGAAACGGTTTGCGATGAAGTTGAGGTGACATGCGAAGAGGTGGAACTTGCATGCGAGGATGATTCGTGTATGATGGGCCCCTTAAAAAATTTGATTATAGTTTTTTGTGACAAGTGGTTGTCAAATTCTATTTCGAAAAATATTATTCTTATGGGTTAATTGAAAAATGAATCTTTCATTCTCAAGAGTATTTTGTCAACTTCATATATAGATCCTGAACCAGCTCTGGGGGTACCAAAATCATTGGTACGAAACCAGATTAGGACATGGACCAATAAGAAGCACACAGAGTACTGGACAAAAGTATCTGGCAACAAACACAGTAGAACTTTCATTGGGGAACCGTTCGAGAAAAGAACCGAAGAACTACTTCAATATAGTAGGGATTGGCTCATAATAATTACAGAGTTACTAACCGGTCATTATCCGCTTAGAGAGCACCTGAATAAAATGGGGCTGTACAACGGAGACCTCATCTGCAGATTATGCAACGAAGGGATAGAAACAGCTCTACTGATCTTATGCGAATGGGAGGCACTGAATCACAGGAGGCAGGCAATATATGAGGATGAAGATAACTGGGTTTTATGAAACTTTTTGTTCATTTCAAAATTCCACCCACAAAATTTTGTAAGGGTTAATAGCAATTATTTTTTTCAAATACAAGTCTTTTCTATTTATGTTGCAGAAAAACTGAAAGTTGTCTCCACAATTTAATATCACTCTCGGATGTTTGCACCATCAATCAGTTTCGAACCTATATAGGTTCATTCTCAGCTAATTTGTTGAAAATTGTGGAGAAGAAAATATTTTTTTATAATGGAGAAAGAAAAATTATTACATGTTACCAATGAATAATTAATTGCCCACGGTGACATATGTTAATTATAATGAAATTTTTTATATTTAGTAATATGAAGGAAGTTTATAACATCCTAGCTGCATATTATTACGTATCAAAAATTTTCATTATAATCAACATATGTCACTGTGACCAATTATTCATCTGTAACATGTGATAATTTTCTTCTCTTCATTGTAAGAAAAAAATCTTCTCCATAATTTTTAACAAATTAGCTGAGGTTTCTGCATCGTGATTTACTACACTCCACTTCGAGATATAATGGACTTCTACCACAGGCTTACAAGTCTTTCGAATTCGTTCAGAATAATATTGACTTCATGATATAGTTTTTATACACATATCATCTGCGCATATCAAATTTTTCTTCGGGATAGATGGATATATAGACTTCAGTAAACTTCACAATTCACATATTAAAGAATTCTCAGATTAAACATAAATTGGAATGTAGTTAAAAATTAGTGGATTCAGTACCTATTAATTTTCTAATAAGAATAGTTTTGATTTTTATAAAAATGTATTGCATATCACCCGAATAGATGGCCATTTCTCGACAAACATTTTCGAGATGGCAAAAAATTGAAGAATGAGTAAAAATTCCATATTTGAAAACTCTTACATACTATTTCACCCTCTCGCTATATATCAAGTCAAACTTGTCATCAATAGATCACGTTGTAATCTATTGTGATTGCAATAAATTATAATTTGTAAATATCTTGATGTAAATTCAAAAATCAAATTTATTAACACTTGTATAATATCAAATGAATATGCCTATAAATATTGAAAAACATAATATTTCAACACGGTCTGCTAAGTATGAACAGTTGAGTTTGACTGGGTTAGTTGAAAAACATAGATTATGCCAACTGTTGACAGACATTGTTCATAAAAAAAAACAATTGAAATGAAGAAATGTATCAAAAATAGTGTTTTATTGTGAATAAAGGTGAAATAAATTATCTGTTGAACTGAATTTCAGTGTGAACATTTTCAATTTTTTTGGTATTATCTAATATCCAACTGCGTAATTTTTTTTAATGCTGTTGATCTCAACGTCTCGTGAAGTTATATTGTAAATTTTACAACCAATACATTTAGAGTGCACTTAGCAATTTGAAAGCATTTATTGGCCTTTGATCTTGTACTATACTGATGTTCAATTATGTCAGTACTTGCAAAATGTTTCTATATGAATGGTACTGATTTTGTAGAATGTTTGTCTAAGAGTTAAAATGAAATATTTTCTAAATAAAACTTTCTATGGAAATCTATAAGGTTTTAAAAAAATTATTTTTATTGCATACTTATGAATAGACTTGACAGGATTTAGTGTTATGATTCCATAGGTCATAATATTGGAAAATAATGCATGTTGAAATATTACTAAAGTTTTCACTTCAAATATATTCCTCAGAAGATTATAAATGTTTGTTTCCTCCACATCAGTCAACAATCTAGTCACTACAAGAAAATGTCATTAATTTGGTTTTCGTGATATTAAGTGTGAGAAAGTCATAACTCAAGTTATGTTTCAAAATTGACATGCCAACTTCAGCCTTTGATATGATCTCACCCCAGTTATCTCCATCCATTACATACACAGTATCATTTGCATATGAATGAAGTTAGCATCAACATTTGTATGAAGTTTATCATCAATGTAAATTAAAAAAAGGACAGGTTCTAAAACCGTCCCTTGAGGAACACCACACTTTGTTATTTGTAGGTTACTCCAATATTTATTTATTTCTACGAAGCGTTTTCTATTTCTCCGGAAAAGTTAAGGCAAACAACTCTCATTCTGTATCGTGTTAGTTTCTCGAGGAATTTAGAGTTAATTACAGTATCAAAAGCTTTCTTTTTATTCGAATATTTCGAGTTACACTATAAATTGTGGAAGTCTTATTTTCCTCAACAATTTTTTTTCACATTACGCTACGACAGTCAGTTTCAAAATATTAGTTGGGCAAGAACACGTTTCAGTGGAATGAAAAACTTAAATAAAAATAATGTATAAGTGTGTTTGTTACCTTCTCTAGCCGGTTGAGTAAATTGTCGACTTCTTCATGTTTGGGGCTTAATTGTGACACCGGTTTCGTTGGCAAGGCATGTGCCAAAAATATGTTAAATGCCAATAAGGCTACTACTAATGCTGACTTGTTCAACATGTTAAAAGGGATGAGAACTGAACTCGAATGGCGAATGATCGTAGTTTACCAGTATTTAAAGTAACAAAAATCCATGCCTGTTAATTGTAGCCTAATAGTAATGGACTTCTTTTTTGAAAGTGGTAATTATTTTCAAATTACCATGAAGTTTCTATGACTATCAGATTTTTGGTCTTTGGCGCCTATGCTGATTGGACAGGTACTTTGATGGAATAGATTTGTTGACGGTGTGGACAGTAAATTCACGAGATATTTTTGTAAAATGTAGAAATTTTAGAAGTAAAATAAATCTCGTATTCTACATAATTCCGAGCAATACTCAATTAGACTTGAATATTACGAGATATTAAAAATTTTAGTTCTTTTATTCTCTAAAAAACTTCTACAATTGAAAATAGAAATCTGCCGAAGTTATCAAGTGTGATATTATCTACTGTTCAAAAATATAATTTCTATGAAATAAGTACAGTTTCTTCAGTTTTCGTGTTTGTTAAAATTATCCATTCTCAGAGGTGGTAATATTATATATACAGGGTACAGCGCAATGACTGTCATTTAGCCAAATTTTGGAAAAAGAAATAAGTAAAATTTTATGTAAGCCGGTTTTAATAAAAAAATAGTAATGATGTAGATAATGAGCTAAAAAATAATTCGGAAGTCCTAGGTAGCCAGAAAACTAATGGAAAATTATCTGAGTGACAGAAAACAGCAGGTATCACTCAATGGCAGTCTGAGTACGAAGTGCACTGTTGATTATGGCGTACCGCAAGGTACTGTTCTAGGCCCAGTGCTCTTTGTACTTTACATAAATGATCTTTTCAGTATCAACCTGTCTGGGGAAGTCATCAGATTCGCAGATGATACCGCCATAGTATTCGAATCTGAAAACTGGGACAATATGAAAACCATTATGCAGAATGATTTGAAACTTATCAAAAACTGGTTCGATTATAAGTTATTAACGATCAATTTTGAAAAAACATTTTATATGCCTTTCTCGTGTTATGAAAACACCACTCCTCCATTCAGTAACCTCAAAATCAGCGATAATTTAAAAATAAACCAGACTGAATCTATAAAATATTTAGGAGTAATCATAGATAAGCATCTAAGATGGAACATACATATATTGAGACAATGCAATACTCTGAGAAGTATATTATACAGATTCAAGTACATCACCAAATTTCTTGAAGAAAAACATCTCAGAATGATTTATCACGCAGTGGTTGAATCCAGGTTGACATATGGGATAATAGGATGGGGAAGTGCACTCAAAGAGCACATTAAAAAGTTGGAAATTCTGCAAAAAACATTTCTGAAAATATTACTGAACAAACCCTCTCGATATTCATCTGATTTGTTATACTCCGAATCTAGAATCCTTGACATCCGCCAGCATCATTTCTTTGTTGTATCTTGCTTTGAATTCAAACGAAAATCTAATCTCAAAAGACTAGAACATTGCTACGAAACAAGAAAAAAGTCCAATTATTTCAGAACACCGCTAGCTTCAAAATCTATAGGACAGCGATGCTTTTCGTACTTGGTGCCAAAATTTTTCAATTTTATTCCTATCGAAATAAAAGAAATTCATTCTTATAGAGGATTCAAGAAGAAACTGAAAAAATTTTTGATTGATTCAAACAGACTCACTATTCATGAACTTGTGGAGGTTTGTATTACTGTATAGGAAGTGTTATCATACGTTTATTATTGCCCTTATTTGTTATATATGTATGTGTATATATGTGTATATGTATGTATGTATGTGTATATACAGTGTGACCCATTTAAAATGGAACCACCCCTGTAGAATGTGCATTTTTCAATCAATCTCAATTTTTTTTTATTGAAATATTAAGCATGAAAAACTGTATCTTGACACTAACTTTCACAATTTTAGTTTCATTTCCAAGGCACTCTATGGTTTTTTTTGTTTGTCAAAAACGGCAAAAGTTTATTAGGCAATTTTTGTTTTCAAATTTGACTACACCACTGGATTTGTAGTCGTTATAAATCAAAACTGTCAAATTTTCATTAAAAAATATTTGTTAACAACGAAGTTACAACAACTTCAATTTTGGGAACAAAGTATTTGTTTGTAATTTTTATTCAGATTATAGACATATTTGAGATCTGACAACACTGTCATCACCAAGTAGAACACCAGTGAATTTGTACAGTGAAAATCCGAAGTCAACAGCTCAATGCGTTCTACAGTTATAACTCCTGAAAATATGGTAATGTGAGAGATTTGTGGTGCAAATGTTTTGTAATAAAAATCTGACTACGCCACTGGATTTATGGATAATATTTCCTTAAAATCATTCATTTGAGTGTAGGTTACGAGAAGTGTATTCTAGAATAACAGAAAATTAAAAATTCATTTTCAAGTTATGCAGTACTTAGTACATTCTTCCGCATAGCCGCTAAAATCAAATTGATTTAAAGCATGGAAATCATTTATTCAATAATAAAACAGAGAGCAGGACAAAAATTGTTCCCTGTAAATTTTTCATAACTCAGCTAAAACAATCTTTTAGAGGAGATATCAAAAATTTGAGGAAGCTGAACTCATTATGCAAAGGTTTTATAATAAATCAACAGTAGGCTGTGATTTTGACAGTTAATCATAAATAAAATAATAGTTGTTAGTTACGTGCATTTAATAATGGCTTTGCAATTATCATTACAAGAAAGAATTGAAATTGTGAGAATTTCTGGGGACAATTATCATAGTGAAAGAGAAGCAGCTAGGATATTTAATCACACACCGGGAAAAATGATTGAAATCTACCTCGGAATTTTCATTTCGAACGAAGAAAATTACTTCAGTTTTATTGAGAATATACTCTCTCTATTGAATAATTCACATCCCCGAGCGTAATTTCAGTAGGCAATGTACTTTTCATTGAGAATTAAATATTCATCTAATGTATGTGTGAAATCATAACGTATTATTTCATGTGAAGAGAATTACTAACTGGACGATGGGTATTTCCCCTTAGTGAAATGTAAATTTTCGCCATCTCTTTATCGAATGTAAAATTACGCTTGTATTTGTGAGCGATTATTGTATTGTTCATTCTTGTCTACAGAAGCGCATCGGTTTGTCTGACGTGTGTATTAGAATATTTTTGTTGTTGGTGAAAATAAGTAAAGAAGGTGAGTACATTTCTTGTAAAATTTCAATAACTAGTCCAATAAACAGATGAATTCATTGAGTTTTCTCGTTATGCATTATAGAGTGTTTTTTATTACAAGTATATCCTAACCTCACATCGCGAATTATTTCATACTATATAGAATAGTACAACATATTTTAACTGATTTTCAAATAATTACAGAACATATATTTGAAAATGTTTGTGATAATTACTGAATGGTATTGAGAAAAAGAGATATATTCGATAGCAGTGGCGTGACTCATCAGTGACGCCGTATGCACGATCCATTTTAAAAATGAATTTCTATGAGGAATAAAGTTTCGTATTCGTGGTTGCAAATATCGGACAATGTTAAATCGTAATTTCATTCACCTAAAAAATATCTGAACGTTTCATTCGTATCTCTCATAATTTTGGATAAATTTGAGGATTTGTGATTCTTATTATTGAACTTGAAAACATTTTTGCGATGGGAGGCAAGTTGGAACTCAAAATTGAAGGAATCGAGAAACACTTTAGGACCTTTTTGTTTCTGTTGAAGAGGTGAACAAAACACTTCATCACCACTTCATACCATATCATTATAGCTATATTTGCTATATTTCAGAAAATGTTGGAAAACATTTGGAAAAATCTAATTTTTTATTGAAACGGTTGAATATGTATCAAAAATTTTTGAGAAATATTAATATTGAAGTCAAACTAGTAGTAGTTTTTCTCTAGGAATGTGTGTTCGTCAACTTACTGTGTTTTTAGATTTCTAAACCTATTTATTTGATGATATTTCATTTCTCTTTTAGGATAATAACAGGAATTGAGGAAAATAGAAAAAGGAATATTACTTTCATTTCTCTTTCCGAATAATACCACCATGAGCAAGAAAGAAAATGTGTTAATTTGAAGAATGGTTTTTTTATTTTGTACTGTTATTTGACTTTTTTGAAAATGAAAAAAAAATGTTTTGTAGAATTTCATTCCAAGAATGTATATGAACTAATTTTGTATATACATATTTTTTTCAATATATCAATGTGTAATATGTCTTGTGCATTCAATTATCTAAATTATGAGGAAAAATGGCCACTTAAGAGTCAAGAGTCAACATCCGATTGAGGTATCATTATCTTCAAAACTACTCTGAATACGGACCTTCTTACAACGGAATATCCCAAGGTGATATAACCCGTAAATGAAAAATTACACCGTAAAATTTTATCAGAGTATAGAATTCCACTGTGAAATTATATAAGAGTGTAAAATTCTACTGTAAAATTTTGTCAAGAGTGTAATATCTCGATATAAATTTATATCGCAAATTTACCCTATAAAGTTTTATTTCAACACAAAAGTACACTCAAAATGAAAAATTACACTGAAAAATTCCACACTTGTCTTCGGGGTAGAATTACAAAATAATATTCCGCATGGAATGTAAGATCACACACGAAAGTAATTTCTCGCTAATATGGGCGGTAATTAAATTGCCACCGGTACCGGTGGAAAAATTTTTACCAGTGCAGACATCCAAATCGACTTCCCATTGACAGAAGCACCGTCAGTAAAATTAACAAAACATTTAAAGAAACCGGTGCAGTCAGCAAACATATTTTAAAAAATAATCACCGAAGAAGAAATTTAAACGAAGGAGCTGTTTTAGATTATTTTAGAAACCACCCAAACAGAAGTTTACGAGTCGCCAGTTTGGATTTAAACTTACCGAGAGAGACTATTCGACGATGTCTTAAACAAAACAAAATGAGAGCATTCAAACCTAAATTTCTTCACTCTTTAAAGGCAGGTGATGAAGTGAAACGTATGGAATTTTGTTTGTGGGCACAAGGCGAGTACCTGAATACAAGAAATTTTTTAAACTGCATAATGTTTAGTGATGAAGCTTCTTTCAGCACCAATGGGGTAGTTTCATCGCAAAATGCTCGGTATTGGGCTACGGAAAATCCGCACTGGATCATAAATTGTAAAAGTCAATATTCCGAAAAAGTTAACGTTTGGTGTGGTATAGTACAAAATAGAATAATAGGTCCATATTTTTTTGATGGAAACATAAACGGGCAAAATTTTTTGGAATTTCTAAATAACCAATTATCGGACGAAATAGATGAAATGCCTCTTGCGGAACAAGTAAATTTATATTTTCAGCTCGATGGCTGTTCCGTGCACAATTCGAGGATTGTTAAAGAGTGGCTAAATAACCAGTTTCCAAATCATTGGATAGGACGAGGTAGTGACTTAATTGAATGGCCACCTAGATCGCCTGATCTAACAATATTAGACTTTTTTCTGTGGGGTATTCTGACACAAAAAGTATACAGAACAAGACCAACGAATCGAGCTGAACTCATGCAAAGGATACGACAAGCTTGTGCCGAAATTACAGTTCAACAAATAAGAAATAGTGTAAACAATATTCGGAAGAGATACGATAAATGTATTGAACTTAATGGAGGTTTGGTAGAAGCCACAAAAATTTGAATGTTTAGTTTTAGATCAATGTTTATTTTAGTATCAGTTTTTTCTTATTAGCAATTAATTGTTGAATAAATACTTTGTTTTCATCAGCTATAGAAGAAGGTAGAGTAAGTTCAGAATCTCATAAAATATGATTTTGCAGGTGCGCTGTTACAAAAGTACTATTATTTATTATTGGGAAACTTCCAAAAAGCTTACAAGTATGACCATTAATACTTCAAGATTCTATCAAGATTTGGTAAAAGCGCAATTCGGAGATCCCATGACATGAGATTCTGAACTTGGTCTACTACTGCGTAACTTGAAAATGAACTTTTAATTTTCTGTTATTCAATTATTCAATTTTTATTTTAATTTTCACTTCTCGTAACCTACACTCAAATGAATGATTTTAAGGGAATATTATCCACAAATCCAGTGGCGTAGTCAGATTTTTATTACAGAACGCTTGCAACGCATATTTTCAGGAGTTATAACTGTAGAACGCATTGAGCTGTTGACTTCGGATTTTCACTGTACAAATTCACTGGTGTTCTACTTGGTGATGACAGTGTTGTCAGATCTCAAATATGTCTATAATCTGAATAAAAATTACAAACAAATACTTTGTTTCCAAAATTGAAGTTGTTGTAACTTCGTTGTTAACAAATATTTTTTAATGAAAATTTGACAGTTTTGATTTATAACGACTACAAATCCAGTGGTGTAGTCAAATTTGAAAACAAAAATTGCCTAATAAACTTTTGCCGTTTTTGACAAACAAAAAAAACCATAGAGTGCCTTGGAAATGAAACTAAAATTGTGAAAGTTAGTGTCAAGATACAGTTTTTCATGCTTAATATTTCAATAAAAAAAAATTGAGATTGATTGAAAAATGCACATTCTACAGGGTGGTTCCATTTTAAATGGGTCACACTGTATATATTATCTTTTTTGTTTACTAATGTTGGGAAAATTGTATGTTAAATTACTTGTTTGATCTGTAATTTTTAGTATAGTATGAAGTGATCACTAATTCAGTAGCATATTAAACACGCTTATTTACTATAAAATTAAAATTTGAATATATATTGTCATTGGGAATATATTGTCATTGGCTGCATGCACTATTAATCGATACTATTTACCATAGGCTAGACGCACACCACAGACAGTCTTCGACTTTGTGGTTTCTTCAGTTCATTTGTTATCATTTGTTATCTAATTAGTGCTTCATATAATGTTACAATTTGAATCATATAGTTCATACTAGTAAGAACATACATGTGAGAACAAATAAATTATCATTATTATTATTATTATCACACCACTCGCCTCAGCAATCTACTGTATTAATTGAACAGCAATGTAAACTTGTTCCTCATGCAACTTCCCGCTCTACTGGCAAAGGTTACCGATACATTCAAAAATGTGTTTATATGTGGGGACTTCAACATTGACAGTAACACAGACAGTTTAACCATAAGTAACATTGATCTTGCCTTATCGCATCATCATTCTCAAATTACAAGTTGGAAAAATAAGATGAAAAATATTCCCACAAACACGAAGAATCCGGACGAAACTAATAAACTTAGGAAAATAAACGAACTGAATTTAAGAAACTTCTAACTGGTGACATGGAATTCCTAAAAAACTTCACTACCACCACCTTTGCTAATTCCAATGAAGCTTTTAATGTTTTTTTGGAACATTTTCATTGGTGATTTGAGGCAGTATTTCCTAAATCCACAAGTAATAAAAATACCAAGACGAAAATAATAGAACCATCCTTTCCACGTCATCGAAGAGTGAAATTGATGATCTCAAGCACTTGAATCACCCGAGGGAATAAGAAAACTCTGAAAATAGTAACATCGCTTATGAAATAGCCAAGAAGAGTGTTGAAAACGAAATACGTCAGGAAAAAATTAATCATTTCATGAAAAAGTTCAGGATTCTATCAATAAAACAAAAACTCTCTGGAATTATTATAAAACAACCACATAAAAATAATGAAAACAAATGTATAGTACTAAGTTATAATGATAAAATAATCAGGAGCGAAGAAGGAGTTGTAGTAACATTCGGAGAGTATTTCTCAACAATAATTGACGAGAAAATCAGGACACATTTCCAGAGAAAGATTCAGAAAGTTGTACTACAATGCCAAATACTAATGCAACCATGTTTTTTGAACCAGTCACTACGGATGAAGTAAAAACAGTTATAGCCTCGTTAGACAATAAGAAAAGCACAGGACATGATGAAGTATCCACAAGAACAATCAAAGTATGCGTAGATATATTATCTGAAGTTATAGGATATATTTTAAACTCATGTATTTCCTTTGGAGAATATCCTGACCTGCTTAAAATTGCGGTCCTTGTCCCTATACTAAAAATGGTGACAGTAAAAATATCGAGAATTATCGACCCATTTCAATAATCAGTATATTCTCGATAATTTTTGAAAAAAATATATCTGGCAGAATAAATGATTACTTGGAAACATTCTATCTAATGACAAAGTGCCAACACGGGTTCAGGAAAAATCGCTTGATAGAAACTACAACGTTCAGTTTTATACAAGAAGTACATGATTTAATGGAAGGAAAAAATATTGTGGTGGGTTTATTTTTTGATTCGAGTAGAGCCTTCGATACCTTGAATATTAAATTCGTATAAGATAAGCTATTTGAGATTGGTATTCGAGGAAACATAAATCAGCTTATAATGTCTTTCCTAACATATAGATATTTCCAGGGGTGAAACAAAATGATACAATGTCCGATAAATTTCTTGTAACAAATGGGACACCTCAAGGCAGTGTACTCGGTCCACTAATTTTTTTATTATATATGAGTGATCTACCTAATAATATAAGTAATGGTGCGATATACCTTTACGCAGACGACATTTGCATTATTCTTTCAAGTAAAACAACGGAAGAAATGAATAACCTTGTAAACTCAGTCCTACACGAATTTAATGACAGGTGTTACAGGAATAGACTTATAGTTAACCTGAGAAAAACTGTATGCATGGAATTTGCAAATTCATCTCGAAGCCTACATGAAATCAATTTCATTTTCCGGAATGAATCCTTGGCATTAACAAGCTCAACAAAATTCCTAGGAACAATAATATACTCACATTTCACTTGGCAAAAACATATAGAGTTCATGTCCAAGAAATTGAACCAATCGTATTATTTCATCAAGTCCCTTAAGAATAAATTAGATACTAAGACACTGATATCAGTTTATTCAGCTAAGTTTCTATCTATTATTTACAACAACATTGCTGTCTGGGGTTTAGCAACTAAGGTGGACAGAATTTTCAGAAAACAGAAAGCATTACTGAGGCTAATTTTCAATCAACACTAACTGTTGCCTGTTTGTTCATTCTAAAAACATTGACGTATATTCATGCAAATAGAAGACAACTAGAGTCGGGATCGGAAGTCCATAATTATCATACTAGGAATAACCATATGCTCATCACCCAAAAACACCATCACGCAAAGTATACAAAGTCTCCTATGTTTGCTGGTATCCGTCTCTTTAATATACTGCCATGTGATATGAAGACACTGCCACCTCAAGTTTTTAAAAAACAGTTGAAAGTGTTTCTATCAGAAAAAGGTTTCTACACAGTAGATGAATTTATACTTGAAATTGGTAATGTCAGATCATTGACATTGTGACGTATATATCGTAACATTTTGTTTATTTATCTATTTCTATTTTTTACTTATATTTTAATATGTATATGTTTGTTTTACAATGTGTGTCACATTATTTTTCATTCAAATGATATCTTATAATGTTATACATTTATATTACACCTGAGAAATATGACCTGTCCCATCTACATAATGTAGCACAAAGGACTAATGAATCTATCTATCTATCTATCTAATCTATCTATCTATCTATCCATCTATCAGATGAAATTTTTTTTTCCACCGTAACGCCACACAGTGGCGTTAAGGTGGCCACATTTGGAGAACTGCGTTTATGTAGAATAAATTTTCTGAGAACGTTTTTCCACATGGATTTAATCTCCAGCGATTCAAATCCAATGTGAATCACTACTTTTGCACAAGCACTACAGGATTTTCCTGTAGTGCTCATGTTTTACCCTCAGAAAACAAACAAATGAAAAAAGGTTGGTTGGGTAACAGGACCAATTCAAAAACCAAACATTGTTTTCTTTCCGACGTTTCGAATTCAATAAAATTCTTCTTCCGGGCCCTTTCAAATGATACATCACTCGACCCCACTTTCCATTTAAAATTTTAGGGTTGTTACTCACCTTCGCTAGGGGATTGAAGGCACAGGTAGAAAAATACATCTAAAATGTGTCCCCTTCAAAAGCAAAATTGACCTGTCCGAGCATTTTTGCGTTAAGTTACAAAAAAAGGAGAAAAGCAAGGTGCATACTTTTCGTTGGACCACTCGATATATTTAGCTGAGAGGTGATTGTTATGAATTGAACTTTATGTTGGAGGAGTGATAATGAATATATCGTTTGATTTTAATCAGAAAATATGACATTTAATCTTATTCATCTCACGAATTTTTGGAAAGTTACAGCTTTTAAAAAATAATAAAAATTTGAGAATGGTTATTACTGTTCGGTAATGACTGTCAGTAGACTAATCTTTTCAAAGTGATTTACTTTGCGTTACCCACTTTCAATTTGTCTGGCTTTCTAAAAATATCAAGAATGTAAGGTTTAGGCTTTCTACTTCTCCATCTTTATACATAAAAATGTGAGAATTTTCAAAGAAAGGCGGAAAGCAATCATAAAATAATTTGTTTCACCACGTTACATTATAAATGTTTGTAGCAAGTCAAAAATGCATGAAAGTAATTTGTTAACAATCAAAATATTACAAAAATAAACGAGAAACACAAATACAAAAATATAAGAACAAAATTGAGTATGTATGTTGACATTATAAACATTTAAAATGATTCACGTATATTCTTCGACAGAATAGAAGCAAAAACTCAAAAGATAATTTCTTATGGTTTTTTTGAATTTGGACATACTAAGAATATTGAAACTATCGGGAAGATAGTTATAGAGGTTGAAATTCAGTGTGTTCTTTTGTGATTTACTCAAACGATAGCGGTTTGTCCGAAATTTGTTACAATGTCTGGTATTATAGTCATGAAAATATGATTTCTTGAATAAAGAAGTTGATTTTTTATGAATTTCTATGAGAACGTTGTACAAAGATAATGTGGGTAACAGCATTATTCTCAATTTCAAAAACAATGATAGAAAATGATTTCTTTAACAAGAATTAGTAATTATTCTGAGAGCTTTTTTCTGCAATTTAAAAATTTTTACAGATCCAGTTAAGTTGCCTCATAGTTAATGTGAGAACGGAAGAGAGAGAAATATGTTATTTTCAGTGTATCGAAACTATATAGTTATATTTCCCAACTGACTCAGTAAAAAAATTCTAGATAATTTTTTACTCAATTGGTCAATATGACAGGTCCAAGTGAGGGTACTATCGACAAGTAACCCAAGTAATTTAACACTGTATGCACTTTATGTAGCGGCAGAGCTTGCTGAAAATCACTTAATAGAAGTGACCGATACTTGATGAAAATCGATATTAAAACTTATCAATACAGTTTATTGTATGATTTTCGCTATGAAGGGTTTTACAAAAACCGCGGTGAAAATCATACTATAAACTTTATTAATTAGAAAACAATACAAAGATGTGTAGATCATGCAAAGAAGCAACTTTCAGACACAAACTGTAAGAAAATAAAGTCCTCTCGAAACAGCTACTTTCATATAAACATTGAAATACACGAAAGAAATACTTTCGAACAAATACTTTTATATGAACACTGAATTATATAAAAACACTTTTTCCTATTCAGTTTGTATTCCAAACACCCTTCTGAAATTGAATCAGATATCATTCACAGGATTCCTACGCATTAAAGTAAATAAAAGAGGTTAATTTCATTAGTTCGGACTTCCATTGTCTACTATTTTACAAAATGATTTTAAATCCCTGAAAGAACAAATAAAAAGAAAAATTATAAAAGAATAGCTGAAAATAACAAGCATATTAAGCAAAAATTACAGTGAAATAAAACGAAAATAGAACAATTAAACAAAAAATAAGAAAATAAAAAATTAAGAGATTCCAAGCCAAGTTACTTCACGACGCGACGTTTCGATTGTTAGTATCCACAATCGTCTTCGGGTGGTGACTGAAGACGATTGTGGATACTTACAATCGAAACGTCGTGAAGTAACTTGGCTTGAAATCTCTAAGTTTTTTATTTTATCAATTTTTTTATTTTTTTTATTGTTCTATTTTTATTTATATTTCATTTAACTGTAATTTCATTTCAGGGTTTTTTTGCTTAATTCAATTGTTATTTTTTCAACTATTCTTTCAATCAATTCAATCACCTTCAAACAAAAAAAAGTGAAATTTTACTTACATGAAACACTGTCATCCTCACTGATGTTTCAGCATAAAATACTTGCCTTATCGCCGCCTCTTCAGTACCAAATCTGGATAACATAAGATAAAGCACTCAGTTCATTCATAAAATCACGACTTTATCTCACGAATGAGTTAAAACCGCTCATGTCGTTGATTACAGTACGTAATGACATTCATTCGCTCATTTGATTAAATCCCAACCCTAAGAATCTTGTTTGAATGGGATTTAATCAAATAGGCGAATGAATGTTACTACGTGAGAAGATTCAACTCATTCGTGACAAAAAGTAGTAATTTTACGAATGAATTGCTTCATCTTATCCATAATTGAACTCGAAAACCTAGTACCCCTGGACTAATAAATCTCTGTTTCCCCAGTTTAGTTTTTATTAACATTATGAAGATATAAGGTGTTGAATATGCTATTCATTAAGCTAGTTGTCTCTCAACAATAAATATTTATTATTGCACAGAGAAATCAAACATACCTAATATGAATCCATAACAAAACATCAGACCACGTTTACACGGCACCTAAAAAAGAAGATTTTCAACAACCCTTGTTGTTAATGCCTGTGTAAATACCAAGTTGATCGAACGGATTCAAGTCCGTTTGACAACATTAAAACTTTTGTAAAACAGATTAGTGTTATGAACGTGTTTTATTGACTTTGGTATGTAAGAATTTATTGATATGAAAATTCACTAACGTGTCAGAGCGTCAATTTTTTGAATAAACAGTAAAGAACTACGCTAGAATATGGCAGGACCTACAAAAGAATTTGCAGAACATTACAAATTTTGTTCATAATCGATATAGAAATGATTGTTTCTATTTGAGAAAAAAAAGGAAACGATAATATTAAGGTCAAAATAATATTTCCCCAGGAAGAAAGTTTTCCTGCTACTACCAAAAGTATTTTTTCAAGTCTTATCATTTCATATGAAAAAAAAGCTCGAATCTCTGACAGCTAATATGTCAAATTCACGAAAAGTTTATAAAATGTGTAGTGTTGGCAAGGATGAAACTTAGGGATGGGTTTTATAAATGTGAAGCTACTTGTGGTGCAATGTTTGGAATCTTTGGTGTTGTAATGAATATTACTGGCTTTTTTTTCTAACAACAAACCGTTATTTTTAATACTCCGACACGTGTTTCAATAACTAAGTGATCATCTTCTTGAAACACTTGTCGAGGTGTTGAAAATAATGGTTGTTGTTGGGATAGAACTCCAATAATATTCAAATTGAAGGTGTAGTTGATCCATGTTACTTTACAAATGGTGCATATTAGAACCGCGGTTGTTATAACGACATATTTTTAATGCCCGTGTAAACGTGGACATAATAGTTTTTGTTGATTGAAGTACATTGCGCAGGTTACTTCGTTCTTAACCTAAATTTAACTCTCAGTTTTTCATCTGTTGTCCTCAGTACCAGATCTGGTACTAGTTTAATAGATTCCGGTGTATCTTGTGGTTCCAACACAAAATTTTTCAAAATTGCAAAGATGGCCATCTTCATCTCCAACATAGAAAATTTTTGGCCTGAAACAATACAAAAGAAGTGAATAAAATAGATTCATCGAAATTCAGATTAGATTATTGATTTTTCATGGCACATTCATTTCCTAAACACTCTGAAACTAACACCAATCAATCAGTCCCTGCTCCTAGTCAAGATAATTGATATCTGAGCCACCTTCTGATAGCACTCTCAAGTGTTGCATATCAAGCGCGGATCTGGAGGGGGTTATGGGGGTCATGACCCCCCTGGGCTGGGTCCTGGACCTAGGTGGACCACTAAATAAAATTGTTAAACATAATGGTCATATCTACATATTATATTTTTGTCACAAAATAGATTTCATTTAAGTACATATTGAAACGAGCTATGGTGTCAGTAGATGTTCCTGCAATTCTAGAACTCTTAGGTACTAGTCGAGATGATGGTAAACGATCAGATGGTATCTCTATCATAGCATGGAAATACGGTAAACCTGTGGTATGGGACTTCACTTGCGTTGACACGTTCGAGGCTTCCCATCTACCGGAAAGCTCGAAGTCTGCTGGAACTGCATCATTGTCTGGGGAAAAATTGAAACGAAAAAATTTTGGTAGCAATTATCTGTTCCAGCCAGTAGCGGTTGAAACATCTGGTGGTCATGGCCCGGAGTCATGAACTCGGAAGAAAAATAGGCTTAGCATCGAAAGATTACCGTTCTACCTCTTTTTTGATAGAAAGAATTAGTATTGCTATTCAACGTGGTAATGCTGCTTCGTTTCTTGGAACTATTCCTCCTTCACATAATTTTGCTGAGATCATGCATTGCCCTCATTTCAGTACAGAACTAAAATCTCTTCGAAACAAGCCGAGATATGTGTATATTCATCAGTCTCCTATCAAGGTTAATTGGCAAGTGATTGATCCACCTTCTTCTTTTTCGGTGCGGTCAATGGACTTATGTCATTTTTGCCCTCCAAATATGAACTGCAGTCCTCGTAGTTCTGTTCACCTTTCAGTGGAGGAGCTTTATGAAGCAAGAGCCGAATCGGCCTCTCTACGAAACCCTTCATCATTTGGAAGGATCGATTGCAGCTTGAGAAATGGCTCTAATGCAGATTCTGTGAAACATGTTCTTCCTTACGAATCAATAGACAGTTGTCCTGAAAATATTGCCAAAAAAAATTGGATTAGATAATTTAGGAAACACTTGCTACATGAATAGCATTTTACGAAGAATTCCAAGAACAAGGTTTCCTACTTATTCATCAAACTCAAACAATTGTTCATGCAGTTGCAGTTTCGTAAGAATGTATCATCTCTCCTATCAACCGATTTCCTGGAGTCTTTGAAATCCACTAGGTACACGTTAGGACAACAAGAGGATTGTTCCGAATTCTTGGGGTCATTGTTGAATACTCTTTGTGAGCAAAAAATAGCAGAATCAATACTCTTGATCGCTCTGGATTGAATGATTCCGTACAGTCTATTTCTTTTTGTGTTTGTAGAGCCTTGTTGGAAAAATAGTCACTTCTTTACTTTATAGTAAATGTTCAAGAGGCAGCAAAAACGTATGTGACTTCAAACATGACTCAACCTCTGACGGAAGTACCAAACTCTTATAAAGGTTCAAAACAGATAAACACTTCAATCTGGTAGAACACTATCATATTCTTCATGCAGTCATTGTTCAATGTGGTTCTGGCGTTGAATCTGGTCATTATTACGCATTGGTCAAAGACGAAACGGACTGGTTTAAGTTTGACGATAGTCGTGCCACTAAGTGTTCTGGCGATGTCTAGAATTTAATGGAGCCTCTGGAGACACCCTTCATTTTGTTTTATGAAAGAGAGGACATAGGCAAATCAAGATCTTCAGATAATGTGGTGCTGCAGAAAAAGCATATGCGTCACTGGAATCAATCAAGTCATCCCGGAGCGCCAATTAATTCTTGCTGTTGTTTCATAATTTCATGATGTGTATTACTTTTTTCTTTACTGTTACAATCGTTGTTAGTACCTTCATTATTCAGATAATTTAATATAATACTTTGGCGGCAAACGCATTATTCGGGAACGAACGTATCGAAAATTTGAATAAACATTGTTATTAGACAATACTCCAGTTTCTGTCGTTGGAAACTAATATCGGCTGTGGATAGTGAAGTGGCACCGGAGTCAGGATATACCGCAGTAGATTTCTGACTTTTTTTTTAATTGCGGTATTGAGATGTATTCTAATATATTTTTTTTTAAGTATTATGGCTACACTACCTGTTAGTGTAGCGACAACCGAAAACTCTTTCTCTACGTTACGAAAAATTAAATCGTGGCTAAGAGCTTCAATAGTTGAAGAGCGTCTAACCTAGTCTTTCTCAAAGTGGGCGATAACGCCTCCTTGTGGGCGCTGGAGGCCTACAGGGGGGCAGAAAAGGACACAGAGAAGACTGGGGGGCGTTGAAGCGGTTCAGGGGGCGATGGCTAATTTAAAAATGTTTTTTTTGCTTTCAACACAACCGCTTCTTTACCCTTAACGCACGTTTCCCCGTGTAACGTCATCTAGGGGACTAGACAGTAACTATGTCCTGCCCGATAGTTGTCAATCTGTACAATAGATGGCGGTAAGCTTCAATGCGAAGCGAGAAGTTTCTAGTCTCCATTCTCGAAAGTACTAGGCCCGCCCGCTGCCTCATATGAAAGCGCGCATGCCATCCAGACAGTAATTTCAGCTGAGAGGGTAAGGGAGCTAGGCTTCAACCTGATTGAACTGAGGATGACTTTTCACAGTCAGTAATGTCATTCGACGATATTGCGAACACAAGTGAATTTAGATCGTGGTGGTGAAAACTGTGAGTGATGTCATTAGCAAGTTTTTAATACTCGAATCTTCTCTTCGGCATTTTTGAAGACAAAATTATGTCGGAAGCAAAAAAGAAGAAACGGCTGTACCACTGAAGTAGATGAAGCAATAACGCGTTTCGGGAGAAGACGTAAAGGAAACATTTATTTTGTTATTTAAATATAGGTAGGTATTTTTAGGTACAGTACTTACATTTATTAATAAAATGCCTACTTTTTACTTGTAATTATTATTATCAAAATTAAATTATAACTTCTTGAGACTTGACCACGACTATGTAACCCCCTTGGCGCCAAAGCTGGATCCACCGTTGTTGCAATACTCACCAATGCAATTTCTTGGCCCGGCACTGAAAGGAACATATGCAAACGGATGTCTGTTGACACAATTATCCGGTAAAAATCTATCCGGATCGAACTTTTCCGGGTCGTCCCAGTATTTTGGATTCTTATGAATATCAAATATATGAATATGTACCGACGCTCCCTTTGGCAATAAATATCCATTGACGTGTATGTCGTCTTCGAGTATCCTTCCGATGAAAGGAACAGCTGGAAAAACTCTAAGGCTTTCTTTGATGACTCTTTCCATGAGTTTCAAATCATTCAAGTCCTTCAACGATGGATATTCCGTGGATTCACCTGAGGTCTGCATGATTTCTTCGTAAATCAAATCCTGAAAGCGAAAATAAAGATATCTGGAGTGTCTGTGAATGAACTAGACTTTATTTCATTTTTCATATTGAATAAAAATTTACTTTTTTGAGCACAGTTGAGCAGAAAGGATTCCTAAAGGTGCGTATTCACCAAAAAAGCAAGCACGAGCGAACAAGAGTGAACGAGAATTCTGCATCAATAATCGTTTGGTGAGTACGGGCTAGCGAGCGAGCGAACGTATGGTTGATAGCGTTCAGAAAAGATCGAGAAGAAGGCTCGCACAAAGTAGATGGATCAACTACGACTACGAACTTGAAGATATTCGCTCTGGTGTGGACGAGATATCGATATGTCGAGCAAACACGAGCGAACATGAGCGAACACGAGCAAACGAATGCTCGCTCATGCTCGCTTTTTTTGGTGAATACGCACCTTAATAGAACTCATTTGTTCTCTGGTATAAACAAAACTGGCTGTGACATAACTCTGGGCGGATTACTCATATCGGACTAAATTTTGATTTCCCTGTGCTTTTTCTTTTGAACTTACAGCCAATGATGAAACATAAAACTCCTGGGAAAGAAAGTTTTTGGATTTCTACTACTCCATCTTGATACAAAAAAAGGATGAGGGAATCTTCCAAAGAAAGGAAGGAAGTAATCAATTTGAAAATAAGTAACTCTATACATGGATGTGTAGATCATGCAAAGAAGTAACTTTCAGGCACAAACTGAAAGAAAGTCCTCCTGAAACAGCTACTTTCATATAAACATTGAATTATACGAAAGAAAAGAATCTTTCGAAACAAATACTTCTACATGAACACTGAATTATACAGAAGATATCTTTCTCTACTCAGTTTGTATTTCAAACATTCGTTGTGGAATAAAAATCAGATTTCATTCACATGAGTTCTACTTTAAATGAATGGTAACAAATTGCATTTACATGGAACACTGTCATCCTCACTGGTATACACCGATGTTTCGTCTTCTGCTTATGTCATCGATGACATCGTAATGACATTCATTCATTCATCAAGCTTATTCCGTGACATTAAAAATCGTAATTCGTGAATGAAGTGTGTGTATTTTATATAATGTTATCCAATTTGGTACTGATGAGCCTTGGGGCAAGTATCTTAAGGTGAAACATCGGTGTATACCAGTGAGGATGACAGTGTTATATGTAAGTGCAATTTGTTACCATTCATTCAATAATCACTTCTAAAAATATAACCCCTTCAATTCATAGAACTCCTGTTTTAGTTCGTATATACATTCTAAGGAATACTCATAGGAAAGGTACAGATGAGCTGACTATCAATGATGTCTGATACCACGCCAAAATTGAACTCACATTCTCAAACTGAAATGTTTTTAAATTCACCAAAAGACATTACCTCCATTTATATGGCTGCTGAAATCCACTGCTTCTTGGTGTTATCGATTCACAAAAGTGGGAGTGTTGTTCCAGAGAAATTTTTAGAGCTCTCTATTCTTCGAACTATTGCCTATGAAAAAACCAGAAATTTTCAAGGACAAAAAACAAGCACTACAGAAAAATCCTTGAGGCGCTTTTAGAGCGCTGGAGATTAAATACATTTGGGAAGTTTATTCTCCATAAACGTAGTTCTCCAAACGGAAGAGATCTTGAACAGTGAAGTTCGAGGTTTACTGAGATGAACCTCAAAAGTCACTTGAACACTTCCCGTGAAAATATCTATAGAAGAGAGACCAATCTCCAGTCTTTCTTTTATGTTCCAGACTATCAAGGTTGTAAGTGATGTTCGCGTCTTCAATCAGGCGGATAGCTCTTCTCAGGATAGAATCCAGCAGCTTCAGGGTATGCTTAGGGACAGAGCTCCATACATGAGAACAAAACTCCATAGAAGGTCTAATTTAAGCTTTATAAAGCATCAAGTTGCTGAGGTGTGTACATTTTTCTGGTTCGGAACAGTGTTCCGAACTTTTGAGAAGCACAGCCTTTACAATTCCAGCGACATGGTTGTGCCAACAAACACATGGAAGCAGAAAGCGGAAGTGTCTGTCCTGACATTATTATATACGGTTCCGAGACATTTATCTTTTTGGCGAAAACCTACACTTGGGTTTTTGTGGCATTGAATTGAACCTGGTTAGTCATCCCAATTCGAAATCACTTTCAGATCTTCATTAAGATATGCAACCTCCTGCTGCCCCTGAAGATGCATTCGCAGCCGATGTCTTTGAATCAAAATGGAGTAACGAGACAAGTGTGCTGTCGTCAGCAAAGTAGGTAATATATTGGATTCTTGGTTTTTTCAATAAATCGTTAATATACAATAAAAATAGGGTTGAAGAGAATGTGAATCCCTGGGGAATACCAGCGTAAATGGTGAAGGTATTCAAGAGATATCCATCGACGGCCACTTCAGGAAACGTTCTTTCAGGAAGCTGGAGAGCCATGCACAAAAATGATTCGACAAGTCATAACATCGACAAATGACTTTTCTTTCGGACCTGATAATGTACAGACGTCAACGATCAAGAATGGGATGCATAAAGTTGCGGAATCTACGTTGAGCACCTTGCAGACTTCCATCCAACTTTTTACGACTTCATTTAGGTCCTTATAAATGTCGAGACTTTTATCCCAAGGAGTGGGTTGCAGACAGCACTAATCAACAGCTCCATATCGTAATCTGCCATGATAAATAGTATGAAGCGTCAACCAGGGAGAGCCATTTTCACTCCTCGTGTGGAAGCCCTTACTCATGCTTTTGAATTTTTAGGACACGAGGCTCCCCGGCTCAAGGTGCAGATGTCGTGAGAGCTCTCGTCTCCCGTGAAGTGGCGGCTCCCGCCCTTCGTCTGAAAGCTCCGTTGCATTTTGGCTCTAAAGAGCCTTTCTTTCTCTCGGGAGTGAGAGACGTTAAGCTCCCCTTGTGAAAGGGCGCTTATTGTTATATACTTACCAGTCAACAAATTTTCGAGTTTTTAAAATCAAAGCGAATCTCACCTGCCATTTTTTATGTACTGCTAACATCATCAAGATGAAGCTAAGAGCTGATGAGGTGGTATCATGCCCCTGAAAAAATACAATGTTGAAGAAGTTTAATATTAATAGAGGTTTAATAGTATTTTTTTTTTCATTGAACCCAATGTTACGTTTTATATTAAACCGTAATAATAGGTGGCGAAAAATTCATTCAGACATATTGTAAATATGCAAAACTGATAATACTGAATGAAACTGTGAAATGCCCTTGATCGGTCTAGCTTTTGACCAATATGTAATCATTCTGCGTCTTATATCAAATGTTATTATTCTGAATGGTTGATTACATTAATTAGTATTTACAGTCCTTATTAAGAATTATGGAAACTTTCGATGAATAATTTATTTACGACGAATGTACTATGAATTAATTCTTTTATTTATATTCGAAGTATTCTAGAAGTAGAAACTAATTTGCACGCCGAGAGAGCTACTTAATGTTATATATTCTTTCGAAAGTAATCAGAATCGATTTTTACACAAAAAGAACACCTGGAATTTCGTTCAAATATTTCTAATATAAAATAGTTTTTTGAATGGCGTATATGAATTTCAACTGTAATAATTTTATTGTGAAAGCTGAAGCAGGTCCACTTTCGTTAGCAACATTTCAATTGTAATCTACAGAGCGTAACTAAATAAGTGTAAAACATTCAAGGAGGTGATTCCTCATCAAAAAAAAAGGATCTTTTATATAAAGAAATTTTATTGGAGCATCCCTTGTTAAGATACAGCCCCTTAAAAGGGGTACATAAAAGTTATATAACACTTGTTTTCACAAGCACTGAAAAAGTTACAATATTGAAATCAACCTGACGTTTTGTACTACCAAAATGACACTTAGCCAGAAATTTATTTGGTTTACCCCATGGTTGTAAGGGGCGGAAAACACAATCCCTAAAATTTATTTCCATTGTAACTTTTTGTTTTATTATTTGTTTACCATTTAAAAATTCATTTCCGATAGCCTGTTTCATTCTAAACAAAAAATATCTCTTGAGTTTTTTGCCCAAAATAAACCAGTTCGCAACAAAAAATTATTTTACGAACAACTACAGAGATACGTCGTCATAAATGCGGAAATACGAAACTAATCTATCTAGTAGGTCGCTATTAGCGATAGTGACAATTTAATTGGTATGACGCTGTCAGTTTGTGAATTTTCGAAATTAAATTAATACTAATTGTGTGATGTTGTTCTGTTCTTGATTTGTTACTTCAATAATTCACTTATTATTAAAATGGCAAACACAAATGAGGAAATGGCTGATATGCATTACGTTTACGGTCTCTCGCAAGGGAATGGGTTAGAAGCTTCTAGAAGATATGCTGAAATGTATCCTCAACGGCAGCATCCTTCACATAGAATATTTGCTCGATTTCATCAACGATTACGAGAATATGGTTCATTCGACAAAAGAACGCAGGATTGTGGTCGCCATCGAGAAGTACTAACACCACAGCTTGAGGAAGCAGTACTTGATTTGATTGAAGAACAACCTAGTACCAGTACTAGAAAGATTACTTTCCAGCTAAATGTTGATCATATGACGGTATTTCGAATTCTAAAGGAACAACTCTTATACCCTTACCATCAGCAACGAGTACAGGCACTGTTACCGCGAGACTTTCCGAACCATCTTGTCACCACATATCGTATAATTACCACATATGGGCTGATAAAAACCCTCACGCTATTGTCGAAACTAACCTTCAAGAACAGATGATTTAAATGGGCCTCATTTTCTACCTCCTTGATTAAATGGTGAGGCATACGTTCAATTTTTAAGAGAAGTGCATCCAGTACTGCTGGAGGAAGTTCCTTTGGGCGTCAGAAGGGATATGTTTTTTGTGCATGATGGGGCTCCCGCCCATTTTAGTCAAGTAGCACGTCAGCATTTAACTGAAACATATACAAATTTTATGTACCCCTTTAAGGGGCTGTATGTTAATAAAGGATGCTCCAATGAAATTTCTTTATATGAAAAATCCTATCTTTTTTTCGATGAGGAATCACCTCCTCAAATGTTTTACACTCATTCAGTTACACCCTGTATAGGGTCTTTCATTAAGCGCTTCATATCTTTAAATTCAAATAAAAAATGTTTCTGTGAGATATCGTGATTTTTCATTCGTTTGCAAGACCTTATGATGTAATTATGTGTGAAACATAACATCTTTCAAATGTCCGCCACGGCTTCTCTGGATGGAGCGCATCTGAAACGTTCAATTTTCCATGATTCTGGTGCATGAATCAGACTAAATTCGACCGATGACATGGGTTATGTTGGCTTTGAGAACCGCTGTGGTTTGTGGCTTATTCGCATACACCTGCGACTTGAGAAAACCCTACAAAAAATCTATTGGGTTCAAATCAAACGATCTCGGTGGCCGGTTCACATCACCTCCACGTGAGATGACCATGCTCAATTCGCTCGTGTAGAATATCCAATATAGCATGAACTGTGTGGCGTGTAAAGTCATTCTGTTGTAACCACATGTCGTTGATCGTTGACAGATCATTCAATTCCGGCCAAAAGAAGTTGGTAATCATCGACCCATAGTGCCCGCCGTTGACAGTAATCGCTTGGCCAACATCGTTTTAAAAGAAATGTGGACCGATTACACCGCCAGCCGAAAATCCACGCCAATCATCAACTTTTTCGGGATGCATTGAACGCTTTCGGATCTCATGTGGATTGGTACTGACCCAAATTCGACAAATATGTTTGTTCACGTACCCATTCATTCAGAAATGGTCCTCATCGCTGAAGATGATTTTTCGATGAAAATTAGGGTTAGTTGTCAACTGCTCCAGAGTTCATTCAGCCAATACACGTCGTTGTCTACAGTTCTTGGGTCATTTGTATTCTGTACGTGTGCAGACCCAAGTCACGACGCAAAATTTGCCAAGATGTGGTCTGCGAAAGGCCGAGTTCTTGTGAGCGACGCGATTCTCCTGCACACTCTCACAGATAGCGGCCATGTTTTCGGCAGATCTTGCATTTCGTTGACGTACGAGTCGATCGTTTACTGAACCACCACATAGCGAATAGTAATACTCAGTAAAGACAATTTTATGGTGTCCATGAAATGGGGGAAGCGTGCCCATATGATAAAAAAAATATTACTTGAACGTATTGTGGAATATTTGTTTGAAGGTGATTGACAATGTTTCATGATGAATTTTACTGGTTCGGACTTCCATTGTCTACTATACAAAATGATTTGGTCAGTCGGTAGCCAAGCGGTTCGGTGTGGGTGCTTTGTTCACTCACTCGAATTGACTGCCGTGCTGGTCGGTGGTTCAAACCCTAGTCTGAACGATCGATCTTCACTTGCTACCGACAACCCGTGTTAGGAATCACACGTTAAAAGGTAAGACCTCGTTAATCCTTGGATCGCACAAGTTTCGACTTCTGAGGGTTGTCGTTCGTAGGGGTGCGACAGCTGGTTAACGGAAAAACAGATTTTAAACAGATTTTTTTTTAAACAGAACAGATTTGAAATACCTGAAACAACTAAAAAAATAAAAATTAAAAATGAATAGCTGAAAATAACAATTATATTAAGCAAAATAAACCTGAAATGAAATAATAGTGAAATAAACTATAAGTAAAAATATAACAATTGAATAAATAAAAATAAAGGAATGAAAAAAGAAAATAATAAAAAGTGTAGAGATTCCAAGTCACGTTAGTTCACGACGTTTCGATTGTTAGTATCTACAATCCTCTTCGGGTGATTCCTCCGAGAGATGACTATTTATAGGTCGTTGAAATACTTTCACTTATCCCTGCTTTCCATTTTCCGCTTCACTGGTCCGTGGGAGATGACCGTTTTGGCGGGAGTTGGCCATTTTTCGCTTGATGATGGGTTTCCATATGTTGCGTATTTCTTCGCTGGCCTGGCTGAATACGTTGTTGGACAACATGTATGCGGCTTCCTTGAATTTTCTCCTAAACCAATGTTCCTCTTTGTGCAAGATCTCAGCTTGGGACCACTCGATGTTGTGTTGATGGGTCCAAACATGGTCTGCTATTCCTGATTTGCTGGTTTTCCCTTGCTGTGTGTGTTTCTTGTGCTCGGCAATGCGAACATTCAATGGTCTCTTAGTTTCACCAATAAAGGATTTTCCGCACTCACAGGGTATCAGGTAAATGCAATTCTTGGAATCGCCGTCCGCGTTTGGTGGCCTGGTTTTCGTAAGGCTGCTACGGATAGTGTTACCGGATCTGAAACACATCAACAGCGAGAGACCTTCCATCACCTTCACAATGGAGAAGGAAATCCACAACGAATTGCTATTCTTAGACGTTTTGGTGAAGAGGACCGACACTAAGTGGGAAACATCTGTATACCGAAAACCCACTCATACGGGACAGTATCTGAACCACGAATCCAACCACCATCAATCGACTAAAAGAGGAATCATCAAGACTATTAGATCGTGCTTTTGGGCTCTGTAATACAAAGGAAGGTCTCGAGAAAGAACTAGATATCATCAAAAATGATCTTCAACGGAATGGCTACTCCAAAGCGATGGTAGAAAAGTTTTTAGCTAAAATACAGCAGGAGCCTCGCAAGGAAGAGACGCAGTCACAACCAGTGCTTGCACTTCCCTACATCAGAGGATTATCGGAGAGGATAAGAAGAATTGGTTCCAAGTACAACATCAGAACCTGTTTCAGATCCGGTAACACTATCCGTAGCAGCCTCACGAAAACCAGGCCCCCAAACGCGGACTGCGATTCCAAGAATTGCATTTACCGGATACTCTGTGAGTGCGGAAAATCCTATATTGGTGAAAATAAGAGGCCATTGAATGTTCGCATTGTCGAGCACAAGAAGCACATACAGCGGGGGAAAACCAGCAAATCAGGAATAGCAGACCATGTTTGGACCCATCAACACAACATCGAGTGGTCCCAAGCTGAGATCTTGCACAAAGAGGAACATTGGTTTAGGAGAAAATTCAAGGAAGCCGCATACATGTTGCCCAACAACGTATTCAGTCAGGCCAGCGTAGAAATACGCAACATATAGAAACCCATCATCAAGCGAAAAATGGCCAACTCCCGCCAAAACGGAACCAGTGAAGCGGAAAATGGAAAGCAGGGATAAGTGAAAGTATTTCAACGACCTATAAATAGTCATCTCTCGGAGGAATCAGTCCAGTCATCACCCGAAGACGATTGTAGATACTAACAATTGAAACGTCGTGAATCAACGTAACTTGGAATCTCTACACTTTTTATTATTTTCTTTTTTTTTCATTCCTTTATTTTCATTTATTCAATGGTTATATTTTTACTTGTAGTTTATTTCACTATTATTTCATTTCAGGTTTATTTTGCTTAATATAATTGTTATTTTCAGCTATCCATTTTTAATTTTTTCTTTTTTTAGTTGTTTCAGGGATTTCAAATCATTTTATATTATAGACAATGGAAGTCCGAACCAGTGAAATTCGTATTGTGGAATATTTCATCCGTTCATTTGGCTGAATGACAGCTAATTTGACAGATGTAGCTTCAACAAGATGTCCGGTATTAATCATCAAAGTTTGGAAGTCTCTGTTGAAAGACCCGTCAACTCGCTAAGCTGAGCCCATTCAAGAAAGAACTGAAAAATTGGATTTTAAACCTTTCTAGATCATTCACCCATAAACTGATCGATATAAAGAATAATTTCTGAAATGATACAATGGGACCAAAAGACTATTCTACAGAGGTCTTCGTTTTCATTGTAGACTAAGTTTTTTTCAATGAAAAAGTATCGATACTATAAATCACAAATAGCTTCATTTATATATGTGTATTTGTGTATATGTATGTATTTATATGTATACGGTAATTGGTCTTTTGTCAAAACGTATACACCTTTATCCTTCATTATTTACTGTCATTATTTTCTTTCATTGTTCCACGACAAGTATATGTTTTTGTGGATTATCACTCATATTTATTCATTTATATTTCATTTCATGATATAATACTATGTAAATTATGTATAATAAATATAATTTGAAAAAACCAAGAAATACGCTCTCAAAGAACATCGAACTAAAAAGTTAAAAATATTTTTTTTTAAATAAGCTCAAAACAATAACCATCGAAAAATACTAGTATTATTGTGAAAAAAGCGTGGGCACTTTGTGTCATATTTTTTGTATATCTAGCGCCTACGCTTTTTTCACAATTATACTACTATTTTTCGATCGTTACTGTTTTAAGCTTATTAAAAAAATATTTTTTACTTTTTAGTTCGATATTCTTTAAAAGCCTGTTCCTTAGTTTGATCAAACTCTATTTATTTTTAACTTTTTAGTTCGATGTTCTTCAAAAGCGTGTTTTTTAGTTTTTTTTTAAACTATATCTATTTTTCACTTTTTAGTTTCATATGCTATAAAAGCGTGTTTTTTAGTTTTTCAAACTATATTTATTTGTCAAATCAATCTCTTGATTTGATATGTAATGTCAAGCACCTTAATTCTCATTTTTCGATTTTTTGAAATATTTAAGTAGGTAACTGAATTTTTTAGGAGTACATTTTACGATAACGTTTTCATTGTTGAAATCCATATTCTGGTTTGCTTTCAAATAATGGAATTAGATTTTAAAATGTGTCTTTCATTTCGTTCAAAACTTTTTTCTGTATCAAATCACGGGTAATTGAAAATATTTAAATATCTAAATATTTTATCTGTAGTATTCATTTTCTTTTGAACAACCTTTCAAAGAGGTTACGTACAGCGCCATCTGCCCGCGAATAGATCAAGCAATAATAATGAAGATAATTCTGTCTATACAGATCCCGAGCTTGGGAGTTACAAGCAAACAAACATACATATATACAAACATACATACAGGTGAAGCTGATATGAAGCGTGTAAAAATATCATCAAAACCATTTATCTACCTGCTTGATTTATTATGTATTATATAATTAACTCTGTCATGTGTTCTAGTGAACAAATACAAGGTGATTTAAAAGTACTTTGACAAACTTCAGGAGGTTATTCCTCACAATATTCTAATATAAATTGTCCAAATAAATGAATATCCGAAAACGATTCGTTTTCAAGATACAGGATGTTGAAATTTTATTTTTATTTTCGTTTTTTTTCAAATAACTTTTGAAATACTGAACTTAATTAAACGAAACTTGGTAATAGGAGGTTTTTGAGTTGTCGAATTCGAACCTGATGTTCTTATTGCTCTTACTCGTAGGAGGCACCACCTACACGTCTTTTTCTTTTTTGGGCGTACTTCTAGCACATTTTTCAGTAAAAAAATCGATTCATCTATCATATCTACGTAAATAAGCTACCCTTGTTACTGGTCGCTGTAAGCAAACGTTTTCTAATTATTTGGACTTGAAAACTTCAAGTCGATTATTTGATAATCGATGCATGTTGAAGTTATTACGAATATTTTGCATTTTTCACAAGAATGCTTTGGAAATAAATTTGACGTTTGTGAGTAGTTTTGGTAATTACATATTTTGTGACAGTTAGACGTTTTGTTGAAGTTTCCGTAAGTAGAAGTAGAAAACAATTATTTTGAAAAAATGGATTATTTAAACAATACCTAATGCTCATTTAGCCGATATGCATTTCGTTTATGGCCTTGCGGATGGCAATGCGCGCTAAGCAAGACGTATTTACCAGGAGCGATTTCCTAATCGAGTACTGCCTTCAGCTCCAACATTTGCTAGTCTCCATCGTCGTTTGGCAGAAACAGGTAGCTTTAAGAGGGCAGCTGATATTATTGAAGACCACGAGCAGTCCGGACCCCAGAATTGGAAGAAGCTGTTTTGAACGCTCTCGAGGAGAATCCAGAAACAAGCACAAGAGTCCACAGTTTAGAGAATTATCCACGATCAACAACAAGCTCTTTTGCCACGAGACTTTCCCCAACGCATTACTATGTGTACATGGTTTTTGAGAAAATTGGCTGGAAATCCTCAATATTTAAGATACGTACTCTTCACGGACGAGGCAAACTTCTCCCGAAATGCTATCACAAACTTTCATAACTACCATGTTTGGGCTCTTGAAAATCCGCACACAGTTAGTGAAAGGCATTATCAATATCAATTTTCTATAAATGTATGGGCGGCAATAATTGATAATTACTTGATAGGTCCTTTCTTTCTTCCGCTCCGACTGAATGGCGCAACTTACAGACACTTTTTAGAAAATGAATTGCCGGGACTACTTCAGAATGTACCATTAGAAATTCGTATCCGCATGTGGTTAATGCATGATGGGACTCCGGCCCATTTTAGCGTTGTAGCCAGGGAATTTCTCAACACAGTCTATCCAAATCGATGGATCGGTAGGGGCGTAGAAGAACCTAACCAGGCGTGGGCCCCAAGGTCTCCAGATCTAAATCCGATAGATTTTTATTTTTGGGGGCATTTGAAGTCACTAGTTTATAAGACTCCAGTAGTGAACGAGGATGATCTAAGGAACCGAATAGTAGACGCCTGTACTGACTGTATCTTCGCTGAAGGTGGACACTTCCAACAATTTATTTGAATACAATTTAGTTTCGTTTATTTTAGTTTATTCTACGTATTCAAAATTTCCTGAAATAAAATGTTGACATTTCTTGCAAATTTTATTGAAACAAATACTGATTATGCACCCTTGATACAAAAATAACTATTTCGCTTGAGGATGTCATGAAGGAACGTACCCAACAGTAATGACCTCTTCAAACGAGTAAAACGTCAAATTCATTTCCAAAGCATTCTTACGGAAACTTCAACAAAACGTCTGTCACAAAATATGTAATTACCAAAACTACTCACAAACGTTAAATTTATTTCCAAAACATTCTTGTGAAAAATGCAAAATATTCGTAATAACTTCAACATGCATCGATTATCAAATAATCGACTTGAAGTTTTCAAGTCCAAATAATTAGAAAACGGTTGCTTACAGCGACTAGTAACAAGGGTAGCTTATTTACGTAGATATGATAGAGGAATCGATTTTTTTATTGAAAAATGTACTAGAAGTACGCCCAAAAAGTTATGAATCTTTAAAAAAGAAAAAGACGTGTAGGTGGCGCCCCCTACGAGTAAGAGCAATAAGAACATCAGGTTCGAAATTCGACACCTCATAAACCTCCTATTACCAAGTTTCGTTTAATTAGGTTCAGTATTTCAAAAGTTATTTGAAAAAAACGAAAATAAAAATAAAAATTCAACATCCTGTATCTTGGAAACGAAGCGTTTCCGGACATTTATTGATTTGGACAATTCATATTAGAATATTGTGAGGAATCACCTCCTGAAGTTTGTCAAAGTACTTTTGAATCACCCTGTATATTATTATTAGTTACTCCTAGAGGAACAACAATTTTTTCATTCAATTATATTGAGAAGTACTTGAAAATTGATGTTTTTTTCGTGAGAAATATTTTCTATCGTTTTTCAAAAATAATACCTCGAACATAAAAGTATTAACTTCATCCTTTATCCCTTCATCATCAATGACTCCGTCGATCATTTTAGCGTTGAGCAACAAATCTAACAATGCCAGCTTTTTCTTCTGCGGAAAGTTGTCATCGCCTTGTGTGTTCTCAAATGTTTCGAACTTCTCAAATTTTTCTTTGATGATATTCTCCGTGAATTTGTGTAGCTTTTCGATTAGTTTTCGTTCTCTATAACCTCTCGGGGTAGCGTAATAATAGATTGGATACGAATAGAGCCAGGGTCTGGCTAACCTATAAAAAACCATTGGACCAAGTTCATGTATGGCCTCAACATAGATTCTGTCTTCCTCATTTTCAATATTTAGTTTTACTCCCATGGCTGTCTCTGAAATGAAGATAAACTTTATTTAGTATAATTTCTGTAGATTCAAACTGAAATATAAAGTGTATTCATGTACCAGTCATAAGTCGCATTTATTTTAAGAAATAATAATAATTGTTAATTAATTTATAAGCAAACAAGAGTACAGATTATGTCAATAAAAATGAATGTGATGAATAAATATTGAAATCGCGAAGGCATATGCTTGTCTTGGAAAAAATCACAAAAATAATATTTAAATTTGATTATAATCAAAATTATTATCATAATTAATGAGGTAAACACACTCATATGAGTGGTTTTCTTGAGATTAAATGATAAAATGACTAAAGATAAGAAAATCTTTGAAGAACTGTAGTATCTATCTATGAAAGGTCAATAATAATTTTTCAATGAGATTTGAAAAGGGACTACAATATTTTTGTAATTTACTGTATATTGCGCACGAATGAGACCAGGTAATTAGGAGACACGTTTTTATGTCATAAATTTTACGTCGGTTGTTAAGTTAGGTCTAAAGTGAGTGGGTCTATTTGACCCTCCACCGAAACCCGCAAGGGTTTATCGTGGCTCATTCCTTTTCACACTCGACCAAATAAACCCAGCTTTTTAATGAAGCTGATTAGTTTGTATGGTCTTTCAGGTCAGGTCAGTAAGAGTATGGCTCTGCCGAAATCTAAAAACATGATTCAGTCCCCAGCGGGGCAGACACAAAGTATGTGCTCTGCTGTTTCATCATTTTTCAAACAGAGGCGACATACACTGTCTTCCGACAGTCCAAGTCTCTGCATATGATGATTCAAATGACAGTGCCTGTAAGAAGGACTGTTAGACATTGTAGTCACCCCTACTGTAGTCCAACAACTGGTATCAAGCTTTTAAGGGTAAATAAACGCCTTAGTGTGAGTCAATACTGGAAGATTCTGCCAGAAGTCCATAAATTTGGCCATCCAGGTGTTTACGTTGGTTGTGGATTACTTAATAAATCTGTCAAAACGAATGAATATAGATATATTCTCCACTCGTCGAACTGTTCATCTATTCACTCCTTTGGACCCACTACTCATTGATGTCGGTTGAAACCAAACTTCTACCAGATACTTTTCAGGCGAAACTTTTTCAAATTCGAGTACGGCTGACGAAACTGTGAATACCAATGATGTTTTTCCTAGGTGTCTCCCGCGAAGTCTACTTAGAACACGAGACTAGTGACATAACACCCGATGCTGTTGACACCGTAACATACCGTGCCTTCAACACCAAATAATGTTAACTCAGAAACATAGAGTGGTTTTCAACATTATGTAAAATGAAAATTTCTAGAGAACTAGGTTTTGACATCAAAGAGGACTCACTGTTACCTACAATTACCGGCTGAGTCAAACAGAGAAACAATTCTTGATACCATATGCCAAATTGGAAGTTATGAAAAATAAATAGCACTTGCAATATGATTATATTTCTGAAGTTATACTTCTTCTGACTCGTTTGGGAAAAATGATGAGAGTAATTCCTTACGATGTACGCACACACCGTCACGAAAAACCGACACCCTGAAGTTAGCTTCTTCTTCTTCTTTAATTTATATGGCCGTTGCTTCTGCGTCGAGTGCATTTGGCCAGACTCTCCCTGTCCATAGTGAACAGAAGCTCCGCCCGGGGGTGCAGTTGTCTTGCTCGAGGCTATGCTGCCACCCTAAGGTTTCTCATTCACTTTTTCTTTTATAAAAACACTTCATTTTCTACTAGGGGGCCACCATTCCTTTCAATATTATGTTCACAAATAACACATCTTGACGACCTCGTCGAATCCGTCGACATAAAGCCTATTTACTGTCGCCAGTGCTCTCAAAATTTCTTTCACTTGATTTTATTTTTTGAAAAACAACTCACTTTTGGACTCCACGACATCCACGGCCAACTTTGAGGACGGTCGTTATCGGCACAACCATTCCCTGTCGCGATGGGAAGGGAAGTCCCTGAAGTTAGCTAGTCAACATTTTAGTTTTCCAAGAAAAATAATCAACAGAGTTATCACGTATGTTTGCGTGATTCCTAGTATTCACAATATTTATTCAAGTGTTTTTGAACCTACAACACGTGTTTTGTATCAGTCCGAATAAAAAATATATAAATAAATATTCATAGATATATATTTTTCTCAAATAATATATCGTGGTGACTGATATTTATTGACAATCAATGAAGTCGCCCCGGAGCGCCAATTAATTTTTATTGTTGTATTTATTTTATTTTTATCGTTATCTTAAAATTCATAAAATGTATTTAAAGGGACCCAAAAATTGTTTTCGAGATTTTGGGTCAAATAAAGTTGTATATTTATTAATACAAAGATAATTTGCTATGATTATAAGTGATAAAATTGGTTTTTACATATTACTTCGAATACGTTTGTAGAATTCGAGGTTAGTTGACGGTATGTATTATTTATTTTCATCATAAACTAAAATAAATGTTCACATTATCATTTCATATGTAATGAGGGTACAAATAAATTAATAAATTATTACTGAATACAAATAATAATTATTAAAGTCCCGAAAAATTAAATTATTCCAAATATTAAATTGAACTAAATGTGTCTTAAAGTAATCTTATAATTTTAAGTAATAAAATTTATCATTAGGTTTTCCTATACACAGTACAACATGATAGTTTCAAAATAAGGTTTATTAAATATTTGGAATGCATGAATAAACTCAAATGACTAGTCAAATAAATCACAGGGAGAAACAGTTTAAATAAAGTGTTATAATAAAACTTTCAATGTAATAATAGTATATTATTGTTGATTGTTATAGTATAAACAGCTCAGATTCATTTAATATTGAATATAATGTAATACGAAGATTTGGAGTTGGAAAATACACCTCTAGAAATTGTTCAGAAAGCAATAGATGTTTGCAATAATTTTCTACCAAGCACAACAAGAGAAAAATATAAAATTACTCACAGAAACTTTATGGACTGGAAAATGAAAGCCAAGGTAAATTTTTGTTCTGAAAATATCTTGTTAAAGTTGTTAAGAAGATTGAATTCATCAACATTATGGTCTCATTACTCGATGCTGAGAAGTACCTTAATTATTGAAAACTGTGTTGATATATCAAAATACGTAAAAAACTACGTGCATTTTCAAAACGCAAATCTGAAAAATATGCTCCAAAACAGAAAAATTGAATTGTGAATTGAAAATTTTTAAATTGTTATCGAAAAATTAATGTTTGGTTTTGATTTCAGGCTGCTTTAGGTATTGTCCTTACAGGGGAATGCGGTTGTGATGAACTTCGAAAATTAAAAATTGATGACATGGAAGATATAACTGTTAATTACTATTTCAAATAAAATATAAAAATGAGTTAATGACATGCAAGTATTAATATATATGTATTTTTATTTTCAGTACTTGAAAACAACGCAACCGTAGAAAAAGTACAATGTACGATGCGTGAGAAAATGGCATATTTCTCACTTGTACACTATTTTTTCTACTATGAGTGTAGTTTTTTCTATAAACGTAGAATAACGCGAAGAATAAATTTTTCAGAAATATTTACGCCAAAGAAGTATAACTTCTTGCGTGCATACACAAGTACACACACAGTCTTTTTTTTATTGTGCATTTTTCGCAAATGTTGAACTTTTATTCAATAGAAGCAAGAACCAAGAGTAGCATTGACAGTATAATCAATTTTGATGAAGATTTTCTATTTATTTGGATCTCCCTCTATTCCAGAGGTTCCCAAATTATGGGTCGCGACCTACTAGTGGTTCGCGGGAGCATTTTGGGTGGTTCGCGGAAACAGATTAAAACACTTGAATACTTTTGAATTGGTTTTCCCATTTTGGATAAAGACTAGGGGAGAGTATTCAGTTCTTTCGAACATTGCCTTAAAATAGCTGATGGGGTTTTCAATCACATATTTGTGTGAGAGGGCATTCTCCACTTTAGTATATTTGAAAAATGAATATAGATATAGAATCGTAAGCAACAGCTCCACAAATGACATTAATTACATAAGTCTCATTTTTTCCTTTTTTATATTAGTTCAGTTTTAGGATTCTAAATTGAAAGTCTTTTTTCGTACTGTATTTTATCTTCAATTATATTATTTTTACCATTTTCTATTAGAGTTGTATTCTTCAATAGTGAATTTTCATGATAATAATAAAAATATTGTTAATAATACTAATTGTACTTAATATTATGTAATATGTGAGTCGCGAAAAAAATTCACAATGAAGGTGAGTCCCCAGGCAAAAAAGTTCGGGAAACAGTACTCTATTCTATTTCAAGGAGTCCGTTGATTGAGATGGAAAGTAAAGTAGCAATCGGAATGAGTATAAAAGATCGTAAAAACGATGAGAATGGTCATTTTGGTATTGCAATTGTAGCAAAAAATGCAGCTTTCGTTGTTCACAAACAGAAATGTTCACAGTTAACAGAAAATATTGCAGTATCAACCCATTTGATATCATTAAATTTATTACACATAACCAAGAAATTTATTAATTTTCATTTCATTTATGTATGTTTTGTTTATTCAATTTGAAGATATTTGGCTTTTCTTATGCATTTGAGAATGCTGTATTTGATTTTTACCTTCCTCAACCTGTACTTAATATTTGAAATGATTGATTCTTCATGTACATACCTGCAATTGTATATAGTGTAAACTGCGACATGATAGGTACTACATCAGTGAAAGGTTTATCGACTTCTTTCTTGAGAGTTTCAACCAATCTATCAGTTTCGCTATGGAATACCCCAAGAAATTGTTGAAGTATGTTGAAATGGAAAGCTGGTGTAAGAATTTTTCGACGAGTGTGCCATTTCGATCCTGAAATAGTTTCAATGAAACCAAAAATACACTTAAAAAAAATCCAATTTAATAATCTTTGTTCGATTTATAACATTTGATAAAAACGATTTTTTTGAAGTGATAACTTCTTGTGGGAGGGTGAACCGCTTCGTTACGTAACGCGTACCGGCGACAGTCTGTCTGGCTTCTTTTCTCTCACGCATACGGCAGTGACAGGCAGGCTCTTCCTCTCTCGTCGGACAGACGCTTCTCCCTCCTCTCTTTCAAAAGCGATTATAAAATAAAAATGACATGGTAAATTTTTCTCATTTTATGAATTAGTTCTATTGGTGTTTCTTTTCAATTGTTGATGGCGTTAGCGTTGTTCAGGTGGAATCTTGAAACTGTATTTGGATGAGGCAGGATGACTGCGCAGGATCATTAATTGTTTCATGTAACTAACTTCCTTGTCGCTCTGTTTGAATTGCTTTGTTTGTTGGCTACTTGGGGGAAATGAGGGTTGATTTTAGTTGTGTTGGAAATGACTAAATTCTGTTATAATAATGTATTTTTTTTATTATAGTTCATTTCTTTTATTGCTTTTTTCTTTGTATTGGGCTCGACGGCTAATTTAGTGTTTTCAAAACCCCAGTTTGTGATTTTCTTGAATGATATGTTTGTTTAGATACGTACTTGAATTTTTCATGTATTTATGTCCATTTAGTCTATTTCATAATAATTGTGAGGTAATGTCTATGTATTATTCATCACAATCATTACATGGGATGACATAGATGATATGAGAGTTTTTTATTTTCGGGGTTTTAATTCAAGTTCAAGTTATCACTTCTGTCGGGCACACATGTTTTTTTAAAGAGCTGACGCTCTTAAACGTTTTCATATTCGTTTTTTATTTATAACGTAAAAAATAAAATAAAATAAACTTTTTTTTTGCGACAGAACCATGAAAAACAATTTTCTTACGATTTAATTATTATCGTCTAGTAATATTGCCAGCAAGTCAAGAAAATTTTCCCTTGAAAAATCGTGACAAGACGAGAGATTGGGTCACCTTTTTGAAGACGAAGCAAAACAAGATAGTCCCGCTGTTAATAAAGAAGATAATAGAATTCGAGAGGAAAGTTACATTGTAGCGAGTTTTAGATAAATGTTATCTATACTAGAATAATGATATTCAAAGTTATTTACAATCAGTGAACAAGTCGTATAAAAGATAAGCAAATGAATCTAATGCAACTTTCGAGTGAAGCATTTTCAGAGATAACAGGTTGAAAATGCAACCAAAGCCTCGTGATGATAATATTACTGAGTACCTATCTACCTGCACCAAGATTTAGCTAAATCCTCGGTAGATGATAACATTATCCTGAGGTGGGTCAGCGTTGCTGACTCTTCAGCCAAGGAACCGGCTGGACTAGGAATTTTAGGACCCAGTGGCACCTACGGCCTGATGACTTGGCCAATTGCGGAACTAGCCAATTGTTACACCCATGCTCAATCCCTAAAGAGATGGGATGGAATCAAAGGGTGCAGTCTTTCCAGGATCACCCTGGGCGACCCTGGGAAGCTGGCGCCGAAGAAATATCTGGCGATGACCAGGAAAAATCTATGCTTAACAGTAGGATTTTTGACTGGTCGCTGTCAACTTAGGAAACATCTCCATAATGTGGAGCTAGTGAACACACCTCTATACAGGATGTGTGAACAGGAAGATGATACTGTCAGGCATGTCCTATGCGAGTGCCCAGAGTTTTCGTCAATAAGAGAGCGTGTTCGGCGAGTCTTGGTCTACACCTGCCGATATAAAGGAGATATCTCCAAGTGACCTGTCCACCTTCCTGGAAAGGACAGAATGGACGATGACCTAGGAGGACAACTACTCGGGAGGATGTACAATGGGTCACATGTGGCCTAAGTCCTGTGGGCACTCACCCTCCCTACTCTGCAGATACAGAAACCTATCTACCTGGTGACTTCATCATTGTGGTATAAAATGGTAAGACAGGTTTCCACCAAATATACTCGCTTGCGACAGGTTTCGATTTTAGAAACAGAAACAACAAACTTGTTTTATTTTCGAAAACAACAAACTCGAATTCCACCAAACAAACAAAAATGATTCCGAGATGCGTGTTACGTTGTTTATCGTAACAGCAAACTGCATGAACAGCAAATAAATTGCTGCATTCTTCAACTTTTCGTTGTTTTTTTTTCGCTCATGTTCTACAAAGGAAAATTGAATCTCATTCTTGTTTGAAATAAACAACAATACGACAAATCAACAAAAATATCCTGTCTAGTGCCGATAAATGAAATGTATAACCACCACAGATTAAATCTTCAAATAAAGTATTAATTTCGCCGACCGCTTCCACATAGCGTACATCTGTGAAAACACATAACCATAATTACTATGCTCACATGTTACTGCTAATTTTGAGTCTCGTTCGTCAAGAGAAGTTGAGAGAAGTCGTGACAAGACAATATCGACTTTTTTCGTCAAATGTTACTGTTCAAACGAGGAAGAAATTTCCTCTCGGCTAGTCCAGACAAATCTGTATCTGTAGAGTAGGGACGGTGAGTGTAGGCCCACAGCACTTAGGCAGGCCACATGTGACCCATTGTACATCCTCCCGAGGAGTTGTCCTCCTAGGTCATCGTCCATCCTGTCCTTTCCAGGAAGGTGGACAGGTCACTGGGAAACATCACTTTTATATCGGCAGGTGTAGGCCAAATCTCGCCGAACACGCTCTCTTATTGACGAAAACTCTGGGCACTCGCATAGGACATGTCTGACAGTTTTATCCTCCTGTTCATACATCTTGCATAGAGGTGTGTCCACTAGCGCCATAATATGGAGGTGTTTCCTCAGGTGGCAGTGGCCAGTTAGAAATCCTACTGTTATGCGTAGATTTTTCCTGTTCGTCGCCAGATATTTCTTTGACGCCAGCTTTCCAGGGTCGAACAGGTTGATCCTGGCAAGATTGCATCCTTTAATTTCATCCCATCTCTTTCGGATTGAACATAGGAATGACGTTTGGCTAGTTCCGCAATTGTCGAAGTTATCAGGCCGTAGGTGCCACTGGGTCCTAAAATTCTTAGTCCAGCCGCTTCCTTAGCCCAAGAGTCGGCAATGCGATTACCTTTATTCCAGTCGTGCCCTTCAACCCACCTCAGGATAATGTTATTATCTACCGAGGCTTTGGCTAAATCTAGGTGGCACTCTAGTACTAGCCCTGTGGTCTGTTCAAGGCTAATATGGCTTGTCTGCTATCAGTGCAGATTGTTATGTTTTTGCCAGAAATTCCTTTCCTGATTATTTCTTTTATGGCGATTGAGATACCAGTCAGTTCTGTTTGGACCACGCTGGTTTTTCTTCACATTCCCCACTCAATCCTTAGGCGTAGTGATCTGGAGTACACTCCACATCCTGAGCCTCCTTTGGATTTTGAGCCGTTTGTATAAATCCATATTGCATTTGTAGCATCTGACTCTGTGTTCTGCTCAATTTGTATTTTGTAGGGTTTATTAAACACAAACCTGGGTTCAATTGCCTCACTTGTTGCCTGCAGCAGAGGCTGCGCAGTAGGAGTTTCCCGCCATAGGCCCAGCCTCAATTGACCCATTTCTACTTCGAGATTTACACCAGCCATGCGCAATTGTACCATGCCCATTAACGCAACCTCCTTAACGTACAGATCCAGAGGGGTCAGACCCGTGAGTAATTCCATTGCCGCGGTTGGTGTTGTTCTCATGGCTCCTGCGATGTTTAAACAAGCCAGTCGCTGTATTTGATATAATATTTGGATGGCCGTTGCTTGTAGAACTTTCGGTCCCCATGCAATGGCTCCATGCGTTAACATAGGTCTTATTATTGCAGTGTAGATTCAGGTGACCACACGGGGTGAAATACCCCATGCGCGTCCCACTGTCCTCCGACATTGCTCATAAGCCACGTATGCTCTTTTTGCTCTACTCTGTAGATGAGACTTTCGCGTTAGCTTCTTGTCGAGGATAGTACCAAGGTATTTCACCTCTTCACAGAAGTTTAGTTTGCTTTTGAAGATTTCGTGAGGTTATAAGCCCGTTAAACTTCTTTTCGTGGTGAAAAGGACCATGTCAGTCTTCTTGGGATTGATCGACAGTGAGCGTTCCTTACACCATGTTTCTATCAATTTGAGCCCATCCTGCGCTCTATCGCACAGTGTGTTTACAAATATGCCGGTCTGCAAGATAACTTTGTCATCTGCGTATGCAATTGTGTAGAATCCATTTTTGTTAAGGTGATTGATTAGGGTATCCAGAACTATGTTCTGGAGTAGGGTATCCTACTGGAGTAGGGTATCCTTTCTCTCTGATGTCTTCTACATTAATACTTATTGCTCTTCTAGAGATCATATGGATTATTCATTCTCCTACTACCAGGGGTACATTCCTGGAGTGTAGTTGCTGGGTAATTGTTGGAAAGGTTGTTTTATCAAACGCTCCCTCGATATATATGAATATACCCAGGGTGGATTCTTTGTTGTCCAATGATCTCTCGATTCTGCCAACCATATGGTGAAGGGTCGAATCAGTAGACCATCCCGAAGTATATGCATGCTGATTTGGATGGGGTGAGTTGTGAATAAGTACTTCATCTCTTATGTACCGCTCACATAGCCTCTCCATGGTTTTTAAGAAAAACGATGTGAGACTAATTGGTCGGAATGCTTTTGGTAGGGTGTAGTCCATCCTACTACTCTTACTTCTCTCCACTTACTGGTAGTATACCTCAGAGCTAGAGGGGCTCTGAATATTCCAACTAGGTGCGGCATAAGGTGTCCAGTCTCCGCTGAAGTAGGGCTGGTCTTATACCGTCAGGTCCTGGTGACTTGAAGGGGGAAAATCCCAATATAGCACATCTTATTTTGTCCTCATCAATTACTGTACTAGCATATTGCCAGTCCTATTGTGAGGGTGTTGTTGGTACATCCTTCCAGTTCGTCGTTCCAGGAAAGACAAAACCTGAGAAGTGAGTTTCCATAAGAATCTCGGCACTCTCCTGAAGGTTGGCGGCTTTGTCACCATTTTCCCTCGTCAGGATGCCGATACTTTTATGGTGGTCATTTGAGAGTGCCTTCTGTAGCGTAGAAGCTAGTGGGAAGTCTTCGACTGCCTCGCAATAGGCTCTCCAGGCCAAGCTCTTACGACTACCTTTAGATTCAGCTGCTCACTGTGCTAAATGATGGTGCAGAGTCCCCATTGACAGAATACAACGCACCTTTGATTCGCATAGGCGTATTGCCTATCAAAAACAAATATTCATTGAAAGCTCGATACTAAATTTTGTCCATTTTCATATAAACACTCAAATCAACTCACTCAAACGACTGTTACATAACAATTGCGCCTGCTAAGTAGCTCAAACTTTGGTGAGTAACAGTCAACAGATGAACATTCACTAGCTTTTATTTACGTCTTCACGGAAACTTTTCAAACCACCTTTGTAATCATTCCGACGGAGTTAATTTCATTAATATTGAAAAACAGATGAAACATATTAGCGAATTTGCAGAGAATTGAGTTGACGATATCCAAATCTGAAGTTCATGAATAAATGAAAAATGAGAATAATGAAAAATAATTTAGGAACCTATAAAAAGGTATCAATCCAAGCAATTACATGAAAGAGTAGTAGAAATACTTACCTGTTGTTATTAAGAGACTGTCTCCCAACCACCGCCTTACAAACTCATATACGAAGGATTTTTTTATATTTTTTGGAGTGGATGCTATAATCTGAAACAGTTTTCAAGAATCAAGAACTGGCTAGATCTATATTCACGAAAGGCTTTCCATCCAATCATTATTCAGAATTTGAAAACACGCATATTATTTTATAAGTTTGTAAGAGTAGAAAAAATGTTTTTGAAACCAGCTGTTTTTATTGTATTTCAAGATATCTGCCTTCAATTTCAATACACTTTTGCATGCACGAAGCAGCTTTTCTACTGTGCAGTTGGTATGTCGAAAGTATCAACTCGGATCGTGTTCTCTTCAATCGTGAACGCATATATTCTGCCCGGTTCTGACGATGCCCAATAGGCTAAAACAGCTGTCTACCGGTGGCTTTCAAATTGAAATCAATATGGTAATGATCAGAATGGTACTTATTCATTAAGTGTTTTACAAACTGTAGGTTTTCGGGTAAAATGAATAATCTGAAAGTGTCGAGTTTGTACATTCTATGCAGTTCTTGCTCAGCAATTAAACTGGAAATATTGTGCTTCAACATGGAATGCCATCACTTACCATTGGCTGAGATGAATAGAGCTGTAGGGTTTCTTCAAGGTGGCATACGACAAAATGATGTAGCTCATCGTTTGGGGGTATCCCAAAGTGTTACCAGTCGATTGTGGCGGCGTTTCCATGAAACTGGCAGTCCAGCCGAACAACATCCAGGGCGAGGACGAGGACAACTGCAGTTCAAGACCGATTTTTGGTCTTAACCGCAAGAAGACAACCGACAATCACAGCACCTGAGTTGGTTAACGTGTTGCAGCAGACGCACCAGGTAACCATTGGTCGTGATACTGTCAGAAATCGACTGCATGAAGCAGATCTCCACAACAGAAGGCCACTTAGATGTCCACCTATGTCGAGAGGCAATCGCGGTAGAAGATTAGAGTGGTGTCAAGAACATCAAAACTGAGATCCAAATGATTGGGCCACAGTTTTGTTTACAGACGAATCCAGATTTGGATTTCATCCAGATTCTCGTCGAGTAAGTCTGTGGAGACGACCTGGAAATAATGAACGTTTGAGACACGTCCAGGAAGTCCACACATACAGAGGTGGTACAGTAATGCTATGGGGCGGAATCATGATCGGCGGCATGTATTGCCATGGCCAGCACAATCACCGGACCTGAATCCCATCGAGCATATGTGGGACATGCTTCAACGAAGAATTACTCCGCAGATGGGGAATATTCACACAACGTTTCAATTGAGAGAGCTTTTAATCGCTGAATGGGCAAATGTACCTCAACAAGACATTGACAATCTCATTTTGTCGATGCACGATAGATGTAGGGCCGTAATAAACCAGCGTGGAGGCCATACTTTGTACTGATTCCAATTTTTTTTTGTATTATTATTTTTTTTCGGGTGCCAAAGAAGAGCCATATTTTTTTTTAGTTTTGCTTATATGCGCACTTAGTATTTTTGACCGTTTAATAAATTTTGTTGTAAGTTACATTCGTTTAATAACTAACTAATTTCACCAATTAGAGTGAAATTAGAGATAATATCACATACACGGATCAAATACCCGGAAAAACCAGTTCAGCATATATATATATATATATATATATATATATATATATATATATATATATATATATATATATATTGCTTTTAAAACAAGTTTGTAAAACGAATGTGTCAATATAAGCAGCAACTGTTCAATAATAATGCATATTACAGAATTCACTTTAACATTAAAAAATGAATTGAACTATTTTTTCATAGTGAGATACAAAAATAATATCACCTCAAATTCCTCTGGTCCAGAAATGTTTATAGCGGGGAAACAAAAAGCAGACAAAACATACATCGGGGCATAATTCCTACTCCACTGTCTTATCTTTCCCAAGAGTAATTCTGAAACAATGAACGAATATTAAATCGTAATACATGTTTATCCAGTGCAGAAAGGATGAGTTATATCGTTTGAAGATAATTATTTGAAACGTCTTTGAGATATACAATAAAAACGTAAAATTTATTCAATTTCTTTACTTATATCTGGTTTCATTGAAAATATATTTTTTTTAATAATATAATTCGTAATTTTACATCTGCCAATATCGATATTAATATAGGTGGTCCACAAGGATCTATTTTGGGCCCAGTTCTTTTTATTTTGTACTTGAATAAAATCTCAAATTCCTTTCCGGATATTGAGATTACTATTTATGCAGACGATACTTCTCTACTGATTTCCAACAAAAATCAAATAGAACTAAAAGAAATCTGTGAAACTGCTCTATGCCAACTAACTTCTTGGTTTAATCAAATCACACTTTATTTCAATGCAGACAAAACTAACGTTGTAAAATTCCATAGTCATCAGAGGGAATTGGTAGATGTAGATATAATTTTAAATAACACACCTCTGCCTATAAATAACAGCTGTAAATTCTTAGGACTATTCGTTGACTCACATTTAGATTGGAAAGAACATTGTAAGGTCCTGATTTCCAAACTTTCATCTCTCCACTATATGTTCAGAAATCTCAAAGTTGTTTTGACACAGCAACAATTAATAAACTTATACTATGCACAAGGGGAAAGTCGATTGAGGTATGGTATTTGCCTATGGGGAGACTCTACACTGTCGAATAACGTCCTCGTATCACAGAAAAAAATAATTAGTTGTATTGCTGGAGTGTAAAAAGACTATTCTTGTCGAGAAATCTTCAAAAGATTTGAAATTCTGACCTGTACAGGCCTCTACGTATTTGAAGTCTGTATTTTTGTGTTCAAAAATAGGGATTTTCTTCTCATAAATAACGATTTCCATGAATACAACACACGTCGTAAGGATGTTTTACGATTACCACTCTCTAAACGCAATATTTCCTATAAAGCTCCAGCTCGAATCGGCGCAAAGATTTTCAACAACTAACCTTCCTCCATTAAAAGCTTAAAACATGAACGTACTTAAAAAAAAACTCAAAGAATACCTGGTTGAGAAATGTATGAATACTTTTGACTTGAATTTTTATTTAATGTGAATCTGTATTTTTATTAAGTCAATATTCTGTGTATTATGTATATGTATGTATATGTGAACATGTCTTCATAGTGTTATATAATCCTTAATGTACTGTTATGTTACTTTTGTATATTTCTTCATTTAAATCCCGATCGTACTACCATGCGGTTGTAAACATTACTCTTTCTTATACGACTGTATGTTGTCTTAAATAAATAAAGTGATTTGATTTGATTTATCGAACTTTTTCTTCGACACTTTTTGCTAGAGTAGTTTTGCGGATTTTATTCAATTAAGTGAGTTTTGACTCGTTAGAAAACTTCACAGTAAGGATTGTTGGATATTTCGAAAAAGATAACTTTTTTGTGGACTTTGAATTTTGAATTGAATTAACAAAAATGTATGCGCAGCAAATCGTGAATCCCATTTATTTGTGACGTAAATGCATGAAAAAAATTGTTTGGGGGAAATTCTTACTCGCTTCAGGAGTATTACATTCAATAATGTTGGTCAGGTCATTCTTTTGGTGCTGTTACTCAAGTGAGAAAGAACCAGAAAGAAAGTTTAATATTTCTCGAATAGTTTTTGTGAAGGATGGGTATTTTCAGCTTTTCTGTTCAGGACTTTCAATCTTCTACAAACCAAAAACTGACGATGTATAAAGTGTCAAAAGAACAGATTACTTAATCTACCCTTCCCACAGAAACACCCTTTATTTTCTCAAAAATGGTATCTCAATCATTCATCAAATTATTTCAATAAATTGAGCTCGATTTCATTTACAAATAATCTGGTGTTATCTTCAACCTTTGTGGTTACTCCATTGAAACTACCTTTAAAACTGATATGATGACATTCGTTTGAACTGCCATATTTTCCATTAATGCATATATGTTACTTACCCTTGTGACACACTAATTCAAAAAGATTTCCGAATACAGGAAGTGGTTTCGGTCCTGGCAACTTTCTCATGAGTCTCAAGAACCTGCTGAACTCCACAATATAATTCACAATGTATAATATGCCTATAAATCCTACAACTAACGCAAAACATACTGCTAACAACATTTTGGCTAGCAAGATTCAACTGATTGAGAGCAAGTATTCCTGAACTCTATCGAAACAGATATGATAATCATTTGAAATTATCTTCAAGGTTGTTGTGAGTTTCTGATTCGGAGTGTCGATTGAATAATTTATTAGGAATAGTAGGATTCTTGTTTATCGTTATCGACGTACTGACTGCTCACCGTAAACACGAAACTTTGATGTCAATGAAGAACGTTTTGTTAAAATTTCAGAATAAAAGTTGAATCCAAAGTTTCTTTTCAATGTGTTTGTGATACGAATATTATGTTCAACAATCAAGGTCAATTATAACAAGGTCAGATATAACAAACCACCTCACGCTTGCCATTCATTTGAACCTACGACTTTGTATGCTGTGTGATTTGAGTGTTGAAATTCGATTTTGGTGTAGTTTTAATTACCTAAAATTCTTGTTATCTGTTTAAAATGTGGCGTCCTTGGATAACAACTAATAGTAATAAAGAGTGTAATAACAACGCAGACTTTTTCCAGTTAAGTGATTCCAATAGCGATGGTGAACAATGCGAAAAAGAGATACCATTGAATAAAATTCGGATGTATTTGAATATTGAAACACAAAAAGTATGTTTCAATGCAGGGTGGAGCACCGAAAACGAAATTGATCGAATATCTTCAAAACACATGTGTTCTGAAAAAAATGCAAAAATACGTCGATTTGTAATTCAAGGGGGACATCTTCCTTTCATAACCTCTTCCCCCACCCCTCGGTGACTATCACCCAAACAATTTGAATAGGGAAAGTAGTAAGTGTGACACATCGTTGAAAAGGTAATCTCATAAGGAATTCAGCCATGTCAATTTTAGCTACTTAACTTTCGATTTTGGCGTCTTCTTTTGGAAAAAACTCTTCCGTATTCCAAATTATGATACTCCATTCGCAACCTAATTTGACCTAAATTCGATGACAATGCATTATGGAGTTTTTCCAGGGGAAAAACAAGATGGCGGCTTCACAATGGCGGACAAGATTTGCAATTATAGTCCGATTTGATTCAAAATTGATTAGTGGTGGTTTTCAGGCTCGGAAATTATGAATTGTTTTTCAATGCAAAAAATCAAGATGGTGGCTCCAAAATGGCGGACGAAATTTGTAATTATGATTCGATTTAACCCGGCACCGAAAACGATTTCTTCAAAACACATGTGTTGTGAACATAATGCAAAAACACGTCAATTTTAAATCCAAGGGGGACAAATCTTATCGTTACCTCAACTGTTATACTTCTCTCCCCACCCTTTGTACTTAGTGTGACACAGCATTGAAAAGGTAATTCCATAAGGAAGTCAGACATGTGAGTGTTCGCTACTCAACTTTTCATTTTGGCGCTCTATTGCAGGAAAATCAACTGTTTCGTTTTTCAATTCACATATTATTTGAAAGGTAATGTGAACAATTCACGAAAAAAGAACAAAAATTGAAAAAACCACATAACTTGAAAATTGAAAAATTTTGCATAAATTTAAGTAAGATCATTCCAAACTACATTTATTTAAAGTAGATGCACGAATTGTTCTCCACTCACTGCATACATGTCTAAATTCCTTATGGAATTACCTTTTCAATGCTGTGTCACACGTATTACTTTCCCTAAACAAATTGTATGGGTGACCAAGGGGTGGAAAGAGAAGTATGACAGTTGAGGTAACAATAGGATTTGTCCCCCTTGGATTTTAAATAGACGTTTTTTTGCATTATGTTCACAACACATGTGTTTTGAAGAATTCGTTTACGGTGTCGGGTTAAATCGAACTATAATTATAAATTTCGTCCGCTACTTTGGAGCCACCATTTTGATGTTGTGCATTGAAAAACATTTCATAATTTCCGACCCTGAAAACTACCACTTATTAATTTTGAATCAAATCGGAGCATAATTGCAAATCTTGTCCGCCATTGTGAAGCCGCCATCTTGGTTTTCCCCTAGAAAAACTCCATAATGCATTGTCACCAATCTTATGTCAAATTAGCTTGCGAATGAAGTATCATAATCTACATCTCAAGATTGGTTTCGAAAAAAACAAAGTATTACAAGCAACATCAGATTTTACCGAAATTCCTTTCTCAACCGTACGTAAAATAGTCAAAAACAAACCTTATGCACGCAAGGCGCGATGTGATACAGGATTACCAAAACCTTCAGATATTCATCAAATAAAAAATCATTGAAAAACACGATATATAATAATAATAATAACATTGGAGACCTTGGCTTATCAAAGCGCCTGACGTTCGCTTTTCTCAGGTCGAGTGGGCTGAAGTCGGAAACTGAGGGGTTCATCATAGCTTGTCAGGATGTTGTCTTCAACTCCTTAGTCTACCGCAGTCGCGTGATGGGTATAGAGGTTCCTGACACAATGTGCAGGGCCTGCCGCGAGGCGCCCGAAACCCTAATGAACTTGCTATCAGCATGTCCAGAATATGCGGTCTCGGCCTATATCCATCGACATAACGCGGCCCTAAGTGTGCTATATTACCATCTACGGCACTCTTACGGTATTAACGAGACACCGGTGTTGCCCTACGCTCCGGAGGATATTGAATCCGTTGTGGGGAACGAGAAGTGCCGAATTTATTGGAACTATTCGTTCCCCACCCTTAGGCTCATACAAGCTAATAAGGCTGATTTTCTCGATTTTTCTCTAGTGAAAATCACATAATAAAGTGTTTTTAGAATACGAGATTTTCTCTTCGAACTCCGCAGACTCTATCCAGATCACTCTGTCAAGATGGTTGATGGTTGTACTGATTATTGGAGTCCTTGGTGGAATGATGCCCTTTCTACTCTCGAATCTTAAAATCATACCAGCTTGCACCACAGATGCAGAAGGCTGTCATTCTTGGCTCACTGCGCTTGCTCAGAGTACATGATCCTCGGACGCAATGATGACTTACCCCACGGTGTGGGGAATGGTTATTGGTTGATAATGCTGGTGCGTCCTCCCGTATGTATCGGGGCTTAGGGGGATAGGGCCTGACCAGCGCACACTACGGTGAAAAAAAAATATTAATAATAATGACCACTCTGTCAAGATGGTTGTGCTGATTATTGGAGTCCTTGGTGGAATGATTCCTCTCTACTCTCGAATCTTAAAATCATACCGGCTTGCCGCACTAAGGCAGAAATCTTAGCCGCACAGATGCAGAAGGCTGTCATTCTTGGCTCACTGCGCTTGCTCAGAGTACATGATCCTCGGACCCAATGATCACTTACCCCACGGTGTGGGGAATGGTTATTGGTTGATAATGCTGGCGCGCCCTCCCGAATGTATCAGGGCTTCGGTGGATAGGGCCTGACCAGCGCACACTACGGTGAAAAAAAATAATGACTGTACAAAAGTAATGAGATTCCTACAACTGAAACAAAAAGGAAGAAATTGAATACTTCAGGCCTTTACGTGAGCTGCTATGACAAAACTCTTCAGAATTGGATAAAGAAACTGGAATTTAGATTCAAAATAACAAACGTTAAGCAGTTATGGAAAGTAGAAGAGTAGTGAAATTGCGTAACAAATACTTAAAACATATAACTGAATATAGACAAGAACAACGGCAAATTTTCTATTTGAACGAAACTTGGTATGGCACTCACGACACAGTTACGAAAGGGTGGACTGATGGTTCGAGAATGTGTACTCCTAACATACCTTCAAACAAAGGATCGCGACTTTTCATTGTTCATTGCGGAGGAAGTGAAGGATGGGTTCCGTATTCTTTGAAATTATGTGAAAAAAAACTTGAGGGCCGCAATGTTGACTATCATAAGAACAAGGAAGCTAATATTCTCGAGAGTTGATTTGAAAACACCGTTATCACAAATTTGGATGCGAATAGTGTAATATTTCTTGACAACTTTTCCTATCATTCGCGATAGCTCATCAAAGTACCGAATAAAAATTCGAGGAAAGATGGAATAGAAAGTTTTTTAATGGATAAAAATTTGTATTTTGAATATTACTATACCAAAAATCAACTACTTGAAGTTTCACAGACAAAAAAATTTGAAAAAAAGTATGCCCTTTAGAGTATTGCCTATACTGAGACTTCCCCCATATTTTTGTGTTTTCAATCCTATCGAGTTGATTTCAGGAAAATTGAAACAAAGCATCAGGCATAAAAATGATTTTCCAAAATTATATGAGGTAATAGGGCTAATTAAAGAAGAAGTATCTAATATTACCGAAGAAGACTGACAGAAAAGGATTGAAAAAGTAATTTTAATGATAGTGAAACAGAGAATATGGAAGAGGAATTATCAGAAGCTTGACTGCATTAACCTTTCTCGATTTCATATATATATATATATATATATATATATATATATATATATATATATATATATATATATATTAGTTATTGTGATTTTTATATAATCAGAAATGGTTATTGAATAACGAAATTAGTTAGCTCACTAACTATGTTATTAAAGGGGAGCTATTGGAAGGTAGGTTGAATTATATCGTTTACTTGAACCATACCTGTGCAAGGTCTTCCATTTGGAAGATTCGCCACAAATAACTTTCCAGATATAAAAAACTGAAATTTATCAAGACCTTGTAAAACGAGGTGACCTGACCAAAACTCTGTTGATGACTCCATGCATTCATGTTGATTTTGCAACCAAGTGTTGCCTAACCTTGGACTTGGCTATACCGTACTGGTAACAGCTAATGGACACATTATCCAATAATAAAATTGTTGGTAAATATCAGTAATATAGATATTTCTAAATATAAGAAGCTACAAGCTTTATTGAAGCAAAAGTTAGGATATGTTGGAAAAAAATCAAAAATATTTTCATCTGAACAAATAAACACGTTTATCAACGAGGCACCCGATGAAAAGTGAGTATCTACCTAACATTGCATTTTTGAAAATTGTGGCACGAAGTTCATGACCTAAAATGGGAAAATGTCAAAGATATGAATGGAATCTTAATTGTTAATGTGACAGAAACTAAAACAAAAGTACAATTAGTATTTACAATTACCGGCATATACCACGAAATTAGTAAAAAATACGTGAATCTACGGCCGAAATTTTGTCCCAACCCATCTTTTTTCGTCAATTATTTCATTGGAAAATGCACAATTCAAAATATTGAAATTAATAATTTAGGGAAGCAAATAGCAACATATTCAAATCTGCCTGATCCGAATTTATATATAGGGCATTGCTTTCGAAGGACATCTGCAACCGTATTAGTTGATTCCGATGGTGATATTATTGCATTGAAACGTCATGGTGGGTGGAAATCCAATTCAGTGGCAGAAGGTTACTTTGAAAATTCGGTTCAGAATAGAATCAGCATTTCCAATACATTCTTGAACTCTAGTGAGACTAGCAATAATGAAATAAATGTAAATATACATTTCACTTCCAGGTCAGTGGAACCTGGAATAAACATTTCAAACTGCACAATAAATAATTTTAATTTTTTGAGAAATCGGAATAGTGATAATTATTATGTTCAATATAAATATAAATAGAATGTTTATAGTTCTCCTATATCCATGGTTACAATCTTGTAGAATTTTTCGAAGAAATACGAGTAATTACTGTTAGTGTGTTCAATACAAATATAAATATAATATTTATAGTTCTTCATTATTTACCGAGTTTAGATAAAATAACGTATGCTACTCTCATGTGCTGGTGTATTAATAACCATCATTACGTGATCATCACATTATGAATATTATACAGTGCATTTCATTAATGTCCCCCTTGCCTTTTATTTTTTGAACTCAACTCAAAAAAGTGAAATTTGGGATAATGAAATTAATGCATGAATACTTTATTTTTAAGTGAAATTGACAGATGAAACTTTCAAGATGGCGACTGGGCGCCATCTAGGAAAAAATTAAATACAAAGGGGGGTATTGTGACACATCTTTTTGAAGCTCCTGACAGATGCTTCACAACCATTAAATATAATGACAATATCTTCAACTACTACGAAATGGCGGAACTTTTGATAATTGCCTGAATACATTGACATTTAACATTTGACATGAGGTAATAAGCTTGAGGTCAGTTCAGAAGATGCTCGAAATGGTTGTCTTGAATTTCTTGACAGATAAACAGCCTATACGATATTTCACGCCGAACATTTTCGAACACAGTAACGTCAATATCTCTACAAATATTCATTATTCTCTGCCATATATCCAATATTGAAGCAGGTTCAGTTTCGTACACGTTTTGCTTCAAATAGACCCATGACAAAAAGTTCAAAGGTGTCAAATCTGACGAGCGGGCTGGCCATTCTGTAGGACCTCGACGGCCAATTCAACGACCGGGAAAAGTAGTATCCAAATAGTTTCTTACTTGTCTGGAGTGATGTGGTGGTGCTTCATCTTGTTGGAATACAATATCCATATCGAATTCATTAGGATTCGCTTCGACGATTTCAGTGATGAGAGGGTCAACAGTAGTTTCCAGCATATTCAAATACAGTTTGTTGAATTTTGACCAATAAATAGAGGTCCTACAATATGGTTTCTCAATATTCCTGCCCTAACGTTAATTTTTTCTGGAAACTGGGTATGTGTTTCCCGGAAAACGTGAGGGTTGGTGTCACTCCAATAACGTCAATTTTGTCTGTGAACATTGCCGTTTAAAAAAATGTACATTCGTCACCGAAACAAATATTATGGAGATATGTAGGATGCCTTGCAATGGTTTCCGTCATGACTTCGCAGAATTCTGTTCTTCGATTAGGGTCATCTTCAGTTAATTGGTGTACCATTTTAATTTTGAATGGAATATACCTATTCCTCTTCAAAAGTCTCCGCACAGTAGAAGGAGACACCTCACAAACATTCGCGACGGAATAAGTAGACTGTTCAGGATTTACTACCATCCCACCAATTATTTGCACTTGCTGTTCTTCCGGAATGGACAGATGACCTGGGGGCTTTTTGTTATTTACACTACCGGTAGTTGTGAATTTGGATAAAGTTTCCTCAAATATTTTCTATAGATAAGACGATTCGGAAAACATTCATTGAAAATTTTTTCGGTCTCGTGAAAGTTACGCGTCGCACCATAAATAAAAATCGCTTCAATATTTTCTTTCATGGACGTGAATTGACCATTTCAGAGATTGTTGACGTGGTACCTTTCTCCTAATAAAACCGAAAACTGAATGAGAATATTCTAACTGAACAATGATGTTCATTGTCGTAGTGACATTTTTTTGACTTTTTTTTTAACAAAAAATAACTTAACAAATCTTATTGGGTTGTTGGAATTGTCATATGGCAGTTAAAAAGGAATATGTCTAGAAATATCGATAATAATGTGTTTGTTTTCAGGAAATTATTAAATGTTTCGCCATTTCGTAGTAGGTGAAGATATTGACTCATATTCCAGGGTTGTGAAGTATTCGTCAGAAGCTTCAAAACGATGTGTCACAAGACCCCCCTTTCGAATTAAGTTTTTTCCCCAGATGGCGTCCAGACGCCATCTTGAAAGTTTCATCGGTCAATTTCACTTCAAAATAAAGTATTCATGCATTAATTTCATTATCCCCAATTTCAATTTTTTGAGGTGGCCAGGTCAAAAAATGAAAGGGGAGGGCAGTAAAGAAATGCACTGTATAGTACTGTCTTTTTCTGGTGTGGGAAAAATGTATTTCTTTGGAATGAACTTTCAGTTAGTGATAAAAATCTAGTTCAAATGTTTTAGAAGTATCTTTCAGAATGTTCTGTTTCATTTCCAAACCTAGCAACATCAAATGTTTTGATATTACTTCTTGTAAAAATTTTTGAGACCTTCGTCACTGTTGCTTAATATACCAATATCGTTTTATGTTGATTTCATTATCTTCTTTTGGGTAAAATGGAATATCTGTTGAAAAGGTGAAACAGAAATTATAATACACATGAGTATTTTTTTGTATTTTTTTATTGTGCCTGATTTTGTCAAAATCCCTCAATTTTTACCTTTCACACAATAACTTTTGTTGGTGAGGTAACGTCCTTTCTTGCAATATTATAGTCCACTTGGGTACCATCCAAATGGATCTGTACTTTTGCTGTTCCATCAAGAGGGGTGGTTTTAATAGAGGGTTTCGTTTCCTCTCTGAAAAAAAAACAAGGTAATTTATGAAATTAATCATTTTGTTTTCCGTGTATGTTTGAAATGATCTGTTCTGTTTCCTGTATATCTGAATTGATTTATTTGAAAATGATTCAGAATAATATGTATTGATTTCACTTTTGAAGTTCTACCATGGTGCATATCACAGTGATTTCTTTCTGATAGACTTATATGCTTACCTAACAATCCTGTATCCATTTTCATCAGCTTCATAGTAAACTGTTCGGTGAACAAATCCATCGTCATATTCGTACTGTCCCTTAACTTTGAGTCCGCTTCTTACTTCAGCTCTGGATAGGAAAGAACCTTTGATATTGTCGTCCATGTATGTAGAAAATTGATACTTTGCATTTAGGGCTTGTTGTCTCTGTTGCTCCGGAGTGAGTGGGTCTGGGATAGGTACAACATTAATCCTTGTAGGAGTGACAATCCTGACATTGCCCCATTGCTGGATCGACGAATTCACTCGAGTTTCAGCGGGGTTTACAGGCAACAATTGTACAGGCAACGTAATGACAGGTGGAGTTGGTTGAGGTTCAGATATGACGACAGGAGTAGTAATTGGTTGAATCTCAGGTGGAACCTTTGAGGTAGTCTGAAAGATTTTAATGTTACTGGTAGATTGTTCAATGTATTTTTATTCTTTCAAACATACTACTTCTTCAATTTCAATTATCTTGGTTTGTCAACTGATTATTCATTAGATTGGTCTCTAAAAAAATTCTGGGTGATGAAATATTATGGCGATCTTACGCTTGGTTCATAATTCTTAATGATTTAAATATTTTTTTCGATGTTTAACAATTTCACAACGTGTATAGTATTCAGTCATCAATATTATTTCATAATTATTTTCTAGTTGTGTTGTGCCAGTTGATACAAAACGGTATTACAAGTAGAGTTATTCAAAAACATCAAGCAGAGATTTTAGTTCGTCAAAAAGAACTATCAACTCAGTTCAATATTTTATTTATGCTATGTTCACTTTGCACCAAAAAATTTAAATGAAGAAAATACAAATTTTAATCCACAAATATTGCTTGGTAAAAATTTCCGATATTCTGAAGTAAGATTATTTAGTTTTAGGATAAACTCCACAGTTTCTGACGTTCTTCGTAAACGACAAAAAAATATAAAATCGAATTATTGCAATTTGGGTGATTCATCGATTGTTCTTCGTAATTCATTTCACTCTATTGTAAAAATAATATTTTCGAAGAATTCTTTTCAGTATTTGAAATTTCAGTATTATTATAATCTATATTATGGTCATATTGAACAACATGCTCTGCCAAGACACATGATTTAGCATTTCTCCTGATGATGCGACCATTCAATGTTCTACATGTCTGACCAATATATGACTTTTCCCAATTTTGACAAAAAATTTCATATATAATATTTGATTTATTTTTGTTTTCTATAGGAGTTTCAATTTCACAATGTAAATGGTCGCAATGTTGTTTCTAGCAATTTTGCTGTTTACATGTTTTAATACATTGAAACATTTGGAAGTGAGTTCTTGAATATACCAATAAGAAGAAAGAAAATGAAGTTAGGTTTCAAGTACTTTTCAATTGAAAGAAAAAGAAAGGTGTTCAACAACAATCAACGTAGCATTGATTGAAATAAGTTCATTATTAACAAAAATGACTTATTTTCACTACAGCCCTGTTGAATGAAATGTAACATTAAACGGATGAACAAAGTTACTTACTTCTAGTCCGTTAAGGTGCTGCTGCAAAAACTCCAGAAATGATGCCATGACGTCCGGATCATTCAGAACAGCTGATGCTGGTGCGGACGGTGTTACAGGTCCATCCTGAGTTTCCAAAGGTTTGGAGTTGACCGAGAATACACACAGCGCGATGAAAATCAGAGAACTTGGACGACACATTTTGGCGAACTGATGACTGTTGATTCTCCACCTTGTTATTTATACCTATAAGTCATTATTGGATACTCATTTGACAATTGTTTATAAATTATTCCATAATGGTTCCAAAATTTCTCTTTTCTAATTTAAATTTCATCGGCCATTTCAGCGATAAACATTTTGTAAAGACATTCAGGAATACTTAACGGTGGTATGTGGAATGTAAAAATGGAAATAAAACAAAATGATTTTGTCTCGTCAACTCGAATTGTAATAATTTGATCATTACTATATAGTTCACCATCCATAAGGTGGTACTGTATGAACCAAATGTAAACTATGTTGAGTCGCTATCAAATTCAACCTCTACATACATATGACAAAATCAAGTGAATAGTACACTTTGACAAACAGTGGATCAACATCGATCACAAAAGTTACTTGTTCGATCGATGAACTATTTATTCTGTAGAAATTCATATTGAATGTAGGATAAAGAAAATACTGTATGAACCAACTGTAAATAACGTTTTCGATTTCTGCTATCAAATTAAACCTCTACATACATGTGACAAAATCAAGTGGAAAGTGCACTTTGAGAAATAGTGGATCACCATCGAACACAGAAGTATTTTTTCAGAGGTTCTTAGAATTGTGCACCTCCAAAAAATGTCGGTGTTTCTTCAAAACATTTGTGAAAGGTGCACATCTGCGATTTTTTCGTATCAAAATTTTTCGTATCCAGATTATAGAAACTTGTGAAATGAGCAAAATACAATCAACACTGTATGCATAAGTTTGTAATGATATTTCGAGTTATTCGAGACTAATTTACTGGAAATTACACCGGCGCCACTGCTATTGAGAAAAAATTAATCCAATTTTTATCGATATTCGATACTTTCTGGTGTAAAGCTTCACTGAATTATTCCATTTCATCCCACTATGGCACTATGGATCCTAATATTTTACAGATACGGGGTATGTTCAAAATATGAGGTGAATTTTAATTTTTCTCTAAAACTATTTATTCATTCATCAGTTTCTATTTTGTTCCCTCATATATCCCATATATATATATATATATATATATATATATATATATATATATATATATATATATATATATATATGCTAATATTTAAGGAGGTAATTCTTAGACCCATTTTAAGAAAAAAACTTCCTATGGACGTATGTCCTAAACTCCTTAACTTTTCAGATACAGGGTGGCAAAGTTTTCAAAAATAATCAGTTTTTTAATAATAACTGAGATAATTTTGTAGACATCTTTGGCATATTTGGTACATATGTTCCATGCCTCAAGGCGCATTTTCTGATGTACACAAATTTGTATGTTTTCAAACAGTGGCATCCCTACGGGTTTCGCATTGAATATTTTTGGAGAAAAAGTACTACGCCAATGCTTTCTTTTCAAAATCCTCATTTATTTTTGGGAAAATTTGATCTCCTGGTATTTCTTTGTCCGACGCATGATTTTCACTCAAAAAAATAAAAATCGACAGAAAGCAAATTAAGAAATTAGATCAATTCTAAAATGAATGAGAATCTGAAAATTGCTTCATAACGCATTACCAATTTCCTAATAATATTTGAAAACATTATCTGCAAAAAAATAAATTTTTCACAAAAACGAGTTTTATTTTATTTTGTAACAGTAAGTCTAAACGAATAGCACAAATTTGTTAATTGGTAATAATACCAAAACTGATTATAAAAATTGTTGGAAGTGGCCACCTGCACTTAGTATGCATGCTTCCGCCCTTCTACGCATAGAATTACGCACCCGTTCAAATATTCCCGGCGTATTTCGTATAGTTTCACACGAGGCAACTATTCGCTCTCTTAAATCTTCTAAAGTATTACCGGGAGTTTTATACACAAGAGTTTTAAGGTGACCCCATAAAAAAATCTAATTTGTTGAGATCGGGGGATCTTGCTGGCCATTGCTGAGGTCCTCCGCGACCTATCCAACGATTAGGATAAACTGTATTTAAATGGTTTCGGACAATTACACTGAAATGAGCAGGGGCGCCATCGTGCATGTACCATATTCGATTCCTTAACGCAAGTGGCACATCTTTCGATAACCCAGGTAAGTCTTCTTCGAGAAAGTGTAAATAAGAACGACCATCAAGGCGTCCCGGTAGAAAAAATGGGCCTATTAGATGATCACCTATAATTCCTGCCCATACATTAACCGAAAATTGGTGTTGGAAATGAGTTTCGGTTATTGCATGGGGATTTTCTTCAGTCCACACATGATTGTTATGGAAATTTTGAATGGCATTCCGAGAAAAATTTGCTTCGTCTGTTAACAAAATTTGTGTCTCAAACTGCGGATTTAGTGCAATACTTTGTAGATACCACTGACTGAAGTTCACACGCTGTGGAAAATCTCTGGGGAGTAATGCCTGCACTCTTGAAATATGGTATGGGTATGACAAAAAATCAACCAAAATACACCAAACAATTTGATGACAAATATCCAGAGTTCTAGTGATCTTCCTCTTACTCGTCTCAGGATGTTCCTCAATTTCTTGCAGCACCGCTTCCTCAATTTCAGGAGTTCTTACTACATGAGGTCTATCTTCCGGAGTCCCTTTCTTGAAACTACCAGTTTCCCCAAGTCGACGATGAATATTTGAAAAGGTTCGGCTATCTGGTAAGGCACGATTAGGATATCTTTCCTGATAAATGCGCCTGGCTTCTGTTGCATTACCATCGGCAAGGCCATATACGTAATGCATTTGCGCCATTTCCGCATTCGTATAATTTACCATATTTACTGATATTCAGAAAAACAGCGGACTACCAAAATAACTTCAATAACACTTCAAAATCAATCAAAACTTTTTAACACCAACACCTTACTTTAAACCAACATCAATATTAGCTACTGACGTTTGCACATACAGAGAATTCGTTTTTTATTGCTATGGTGGGTACGCTGTTTTTTCTGCTTTCAATCTTTAAAAGAAATCACATATCGACAAACTCCATATTTCCAAGAGGTGCAGTAAATAAATTCTGCTACACGTCATTTATTCCAGGATAACTAAATTTATGTTTTCAAAAATTATTAAGCGGTGCTGCGTTATGACGTAATTTTAATTGAGAACAGTGCATCTGACAACAAACAAATACCTTTTAGATCCTCAATTATTTTGCAACAAATCTGTTCTCTTAGTTTGCTTTCAGTCGATGCACGATGAGCGAAAACCATGCGTCGGACAAAGAAAACCCAGCAAATCAAATGTGCTCAAAAATGTATGGAGATTTTAAAAATAATTTTTAATTCAAGATAAAGCAGTGGCGTAGTATTTTTTTCGCCAAAAATATACATTTCAAAACTCGTACGTACGCCACTGGCAGAGAAAATTAAGAAAATTGTACATCAGAAAATGCGCCTTGAGGCATGGAATATATGTACCAAATATGCCAATGATGTCTACAAAATTATTTCAGGTATTATTAAAAAACTGATTATTTTTGAACTTTGCCACCCTGTATCTCAAAAGTTAAGGCGTTTAGGACATACGTCCATAGGAAGTTTTTTTCTTAAAATGGGTCTAAGAATTACCTCCTCAAATATTAGCATGTATTTAAGGAACACCCTTTAAGGAACACCCCGTATATATATATATATATATATATATATATATATATATATATATATATATATATATATATATATATATATATATAAAACATTTATTCTACTGTGTCGTGGTTTATACAGATCTAAATATAGAATTTTGTACTCTATAAAATGATGCCATTCTTTTTTCTCCAAATTTCAATTCAATTCTCTACGAATACGAATTGAACCAAAGCGCTACCGAAACAGACTTTCGGCAATGATAGTTAATGAACGCACTGTTAGACGTTGTGATTTGCGAAATTTTGTTCCGGTGATTTTAGCCTCGAAGATAGGCCCCGAAGTGGTCGATCTACAGTAATCCAGGACGGGGATTTGAGGACCTCGGTGGAAACTGACTCATCACAAACGGTACGTGGGATGGCGGAAGAATTAGGCGTCAGCTCCCCTGCGGTTTTTGATGGTTCAAAACGTAGTGGCTAGGTCAAAAAAACTCAAAAAGTGGGTGTCCGCGATTTGAATGATCGACAGAAATTGTCACTTTTCTAGGTGGTCTGTTCTTCTTTGCTTTTGCCCAACCAAAATCGTCTTTTTTTGGATCGGATCGTCACGTGTGATGAAAAGTGGATCATCTACATAAATGTAAAAAAAAATTAAATAAATAAAGAAAATATAAATCGAAAAAAAGGTTTTCAGAATATCAAAGAGAAATAGAAATTATGATTAAACAAAAATCGTTCTTCAATATTCATATTTAGTAGCAAAAAAATTTGTTAATCAACAAATGTGTTTTTAAGCAATAACATTTTTTGTAAGAAACCATTTCGTTTTTGAAATCATAATATCCATTACTGATAAAAATATCCTCAAAAAAACTTTCATATATTTCATAAATACATTTGTTTATAACAATTATTTAAACAAATAGAGCTAAACATTATGAAAAATCATTTTATGTAACTTTAAATAATAAGAATACGAATAAATCTGAATATAATGGAGTTACATCAAGTGAAAAACAATTATTATATACAATATACATTCAAATACATATAAATAATACACACTATGTAGTCATTTTTAAAGAAGTCTTCCACTGAATAAATAATCCGATCAATTAAAAACTCTTTGAGGTTCATTTTAAACTTTTTGATATCGAAGAATTTTTTTAGGGTAGAAGGTAGATAATTGAAAAGTCTTGCTCTGGTCAAAAAGGGAGACTTTTCATAGGTTGAAGTCCTATGTTGTTTAATTTTAATTAAATTTCCCGATCTTGTGGGATATCGATGGCATTGAGAATTGGACTCGTAGTCATTTATATTTTTCCACGTATAGACTAAACAACCATAGATATAGATTGCTGGGAAAGTCAAAATTTTATTTTGTTTTAATGAGGGCCTACATGATTTGGTTCTATCTAGATTAAAAATTAGGCGAAGAATTCTTTTCTGAGCTAAATGGGTAGGTGATGTCGAGATGCTGACGAGCAAGAACACTGAAATGAGCTGGAGCCCCTTCGTGCATAAACCACGTGTTGCCTCTTACAAGTACCGGCACTTCTAACAAAATGAGTAAATAATCTCGCAGAAAGTCCGTGAAGGATCCACCTGTTAATCTAGCTGGTAGAAAAAATCGGTCAATTAGGTAGTCACCAATCATTCCTAATACACAAACGTTCAGCAAAAATCGTTGCTAAAAATAACTCTCTCTAATGGGGAATGTTCCTCAATTTGGGATATTACAGCAAATGCAAGTTTGAACAAACTAAAGTTGAGTTTAATTCATGAGTTTTTCAAATTCACTTCGAAAAGTATTCAAATTGATGTTTCAAATGTTGGGTTTTAATTTTTAAAGGGATTTGTTTCTAATTCACATATTGGCAACAGCGTCTATATCAAGTTGAAATAATTTATACGTACCTAGATATTCTACTTTAAAAAAGAAAAATTATCTTTATAAATCAACAATTAAGGCAAAATATAAATTATAGTTCAATACCACCTCCACAAGTTACATAAACAACAGTTGTTATGTTATTTATTTACATAGAGGAAGATAGGTTAGGTGCACAAAATGTCATATGTCACAGAATGTCTCGGAACATAAGTAAACAGAACAGCACGCCTCTGAAATATGTCATCTTTGTTTGTCTCATACAGGTAACAGATTCATTGTCCTTCATTAGCTATAACCGATGTTGCCAAATGGTGAAATAGAAACGAATCCCTTTGAATGTTGAATGTATTATTCCATTCCTCTTTTTTAAGTATTTAAATATTTTTTTAAAAAGAAAGGTTGAAATGATAAGTTTAAAATGCTTTGTTTTAGAGCTTTTCTATGAAAACTACTTGATTTTCGTCAGGAAGAACATTCCCCATTACTTGGGGATTTTCATCGGTCCAAAAATGTTAATTGTGAATGTTCATAATAACATCTCGTGAAAAATTAGCTCCGTCCGTAAATGGAATATTTCGTAAACAATTATTATTGTGTGCCATCGTATGAATCAACCACCTGGAAAACATTGATCTTGGGTGAAAATCCTGAGGCAATAGAGGTTGTACCCGCCGTATGTGATATGGGTATAGGAGGTTTCGTTTCAGAACTGTCCAACGGTTTTTGTATTGACTCCCAGTTGTAGTTTAATCTTTCTGGTACTATTTAAACGATCTTCTATCTCATAAGTATAGCTTCTTCTAGTTCAGGCGTTGTTACAGTTTCTGGTCTTCCACCCCCTGCATTTTTGTTAAAACTCCCAGTTCCATATAATCTTGCATGTAGCGTTCTGAATGTTTTAGCATATGGAATAACTGGTGCAAGAATTGAAACCACACGCGCTGGTAAAGTTGGAGGAAGATCCACATTTTTATCGAAAAATTGTGTTCAGCGACGAGGCTCATTTCTGGTTGAATGGATACTTTAACAAGCAAAACTGCCGCATCTGGAGTGAAGACCAGCCACAAGCATTGCAAGAGCTACCGATGCATCCCGAAAAAGTCACTGTGTGGTGTGGATTATGGGTCGGTGGCATAATCGGGCCGTACTTCTTCAAAGACGACAATGGCCGGAATATTACTGTGAATGGCGAACGCTACCGTGTGATGATTGACGACTTGTTGTTGCCCAAAATGGAAGAATTGGACATGCCGGACATGTGGTTTTACCAAGACGGTGCCACATGGCCCAATTAAGAGCCGCCTTCTATGAAAAGTTTATCTCACGTTTGGGGCCCGTCAATTGGCCGCCTAGCTCGTGTGATTCAACGCCTTTGGATTATTTCTTGTGGGGTCATGTTGAGGCTCATGTCAACAGGGATAAACTAGCAGCGACTAACGCTCTGGAAGCCAGTATTGAAGCATTTATACGTGAAATATCGGTAGATGTTAGAGAGAGTGTGCCAAAATTGGACCTTGCGCATGGGCCAATTAAAGCGGAGCCGTGGACAACATTTGCATGAAATCATCTTCAAACATTAAATTATATTGATCGTTCTATCGATTCCAATAAAGATTTCATCGATTTTTTCAATTTTTTTGTGTTGTTTTGGAAATCAAATCCTATACCTCTTAAAAAATTATAAACTGCGATAATTATAGACCGATATTTTTTATATATAATCTAGAAAAATCACTGGAGTTCATAATCAAAGTGAAAATTTCAAAATTCCTGGACAAATATAAAATTCTTCTAACGAATATGGATTTCGAGGAGCTGAATCCATATATGATGCAACTGAAGTAAATAACTACATAAATCTTTAGAACACTTAAAAAGAGTCATCCATGTTCGTGCATATTTGTGGATCTAGCTGAAGCATTCGACACCGTTTGCCATCAAAAACTACTCGAATCTATAGAACGAGCTGATTAGTAACATTATTATTGTATGATTTTCAAATCGTATTAATTGAAGTGCAAGAATGATAATAGAATTGTCGTTTCTTGCATGCTATTTTGGCATATCTTAATTTCAGTCATTTCATATATTGTATTTTATGTCGATAAATTCAATTAATAAAATTAATAAAAACTAATAGTTCTAACTTGTGGGAATCAGTTAACAAAATATGTGGTAAATTGAAACCCAAAACTAAAATAGAAAAAATTAAATTGAGTAACAATCATATTTTTACAGATAAGGTAGATATCTCTAATGGCTTCAACGACTACTACAGTGAACTTGGCCAAACCCTTTCGGAAAAAATAGACCAACCTCAAAATTACATTAATGAAAATCACAATGAACCAAACACAATGTCCCTATATGAAACATCTGAGGAAGAAGTAAACTTAGTCATAAAAAATCTTAAAAATAAAAAATCTCTGGGATGGGATGATATTCGTGCTGAGACTCTGAAAAAAATTTCAAGCCAAATCAGTTCACCACTCACTTATTTGATAAATGAATGTTTTCGAAAAGGATGTTTTCCAGACTGCTTAAAAATTGGTATAATTAAACCACTACATAAGAGTGAGGACAAAACCAGTATAGGCAATTATCGCCCTATATCCCTGCTGTCTATATTTTCTAAAATTATCGAACGAATTCTGAAATCAAGAATTAGTAAGTTTTTAGACAAGTTCCATATAGTATCTGACTTACAACACGGTTTTAGAATGGGAAAATCGACAGAAGATGCAAAACATCATTTAACCCAACAGATATATGAAGCTTTGGATTCTAAAGTTCCAGCAATTTGTATCTTCGTCGAGCTCTCAAAAGCGTTCGATACAGTATGCCATAAACGACTTTTGGAAAAGGTTAGACAGTATGGACTTAGAGGTAATATATATGAACTCCTTAAGAGTTATCTCCCAGAAAGGATACAATTTGTTAACATTGATGGTGTTATCAGCAATCCCAGGAAAGTAACCTTTGGTGTCCCTCAGGGAACCGTTCTGGGACCCTTACTTTTTACAATTTATATCAATGACATGATGACATTGCACACGAAGGGGAGAGTTCTTAGTTTTGCTGATGACACTGCAATATTCTACCAGGCACACACGTGGTATGACCTGAAAAGTGATATTGAAAATGACTTCAAAATATTCAAGTCTTGGTTTCAGTTCGACAAACTCACTTTGAACTGTGACAAAACACAATATTTACCATTCACATCTTACTCGAATAACTTACCAAACCTTGGCTCCCTGAATATAGACAATAACACACAAATACCTGAAGCAACAACAGTTAAATACCTAGGTATTATACTTGATCGACACCTTCGATGGGACAACCACATAAAAAATGGTGTCAATAAAATGAGGGACCTACTGTCTAGATTCAGGTACTTGAGAGACTTCCTCGATTTAAAAAAATTTAGAACGTTGTATCTCTCTTTGGTCCAGTCGCTTATTAGTTATGGTATTTTGGGATGGGGTGGAGTGACTGAACACCACTTACATAACCTGAATGTAATCCAAAAATGGATTATTAAAATCATCTACCGAAAGAATATTGACTTCCCAACTGATTCCCTGTTTCAAGAGAGCCAATTTCTTGATGTAAGGCAGCTTTTTTGTCAAAATGTATTAAATAACATCCACAAGAAAAAAATACTAGTAAATACTCGAGATCATAATTATGAAACAAGAGGGAAATCAATATATACCTGCACAAGTGCAAAAACAATTGGTCAACGTTCATGTAAATACATCGCTCCAAGGTTATACAATCTACTACCAGCTAAAATAGAAAGGATAGACAAATTCAGAAAATATAAAGATGAGGTCAAAGATTGGATCATGCAAAGTGGAAGAGACATTTTTAATAATCTTATAAATCTAAAATACTTACGATGAAGCAAAAAACCAAATTGAGAGCTCGTTTTTATTTAATTTCATACTCTTTTATATTCTTTATCTTCTTTATTTTAATATTTTTACAATTATAGCTAAAGTTTTTGGTTGAAGAAATCCTTAATCAGGATAGCACGTTACAGGATAGGACCCCCGTCTTCTCTTGCTCGTACAAGTCTGTCGAAGACTTCTGAGGGTTGCTCGTAGGGGTGTGACCGGTTGACGGAGGGAACAAATATATTCAGTGGCTCTGCTGGTTATATGTGTATACTGATATATAAGTAGTAGATATATTAGATGTGTGAAACAGTTAGTGTTTACGGTTATGTGTTCTATATATGTATGTATATATTTGTTTGTTTGTTCTAGTATCATCACATACAAGTATTTCGAATACTTCCGTGATGTTTTCAATGTTTACTCATTATTATTCATGTAACACTGTTTTCTTTATGAACTATTTCCTTGAATAAACATTATCATTATTATTATTATTCAATACTGTCTCTTTCTGGTGTGGAGAAAGTATTTTCATCAGAATAGACTTTCAGTTAGTAATAAAAAGGTAGTTCCAATATTTCAGAAGTATTTTAGGAGATTCTGATTCATTTCCAAGTCGAGAATATTCACTTTTGATATTACTGCTTGTAAGAAATTTCGAGACATTCGTCACCATTGCATTATATAACAATACCGTTTTATGTTAATTTCATTCTCTTCTTTTGGGTAAAATGAAATATTTTTCGAAAAAGTGAAACAAAAATTATAAAACATGTATTTTTTTTATTGTGCCTAATTTTTTCAAAATCCCTCGATTTTTAACTTTCACACAATAACTTTAGTTGGTGAAGTAACGTCCTTTCTTGCAATATTATAGTCCACTTGGGTACCATCCAAATGAATTTGTACTTTTGCTGTTCCATCAAGAGGGGTGGTTTTGCTAGAGGGTTTCGTTTCCTCTCTGAAACAAAAAACAAATGAGTTTCTGAAATAATCATTTTGGTTCCTGTGTATGTTTGAAATGATCTATCTAAAAATGATTGAGAATAATATGTATTGATTTCACGTTTAAAGTTCTACAATGGTGCTTATCACGGTGATCTCTTTCTGATAAACTAACGTCCTCACCTAACAATCCTGTATCCATTTTCATCGGCCTCATAGTAAACTGTTCGGTGAACAAATCCATCGTCATATTCGTACTGTCCCTTAACTTTGAGTCCGCTTCTTACTTCAGCTCTGGATAGGAAAGAACCTTTGATATTGTCGTCCATGTATGTAGAAAATTGATACTTCGCATTTAGGGCTTGTTGTCTTTGTTGATCCGGAGTAAGTGGGTCTGGGATAGGTGCAACAATAACCCTTGTAGGAGTGACAATCCTGACATTGCCCCATTGCTGGATCGACGAATTCACTCGAGTTTCAACGGGCTTCACAGGCAACAATTGTACAGGCAATGTAATGACAGGTGGAGTTGGTTGAGGTTCAGGTATGACGACAGGTGTAGTAACTGGTTGAATCTCAGGAGGAACCTTTGAGGTAGTCTGAAATATTTTATTGTTATTAGCACTTGAAAGATTGTTCGAATGATTTTTTTTATCAAACATACCACTTTCCCCATCCCCCTCTTGAATTTTAATGATCTTGGATTGTGAAATGATTATTATTATTATTTGATAACATTTCCTACTTACTGATGAGAATGAAAAAATGGATTTGTATGAAAACAGGAAAAACAAATAAATAAGTTATCAATGTCACAAATCAAAAAACATGAAATGAAAATTTTGAGAAAGGAGTGATGTACGTTTTTCGTTGTGATTTTTCAAAACAAACGGATAAATTTTACTGAGATTGTTTAGATCTGATCTTTAATTCATCTCTTGTTTGTTGTTATCTATCTCAGCTGTTCCTAAACATAATCTTTCCGGAGGATTCTTTTAGGTTCGTAAAATTTTAGTATTATTATAAGTTAGTGTGACCAGAATCATACTGAATAACATGCTCTGCCAAGACACACGATTTAACATTTTTTCTTCAATCACTCTTATGACAGATAATGCGACCAGTTAATATTCTAGATGCCTGACCAATATATGACTCTCCCCGATTTTGAAAAAAAATCATAAATAATATTTGATTTATATTTTTGTTTTCCATGGGAGTTTCCATCATACTATGTAAATTTGATATGGTTATAATATTCTGAAGCATTATTTGATTCGAAAGTGAGTTCTTGAATATACCAACAATAATTCACTTTGATAAAACCGAAGTTAGTTTCAAAGGAATTTTCAATTGATAGAAAAAAAAAAGAAAAAGTGAATGAATGTATTCAAAACTCCCCACAAACATTTTTGGTGACCAGGCAGATGCGAATCAGAAGAAAAAATACCTCTGAAAAAACATTTTTCATTGCTCCGAAATAATTTTTCTTCATTCAGTTTGTACACCAGACATTCAAAAAAGAATCAAAACAGATACCATAAACAGAAAATACTGCGTAATGTAATGTATAAATTAGTATTCACAAGGAAAACTTTTGCACTCTTCAGAAGTTTTAGGTAAAAATACTAGACTTCAATAACAATCAAAGTGGTATTAATTGAAACAGGTACATTATTAATGAAATTTAACATTAAACGGATGAACAACGTTACTTACTTCTACTCCGTTAAGATGCTGCTGTAAAAATTCCAGAAATGATGCCATGACTTCGGGATCATTGAGAACAGCAGATGCAGGTGCGGGCGGTGTTATAGGTCCATCCTGAGTTTCCAAAGGTTTAGAGTTGACCGAGAATACACACAGCGCGATGAAAATCAGAGAACTTGGACGACACATTTTGGCGAACTGATGACTGTTGATTCTTCACCTTGTTATTTATACTTATAAATCATAATAGGATATTCATTTGACAATTGTTTATAAATTGTTCCATAATGGTTCCAAAATTTCTCTTCTCTATTTCAAATTTCGTCGGCCATTTCAGCGATTAACATTTTGTAAAGACATTTAAGAATACTTAACGGCGGTATGTGGAATGTGAAAATGGAAATAAAACAAAACGATTTCGTCTCGTCAACTTGGATAGCAATAAGTTGATCATTACTATACAGTTCACCATCCATAAGGTAGTACTGTATGAACCAAATGTAAATGACACTGAGTCGCTATCAAATTCAACTTCTACATACATATGACAAAATCAAGCGAATAGTACACTTTGAGAAACAGTGGATCAACATCGATCACAAAAGTTATTTGTTCGATCGATGAACTATTTACTCTGTAGAAATTCATATGGAATGTAGGATAAAGAAAATAACTTTCATCTGATTTGTACTAAGATTTTTAATTGTTGCGACCAGTTTCGGTTTGTTGAACCATTTTCAAGTAAACTGACCCCTTTTGGTAAACAAATCCTTGAATATACAATGATACAGTCAATGTCCTTTGAGTACCTGCAATAGATACCTGTAATAACAAAAAAGTTACACAAATTATCAACACCAATACCAAAACAATGATTATTTAACTTATATAATATATCAAGATTACCAACTATTGATCCAAAAACCTACTTTTGAATTTCTTCAACTACCAATGGATCCCAAGCTTGTTTTCAAAATTTACAAATTCAAAAGGGGGACTGCATAGTTCTAGTTGGTCAATGAGGGTTTTGAAATTGGGTTTTTTATATAATTTATTTATTTCCAATGCTTTTAACAAATTCGTCTCTCTTTCTTTATTGCACGTATGAAGAATGTTCATGTTCTCTTCATTTATTGTGTGGTTTGTTTCCTGTAGAAACAAACCACAGATGCTCATACACAGGGTGTTTATTAAACATGCGGCAAAAAATTATAACTATTCCTTGGCTATTCTAAGGATAGTTTGTCCTTTGATGATTTTCGATAGGGCGCTTTATTTCGAAGATACGGGGCGAAAAAATATTTCGACAATAACAATTTTGGTAATTTTGAAATTCAAATTATCTAAGAATAATTCGTTCAAGCCAGTCTCAACTACCTACACAGTAGGTTAATGGACTGACACACCTATCAGAAAACAACTACTCCCCTAGCTAATACTACGAAGGGCGTTAGATTATATCCGACAAGTGTCAGTGCAGGATTCTTCACAGAAGTTATTTCTGCATATGCTGTTGGCGATACCACTGCCGCAATAGATTTTCAATTATTGGAACACACTTGCAGACCGGTTTCGGGCTGTTTGGCCACTCGTCAGTGCAAGATAGTGTCTATCATCAACATGAAGTCGATGATTTCCGATAATTGAAAATCGAATTCCGTCAGAGTATCATTCCTCGAACTAAGCTGAAGCCTACAACAAACAACAGGTTTGACACCTGTCGGATATAATCCAACGTCCTTCGTGGTATTAGCCAGGGGAGTAGTTGTTTTCTGATAGGTGTCAGTCCATCAACCTACTGTGTAGGTAGTTGAGTCTGGCCTGAACGAATTGTTCTTAGATAATTTGATTTATAGCCAGTCTTCAAGTATGCCCACTGACTATATGTGAAAATTTTGAAATTAGTAACGTAGCCGAAACAAAACAATCAGAGGACCGGCAAACGATATTCTACACAATTATCTATATAAGAGATTTCAGAAAGTGAAGTTTGGAGAATATTGTAGTAATCCTTTAGAAATATCAATTGGGGTACCACTAGGAACTGTGTTAGGCCCAATATTGTTTCTTATTTATAAAAATAGTATTGGATTTTTGAAAAACTCTAAAGCTCATATTATCTCGTATGCTGACGATACTACTTTGATTTTTCTGCAAAAACTTGGGATGAGGTTATTGATGATGCAAATAATGGATCGGAACAAGTCAAAAAATGGCTTGACCAAAACCTACTTAGCTTGATTGTAAAAAAACTAAATACATTTTTTTTTCTCTGATTGCAGGTGATCAACCGATAGTAAAGAAATGTTTATTTCAATGATTATATAATTGCAAAATCTTTTTGTAGAAGTTATTATATTCGTGGTAGAGCTTGTATTTTAGCGAAACAAGACATTGAACTCAGGAAAATTGTCGCAATAAAACAACTATCCATAATGTAAAAATTGTTATCATAACCGCTTATCGACCTCCAAATAGTGATGTACATTTGTTTTTCGATTGTTTGTTACAGACACTGAAAATTGCAGGGAAAAAATCTGATAACATTTATCTTTGTGAAGACTTCAACATTGACTGTCTAGCGAATGCAACCAATATTAAATTACTGACAGACCTTTTTGTTTCATTTCAATTAAAGAATAATATGTTCGGTCCAACAAGGGTATTTACTAACATTAGTGGTCATACAAGTAAAACATGTATTGACTCTATGGTCACTACATTACATGGTGCTATCTATGGTTGTGAGCTTATCCAACCTAACATTGCTGACTATCTATCGCATATTGTCATTATCAAGACAGATATTTCTAAGGGAGTAAATGCATGCAACCCTATTAAATCAATAATGAAGCGAATAGTTAATCCAAATAATGTAAATGAATTTCGAACTAGACTAAATGGTATAAATTGGTGTCCAATTTTATATGTCTGTGCTGAAAAGCTTTGCCTTTTTCCTAGAGTCTCTGTCCTGGTGTTTTGATGTATCATGCCCAATAAAACAAAGTAAAGTTGAGTAGCCTAAAAACTCATGAATAACTAACGATGTTGTTCAAGAAGGAAAATGCTTAAGAGAAATGTTCTATCTGATCACCAGTTATGTAGAAATCGATGCATAAAGCATGCTTACGTATAAAATAAGATTGAGGGAACATAAAAAAACAATCGAACGGATTAAAATTAACTATTTTTCTGAAAAATATTGGGAATGCAGCCAACAAAACGAAGAAGACATGGAAAATAATACATAGCGAACTAGGAAAACCAATGCAATGTTTTTTTTATTTTTACATTTATATGTGTGTACTGTTACTGACCTGCTACTCGTGTAAGTTACTCACAGTTTACTTTACTTCCCTTCACTTTATTTATCCCACTATGGAACTAGGAATCCTAATATTTCACAAATATACAGTGCATTTCTTTAATGTATACCCCTTTTATTTTTTGATCGGGTCGACTCAAAAAATTGAAATTTGGGGTAATGAAATTATTGCATGAATACTTTATTTTGAAATGAAATTGACAGATGAAACTTTCAAGATGGCGACTGGGCGCCATCTGGGAAAAAGAGTTGAATGGAAAGGGCGGTCTTGTGACATATCATTTTGAAGCTCCTGACGAATACTTCACAACCCTAGAATATGAAGTCAATATCTTCTGTTGAACTATCCTTATGTTTTATCATAATAATTGTTGAATCTAATACACCTGCTGTCATCTGTTAAAACATGAAAATTGTCTTAGGTTAATTTGTGTTCTGTCATATTTTGATAGTTAAGAAGAAGCAGAAAATTTTGTTTTTGAGTGCTATGGCAACAAGTTGTAGAAGAATGAAGTTCAGAATGTATGACAGTAAGAAAAGAGTTTGATTGCTTACTTTTATTTTTTCGATTCGTTCTTCAATAAAACTAATCACATTTGAAGTTGTGTCTATCTTAAAAGTAAAAAACCGTACAGGTTATGGGCCCAGGCACCCTTCAGTTAAAAGCAGAAAGTGTAAAACGTAAGCAATCGTAAAAATTAAAAACGGTAACAACTAAAAACAAAAATGGCGACTGCAGCTCAGGACGACGCAGTGACTTCGGTCGAAAAACTAACAAACAATGAATCGTACCAGATATGGAAGTTTCAAATAACAATTATACTCAAAGCTTATGCTTTATGGGACATTGTTAGTGGAAGAGAAGTTTTGCCATCTTCTGATGACAGTAAAATAGCAGAATGGAATCGTCGAGATGCCAAAGCCCAAAAATTAATAATAACGACAGTAGACAAAAAGATTCTCATGCATATAATCAACTGTAAAACATCCAACGAGATGCTCGAGAAACTGAGTGATATTTTTGACAAGAACACTGAAGAACAAAAATGCAGCTTATTAAAGGATTTTTTTAACTTAACATATGATAGAAGCAGTGATATTTCAATACATATAAGTAAAGTTGAAAGCCTGGCATACAGACTAAAAAGTTTGAGTCAAGATATTAATGAAGAAATGATTATCTCCAAGATACTTTCAACGTTACCAGAAAGTTATGAATACTTCAACACAGCCTGGGATTCAACACCCAAAAGTGAAAAGACATTAACTAAACTCACCTCAAGGCTATTAGCAGAAGAAGCCAGATTCAAAGAAGAAGAAGAAGAAGTTACAGAAGAAAATGCAGTAGCATTCGTGTCAACAAAAAGTGAAAAGAAGGGTTCCAAATATAAATAAAAAGTAACATGCTTCAAATGTAATGGATTGGGGCATTTTGCTAAGAACTGTCAGAAGCAAAGAACTTGTTCGATCTGTAAGAAGAACAATCATGTTGAACAAGATTGCTATTTCAGAAAGAAGAAACAGACACCAGAAAAAATGCAGAAGGTAGCATTTTTGACAGAAAAAAATGAAAACCCCGTAGACGATAGAGTTTTTGTTGTAGACTCAGGGTCATCTTCGCATATGTCTAATAACATAGATTTTTTCGAAACACTTGCTGAAATTACATCAAAAATTTCAGTAGCTAAAAAGGGACTTGATATGAGAAGTCAAGGACTGGGATCAATAGAAAGAAGTGAAATTATTCTAAATGATGTACTTTTCATTCCTGATTTAAGTAAAAACTTATTATCTGTGAGTGCCATTACAGAAAAAGAAGGAAAAGTGATATTTGACAAAAACAAAGTGACTATCTTGAAAGATGAAATGAAAATCCTCGAAGGGACCAAAGGTGAAAATGGTCTTTATATGGTGAATTTGAATATACAACCACAAACTTTTCTATCAGAACTTGAAGAAAATCAACCACAAATATGGCACAGAAAACTAGGACATTTGGGGGTGAATAACTTGAAAAGATTAGTTGACATGTCAACTGGAATCGACATCAATAAAACTGATCTTGATAAACTAGTAACAGTATGTAAAACATGCCTAAAAGCTAAGCAAACCAGACTTCCTTTCAATAATGTAAGAACTAGAGCCACCCGCCCTCTTGAAATCATTCACACAGATTTATGTGGCCCCATCGATCCCATCACATGGGATGGTAAGAAATACATTCTAACATTCCTCGATGACTTCACTCATTACTCCATGATATATTTATTGCAAAATAAATATGAAGTATCTGAATACGTAAAGGACTATATCCAAGAAGTAGAAGCTCACCACAACTTGAAAGTGTCAAAAGTAAGAAGTGACAATGGAACAGAGTTTGTTAATGCAGATCTGAAATCTTGGTATAAAAGAAAAGGAATTGTAATGGATCTTTCTGTACCACACTCTCCTCAACATAACGGTAAAGCAGAAAGGTTGAACCGTAGCATAATGTACAAAGCCAAAGCACTGATTTTTGACTCTGGTTTGAACAAGAAGTTCTGGGGTGAAGCAGCAAGAGTGGCTACATATCTTTTAAACAGATCACCCAGCGAGGCAGTTGACATAACTCCAACAGAAAAGTGGACAGCTAAAATACCAAATCTTTCAAATATTCATTTATTTGGATGTAAAGCCTATGCCAAGACACTGGGATATTTAAAAAAACTTGACGAAAGAAGTAAGGAGTTCATTTTCATTGGATATTCATCGACTGGCTATCGATTGTGGGACAAAGAAAAAAAAAAATAGTCATAAGCAGAGACGTAGTCTTTGAAGAACCTAAAGGTGATATTCAAAGTAAAAGCCCAGTACATTCAAGAATATTAATGAAAGAAATAGAAAACTTTGAGAAAAGGGAAGAAGAGGAAAACGAAGTTAAAATGACAGACGAAACTAATGAACTTTCAGTAAATGATGATCTAAAACACCAGGAATCAGAAGATGAGATAGAAAGTGAGGTTAAAACAACACGATGTGGTAGAAAAGTAAATATACCAAAAAGATTTCTGGATTATGACCTAACACACTCTGATAATGAACATTCTATAGCGATGCTAAGCTACGAAGAAGTAATGAAAAGTAATGACAAAGAAAAATGGATACAGGCCATTGAGGATGAAAAAGCTTCATTGAACAAAAACAACACTTGGACATTGGTGGATGAAAACACAGTATTGAAAAAAAAAATCTAACCAGCAAATGGGTGTTTAAAGTTAAAGATGATGGACATTATAAAGCTAGACTAGTTGTAAGAGGATGCCAACAAAAATATGGTATCGATTATATGGAAACATTCAGTCCAGTAGTTAACATAACTGCTCTAAGAATAATACTAGCCCTAGCTGCCTGCACTAATTATTACATTAAGAAATTTGACATCAAAACTGCCTTTCTTTATGGAGACCTGTCAGAAGAAATTTTTATGAAATTGCCAGAAAGCTACACAGAAAAAGGCAAGGTATGTAAACTTCTAAAATCTCTGTATGGTCTAAAACAAGCCCCTTTAGAATGGAACAAAACATTTACTAATTTTCTGAAAGAAAATGGTTTACACATTCTAAAAACTGAAAATTGTATTTTCAAAAATGAAAACAATTCTCTAATACTTGCCGTTTATGTTGATGATGGAATTTTAGTCGGAAACAATGAGATAGAAATGGAAAACTTGCTGAGAAATCTTAGAAACAAGTTTGAAATGACATCCAGTAATGATCCAGAATCCTACCTTGGAATAAAAATTAAAAAACAAACAAATGGGATCCTATTGAGCCAAGAACAGTATGTTGAAAACATGATTCAGAAATTTAACATGCAGGAATTGAAGACAGTGGCAATATCATTAGTTAACAATGCTAACTTGGAAGAAGACAATCTCAATATCAGCTTTCCTTACAGAGAGCTTGTTGGAAGTTTGTTATATGCATCGAGTAAAACCCGACCAGATATTGCTTTCGCTGTTGGATATGGAAGCAGAAACATGGAAAAACCAACAACCCAAGATGTATCAAATATGAAATGTACTCTAAGATACCAAAACGGGACTAAAAATTTTGGTATAAAGTATAATAGAGACTCTAATCCAAATGAATTAATAGCCTACAGTGACAGTGATTTTGCTGATGATGTGAAAACCCGAAAGAGCACAACTGGGTACGTAATATTTTATTGTGGTGGACCAGTAACATGGTGCAGTCGTAAGCAGCCTATTGTTTCGCAGTCCAGTACGGAGGCTGAGTATATCGCTGCTGCCGATTGTGTTAAGGAACTTATCTATCTGAAATTCATGATACAAGAATTAATAGGAAATGATCTCAAAGTTACTCTTCATGTGGACAATCAAAGTACCATAACATTAGTGAAAAATAACCAGTTTAATAAAAGATCAAAACACATTGACGTAAGATATCAATTTATCAATGAGAAGGTGAGAGAAGGTACTGTGAATCTTGTGTACTGCTCAACTCATGAACAAATCGCAGATATTTTAACCAAGCCATTATGTGCGACTAAATTTGGTAAATTCAGTAACAGACTAGTGTATAAAGATGTTTGATGTTCAACTTGTGTAAAATATCATTTGTTTAATGTTAGGTATTAGATTCGAAAATTAGAAGAAGATGTTGAACTATCCTTATGTTTTATCATAATAATTGTTGAATCTAATACACCTGCTGTCATCTGTTAAAACATGAAAATTGTCTTAGGTTAATTTGTGTTCTGTCATATTTTGATAGTTAAGAAGAAGCAGAAAATTTTGTTTTTGAGTGCTATGGCAACAAGTTGTAGAAGAATGAAGTTCAGAATGTATGACAGTAAGAAAAGAGTTTGATTGCTTACTTTTATTTTTTCGATTCGTTCTTCAATAAAACTAATCACATTTGAAGTTGTGTCTATCTTAAAAGTAAAAAACCGAACATCTTCACCTACTACAAAATTGCGAAACATTTAATAATTTCCTGAAGACAAACACATTCATATCGATATTTCTAGAAATATTCCTTTTTATCTACCATATAGCAATTCCAATAACCCGATAAAGTTTGTTAGGTTAATTTTTGTTTATAAAAACATCAAAAAAGGCAGTTCGACAATGAACATCATTGTTCAGTTAGAATATTCTCATTCAGTTTACGGTTTCACTAGTAGAAAGGTACCACGTCAACAATCTCTAAAATGGTAAATTCTTGTCCATTGGAAAAAAAATTTTAAGCGATTTTTATTTACGGTGCGACGCGTAACTTTCACGAGACCGAAAGGATTATCGATGAACGTTTTCCGAATCTTCTTATCTGTAGAAAATATTTGAGGGAAGTTGTATTTCCAACTACTGGTAGTGTACATAACAAAAAGCCCCTAGGTCATCTGTCCATTCCGGAAGAACAGCAAGTGCAAATAATTGGTGAGAGGGTAGTAAATCCTGAACTGTCTCCTATTTCCGTCACGAATGTTTGCAAGGTGTCTTTTTCAACTGTGTAGAGACTTTAGAAGAGGAATAGGTATCATCCATACAACATTAAAATGTTACACCAATTAACTGAAGATGACCCTGATCAAAGAACAAAATTCTGCGAAATCATGACGGAAACCATTGCAAGGCATCCTACCTATCTCCACAATATTTGTTTTAGTGACGAATGTACATTTTCGTTAAACGGCAATGTTCATAGACAAACTTGCCGTTATTGGAGTGACACTGACCCTCACGTTTCCTGGAACACATAGCCATTATCCAGAAAAAATTAACGTTTTGGGCAGGAATATTGGGAATCTATTTTGTAAGACCTCTATTTATTGATCAAAATTTAACAGGGAAACTGTATTTGAATATACTGAAAACTACTGTTGACCCTCTCATCACTGAAATCGTCGAAGCGAATCCTAATGAATTCGATATGAATATTGTATTCCAACAAGATGGAGCACCACCACTTTACTCCAGAAACTATTTGGATACTACTTTTACCGGTCGTTGGATTGGCCGTCAAGGTCCTATAGAATGGTCAGCCTGCTCGCCAGATTTAACACCTTTGGACTTTTTTTATGTGACTATTTGAAGCAACTGGACCTGCTCTAATGTTGGATATACGGCAGAGAATAACAAATATTTGTAGAGATATTGACGTTACTGTGTTCGAAAATGTTCAGCGTGAAATATCGGATAAGCTGTTCATATGTCAAGAAGTTCAAGGCAACCATATCGAGCATCTTCTGAACTGACCTCAAGCTTATTACCTCATATTATGTAGTAAAATGTCAATGTATTGCATATACAACAGCAGTTTTTTTGCCCAATTACAACAAAATTTATCTCAATATATGTTTTGGAATAAAAGTTGATACCTTCACATCCTACAATCGTAAAATTTTGTTAGATATGTTTCACTATTTGCTTTCCTAATGAATTTGTCGATCTGCTTGCCATTGAATACTTCTGATTTTTTTACCATTCTTTCTTTTAGGAAATGCGATGACCTCTGGGAAAGTAGCTATGCTTACATTTCTCTTTACTGAAATGGTACATTTCCACATAGAATATACGCTCCAGAAAGTAGAGGATTTGACAGTTACAAATTTTTGCGCCAAATAAGCCAAAATTGTATCCTCTGTAATAGTTTTGCATTTCTTCGTATCCATCCATTTCCAGATCAAATCATAAATGTTTTCGTACCTGGACTACGATTTTTCAGACAATAATTGTGCTGGTGCTGCATTGGATATTTCGTTAGGCACATTATCGAACTCAATATCGCTGTTGCTTTCCATAGTTTATAGCGATACTTTATGCATAGAAACACTTATTCTGATGCATAGTGCATTGTACCTCAAAATGATATTTTTCAAAAGTGACATCAATATTGTTTTCAAGTTATAAATAAAGGTTTCCTTTTGGTTCCAAAATGTTTTTTGAACAATATCTACCAATGATTTATTTTGGTATAAATATTGATTTCGAATACAATGTTCGAAATTTAAGAACTGATACCTGACAAAATATGTCGGTTACTAAGAATCGCATGTTAGATGGTAAGACTACGTTAATCCGCAACTCGCATAAAATTTCCACTTTTGAATATTGTCATTCCTTGGTGACAGTGGTCAAACCACATTTCAACACGTTTAAAAAAATCAATAATAGCAGTGAGACTTTTTTTGTTTAATAATAATGTTCCAAGGTCGCTTGTTTGAATTTTACTAATAGCTCATAGACTTCAATATTTTGGTTTCAAAAGTATTGAAAGTTTACTTGAATGTTGTAAGAAATATGGTTTCAATGAATATTTTGAAAATTAATTTCAAATGTGTTTGAAATCTTCATTCCATTATTGTGAAACTGGCCTCTAAATATTATGGCATGTTATCCACTTCTACTGATATAATTGTATTTTAATGCAAATTTTATCGACAAAAACTTTCTCTCATTTATTGATAACATTCTTTTCGAAAACGAATATGTTTTGTTTATTTCTATCTAGTTTTTCATTTACTTACATCATAATTTTTCGACAAACTTGTTACATTAATATATTTATTTTGTTCATATTTTAATTACATGCATTTTCAAAACTAAACCATCAACACATACATTTTTTCAAAATATCTATCAAACGTTCATTTGAAATAGTCGTAAATCATCCCATTCTGTCATCATTTGAAAATGTGTTTCTTCACTCTGAAATAATATCAGCAGATTCTCGAGTGGTATAAAAGCATTCCTGTAATATAGGCAACTCACAACACAAATAACTGTGATTTATATTGCGTATACGTATATTAGACGATACTAGTTTACTTCAAAATGTTAATTCGAAAGTTTTGTCCATTGTCATGTGTTTTTATAGCTCAATACCTCAATAAATATTTTATATACTGTGTCGTAGTATAATGATCGATAGAGAATTTTGTACTCCATATCTGTAGAGTAGGGAGGGTGAGTGTAAGCCCATAGTACTTAGGCCACATGTGACCCATTTACATCCTACCGAGGAGTTGTTCTCCTAGATCATCGTCCATCCTGTCCTTTCCAGGAAGGTGGACAGGTCACTGAGAGACATCTCCTTTATATCGGCAGGTGTAGGCCAAGACTCGCCGAACACACACTCTCTTATTGACGATAACTCCGGGCACTCGCACAGGACATGCCTGACAGTCTCATCTTCCTGTTCACACATCCTGCATTGAGGTGTGTCCACCAGCCCCATATTATGAAGGTGTTTCCTTAGTTGACAGTGACCAGTCAGAAATCCTACTGTTAGGTGTAAATTTTTCCTGGTCATTGCCAAATATTTCTTCGGCGCCAACTTCCCAGGGTCACCCAAGGTGATCCTGGCAAGATTACATCCTTTGGTTTCGTCCCATTTCTTTAAGGATTGAGCATGGGTGTAACACTTGACTAGTTCCGCAATTGTCGAAGTCATCAGGCCGTAGGTGTCACTGGGTCCTAAAATTCTTAGTCCAGCCGCTTCCTTGGCTAAAAAGTCGGCAATGCGATTACCTTTACTCCTGTCGTGCCCTTTAACTCTAGTGCTAGCCCTGAAGTTATACGTTGTCTGTTCAAGGCTAATAGGGCTTGTCTGCTGTCACTGCAGATTGTTATGGTTTTGCCAGAAATTCCTTTCTTGATTAATTATTTTGTGGCGATTGAGATACCAGCCAGTTCTGTTTGGACCACGCTGGTATTTTTACCCATTCCCCACCTAATTCTTAGGCTTAGTGGTCTGGAATACACTCCACACCCTGAGCCTTTTTTTGTTTTTTAGCCGTCTGTGTAAATGCGTACTGCATTTATATCATCTGACTCTATGTTCTGCTTGATTTGTATTTTTTAGGGTTTATTAAACACAAACCTTGGTTCAATTGCATCGCTTGTTGCCTGCAGCAGAGGTTGCGCAGTAAGCGCTTCCCGTCACAGGCCCAGCCTCAATTGACCCATTCCTACTTCGAGGTTCACACCAGCCGTGCGCAATCGTACCATGGCCATCAAAGCAACCTCCTTAACGTACAGATCAAGAGGGGTCAGGTCCGTGATTAATTCCATTGCCGCGGTTGAGGTTGTTCTTATGGCTCCTGTGATGTTTAAACAAGCCATTCCCTGTATTTGGTATATTTTTGGATGGCCGTTGCTTGTAGAACTTTCGGTCCCCATGCAATGGCTCCATACGTTAACATAGATCTTATTATTGCAGTGTAGATCCAAGTGATCACACGGAGTGAAAGACCCCATGCGCGTCATACTGTCCTCTGATATTGCTCATAAGCAACGTATGCTCTTTCTGCTCTACTCTGTAGATGAGAGTTCCATGTCCTGTCGAGGATAGTACCAAAGTATTTTACCTCTTCAGAGAAGTTTAGTTTGCTTTCGAAGATTTCGGGAGGTTTTAAGTCCGTTTAACCTCTTTTCCTGGTGAAAAGGACCATCTCAGTGTTCTTGGGATTGATCGACACTGAGTGTTCCTTACACCATGTTTCTATCAATTTGAGCCCATCCTGCACTCTATCGCACAGTGTGTTTACAAATTTGCCAGTCTGCTAGATAACTATGTCATCTGCGTACGCAATTGTGTAGAATCCATTTTTGTTAAGGTGATTAATCAGGGTATCCAGAACTATGTTCCAGAGAAGGGGTGATAAGACCCCCCCCCTGTGGACATCCCCTCATGACCAGTCCTTTCACTGTGATGTCTTCTACATTCATACTTGCTCTACTAGAGAGCATATTGAGTATCCATTCTCCTACTACCAGGGGTACATTCCTGGAGTGTAGTTGCTGGGTAATTGTTGGAAAGGTTATTTTATCAAACGCTCCCTCGATATCTATGAATATACTCAGGGTGGATTCTTTATTGTCCAATGATCTCTCGATTCTGCCAAGCACATGGTGAAGGGCAGAATCAGTAGACCTTCCCGGAGTATATGCATGCTGATTTGGATGAAGTGGGTTGTGAACTAGTACTGGTTTTTAAGAAAAACGACGTGAGACTAATTGGTCGGAATGCTTTTGGTAGGGTGTAGTCCATCCTACCTGGTTTGGGTATAAATACTACTCTTACTTCTCTCCACTTACTGGGAATATACCTCAGAGCTAGATAGGCTCTTTGTACTCCATATATTGATGCTGTTCATTTTTTTAATATTTTTTTGCCCGTTTCTAGCTTATTACTATATGATGTCGTCTAGCTATTTTCAGCCATTTTTTCTCTATGAATTCAAATTGAACTAAAGCACTACCGAAACACCCCGAAAAATTAATTAGGCATTTGGATTGCGAAATTTCGTTCCAGAAATTTTAGCGCGAAGTGGTCAATCTAAACTATATCCATCTAACAAACAAAGTAACCCAAACAAAGATAGATGCGTGATCAAAGCGTGATCACCACGAACATTTGAATCTATTGGGTAAAATAAACAAACCCCCTTACGCTGGCAAATCAGATTTAAAGGCAATCGGCTGGCGGAATTCATTGGGAGTGGTCAGTTACGTTTCAACGCCTGTGGTGTGTACATATACGGTATTTTACAGTTTGAAATCTCCCAAATATCAAGTACTGATACGGCTGAAGAAACTGCTGATTTGTGTCGTACACTCCACCTAAAAAATGTTCCTATACCCACCCGCACATTAACAAAAAAAAAATCGGACGTTCCTTAGTGCGACTCTGTACAATCAGCCTTGTCTGGAAGATCACGTGCACTAAGCAAGGTGATGTTTCGGAGCACTCCGTTGCTTAGATGGACAGAGTAGAGTATACACTTATCCAGGACGAGGATTTGAGAACCCTAGTGGTGACTGACCCATCATAAACGCTGCTTGAGTTGGCGAAAGAACTGGGCGTTAGCTCACATGCGGTTGAAGCAGTTTCGCGAGCTTGGTCATGTGTGGCAGATAAAAAAAGCAATTGCCAATGCAATGAGTGATGAACTCAAATTAGATCACGCCTGATATGTTAAATAATGTTAGAAGACAGTTTTATTTGAGATTAGAATGTTGCCATAGCGTTCGCGGTGAACATTTCGAACACCTCCTTCGTTAACATCAATATTTCTTTTTCGTATTCTACATTTCATTACGTTTTGAGTGTATTTCATCGAATTTCGGTAACCACATGATTTCAATTTATTTCAATTGTTACAATGAACTTGAGAGCGATAACATTTTTGAATAGAGAAGGAAGAGACCTTTCAAAATATATATCACAAACCTATACTTCCCATTTGAAAAATTGGGGGTTGTACCTGTCATTCGAAGAGGGTTGAAGGTAGGGGTGGCATTTTTACGTTGAAGAACATCAAATTATAATTTACATTTGACGTATTTCGGTTTTTTTTTAACAGTAACCGAAATAATGAGTTTATTTCATTTGACTCTCACACACTGTATATTTCAACAACTTGAAACTGTATTCCTCGTTGTAAAGAGCCTCAGGAAATTTTTTTCTGAAATATTGAGAATTTTGTAATTTAACACATACATATTACAGGATGAAAGATCATTTTATTCATGGGCCACTACTTTTGCATCCAAATACAGTGTGTTTTGTAGAATGGATCTATATTCAGTGTCTGCTACTGAAAAACAATTTCCACTAATGATTCTACTTCCACTGTGTGTCACAGAGCTTGCAAAAAAAAACAAAATGCGCTATTATCTATATTTACACGCAATATTAATCTAAATCATCACAGTTAAATATTCATTCCCCAATCTTCCTTGATCATGTCCGCTCCTTTTTCGGCAATCATATATGTCGGACTATTTGTATGAGCTGCCGGTATTTCAGGCATAATAGAAGCATCTATGACTCTCAAAGCTTTGACACCGTACACTCTCAGCCTGGGATCTACGACAGCTTTCTTGTCTTTCGGCGGACCCATTTTGCAAGTTCCACTTTGATGGTAAATCGTGAATGTGAAATATCTTGTCATGCACTCGAAATATGGATCACTCGCGAAGGTTAAGTGTGAACATTGTGGAATTGGAATGTCATGCAGCCTCGTCCCTATAGCCTGTAGCGCGGGTTGCTCAGTTATATTCAAAATCAGTCTGATTCCTTCCAGGATAGTCTTCATATCTTCCTCAAAAGCGAAATAGTTAGGATATATCCTGGGTTTTGATTTGTAATTTCCATCTTTCAGCATGATTCTGCCTTTACTCTTGGGCCTCATTAACATGGGAAACACCATGAAACTTTCTTCATTTTCGATTGGTTTGAAAACGGCATCGTAAATTTGATCTGTTATTCCGAAATCTTTCCTTAAAGTCTCATCAGAGACAATGGACCCGCCTTGGAACAACAATTCCATATCCGGATAACCATCTGGGTCGTTGGGATTGGAAAAATCGTGGAAAATCAAAACCTCACAACCTCCTGGTATGGACATTGGTCCTTTGTGATGGTTGAGGTATAAGTTCAAGTTTTCCTTGTTGATAATCCTATCTGTGCGCAAGGAGTAGGGTTGGTTTATGAGAAAAGTTATACCCCCCGTGGCTATGTGGTCCATCAGATTATACCCAACTTTTAAATTGCTTATTACAGGTATTCCTAATGAAGTAAGATGCTTTTTCGGGCCTATACCGCTCAGCATGAGCAACTGTGGTGAGTTTATGGCTCCGCCAGACACTATTACTTCTTTCTTTGCTAACACTCTATGGGTTCTGTTATTTTTAACAAACTCCACTCCAAAGGCAGTTTTAGTTCCGGGGTCTATGAGTATTTTAGATACCATAGAAAATTTGGTCATTTGTAGGTTGGGTCTCTTTGCCACTGGATGCAGGTAAGCTCTACTGGAACTGTCTCGATATCCATCTTTCATGCTGAGCTGAAGCCTGGATACTCCTATCTGTAATGAAAAAAATATTTGATGAATAATAGTGAAAATAGCTGTTGAAGTTTTTTTGCGATTGTCGTTTTTCTTGGGTGACTCATTGCAGTTATTTGAATTTTTTGGTAATATTCTTTAGGAAGAGGGTCACTCTGATAGATTTTATTACTCAACAAGTAGGTACGTATTCGATACGCAGCTCCTAGTATAACTTGATCAAGTATCCCATTTTTACATTTGAATTTCATAGACAAGTTATTTAATCAGAGATGTATTCGACTCCGAGTCGACACCTAAATTGTGAACAGGTTTTGTATCTGGTGGAGGAAAATTAATCTCTAGTCGAAGCAATATATAACCTTTTTTTCAAATTATTTTCATTTTTTGTGAATTTCACATTTACAAGAAAATATACATAAACATCAGCCATAATGGAATGTCAATTCACATCAAATTATACAACGACAATTCAACTAAGAAACTTAATACCGAGTTTCAGAGTTTCGTGGTTTCAATGTTGGAAATGGCAGTGGCCGGCCTACCATGAGAAGTTTCAGTCTAGGCTGGTCTGAAAGTGTCGTTGAATATCTAGCAAAGTGGCTCAGCACCAAGTTATCAGCGTTAAAAATGACGAATATGTTATAAGAGGGTCCAGCTCCCATTTCCGCTCACCTAAGGGTAGAATTTTTTGAAAACCCAGATCTGGGTGTCATTGTTCCGTGCAAGCTAAGGTGTAAGGAATCGTGCCGACAGCTGAATGGCCGCAGTGTGATATGCGGTTACGAACTATCCCCTTGGGGAACTGGGCGAAACCTACGGCAGAGCAGGGCTCTGCCAGAAGTGACCAACTCTTTTGCTACTCGTGGGAACACAGATAAATGAAACAAACACAAAAACAAAAACAACAAAAACAAAAACCAATCTCGAGGCTGGACAGAAGTGCTCACCTCAATCTAAGGCGGTGGCTTGGGATGAACAGAAATGTCCACCCCAATCTACCGTTTGGAATGAGGCTGAACATAGCAGATCACCTCGTGATGTAATGCAAAGACCAAGACGTAAGGCCAAAAGGAGATAGAGAGCAAAGGAGGCAGGAGTGGCAGCAACTATAAGTGCACCCTCCTCCTTCCCCACTACACCTCCAACAGCAAGGGCACTTCCTGCGGCGGGTGCCAAGAGTTCCGCCTTGAATAAAGGCAAGGAATCGGCTGCCCCTGCAAGAAATCTCCCTCACTTGTACACCTCCACGGAGGGAACCCCAAGATGGCTGAAAAAACTGCGCAACGATAATAATGTCGCTGCACCTTCCAAAACCTTCGCGTAGTCCACCGTGAGACTCCTTCTAGGTTGCCAAAGAGAGTGTGTGTTCGGCGAGTCTTGGCCTACACCTGCCGATATAAAGGAGATGTCTCCCAGCGACCTGCCCACCTTCCTGGACAGGACAGGATGAAAGTTGACCTAGGAGGTTGACCGGGTGGATGTACAATGGGTCACATGTGGTCTAAGTGCTGTGGGCCTACAGTCACCGTCCCATAAAAACTTGGAAACCATGATCAAAAAACAGGAAAATAGCTTTCACACAGTTATCTCGGGCCGTGAAAATTCACATTCTGAGACCTATTCTGTTCATTGGATTTTCAAAAAATCCAGATTCGAATATTGGGACGTTACACTTATTGTGTTTTTTGCGAAGATTTCAAAAATGATTTTTCAACCGTTATAAAGTGCTTAGCTACCAATACCATGTTTGTGAACAAGAACGAGTTCTATGTTCATCATAATTTATGTAGATTATTATTATTGATGTTCCTTCATGTTTTCTTGAACTCACCTGTGTAGCTCCGTTGTAATCTACATATGGTATGCCGCTTTGAATGCTAGACTGGACTATTGCATCAGCAATTTTGGTTTTACCAGGAGAATATCCCACTGTCAGATAGCCTTTCGAACCATGAAATTCGGGGTCTTGGTATTCTGGTACCGTGAAGTTTTCGATTTTTTTAAAGTAAGGTAGAACATCTTTGAAGGACCTGCAAAATGAAGATTAGTGATTCCTAGTAGCTTATGAATAATCAGAACAAATAATAATCAGCCTATTCAATAGGCTGAAGAATTGAATCGCAAATACTCATAAGTAGTAATTGAACAAAAATTATTTTTTCGAAAAAACTCTGGGAAACTGGTAAACTATCACTAAATATAGATTATGATAGAGGAGTATTATTGGTTTTCATAACAGAACCCTTTTTGTTTTCTAAACTATCACCTCATAGAAAATATAAAACTTTAAAGAAAAAATCCATTTGGATATGTAAAATGGAATAATGGAAGTTATAAATTCCGGCACGAGTGGCTGGCATCTTCAGTGGTCAAAACTGAAGCCTGTGTTGAGGAGAAGAAACATGCAGACAAGAAAATGAGTATTTCGAAATATCATTTCGAAACCTTCATCTCTCCCAATTAACTACCAGCCAGTAAATGCCAGCCGGAAAACATATAGTTTCCCGGCTAATATCCCGCTAGATATTGAATTATATCCGACAGATATTTATGCAAGATTCCTCACAGAGGCTAGTCTCGCAGATATTTCTCTTTCATCCAGTAGCAGGACCATGCTGAAATTATTAGTATTAATTTTAGTAGATTATTAGTAGATCACCTAGAGACCGCGGTTTCGAGGTACTTCTCGACAGTGCAGGAAAAATGCTACTCAGACCGCAAAGTGCGTTTTTATGTTGGTACACTCGTCTCGAATATATGTTCACAGTTTAGGATGTTAAGCAAGTTCAGTTTGTTGGTGAGACGCATAAAAGTTAGAAGTGTTCTGCTATTGACATAATTGGATCAAAGAATATGTATCATGATGTAAAAAGTGGAATTTAGTACTCAAAAACACTCGAAATGTTGATAGTGGCATACGGTGATTGTACTCTGAGTCAGAAAAATGTTTACAAGTGGTACAAGCTTTTCACAGAAGGTCGACAAGATGACGCTTATCCTAGACGCCTCAGCACATCAACAACGAATGAAAATGTTGAGAAAGTGAAGAAAATTGTCATGGAGAATCGTTGAATCACTATTCGAGAAGTTGGTGAGGATGTCGGCAAATCGGTTGGCTCATGCTATGCAATTTTTTCGTAAGTTTTTGACATGAGGCATGTGGCAGCGAAATTAGTTGCAAATTGGCCGAGTTTTAGTTAGAAAACCGTCGCATGAACATCGTTCAGGAATTGTTTAATGACGATCCAGATTTGCTTGAAAGGGTCACAATTGATGACGAATCATGGGTATAGTATATACGAATAGCATAAAAACTAAATAGTTACCGAACGTCGGCAGTTCCTTTGTATGGCATGGGTGGCGTGGTATAATTACGAGGCCTGATCATTATTTTTATGTGGGAGGTTTTAAATGGTGAATTTATCAGACACGGTACATAAGTCGTTTATTTAGCTGTTCGGGTTGAATTGGAAAAAACGCCGGCATAAGTGATTTATATCTGAGGGGTACTACTTCGATGGGGACAAAATAGAACAAACCAGCAAAAAGTGCATGTCAGGACAGCTTCGAGGGTTAGAAAAAACGCCAACACAAGTGAATTATATCTGAGGGTACTACTTCGATGGGGGCAAAATAGAACAAACTAACAAAAAGTAGGACAGCTTCGAGGATTGGAAAAAACGCCGGCATAAGTGGTTTATATCTGAGGAGTACTATTTCGATGAGGACAAAATAGAACAAACCAGTTTTCAAGCGTGATTAATTTCCAACTACTTCCACTCATATCATTCCTTTTTGACAAGGTAACTATTTCAATAAGTGGTAGTAGATTTGTATATACATTAAATCGAAAACAACTCACCATCCCTCGTTTCCTAGTCTAGCCCAATTATCATAATCTCGCCAGTTTCCTCTGGTGTATATCATGTAGTTCAGTACGCTGGAACCTCCAACGACCTTACCTCTGGGCCAGTTGCACTGATGGTTATCCAAGCCCATGCAGAAGCTACCACTCGGTTCTGTTTTGTATCGCCAGTTCGACTCAGTGAATTGAAGATAATTGGCTAATATTGGAAAATCCATCAATAAATTTTCGGGACGACCTGTAACGTTATTCTCATTGAATTGAATTTACAGAAATGTGTGCATCCCTATATTTTGACATGATTTATTTTCCGTAATAAACCCCCCTGTCACTGTTCTCTACATTCACTGAAGGGAATAATAATAATATTAATAATAATCAAATCATCTAAAAGAACAATTCGTTCAGGCCAGTCTCAACTCCCTACACTGTAGGTTATTGGACTGACACCTATCAGAATACAACTACTCCCCTGGCTAATACCACGATGGGCTTTGAATTATATCCGACAGGTGTCAGAGCAGGATTCTTCACAGAAGTTATTTCTACATATGCTGTTGGCGATACCACTGCCGCAATAGATTTTCAATTATTGGAACACACTTACAGACCGGTTTCGGGCTGTTTGGCCACTCGTCAGTGCAAGGTAGTGTCTATCATCGACATGAAATCGATGATTTCCGATAATTGAAAATCGAATTCCGTCAGAGTATCATTCCTCGAACTAAGCTGAAGCATACAACAAACAACAGGTTTGTCGTCGCCCCATCTGCCTGTGAACGAGGTAACCAACTGTATATCCAAAATTTGCCCAATTCCTCGTATAAGAAAAGAAAACTTCTCACATATAGTCAGTAGGCATACTTGAAGACTGGCTATAAATCAAATCATCTAAAAGAACAATTCGTTCAGGCCAGTCTTAACTCCCTACAGTCTCAAGCGACGGGCGCTTGTTAAACAAAAAATATGGCACAAAACACCCACGCTTTTATGATAATAATATTGCGTTCGTTATTGTTTTAAGCTTATTTTAATAAAAAATAACTCTTCATTTCGATGTTCTTTAAAATTAAAAGCGTGTTTTTTAGTTTTTTAAACTATATTTATTTTTCATTTTTTAGTTTCGTATGCTATAAAAGCGTGTTTTTTAGTCTTTTTAAACTAAATTTATTTTATCTAAACTTTGGGATCGATCAGCCGTATATAGTTTAGAAAAATGACCAGCTACCAAGCCGATGGAAGTCAGTAGGCGCGCGGGTTAATGAAAAAAAAAATACTTTTTTCAAATGGAGAAATACATGTAAAGTGAGTTCGAATTATATCAAGGAGGTTGCGTACAGCGCCATCTGCCCGCTAATAGATCAAGCAATAATGTCGATATATCAAGGAGATTACGTACAGCGCCATCTTCTCGCGAATAGATCAAGCAATAATGTCGATAATTCTGTCAAATACAGATCCCGAACTTGAGGATTACAAGCAAACAAACAAACAAACATATGTGTGTCTGTTTTCTGTTTTTTCGTTAACCAGCTGTCGCACCCCTACGAACGACAACCGTCAGAAGTCGAAACTTGTGCGAGCTAAGGATTAACGAGATCTTACCTTTTAACGTGTGATTCCTAACACATACGTACATATATACATACAGGTGTAGCTAATATAGAACGTGTAAAAAAAATAGGTATTTACCTGCTTCTATAAGTAGAACCGACCAGTTCGGGTTTTCGGAAAGTCTATTGGCCAATACACATCCAGCTGTGCCCGCCCCTACTATCACGAAATCGTACTCTTTTTGAATTTTGTAAATTGGTACGTCTGCCGGTTCATCAGTCCATTGATTTTCCCCATCTTGCAGTAACGATATGACTCCTTCTAGGAGCGACTCTTGTAAGCTCGTCGATACTATTGCCAAAAGTATAAAGACGTAGGCTAATTTTAGGCTCATTCTTGATGTTTACTGCAACAACAAATATCTCGTTACAATTATTATAGTAGAAGAATCTTCAACAGTTCGATAAATATGTTACATGAAATTCAATATTCGAACATTTTCTGATTCATTAGGTCATCTACATAAACAGACAGACAGACATAATTTATTTAATCATGTTATGCATTCAATACATTTATGACAGGTCAAAGAAAGTGCAGATACAAGCTGTACTGAGTACAAAATTAATAGATGATATACAATTATTAATGATCATTTTACTTGCTTCCTTATAGGCGCATTTAGCCAGCTCAATTCGAGGGGGCGCAGCTGTCTTGCACGCAGCAATGCTGCCACCCTTTTTTGTCTAAATTTTTTTTATTATATTAAAAACACTTGAGAATTTTTTGGAGACTTCCAAACTTTTTCAACATAATTACACTATTATTTGTTAAAATCCTGTCTCCATGTGGACATCCCCGGCCTCCAACCGGCGTGAATGGAAGTGCTGTTTCTCTATTACACTTATAAACTTTCACAAAATACTTTTAATTTATTGATGGCACGTTCTATGACGGCAGACATTCACAACACTAACTGAGTTTCGTCCCCAACAATGGCGTCCACGTGCCTTCTTTGTGGACGATCGCTGTCAGCACGTTAGTCCACTACCACGTCAGAAAGGAAACTCTAATGATCATTTGAAATAAAACGTAACTGTTAGGTAGAATAAAATATCAGTGATAGTGATTAGATGTCACATAAGTGATCGTTTTGTTGGTGTTGGCACACACGTCAGGTAAAAATGACATTTCATAACCGCTGGTTTATACTGTCCATATATTTACTGTTCATATATTTCGTAAACATATATATTACAATTATTTACCCTTTACCCTCCTTGTCAGCAAAAGCAGCCAAAGCTATTACCCTCTCATGCTTATGTAAACATTGTTATATGCATTTTTCATTTTTCAAACATAGATAACATGTCTGGGTTGCCATATCTAAAGACAAAAGAGGTCCATTATCAGCAGTAGGGGTCTATCGCATACCGTGCACTTGTGGAGAGGTATATATCGGGACCATCAAACGATCCATGGGAACAAGACTGAAAGAGCATAAAGGGAACTGCAGACTAGGCCAAACGGACAAGTCAGCTGTGGCAGAAGACGCACTTAGTGAAGGAGACCACATAATTTTGTTTGAAAACACAGAACTAATTGCTCCCAACCAGGGATAACATAGCCGACTGGTACGGGAGGCAATAGAGATCCACAAACACACGGAGAATTTCAACCGAAAAGAAGAAACGGTGCACCTCAATCAAATATGGAACCCCATTTTAACCCTTCAGTAGACGCAGCTGGTCTAGTGGACCGGGCAGGATTATAATCAGTATTTCGGAAACGTTATTGGGCGGAACTCTCCGGCCGAGTACCTTCCATTTATGGGATGATAGATCAGTCTGTATTCTTTTGTTGACGGTGCTAGAATAGTAAGTGAGTAATTGGACAAACTGGTGCGGTGGACCGTGTTCGATTACTGTAGTCAAAATTATGGATTATGAAGGAGAGCAGGAAAGGCTGTTGCGTCTTTTTGAGGAAGTCCAACCAGAAGACGGAGTCGATAACGAAAAGTAATTAGAAGAGGAAGATAACATTGAAGAAAGGTCAGAGGGAAGCGAAACAGAGGAAGAAGTTGAGGAATTAGAAGTTAGGGTAGAATTATCTTTCATTCGTGGACCGTACTTTATTGGAAAAGACCACAAAACAAAATGGGCCAAACATAGAGTACCTAAAAATGTTAGAACTCGAAGAGAAAATATTGTTTTGCAACTTCCAGGATCAAAACCATGAGTTAGAAATATAACCAATATCCAAGGTATTTGGAATAATTTATTCGATTCGAACATGTTACAAATGATAGTTGATAACACGAACACTAAAATTGAGGCAGAGAGGCACAAGTTTAGCCGTGAACGAGATATATATCCAACGAACATTAACGAAATTCGTGCATTGATAGACCTGTTATATCTTGCAGGTGTGAGAAAACCAAGCCATTTGAACACCCTTGATTTATGGAAAACAGATGGCACTGGTATAGATGTGTTTCGTTTGACGATAAACATTACCAGGTTCAGATATTTATTGAGATATATAAGGTTTGACGACATCACTACTAGGGACGATCGACGTATTCTAGATAAATTAGCTCCAGTGAGATGTCTGATAACAAAGTGGAATGATAATCAGAAAAAATGCTTTTCCCATTCGCAATATGTAACGGTGGATGACAAACTAGAAGCATTCAGATGTTGATGCTCCTTCCGTCAGTACATTCCCAGCAAACGTAACAAATATGGAATAAAAAAATTTGCCTTATCCGATGCAAAATTATTCTATACCAGCAATATGGAAGCATACGTCGGAAAAAATCAAGTAGAAGGCCCCTATTATCAAGATACTAGTACCAAAGCTGTGACTGAACGAGCCTGCCAACATATTTATGGTTCTAATAGAAATGTAACCACTGACAATTGGTTTACTAGCACTGCGCTTGGTTTGACTATGCAACAGAATGGTTTGACCCTTCTGGAAACGATAAAAGGCAGAAGAAAAGAAATAACAATTTTTTTCTCACAAAATTCAGGACGACCTATTGGTTCTAGTACATTTGGGTTTGGTTGCAGAGGAACTTTGGTATCGTATATTCCAAAAAAAAACGAAAATGTTTTACTGTATTCGACTATGCATTATGAAGACAATGTTGATGCAGAAACTGGAAAACCGGAAATGATTTTAAAGTATAATAGTACAAAAAGTGGGGTCGATGTTGTAGATCAGTTATGTGCACAGGATAATGTGGCACGTTGTAATAGAAGATGGCCAATGGTTATTTTTTATAGTATACTGAATTCTTTCGTAATATATAACAGTAATCTGACAAACTCTACAAAAACAAGAAGACAATTTCTGACAGAGTTGTCTTTCAGTCTTATGTATAACCATCAGAAATGCCGAAGTATGAATGCAAATATTCCAAGGACAATAAGGATGCGCTTGAAAGAGATATGCCATTTGGATGATGATTCAGTACCCGTTCAAAGAAATCCAGGAGAATTTGGGAGATGTAGCTATTGTAGTTGAAAAAAAAAATCGTAAAACAAAATATTTCTGTGCGTTATGTAAAAAATATGTATGTTTAGAGCATGTCATCCCGATATGTGAGGATTGCCACAAATAACATATATACCTAAATTTAACATGTAATTTTACACACTTCCTCTAACTTCACATGTATAATGCAGTTGAATCATTTTCTATTGGTGTCGATTTCAGTATATTTCAGAATTATATGTTCGTTTTTTTTCCTGAAAATTATGTCGTAGGAATGAAATAAATAGTGATCAAAAAGTCGTTCATTTTTCTACTTTTGCAGGAAATCAATATCTAAATGAACTGTTGAATAGTAACAAAAAAATGTTGTGGAAAAAATTATGATTAAACAATATTAATTGAAAAATTCGAAAAAATTATTTAATAAATATATATTATTCAACTGGTCTTGTGGACCGTGTGCGACTATTGCTGTGTAAAATGTTACTGCGTCTACCGAAGGGTTAAGGAATTCGAGAATAATGATCAGGACAAGCAGAGAGATTGTTAATATTCCAAGTTCAAGTGCAGGAACGAGTACAGGTACAAATGCAGGTACAAATACAGGTACAAATACAACTGATTACCTGAAAGACATTAATACGCTTTGCGAAGCCTAAAAGTTAGTCATCGGACAGCAAGCCATGATGGTTAAATCTTTGAAGAAGCTAGCCACTCGCGCCAGCGAAACGTCAGGAAGAAATTCCAAAAATCCACGGTTTTCAAACTCGAAAAGAAATAACACTGGATTGCTACACAATTTAGTACTCGTGTATGAAAGAGGCCAAATTCAACTAACATCATATGCTTCTATGTTGTGTATCAATCCTGTTAATTATATATCTGATTCAGTTCCATAACGAATGTGTCTGTTTAAAAAAACTGTTTTTCCGTTAATCAGCTGTCGCCCCCATACGAACAACAACTCTCAGAAGTTGAGAAACTTGTGCGAGCTAAAGACTAACGAGGTCTTACCTTTTAACGTGTGATTCCTAACACGGTTGCAGAATCATCCCAGCTTCGACCAGACAAATTCTATCGAGAAAAATACCTGGTCAAGGCAGGAATCGAACCCACGACCTTCCGATCCTGAGGCGGGCGCACTACCACCGCGGCCAAATCCATAACAATGTTTGGATGAATGTTTGGAGTAGAAACGGAATAGGAGTGTTTTTCGTATAATTCAATATTCATATAAAAGTATTCGTTACGAAAGTATTTTTCTTTCGTCTTTATATGAAAGTAGTTGTTTTGAGTGTTTTTTTTTTTAGTTTGTGTCTGAAAGTTGACTTAAATGCATGAACTCCACATCTTTCTATGGGGTTCATTTTGGAATTGGTTGCTCTCTTCCTCTCTTTGAGAAATTCTCACATTTTTTTAAGATGGAGGTTCAGCCAAAACCTCCTTTCCAAAACTTAATCCCTCCTAAAAATATACCTCTTTCAATTCAATGACACTCTAATCTCCAGCATTCCACCACACTCCAGTATGTTTCGGGATATTCTAGAATATTGATAAATGCTTTCGAATGCTCTCGAATAGTTCAAACTGTTGTAGAACGTTTTACTTCAAGTAAAACAGGAACCTTCTTCATGAATAAGTTGATATGACACTATGACTGAAAAATATGTTCTCTCTCTACGAATTCGGATCGCTTATCACTAGTATGAAACAAAGTCTCTTCAGGTTAGGTTATGTTGTGTTAGGTTATGTTTTGTTAGGTTTTGTTGTGTTAGGTTTTGTTGTGTTAGGTTTTGTTAGATTAGGTTAGGTTAGATTAGGTTAGCTTATGTTAGGTTTTGTTAAATTAGGTTAGGTTATGTTAGGTTAGGTTAGTACAGTTAGGTTGGGTTAGGTTAGGTTGATAGCACCCAGCATTTCGATTTGAGTATTGCATGGGACTATTTATGAGGCGTACAATATGATAGCGATAACCGCTTTCTGGGCAATTCTCCATTTTTGAGAGATACTCTTGGTGAAATGTCGAATATTTACGATTCAAGATCCGAATCGTATTGAAAACGATTCCTGAGAGTCATTCCAATTAGTCGAAAAAAGTGTTTTTCGGTATTCCAAAATTGTTCACTCCTCAGTTGGGTTGGTGTGGGTTTTGGAGTAGACGCGGGTGGGGTGACTTGCATTGGGCCAATTTGGGGTGGACTTGTAGGTTGGATTAAATTTAAAAAAAAATAATTTTTATTGGAAAACATATGTGGGTTAGTCTTCAAAAATTCAATTATTTAGGATTTCGAAGATAAATTAATAAAAAATCATTTTTCAATATATAAAGTGTGTGTTTTGGTTTGTTTTTAATAGCAAAAATTCTAATAAAATTGCAATTTTCATTCAACAAAAGCACAAATGACAACAAAAACCGTTCGTTTTTCATCATTAAAAAGTGGTTTTTCAATAGATACGAGTAGAGTGATTGAAGAGGAGGTCTACATAAAAATCCGCGATGATATATGTCTATCTCTTGAGGATAGTAACCATTTTTATCTTCAAGAAATAATGACTCATTTACGAAACGAGTTTAAGCAATACACCTATAATCCTTATCCAATCTAGTACCTTAAATACACTGTGCCTTGAATATAGATCAATATGGCCCTTCACAGCTTGTAATTTAAATGAATATTCTCAAAGATAATATAAATTCAAAATGCAGGGACACAGCGGTTGCGGCAGTCCCAGCCGAGGGGCCGGCGGCGCTTGCCTATAAATAGAGCGTCAATGGTCGCGATTCGCCCTATAACATTTTATGATAAGGAGCGATCGCACGCGTTTATATGTATATTCAGTATCAGCATTGCACCCGTTCGGAGCCGGGGTGATCGCTTTTATGACATAATTTGAAATATATTGAGAGTTATAGATGAATTAATATTGTTTTCGTTTTCAGGTAAGTTTTGAAGTCTTGTTTTCTACTTCATGATTTGGATATTGATGCTGATTCAATCATCCGTTTTACCAGTGAGTATTTGTTTTTTTTTTGTATCATTGACTTGGTAAATTTAATGTGAGGAAATATAAATTGGAAAGGGTATAAATAACAGTTTGATTGAAAAGTTCGTAGGCTAACATAGATTTTTTAATAAAATGTGATTTCATTATTCAATTAATTTTCTTTCGTAGGCGACAGACACAACGATTATAGCGGTCATACTATTTTTCGCTAGGTACCATTTTGATAGTACGATTTATCTTCAGTTACAACATAGGCCTCAATTTCGACGATTACCTCTGGATAATATGGTGGATCTGGGATTATACACTATACGGAGCTTTTCATGATGAGCGTTAATTAGCCGTTTCTGACAAACTATCTAATGGATCAACCTGAAAATTTCACAGTATGCATAAATCAATATGACCTACACGCCTAAAATATTTCAGACGATGCGGCGTTGTCGCTTCTACTATAAAGTAGCGGCTTCTTTAATTTTTCAAATGGAACACCCCGTATATAATATCATATTATTATTATCACTTTGTCAACAAATTCATATACTATTTCCCTATACCTATCTATTACCGTTTTGAAGATATAAATTAATTTCGATATTTTTTTTACCAAACATGAACTTTTATAAATGCTGATAATCTTGAACTATCTAGCACTAAAACGATCAAATTTCAAATGGAGTGGAGTGATACTATGAGGATCTTCACTCCGAGTCATATTTTCATTTGCCTCATACAGGGTCTTCAAAAAATGCAGATAGTTTGATCTCATGGAGAAATTAGTGGAACTCAATTTTTTCAAATGAATCATCCTGTATATTTCAACATTTTTGAGCTCTACATCCAATTTTAGATTAACTTTGTTCAGATAATACTATTTCTATTTTGAACCGTTTTCGAGATAAACTGTTTCTAACGGAAACTGACGTGGTTTTCTTGCTCGTTTTTTGAATTCATCACTTATTTTGGATATTCAACATTTTTTTATTACTTAGTAATATTTTTTTTGATCCAGTTTTTTAACTATCTCAGATCAGTCGATTCGAAATTGGTATGCACCTACCTTAGAAAAAGTTACAATTTGTATACATTGAGGTATTGGTCTCTAACGTACAACAGTACACATTAATATTTTTCAATAGTGTGCTTTGGAAAAATAAATAAAACAATTATTTACCGTCAGACTTTAGTTGGTGGTTTTGACTGATTGTGATAGCTACCAATTATAATAGAATAATGTCAAGATTAGGTTACAGTAATGAAGATTTCTTGAATTTATTGATAATTTATGGTGAGTGTAATAGAATTCCAAGTAGAACATGCCGAGTATTTCATGAAAGATATCCACAACTTCCGAAGCCGAATAATAATGTGATAAATCGACTACTAAAAAACTGTAGGTTGAATGGAACCTTCCGTCCAAAAATCATTCGTAAGAAGACTAAAGTGGATGATGATGACAATGGTATAACAGTTTTGGGATACTTTCATGCATTTCCAAATGCTTCTCTGCACGAGGCTGAAAGGGAGATAGGTATACCCTACGTGACAATTTATCGAAATCTTAATAAGCATAAATGGCATCCCTATAAGTTCTACTGTGTCCAACATTTGAAAGAGACTGATTCACCTCGTAGAGTGGAATTCTTTGAATGGTTACTTGTCAAGACTCAAGAGGATGAACAAAAAATGGAGTTTTCAATAGACACAACAGTCATTATTGGGCGCCAGAAAATCCCCATGTTGTCCGCCAAAGGGGTTTTCAAGAAAGATGGCAATTCAATATATTTTGTGCCATGAAGAATGAGTCAATTTTTTATATCGAGTTTTATGATGATAATTTGAATGCATTAAAATATGAAGATTTACTGAGGAATGGAATTCAAATGATTTTAAATAATAGACCAGGAAGAGAACGTATATGGTACTAAATGGATGGTGCTCCACCCCATAATTCTCATTCAGTCAGCGAAGCTTTAACCGAAATCTTCGAAGACAGATGGATTGGTATCAATGGACCTTTTCGTTGGCCTCCTAGAACATCAGATGGCAATCCATTAGATTATTTCGTGTGGGGTTTCATTAAAAATATGGTTTACTCTACTCCAATAACAACAATGGAATATATGAAATCGAGAGTTACAACTGCTTTCAATAGCTTGACTCTAGACTTGATCAGAAGCGCTACACATGACAATCTTTTGAAGAGATTACATGTTTATTTAAGTAGAGGTGGAGATGTGTTTGAACATATTTTGAAATACACTGACGATTAAATTAACTCATTATTTTATGGGTTTATCATTTTCAGTTCGTGTTTCAGCGTTAATAAAACTATTGTTTGAAGAGAAGTTTCATTCGATGGTTGAGGAGTATTTTAATAATTATCTTTTCATTGTATTATCTGTGACTAATTGAGAAACATCAAACGAAATCTGTTTTACAAAAATGAGTGATGAACAAGGAAACCATGTCAATTTCCGTTTGAAACAGTTTATCTCGAAAACGGTTCAAAATAGAAATAATATCATCTGAACAAAGTTAATCTAAAATTGGATGTAGAGCTCAAAAATATACAGGGTGTTCTATTTGAAAAAAATTGAGTTCCACTCATTTTTTCATGAGATCAAAGTATCTGCATTTTTTGAAGACCCTGTATGAGGCAAATGAAAATATGACTCGGAGTGAAGATCCTCATAGTATCGCTCCACTTCATTTCAAATTTGATCGTTTTAATGCAAGAGAGTTCAAGATTATCAGCATTTATAAAAGTTCACGTTTAGTAAAAAAATATCGAAATTAATTTATATCTTCAAAACGGTAATAGATAGGTATAGGGAAACAGTAAATGAAATTGTTGACAAAATGATACTGAATCATAATATGCTATTATATACATCGTGTTCCATTTGAAAAATCAAAGAAGCCGCTACTTTATAGTAGAAGCGATAACGCCGCTTCGTCTAAAATATTATAGGAGTGTAGGTCATATTGACTTATGCATACTGTGGAATTTTCAGGTTGATCCGTTGAATAGTTTGCCAGGAACGGCTAATTAACGCTCATCATGAAAAGCCCTGTATTGTATAGTTATAGGGAAGATAGAGGAATTTCAAAATTTCAATAAAAAATTAAAAAACTACTTGTACTTCACTCACACATACCACACTGATTTACTTCACTTGCGGTCGCTGTTCAGTCTGGATCAAGCTGATTAAAATTCCTCCGTTATTTATATAGCAGTATGCGAATCATGACTGTTTCTTGCTCAATTCGTTATCTCCTTCAAAATAAATGATCATCCCTTTGCAGTACGTTCTAGGGATTCGAAACCAGACACTTTCTCCGCAATCATAGGGTTCATGTTTCATACATCATATTCAGTTTTAAAGAAACTGTGAGTGACTGATATAATGGTCAAAATGAGATCTTTGAACGACCCTGCATGCCCTTAGCTGATTTGTTGCTGAGACCAAACACGTTATTGGCATAACGTGATTCTACTTACTCAGCTCATCAATGATTTATTTTCAAGGTTTGCGTATGAAAAATCTTTAAGGAATCGGAAAAAATAATGGTGAATTTAATTGATGCAAAGCCAGTGTTCATCAATAACGATCGATTTCAGGGTTGATGGTCACTATTATTGGCACATTGCATACATAATACATCTCTGGCCTCAATAAAATTTCACATATGTTTTCAATTTCAGAACAAATTATTGACTTCAGATTTAAGAATATTTCGTCCATTCAAACCTAATGTATTTATTTCGAGTGGATAATACATCTATTCGATTCGAATGAAAGCTTTTTGCGTTTTTACTACTCGAATAAAGAAAGAAAGGAATTAGTGTCACTATTTTTATGCGGGTTTGAAGGCCATCAATATTTGAATTCTTCAGAAGTTAGAACATCTCAAGTTTATCTCCGATGGCTGGATAATCCGACTACGTGAAGCTTATTCATGTTGATTCAGGTAGTTTGGTACGTTAATACCTGTACCTGGATTAGGTAAATTATCAATAACTTTCGTCGACCCTTTTCTACCTGCCGTCATGCTGTTTGCTATTCTTGAACTTCATATAATGGGATTCCATATTCGGTTGAGGTTAAAAGTTTCTATTTTTGATGTTTCCGGATTAACTTCTCCACTAATCGACTATGATATCCCTGATTGGGGGCAATTAGTTACTTGTTTCCAAACAGAATCCTGTGGTTTCCTTCATTATGTGCATATTATAAGAAGACTGAGATGGTCCTTTTCACCAGGAAAAGAAGTTTAACGGGCTTAAAACCTCCCGAAATCTTCAAAAGCAAACTAAACTTCTCTGAAGAAGTAAAATACCTTGGTACTATCCTCGACAGGAAGCTAACATGGAACTCTCATCTACAGAGTAGAGCAAAAAGAGCATACGTTGCTTATGAGCAATGTCGGAGGACAGTGGGACGCGCATGGGGTCTTTCACCCCGTGTGGTCACCTGGATCTACACTGCAATAATATGACCTAAGTTAACGTATGGAGCCATTGCATGGCTCCATACGAAAATTCTACAAGCAACGGCCATCCAAAAGTTATACCAAATACAGCGAATGACTTGTTTAAACATCACAGGAGCCATGAGAACAACATCAACCGCGGCAATGAAATTAATCACGGGTCTGATCCCTCTTGATCTGTATGTTAAGGAGGTTGCCTTGATGGTCATGGTACGATTGCGCACGGCTGGTGTAAACCTCGAAGTAGGAATGGGTCAATTGAGGCTGGGCCTGTGGCGAGAAGCGCTTACTGCGCAACCTCTGCTGCAAGCAACAAGCGATGCAATTGAACACAGGTTTGTGTTCAATAAACCCTACAAAATACAAATAAAGCAGAACATAGAGTCAGATGATATAAATGCAATACGGATTTACACAGACGGCTCAAAAACCAAAGAAGGCTCAGGGTGTGGAGTGTATTCCAGATCACTAAGCCTAAGAATTAAGTGGGGAATGGGAATAAATACCAACGTGGTCCAAACAGAACTGGCTGGTATCTCAATCGCCACAAAAGAATTAACCAAGAAAGTAATTTCTGTCAAAAACATAACAATCTGCAGTGACAACAGACAAGCCCTAGTAGCCTTGAACAGACAACGTATAACCTCAGGGCTAGTACTAGAGTGTCACCAAGATTCAGCCAAAGCCTTGGTAGATAATAACATTATCCTGAGGTGGGTTAAAGGGCACGACAGGAGTAAAGGTAATCGCATTGCCGACTTTTTAGCCAAGGAAGCTGCTTGACTAAGAATTATAGGACCCAGTGGCACCTACGGCCTGATGACTGCGACAATTGCGGAATTAGGCAAGTGTTACACCCATGCTCAATCCCTAAAGAGATAGAACGAAACCAAAGGATGTAATCTTGCCAGGATCACCTTGAGTGACCCTGGGAAGCTGGTGCCGAGGAAATATTTGGCAATGACCAGGAAAAATCTACGCCTAACAGTAGGATTTCTGACTGGTCACTGTCAACTAAGGAAACACTTTCATAATATTGGGCTGGTGGACACACCTCTATGCAGGTTGTGTGAACAGGAAGATGAAACTGTCAGACATGTCCTGTGCGAGTGCCCCGAGTTATCGTCAATAAGAGAGTGTGTGTTCGGCGAGTCTTGGTCTACACCTGCCGATATAAAGGAGATGTCTCCCAGTGACCTGTCCGCCTTCCTGGAAAGGACAGGATGGACGATGACCTAGGAGGACAACTCCTCGGGAGGATATACAATGGGTCACGTGTGGCCTGAGTACTGTGGACTTACACTTACCCTCCTTACTCTACAGATACAGAGAGAGATATGTGCGTACTTTATCACCACCGACTTGTGCGTTTGGCCTAGTCTGCAGTTCCTTTCAATTTTCTTCAGCCTTGTTCCAATAGATCTTTTGATGGTTCGGATGTATATTTTCCCACAAATGGAATGCTATCCACTTGCCCTGTTCAGTCTCCATAGTGAACTTGATACTGGGGTGTTAAACGTTCATGTGGTTTACAGAAAGGTTTGGAGCTTCCTTTCCATGATTCCTGATGACGAAGGTGTCATCCACGTAACGTAGTCAAAAGATTGATTTCAACTCAAAGGACGTCAAATGCCTTCAAAATGTTCCATGAAGAAGTTAGCCATCATTGGGCTGAGTAAACGTACGATCGCCATTCTCTTCCATTGAACGAAACTTCTCGTTAGACATTTTGTGAAGAGTTCGACGATACCACACGAAAACAAGCAAAACTGAACAGTACCAGCGGATGGCATTCCCAGGTGGACTCATCGAAGGGTGTGGTGCTAGACCTAACCCATAAGGTATACTGAAAACCCACTGACAAAATGGTTTAGGCTTTCGCAGCTGAGGTATTCAGTGTCTTTATATGAAAGTAGTTGTTTTGAGTGTTTTTTTTTTTAGTTTGTGTCTGAAAGTTGACTTAAATGCATGAACTCCACATCTTTCTATGGGGTTCATTTTGGAATTGGTTGCTCTCTTCCTCTCTTTGAGAAATTCTCACATTTTTTTAAGATGGAGGTTCAGCCAAAACCTCCTTTCCAAAACTTAATCCCTCCTAAAAATATACCTCTTTCAATTCAATGACACTCTAATCTCCAGCATTCCACCACACTCCAGTATGTTTCGGGATATTCTAGAATATTGATAAATGCTTTCGAATGCTCTCGAATAGTTCAAACTGTTGTAGAACGTTTTACTTCAAGTAAAACAGGAACCTTCTTCATGAATAAGTTGATATGACACTATGACTGAAAAATATGTTCTCTCTCTACGAATTCGGATCGCTTATCACTAGTATGAAACAAAGTCTCTTCAGGTTAGGTTATGTTGTGTTAGGTTATGTTGTGTTAGGTTTTGTTGTGTTAGGTTTTGTTGTGTTAGGTTTTGTTAGATTAGGTTAGGTTAGATTAGGTTAGCTTATGTTAGGTTTTGTTAAATTAGGTTAGGTTATGTTAGGTTAGGTTAGTACAGTTAGGTTGGGTTAGGTTAGGTTGATAGCACCCAGCATTTCGATTTGAGTATTGCATGGGACTATTTATGAGGCGTACAATATGATAGCGATAACCGCTTTCTGGGCAATTCTCCATTTTTGAGAGATACTCTTGGTGAAATGTCGAATATTTACGATTCAAGATCCGAATCGTATTGAAAACGATTCCTGAGAGTCATTCCAATTAGTCGAAAAAAGTGTTTTTCGGTATTCCAAAATTGTTCACTCCTCAGTTGGGTTGGTGTGGGTTTTGGAGTAGACGCGGGTGGGGTGACTTGCATTGGGCCAATTTGGGGTGGACTTGTAGGTTGGATTAAATTTAAAAAAAAATAATTTTTATTGGAAAACATATGTGGGTTAGTCTTCAAAAATTCAATTATTTAGGATTTCGAAGATAAATTAATAAAAAATCATTTTTCAATATATAAAGTGTGTGTTTTGGTTTGTTTTTAATAGCAAAAATTCTAATAAAATTGCAATTTTCATTCAACAAAAGCACAAATGACAACAAAAACCGTTCGTTTTTCATCATTAAAAAGTGGTTTTTCAATAGATACGAGTAGAGTGATTGAAGAGGAGGTCTACATAAAAATCCGCGATGATATATGTCTATCTCTTGAGGATAGTAACCATTTTTATCTTCAAGAAATAATGACTCATTTACGAAACGAGTTTAAGCAATACACCTATAATCCTTATCCAATCTAGTACCTTAAATACACTGTGCCTTGAATATAGATCAATATGGCCCTTCACAGCTTGTAATTTAAATGAATATTCTCAAAGATAATATAAATTCAAAATGCAGGGACACAGCGGTTGCGGCAGTCCCAGCCGAGGGGCCGGCGGCGCTTGCCTATAAATAGAGCGTCAATGGTCGCGATTCGCCCTATAACATTTTATGATAAGGAGCGATCGCACGCGTTTATATGTATATTCAGTATCAGCATTGCACCCGTTCGGAGCCGGGGTGATCGCTTTTATGACATAATTTGAAATATATTGAGAGTTATAGATGAATTAATATTGTTTTCGTTTTCAGGTAAGTTTTGAAGTCTTGTTTTCTACTTCATGATTTGGATATTGATGCTGATTCAATCATCCGTTTTACCAGTGAGTATTTGTTTTTTTTTTGTATCATTGACTTGGTAAATTTAATGTGAGGAAATATAAATTGGAAAGGGTATAAATAACAGTTTGATTGAAAAGTTCGTAGGCTAACATAGATTTTTTAATAAAATGTGATTTCATTATTCAATTAATTTTCTTTCGTAGGCGACAGACACAACGATTATAGCGGTCATACTATTTTTCGCTAGGTACCATTTTGATAGTACGATTTATCTTCAGTTACAACATAGGCCTCAATTTCGACGATTACCTCTGGATAATATGGTGGATCTGGGATTATACACTATACGGAGCTTTTCATGATGAGCGTTAATTAGCCGTTTCTGACAAACTATCTAATGGATCAACCTGAAAATTTCACAGTATGCATAAATCAATATGACCTACACGCCTAAAATATTTCAGACGATGCGGCGTTGTCGCTTCTACTATAAAGTAGCGGCTTCTTTAATTTTTCAAATGGAACACCCCGTATATAATATCATATTATTATTATCACTTTGTCAACAAATTCATATACTATTTCCCTATACCTATCTATTACCGTTTTGAAGATATAAATTAATTTCGATATTTTTTTTACCAAACATGAACTTTTATAAATGCTGATAATCTTGAACTATCTAGCACTAAAACGATCAAATTTCAAATGGAGTGGAGTGATACTATGAGGATCTTCACTCCGAGTCATATTTTCATTTGCCTCATACAGGGTCTTCAAAAAATGCAGATAGTTTGATCTCATGGAGAAATTAGTGGAACTCAATTTTTTCAAATGAATCATCCTGTATATTTCAACATTTTTGAGCTCTACATCCAATTTTAGATTAACTTTGTTCAGATAATACTATTTCTATTTTGAACCGTTTTCGAGATAAACTGTTTCTAACGGAAACTGACGTGGTTTTCTTGCTCGTTTTTTGAATTCATCACTTATTTTGGATATTCAACATTTTTTTATTACTTAGTAATATTTTTTTTGATCCAGTTTTTTAACTATCTCAGATCAGTCGATTCGAAATTGGTATGCACCTACCTTAGAAAAAGTTACAATTTGTATACATTGAGGTATTGGTCTCTAACGTACAACAGTACACATTAATATTTTTCAATAGTGTGCTTTGGAAAAATAAATAAAACAATTATTTACCGTCAGACTTTAGTTGGTGGTTTTGACTGATTGTGATAGCTACCAATTATAATAGAATAATGTCAAGATTAGGTTACAGTAATGAAGATTTCTTGAATTTATTGATAATTTATGGTGAGTGTAATAGAATTCCAAGTAGAACATGCCGAGTATTTCATGAAAGATATCCACAACTTCCGAAGCCGAATAATAATGTGATAAATCGACTACTAAAAAACTGTAGGTTGAATGGAACCTTCCGTCCAAAAATCATTCGTAAGAAGACTAAAGTGGATGATGATGACAATGGTATAACAGTTTTGGGATACTTTCATGCATTTCCAAATGCTTCTCTGCACGAGGCTGAAAGGGAGATAGGTATACCCTACGTGACAATTTATCGAAATCTTAATAAGCATAAATGGCATCCCTATAAGTTCTACTGTGTCCAACATTTGAAAGAGACTGATTCACCTCGTAGAGTGGAATTCTTTGAATGGTTACTTGTCAAGACTCAAGAGGATGAACAAAAAATGGAGTTTTCAATAGACACAACAGTCATTATTGGGCGGTTCAAAATAGAAATAATATCATCTGAACAAAGTTAATCTAAAATTGGATGTAGAGCTCAAAAATATACAGGGTGTTCTATTTGAAAAAAATTGAGTTCCACTCATTTTTTCATGAGATCAAAGTATCTGCATTTTTTGAAGACCCTGTATGAGGCAAATGAAAATATGACTCGGAGTGAAGATCCTCATAGTATCGCTCCACTTCATTTCAAATTTGATCGTTTTAATGCAAGAGAGTTCAAGATTATCAGCATTTATAAAAGTTCACGTTTAGTAAAAAAATATCGAAATTAATTTATATCTTCAAAACGGTAATAGATAGCCATTGCATGGCTCCATACGAAAATTCTACAAGCAACGGCCATCCAAAAGTTATACCAAATACAGCGAATGACTTGTTTAAACATCACAGGAGCCATGAGAACAACATCAACCGCGGCAATGAAATTAATCACGGGTCTGATCCCTCTTGATCTGTATGTTAAGGAGGTTGCCTTGATGGTCATGGTACGATTGCGCACGGCTGGTGTAAACCTCGAAGTAGGAATGGGTCAATTGAGGCTGGGCCTGTGGCGAGAAGCGCTTACTGCGCAACCTCTGCTGCAAGCAACAAGCGATGCAATTGAACACAGGTTTGTGTTCAATAAACCCTACAAAATACAAATAAAGCAGAACATAGAGTCAGATGATATAAATGCAATACGGATTTACACAGACGGCTCAAAAACCAAAGAAGGCTCAGGGTGTGGAGTGTATTCCAGATCACTAAGCCTAAGAATTAAGTGGGGAATGGGAATAAATACCAACGTGGTCCAAACAGAACTGGCTGGTATCTCAATCGCCACAAAAGAATTAACCAAGAAAGTAATTTCTGTCAAAAACATAACAATCTGCAGTGACAACAGACAAGCCCTAGTAGCCTTGAACAGACAACGTATAACCTCAGGGCTAGTACTAGAGTGTCACCAAGATTCAGCCAAAGCCTTGGTAGATAATAACATTATCCTGAGGTGGGTTAAAGGGCACGACAGGAGTAAAGGTAATCGCATTGCCGACTTTTTAGCCAAGGAAGCTGCTTGACTAAGAATTATAGGACCCAGTGGCACCTACGGCCTGATGACTGCGACAATTGCGGAATTAGGCAAGTGTTACACCCATGCTCAATCCCTAAAGAGATAGAACGAAACCAAAGGATGTAATCTTGCCAGGATCACCTTGAGTGACCCTGGGAAGCTGGTGCCGAGGAAATATTTGGCAATGACCAGGAAAAATCTACGCCTAACAGTAGGATTTCTGACTGGTCACTGTCAACTAAGGAAACACTTTCATAATATTGGGCTGGTGGACACACCTCTATGCAGGTTGTGTGAACAGGAAGATGAAACTGTCAGACATGTCCTGTGCGAGTGCCCCGAGTTATCGTCAATAAGAGAGTGTGTGTTCGGCGAGTCTTGGTCTACACCTGCCGATATAAAGGAGATGTCTCCCAGTGACCTGTCCGCCTTCCTGGAAAGGACAGGATGGACGATGACCTAGGAGGACAACTCCTCGGGAGGATATACAATGGGTCACGTGTGGCCTGAGTACTGTGGACTTACACTTACCCTCCTTACTCTACAGATACAGAGAGAGATATGTGCGTACTTTATCACCACCGACTTGTGCGTTTGGCCTAGTCTGCAGTTCCTTTCAATTTTCTTCAGCCTTGTTCCAATAGATCTTTTGATGGTTCGGATGTATATTTTCCCACAAATGGAATGCTATCCACTTGCCCTGTTCAGTCTCCATAGTGAACTTGATACTGGGGTGTTAAACGTTCATGTGGTTTACAGAAAGGTTTGGAGCTTCCTTTCCATGATTCCTGATGACGAAGGTGTCATCCACGTAACGTAGTCAAAAGATTGATTTCAACTCAAAGGACGTCAAATGCCTTCAAAATGTTCCATGAAGAAGTTAGCCATCATTGGGCTGAGTAAACGTACGATCGCCATTCTCTTCCATTGAACGAAACTTCTCGTTAGACATTTTGTGAAGAGTTCGACGATACCACACGAAAACAAGCAAAACTGAACAGTACCAGCGGATGGCATTCCCAGGTGGACTCATCGAAGGGTGTGGTGCTAGACCTAACCCATAAGGTATACTGAAAACCCACTGACAAAATGGTTTAGGCTTTCGCAGCTGAGGTATTCAGTGTCACTAATTTCCTGGTTTGAAGGCCGTGGATTTTTGGAATTTCTAGCTGACATTTCGCGGTCTGCAACCTTAGGATCGCGTGCAGTCATCCTAGACCACTTGACGCTCAGCAGCAAAGCATCAAGTTCACCATGGAGACTGAACAGGAGCGGCGGATAGCAATCTTAGATGTACTGATCGATCGATACGGTGCTATACTAACCCGCAAAGTATACCAAAAACCCAATCACACGCACGCACTATCAAACCACCATGCTCGTCAAAAGAGAGGAGTCATCTCTCCTCTAACTGAACGAGCTCGAAGAATATGTGAACCAGAACAGAGAAAGAACCAACACATCTTCAAGTGACTTCAAGTGACTCGAGTGTACCCGAGATCAACAAGGCCATTAAACTGAAGAGCTCCACGGTTCAAAATGGGAAAGAGGCTCAGATGATTGCACGTGCGTATATACTATATATTCCTAAGAGCAGTACTGGAAAACTTTTGGGAAAACACAACATCAAAGCGAGAAGATACAGCAAAGCCTCAGCTCCGCTAAAGACAAAAGAGAGCTGCTATCAGCAGTAAGGGTTTATTGCATACCGTGTACTTGTGGGAAGTTATACTTTGGAACCACGAAAAGATCTATAGAAACAAGACTGAAGGAGCATGAAAAAAACTGCAGATTAGACCCAACGAACATTCAGTGAAGGAAAACACAGGATTCTGTTTGAAAACACGAAACTTATTGCCCCCCAATTAGGGATGCCATAGCCGACTGGTATCGGAGGCAATAGGGAGTCACAAACACACGAATTATTTCAACACAAAAAATAAACTGTGACCCCCAATCGAATATCTTAGAAGTTCAAGAATAACAAACATCATGACGGCAGGTAGAAAGGGGTCAACGAATGTTATTGACAATTCACTCAAGTCAGATACAGGAATTAGCACACCAAACTACCTGAATCAAGATCAATATGCTTCACGCAGTCATCGAAGATGAACTCAAGATATATGAACCTCTGAAGAAGCTAGCCGCTCCCGTCAGCGAAACGTCAGGAAGAAGTTCCAAAAATTGACAGGATTCAAATTCGAATAAAAATAGTGACACTGAAAATCTCGACTGCGAAAGCCTCAACCATTTTGTCGAGAAAGAAATTAAATTCAAAAACTTATCTCTCCCGAAATATGCCCCTTTCACTTCAAACCTATTCAAAGTTATTTCAAAATATTAGAGAATGTTTCATTTCATTATTGTCAAAAAAAACTAAGCTGCTGTTTCTGCGTGTGGTAATAAACAGAGCAGTTACATAATAATAGAGTAATTAGTTTTTCTAAAAATGGAACACAATTTAAATTAAATTATTCAAATAGATTATTTGAAATACTGACACGTTCCTCATTTGAAATTAATGGAATAGTATCGCAAAGTAATTCTTTTTCAGAAAACGATTAGTACTTGTCCAACGCGCTATTTATTTTTACAGAGGCTTCACAATAAAATTGTGACACAATTTTATTTGTGTAACAATTTATGGTATATACCAAAAAAAAATGAAGTACCAACCTTAGAAATGATTTGGTATAAATTACTCGATTATCCCGATTACAATTACAAATCTTCAAAAACTATACGAGGTGTCTTATTGTCTTCTGGTCTCAAATATAAAAAATTGAACAATCGGAGGTCATAATGGAATCGACACGCATTGTTCAACTATGACAAGAATATTGAGGCGAATGAAAACCTACCGAGAATCCAGCAGACATACAATCTACCTCGACGAAACTTGGTTTGACACCCATGATGTTGTCAAATATGGCTGGGTAGGCGAAACCAAGTACTGTGCTTTGAACACACCTTCTTCAAGGGGAAAACGTGTTATAATTTTGCATGCCAGAAATGAAAGTGGTTTCGTACCTAACGCTTTGCTTCTGTCGGTCAAAAATATAAAAGATTCCTCTGCTGATTACCACGAAGATATGACTGCGGCTTTATTCGAAACTTGGTTCAGTGAGCAGCTTCTTCCAAATATTCCTCCACACTCGGTTATTGTTATGGATAACATAATAACATATAAAATACCAAACAATAACACAAAAAAAGCAGATATTGTTGATATCATGCGAAATCATGACATGGAAATACCCGAAAAGATTCCAACGAAAAATATATTATTGGCGATCATAAAACAACGTAATTCCAAAAAAGAGTATATTGTTGATTCGATGTGTGAAACACGTGGTCATATTCTCTTACGTTCGCCTCCATACTATTGTGTGTTCAATCCAATTGAAATGGTTTGGGCCACAATGAAAGGAAGCTTGCGGAAATGTAATCAGTCACCGACTTTGAATGCTGTGGTGTTTGACAATATAAGGCGAGTGGTGAATGAAGTAGGTAATAGTGATGTGTGGAAGAACTGTGTGGCCCACGTTACAAAAGAAGATAACAAATATTATGTGCAAAGTTCCATAAATCTGATCGTTATTCAACCCGATAATGATTCCACCTGATCCGAATATAGAGAAGAAGAATTTTTATTTTTCTAGCAATTTTGTTGGCCTCTATTATTTTGTAAATATATGTTTGACGAGAATTAGGTGTGATTATTTGTGTTTTCATTGTATTTTAGAGTTTACGACTCGGAAATCAACTACCATAAATTTCGAAGTTTTTCATAATACCCATGATGGTAAAATTCAGTTGAGATAACTTTTTCATGGGGTGGTCAGTTGCTATGATTGTAAGAATAAGTAAGTAACTGAAAAACTACCACTGAAAAATAATATGCCGACGCCTATGTCGAGGCGGGAATTCCTTCTCTGTGCTGTTCCAATTGGTATTGGAAATACTATACATCAGAGCGAAATGTTATTGTACAAATATCTGTACAGGATAGTTCACTGCTATATGATGTCAGCTTGATTTGTGAAACGCGCACCAAAAACAGTGCTACAATTTTGTTGTCAGTATTTTCAGTTGTAGTGAAATTCAGTGGCAGTATCATTTCACTATTGCAATCATTTTTGATTATTTCCAGAAACAAAGCGATGTACATAAATTTTAAAAAATCCGAAGCTGACTGCGAAGAAGGGAGATAAGTTGAAAAATTGGAAAAACACGAACGTTTTCAGATGAGTAAATGAATTTATTCAATTCTTATTAGGCTCTATATTGAAGCTGGAGGGCAAACTTCGATTTGGACATATTGTATGACGACAGTCGATCCATTCTCAATCAAGTTAACCTTGTCTTGTTTACTTTCATGAACTTGTCCTACTTTTTTACACAGCAAAACGGTGGAGATACTTCGATGTGTCAATATTTTTTATTCTAATATCTTAGGGTAATGGAGGACCCACAAGATATCCAGTTCTTTATCACATTTCATGTTTAAATGGAAGTAGTTGTTTCAGGAGGGCTCTTTCTTCCAGTTTGTGACTGAAACTTACTTATTTTAATGATCTCCGTAAAGAGTTTATTCTGAAATTAATTGATTTTCCCTTTCTTTGGAAATTTCCCACATTTTTGTGTAAAGATGAAGAAATAGAAAGCCAAAACCTTTTTCACGAATATTAATATATCCCTTTCAATTTGAACTAATGAGAAATTTGAATAAGTACTGAAAGTACCAAAATTATACTAGGGTTACATTGAGTACATGAGAATTAGCACTTTTTCGAATATATTCCAGTACAAATACAATCTAATTTAACATTATTTTGCGCTACCTGCCTGTTAGTGCTCTCTGTTTTTTTACACATAACATACTTTGATTTTGATTGAATACAACGGTTAATTCACAGGAATAGGTTCTATATGAACTAAAAATCTAAAAACTTTTGAGTGGTAGAATCAAACAGAAAGGCTGATAACTAAAAGTTAAAATATTAACCTAGAGTTATTCAGACTTGGCAAATTTCCAATAAACACCAGAATAAAAATAACGGAAGCAGTTTATATCATGCTGTGTATATCAAATTGACATTTGAAATGAGTTGTGGAGTTATCAAAAATGTGTTGATGTATTGGGTCCAAGTATGAGCGTGGGTTATTAGATTATTTCAAATGTCATATGGTGTTTTTTCAGTTTTTTTGGGTATATAACCTTCCAATCTTTCTTTAGTGGTCGACGTTTTGGGAAATAATCTTTTTTCGTTTTCGTAATCTGAAATTCACTTCAAAACTTTCACCTCAAACTGTGAAAATTTCTAAAAATTTCAAGACGAATGTTTCAAAGTGAATTTAAAATTTTAAAAAGGAAAAATATTGCTTTATGAAACGTCGACCACTAAAGAAAGACTGTGGAACGTTATATACAAAAAAATAGTAAGAAAGAAGTGTTGAGTCCTCCACAAAAAATGTTTTTCAAAGAATGTGTCATACATCGTTTTTTATAATCGCATTCTGTTAGATTGCTTTACAAAAATATGGAATTATATGAGTTCTCACATTCAATGAAAACTCCGTAGAATTCGTTTTGTTATAAGGATGTTTCAAAAGTCAAGTTATATAATTATCCAATAATAGTTTAACCAAAATTTATACTATTACTATTATATACTATGCTATATATTCTATACTATTTATTTTATATTATACTATAATTTACATGTGTTTTAGTTGAAGAATATTTTTAGAAAATGTGGAGTTATAAACCTAGTGTTTCCAATATTTACTACATTTCTTTTATAAAGGTAAAAAAGTATAAATATTATTCTTTAAACTATTCTCTTCTAAAACATATACTCCTTTCATTTCATTGCATAATATTACTGAAAAACTTCAAAGGGATCTTTTGTTGTTAGGTGATATTTGTCGAAGCTATTGTAAAATTTGAAGTTTGACAAAAACATGTTCCTTATTTTTTTCCAGAGAAAACGTGAATGCTATTTTATACCTTCCATGTTCAAATTTCTCTAGAAAAGTATCTAACATAGAAATATTTTATTTCATATACTTCAATGTAGTTGATCAACTGGAGATCTGATAATCTTACGCGAATATATATCACCCAGAAATATCGATTATAATGTCTACTAAAGCTCATTACAACACCCACAATACTCCATATTATCAAGAAGTGCTATTTGCAAGAATCGAAACAAGTTTTCTAGATTCAATAAAAAAAATTTAGTCGAATTATCATTTCATAATGAAGAAATTGTATTTTTAGAATATTCCTATAACAAAACAGTATTTTGTACAGTTTTCATTGAAAATGGTGAAGGAACATATGTAATTATTTTTCTGAGAACCCGTAATGAAATATTGATCAAGTTTAGATGAGATGTGAACCTGTTGATTGATCAGAAAACTTTAAAAAAATTACCTATATGGAGGGAATTTTTAGAAATATGCTTCTGAACTAATTATTTTCTACTCGTTACAAAAAACTCATCCAGAAGAAATATTTTTTGGGATTTTGAATGAAATTGAGATCATTTTCCTCATGTAGAAAATGTATAGACAATATATTATCAACATTGAATCATATTCAAAAGATAATTTAATGATGCTTTTACCTTCAACTTCACAAATCTTACTTCACAAAAGAGTCAGTTGTTCATTTTATCACTTATCACCACGTTGATCCACTAATATTCCAGTATGATAACACTTCATAACGAAAATACTTTAGAAATCATTCAACACTCCGCTCTTGAGTAGTATCAATTTTTCGTGCAACTTTCAGTCCGTTCATTAAATGCAGCAATTCTGTTCGTGATATACCATTTACTCGGTAATGAAATAATTGAATACTATTTGTCTGTCCCCACTTGGCAATGCGTTACCTCATTATAGTTGTACAAATTCGTGTTCACGTTATATCTCCAAACCGAACAGGTTATTGATAATCAAAGTCTCTTCTCAGAGAGTGGGGGATATTTCAATTGCAGATTGAGAACAGATTCGATCAGTTACTATTTCTGTAACGAATATTCAAAATTTCAATGTATGATATCTACGGCGTTCCAGGCGTTCTTAAAATATGCTAGAATGCCCTACCGAGATCGTCTATAGATTCTTCTTCAGGGCTCTCTCTTCGAGCCCTGAAGAAGAACTTAACTAAATTCGAAACGTCGGCAAGAAAACAATTGTTTTTTAGGATAAAACTGATCGTGTTACCCAAACAACCTTTTTTCAGGAAAATTTTATTGGATCACTAAACTAGTTAACTGATTATTTTTTATATAGTGAATCGCAGCATTCAGTTAATAGCGTGATGTTTTTGTCATGAAGATAGTTGCAGAAAGTCAATTTGGAAAGACGTTGTTTACTCGTGAATACCCTGCCGAAAATATCGTCGACATCGTGCTGACTATCTTTCAAAAAACGATTCCCTTCTTTAGTATTTGAAATGCACCCACAACAAATTTACAAACAATTATTTGAGTCTTTCTGTCACTGTTGAAATTGTAATGAACTACTTATTTATGATTATTTAGAACTTTTGTTTGAAGATGGTTGACAATGTTCCCTGGTGAATTTCATTATTTCGGACGTTTTTTTTGGTTCCTTGGGATATGTCTGATTGTACATTTAGTCCAAGTCTCCAGAAAACACTGCCTGTTGGGCTCATTGCGTTTATTCTCCCGTCTGCTCATGACACCCATTCCGTCAGTCTCGTTTCCTGTACTAGTTTGTACAGGTTCAGTGTTGGATGTTCGTCATATTCTTCTGGACGTAATTTCATACGTCCATATATTGCCTGCCTCCTGTGATTCAGTGCTTCACATTCGCATAAGATGTGTAGAGCTGTTTCTATCCCTTCGTTGCATAATCTGCAGCTGAGGTCTCCGTTATACAGCCCCATTTTATTCAGGTGTCCTCTAAGCGGACAATGACCGGTTAGTAACCCTGTAATTATTCTGAGCCGGTCCCTACTATATTGAAGTAGTTCTTTGGTTCTTTTCTCGGACGGTTCCCTAATGAAGGTTCTACTGTGTTTGATGCCAGGTACTTTTGCCCAGTACTGTGTGTGCTTCTTATTGGTCCATGTCCTGATCTGGTTTCGTATCAATGATTTTGGTACCCCCAGAGCTGGTTCAGGACCTATATATGAAGTTAATGATCCGCGTCTAGCACATTCATCAGCTCTATCATTATCTGTGATTCCTGAATGCCCTGGCACCCAGTACAAAGTTAATTTATTTGTTCCTGTTTGCAAGTTCATTTAGTTCTTCATGGCATTCCCCGACGAGTTTTGATGTCACCTTCGGGTTTGTCAGAGCCCCCAGTGCGCTCTTGCTGTCTGTGAAAATATTGATCCGCTCATTTCTTTGAGGTCTCAATTCAATAATCCTTGTACACTGCAAGATGGCATACACTTTCGCCTGAAAGACGGATGTGTATAGTCCTAGCGGATAGCTGTAGTTTAAATTTCTATCCGCTCGGTATATTCCAGTTCCCGTTCCTTGTTTGGTCTTCGATCCATCTGTATACCAGGTGTTCTTTCCAAACATGTTTTCGGGATGACTAATGGTCTTCCACTCTTCATGACTTATGATTTTGGCCGTGAAGTTTGTGTTGAAGGTGTACTTCGGTGTCATGTGGCACATATTCAATATGTGCTCCTCCACTTGTTCCAAAATTTCTGTTCGGTCCGATCTTTTGTAGTTCGGTGAGTTTTCCAGTCTGAATTGGCCCATCCTGTCCTTCCCCATTATCACAAACTGTAAAGGAGGTAGATTCAGGAGTGTCTCCAATGCAGCTGTTGAGGTAGTTCTCATTGCTCCTGTCTAGTTTGTTGATAGCGGTCGCCTGCTTCATCTTTGGCCACCACATCAGAGATGCGTATGTTATCATGGGTTCAACCACCATCGAGTATAGCCAATATACCATGTCTGGTTTTAGCCCCCATGTTTTTCCATAGGTGCGTCTGGCGAGCATCAATGCTACCTCCGCTTTCTTCTTTATCCTGTCCAAGTGTTGGTTCCAGGTCAGTTTGGAATCTAGGATGTAGTGAACTACTTATTTATGATTATTTGGAACGTTTGTTTGAAAATGGTTGACAATGTTCCCTAGTGAATTTCATTAGTTCGTACTTCCATTGTTTAATATGATATAATATGATTTGAAATTTCTGAAAGAACAAATAAATTTAAAAATCATGTGAAAAGCCGAAAATGACAGTTGTATTAAGCAATAAAACACTCTGAAATAAAATTAGAATTAAATAAAAATTAAGCTAAAAATTGAACAATTAAAATTCAATGAAAATTAAAAGATTTCAAGCTAAGTTACTTCACGACGTTTCGGTTGTTGGTTAGGTTAGGTGAGGTCCAAAGTGGGTGGGTCTATTCGACCCTCCACCGCGACCCGCAGGGGTTTATTGTGACTCACATCTATTCACACTCGACCAAATAAACCCAGCTTCTTAACGCAGCCGATTAGTTTGTATAGTGAGTGGTTTTTCAGGTCAGATGGTAAGAGTACGGCTCTGCCGAACTCTAAAGACCTGATTTGGTCCCCAGCGGGGCAGGCACAAAGTATATGCTCTGCTGTTTCATCGTTAATGTGGTAGTCGGATAGTCAAGGTGCAAGAATCCCACCTTGATACCCGCGACAACCTTCCCATATGAAGGTTTTTGCACGTCAGCTACACATGACGATGCCTTAGATTCAACCGTGCACGACTTTTTCACCTCTGATTTTGGTGAATCATCATTTGAGCTCAAAACGTTTGCTAACCTGCTCATGGGGGGTTTGTTCCTCCACCTGAGACAGATTCTGCGTATGCCGCTCAAGAATTTGGTGCAAGCCGGTTTTATATATAGTACCTCGCTCTTGAAGAGAGTTATTGGATCAGGAGTTGGAGAGTTGTGGGAGATCAGTTGGAGTCGTAAACTCGACATCCATCTCCCCTACAGACTCAGCGTCAGAAAGAATGTTTAAGTTTACTCTGTCCATGAAAGTCCCACGAGTAGCTAGGGAAAGAAGGTCAATCACGGCAGAGCCCCGCATTACCATGACAAGGCGATGCTACCACGAGTGGGCGCCCGGTATCTCGAAGATTCCGTAGAGACAGTTGATAGGCTCAGTGTCATTCATCCTCTCGGCACGGATACACACACCTTAGGATTAAGCCATCGCTGGGATGCCATTCAGTTAGGGAATAACAGAACCACAAGTGATACTGTTATTCCCATATCCAGCGGGGCTACGTGGAAGCTGGCATTCGATGGCCGGTTTGCTCAACTCCCACATCCCAAGCCAATGCACTCGCCAAAAACAGCATGCACAGTGGTTCAGGCAGTGAAAGATCGTCTTCGGGTGATGACTAGACTATTCCTCAGAGATATGACTATTTATAGGTCATTCGAGTGCTTTCACTCAGCTCTCTTTCGTCTCTTCGCTTCACCGGTTTAGCAGGAGATGACAGTTTGGCAGAAGTTAACCGTTTTCGGTCTGATTATGGGTCTCCATATGTTGCGTATCTCTACGTCGGTTTGGCTGAATGCGTTGTTGAACAATATACATGCACCTTATTTGAATTTCCACCTAAACCAGTGTTCCTTCCTGTGAATTATCTCAGCTTGGGACCATTCGATGTTATGTTGATGGGTCCAAACACGCTCTTCTATTCCTGATTTTCTGGTTTCCCTTCCCTGTGGTGTTTCTTGTGCTCGGTAATGCGAACATTCAGTGGCCTCTTAGTTTCACCGATTTAGGATTTGCCGCACTCACATGATAGCCGGCAAATGCAATTCTTGAAATCGCAGTCTGCGTTTGGTGGCCTGTTTTTCGAGAGGATGCTACGGATAGTGTTTCCGGATCTGAAATAGCTTCTGATATTGTACTTAGACCCAATTCTTCTGATTCTTTCCGACAATCCTCTGATGTAGGTTTCCTTGTGAGGCTCTCGCTATCTTTCAGCTAAGGTCTGTTCCACCATCACTCTGGAGTAACCATCCGTTGAAGATCTTTTTCGATGATCCCTAGTTCCCTCTCGAGACCTTCCTTTGAATACATAGCCCAAAATCACGGTCTACTAGAGTCTTGATGGAAGGTCTTACGCTGTTAATGTTCTTCAGAAAGGTGTCTATTTCTGTATACCCTTGTTGTCATATTTTCAGCGAATCTAACATAATAATAATAATTGTTAAGTATGAGTGTACGTGAATAGCATCAATGTATAAACTACTAAATTCTTTATGGATCAGTATATACTACGATACATTGGAATATTTATTGAAAGAACCTATTGAAAATATTTTCCTTCATAAACATAAACATGTCTTTAACTGAAAGTATGAAATATGAAAGAAAAATATTAATTTTCATGATATTGAATCTTTGTACTCTATTTTTTATTTATTCTGAATTGTCTGCAGTGTTAATTTCGTCAAGTTGGCTTTTCCAAAATGTTATTGGCCAGATGAAAGCGTTGTTATGATATTTATCCTGACGTCTTTGCATGAACAATTCTTTCCTGCTAGAGAATAAACATTTTGTAATGAAATTTCGAAATATCCATCTCTCCTCAATACCTACACCGTAGGTCGATTTTTTTTCTGTAAATAGTTGTCGATATGATAATCTCAACTCATGCCAACCTCTAAACTTCCAGAATAGAAATGTACATTGAACTTTGAGTTTGTGACTTTTTGTTGCATTTGTCGTTGCTTTAATTTATATATTTGGTAATCATATCTGGCTGTTTCTTGCTTTTTATAAATATATTCATTAGAATGTGAACATCTTTTTTTAAAATAATACGGTTTCGAACTCTATTGATTAATTAACGTACAATTGTTCGCGTAGTTGTTCTACTCGCGCAACAAGGTAAATAAAAATCATCAAAGTACGACGGAATTAATTAGCCATTATCCGTTGACCAATACATTCGCAGATCATCAAGACCACCTGCCTACGGCGATTGAACATTATATAATGCGTAATGTGTCAAGGATCGATTAACACTCAAAGATAAACTTAGTCGTTCAATGCATTACGAAATCATTCATCGAATAACCCTGACCATGAAAAGGGACTAGTTCTGAAGAATTCTTTATTGAGTACATATTTACTGAGTTAGTTGATAATTTTTTTTTGTCTTCGAAGAATACCTTTTCTTTTTTTCTTGTGTGTCAACGACATCAATTGCTTGGTCATTAGCCTTATGTTCTGGGCCGGCAATGTTAATAACTCCCTGAGCCACTTAGGGAGTATCATGAATATTAACAGTCCCTTAGTCAAGTCACGTTACAAAATCATACCAATTTCAATTAAATATATTGTGGTCACCTCGTTTTCTGTAAACACAAAACCCAGTGTTAGGTAAGTGTCTTTGAAAGAAATGCCTCGATTTTTGCTCTTTCATGGTCGTGTACTACACAACGAATGTGTTCATCTGAACTTCTAATTACGTCACATGTTTTATACACTTTCATATATCACTCGCCATTTTTATCGAGAAAATACAATCATTGTGTTTAGAGTAGAAACTTCATCATTTTTCGGATCGTTTTTTGAATTGATGAAGCTTTTTCTGACTTAACTTCATTACTCCTAATGAGTAGAGTAAAATGAACAGCAAATTTGTAGCAGCAAGTTTGTTTTTTCTTTGATCAAATCGACACTGGTGCCGAGTTTTCACGGAGAGTGCTTGGTAGTGATAAAGAGACAAAAAAAAGGAAGTTGTGAATTTAGTTCAGGAGCGACAGCTTCTCAACTCCCCAACTCCTGATCTAATAACTGAGCCTAAAAAAGGTTTAGTGGTGCAGCCAGAAAACGACTGAGTCGTCTCCTCAAGAGCGGGGTATCTTATAAAGCCGCCTTGCATCAAATTCTTGAGCGGCGTACTCAGAATCTGTCTCAGGTGGAGGAACAAACCCCCCAATGAGCAGGTTAGCAATCTGCGCTCAAGTTATGATTCACCAAAACCAGATTGAATTTGATCTTATCGTGTACACTATTGAGGAATTTCAAGTAATGAGATATTCGTCTAGTTGAACCATCGAAGCCTACTAATATGTCATCTACATATCTAAACCAGAACATAATATGTTCATGGGAAAGACAGTTATTCAAAATTAGATTAGTCTCTAAATTGTTTAGGAATATATCAGCTAGTAACGGACTTATCTGTGATCCCATCGGTAGGCCTGAGTTCTGTATATAAAATGTATTATTAAATTTAAAATAGTTTTGTTTTAAACACGTGTTGAACAGTTCACAGAGTTCACTGTTGACATATGGGTTAGTATTATGTCTATCTAATATGTTTTTAATCAGGGGAAGGCATTCATTTTGCAATTTAAGAATCTTGACAGCTTATAATTAGGGGTATTGGTACATGAAACTACCGGTCTGGCTGGGTTACCTTCTTTGTGTACTTTAATTAGTCCATACATCTCAGGTGGACGGGGGTTTATGCAGGTAGTCTTCTTCTTGTCCCATGTTGTGGAAAAAAGGAACGTAGAATGTTCAAGATTTTTCTTCAGATGGAGTGTGAAGGGTTTTGTGGGGTCTTTTTTCAACTCTGTGGTGTCCAATTGTTCTATAATATCTTGCATTTTTGAATCGTATTGTTGTTTACTCAGACATACTATGCTGTTACCTTTGTCTGCTCTGGTGAAAATTAGTTCTTCTTGTTTTGCTTTCTTGAATATGATTTTCACTGTCTTCATGACTTTATTATTTGTGGGTGGATGTTCTGCTTCCTTTATCATGGTTGTTAGCTTGTTTCTCTGTAATGTTGGGTTATCAATGATATTGAGGTTATTCGAAATGATTAGTTCCGTTTGTACTCCTATGATTTCTTTGGTTCTATTAAAATTATTACTAATTGGAGGAGTGAACTTTGGACCTTTCTCTAGTAATTCTGTTTTCATTTTCACCAGAGCAGACAAAGGTAACAGCATAGTATGTCTGAGTAAACAACAATACGATTCAAAAATGCAAGATATTATAGAACATTTGGACACCACAGAGTTGAAAAAAGACCCCACAAAACCCTTCACACTCCATCTGAAGAAAAATCTTGAACATTCTACGTTCCTTTTTCCCACAACATGGGACAAGAAGAAGACTACCTGCCTGAAACCCCGTCCACCTGAGATGTATGGACTAATTAAACTACATCCAGCCAGACCGGTAGTTTCATATACCAATACCCCTAATTATAAGCTGTCAAAATTCTCAAATTGCAAATTCAGGGAGATCACTAATTCCAAACCTTCTCACACGATACTAAATTCTATACATTTGACAAACAAACTCAACAACATAAAAATTAACAACAACATTAAATTAGTATCGTTTGACATCAAGAACATGTTTTCAAATATTCCAACTGATGAATACCTTCCCCTGATTAAAAACATATCAGATAGACATAATACTAACCCATATGTCAACAGTGAACGCTGTGAACTGTTCAACACGTGTTTAAAACAAAACTATTTTAAATTTAATAATACATTTTATATACAGAACTCAGGCCTACCGATGGGATCACCGATAAGTCCGTTACTAGCTGATATATTCCTAAACAATTTAGAGACTAATCTAATTTTGAATAACTGTCTTTCCCATAAACATATTGTGTTCTGGTTTAGATATGTAGATGACATATTAGTAAGCTTCGATGGTTCAACTAGACAAATATCTCATTACTTGAAATTCCTCAATAGTCTACACGATAAGATCAAATTCACCGTAGAGATAGAAGAGAACAATGAGATAAATTTTTTATATCTGACAATATCCAAAAACAATAATAAACTCGACTTTAAAATCGGATAAAAAATCATTAATGTAAGGACATCTTCAAAATTCGAAACATAAAATAGATAAAGATAATTTAAAGATCCTACAAACATGCGAAAAAGGGAAAATGATGAATCTGTTGGAATCTATGGAAATAAACAGGTCAAAGAAAAATCCCAATTCTAACGAACAACTTGATTTAAATAATAGTCCTCTCCTGAACCTATAATCCAGATCCCAAAACCTACATTATATTGAAAACTTTGTTATGTTCATGGATTTTACAGGTATATGAAACGTAAATACCGGGTATCAGGTATATCAGGTATATCAAATCATTTATGATAGAATAAGCAACATAGGTATAAATTACTCAGATTTAAATGTAATCAGTTAGTTTTGAAAATGGTGTAATAGCCGAAACCGGTCAACAATAAAGAAATATAGTGGAAAATAGACAAAAGTGTGTTTTTGTAGTGTATCCTCAGTGAAAATGTATTTCCACAAAATAAACAAGTCGTCAATCGAAGAAATATTATTTTGAGTTGCCTAGTTAACCTGTTTTACAAGTACCTACAACTGATATGGTTTGATTAGTTTCCCATCTAGCCTGGCTAATTAAAGAACAGCTACCTTCTTCTTGCAAAACTTAAATACTTAGAAAGCACTTTGAGTTTGTAATAAACAAGCGCAGTATGCTAGTTGAGATATTTTGAATTATTTCAATTCGGTTAGCACAGAGTTACAAGGAAATGTTGAATTATTCTGTGATCTGACACAAAGAGTGTCTGCTTTTAGTCGTAAGTTGGATATCTTTGAAAATGATATTGCAAAAAAAATAATTAACTTTTCGACAATTTTTGAATATAAAAAAAAATAAGAAGACATTGTTCAGTTATTGAGAATCTGGCCAAACTTAGGAACGATGTTGCGGCAGAATAGACAGATGTGGCTGCCAAGTTGTTCAATCTGTCGAAGCCATCACTTCAAATAGAGAAAATCGATTTTCAAGATGTGTCTTTGCAAATGTATGAAACAGTATCCTAATGAAAATTTTGGACCAAACATGTCTCGGAAAAATATAAAAATTACAATAAACTACCTATACATTTGGCCACTATTTTTGGTTCGACATACGTATGTGAAACATCTTTCTCAAAGATGGATATTTTGAAAAATAAATCGTGCGAAATTAACGGACGCCCAATAAAAGACCCACTTCGAATTTGCTGTTCCTCTCGAGAACCAAACTGGCTCAAGACCGTCGGTGTAGTTTCTCTCATTAATTTTGGGTCTTGTGTTCTGTAATTCATAATTTGATTTGAAACCAGAATGATACATAGGTAGCACCTCATTGTTTTCAGTTTTTTTCTGAACCTCATTAAAATTTTCCCACAGTATCCGGATTCCACCTAAAACTACTTGCTGACCCCTGATCTAGAGGAAGAACTGGAACATTTGGAGATCGAATTGTTGAGCCGAGTTGGTTTACAAAACGCAGTGCTTTCTTTGAGGTTAATGAACATCAACACCAGTTGCACAATATTCATGTATTTTTAATTAAATAAACAAGACAGCAAAACATGAATCGGTTGGAACACGAGCAGTACTACTTCTACTATAATGACATACACCAGAGAGCGTAACAAAATCAGTGTTGCAAACATACAAATGATTATTAAAAGGCAAATTTCGATTGCACAGAACATTGATAAGAATAACACGAATGGATACAGTGTACCCGAGGTCAATAAAATGCTTGCCAATCCCAATGGGTCTAGATCCTTCTGTTCGGTAGCTAAAGCTGTTAATCAGAACTTTATAAAATCCAAAATTTCACCACTAACACTGGCGGATGGTTCAATTGCAACAACAGCCATAGAAAAAGCAAAGCTGAACAATTCTTGTTGGAAGATTGCTCGCGTTCAGCCTATTCCCAAAAAGGGCAAGAGAAATCGTCCAAATAACTATAGACCAGTCGCTTTGCTATCAGTGATATCAAAAATCATGGAGAAAGTCGTAAACCTACCTATCCTCAAATACTTGGAAGGCTTCAACATCAGGAGCGATCATCAATATGGCTTTCGGAAACAGAGATCAACAGGCGACCTTCCATCGTATGTCACCCATATTTGGAATAACGCAATCGATAAACATGGAGAATCAAGAACTGTTGCGCTTGATATTTCCAATGCCTTTGGCCGTGTGTGACATGAGGTTTTGCTGGCCAAACTTTGATGCTATGGCTTGTCGGATCATTTCTGTGTGGCGCTTCAGTTTCCTGGAAGAACGTTCCCTACAAGCGTCCGTCGATGGATATCTCTCGAATACTTTCGCCATCATCGCTGGTGCTCCCCAGGGATCCATATTTTCGCCAACCCTCTTTTTATTGTATGTCAACGACTTTTTGGAAAAAAATAAGAATCCAATATATTGCTTTGCTGACGACAGCACACTCGTCTCGTCATTCCATTTGGATTCCAGGACAGATGTACCTCCAGCTACGGAGGTACATCTTCACGGGTAGCAGAAGGTTGCATATCTTTATGAGGATATAATAATGTCAGGTCAGACAATTTTGTTCTCTGCTTCGATAAGTTTGTTGGGGGTTAAAATGGAGACCAATATGTGTTGTCACAATCATGTCGCTGGAATTGCAAAGGCTGCTTCTGAAAAAGTTCGAACACTGTTCCGAACCAGAAAACTGTACTCACCTCAGCAACTTTTGATGCTTTATAAAGCTCAGATCAGACCTTCTTTGGAGTATTGTTTTCGTGCATGGAGCTCTCCCCCAAACATACCCCGAAGTTGCTGGATTCCATTCCGAAAAGAGCAATCCGCCGCCATCCGCCTGATTGGAGACGCGAACATCACGTGCAACCTTGATAGCCTGGAACATCGAAGAAAGGTTGGAGATTCATCTCTCTTCTATATATACTTTCACAGGAGATGTTCAAATGAGTTAGCACTTTGGATTCCATCAAGAGCGGTATATATCAGAAATACGCGACGGACTGTGGCTGCTCATCGTTTTGAGGTTCAACTTAGTACACCTCGAACTTCACTCTTTAAGAACTCTTTCATCTGGAGAACTGAGTTTATGTGGAATAAACTTCCTGAGAACGTTTTTCCAAATGGATTCAATCTTCAGCGATTCAAATCCAATGTGAATTGCTACTTTCGCACAGGCACCGCTCTGAGAGCGCCTCAAGGATTTTTCTGTAGTGCTTGTGTTTTGCCCTTAAAAAACATTGACTTTCAATTCTATTTTTTATTAAATACTGGCATTATATATACACACATCGGAAAAGTCTAGGGATATTTTTATAACATACTAAATATCATAAAAATAAATGCATGAGGTCGTTTAATTTCGATTAAATTGGTACACTCGACCACCCTGTAGATTTCTATGGGTTGAACAAAGCCTGCAAAACCGGTAACTAATCTTTTATCAAGTTTTTTACAAACTGTAGGTTTTCGGCTAAAATGAATAATTTGAAAGTGTCGAGTTTGTACATTCTATGCAGTTCTTGCTCAGCAATTAAACTGGAAATATTGTGCTTTAACATGGAACGCCATCACTTACTGAGATGAATAGAGCTGTAGGGTTTCTTCAAGGTGGCATGCGACAAAATGATGTAGCTCTTTGTTTGGGGGTCTCCCAAAGTGTTATCAGTCGATTGTGGCGGCGTTTCCGTGAAACTGGCAGTCCACCTGAACAACATCCAGGGCGAGAACGCGCTACAACTGCAGTTCAAAACCGATTTTTGGTCTTAACCGCAAGAAGACAACCGACAATCACAGCACCTGAGTTGGTTAACGTGTTGCAGCAGACGCACCAGGTAACAATTGGTCGTGATACTGTCAGAAATCGACTGCACGAAGCAGATCTCCACAAGGGAAGGCCACTTAGATGTCCACCTTTGTCGAGAGGCAATCGCGGTAGAAGATTAGAGTGGTGTCAAGAACATCAAAACTGGGATGCAAATGATTGGGCCACAGTTTTGTTTACAGACGAATCCAGATTTGGATTTCATCCAGATTCTCGTTGAGTAAGACTGTGGAGACGACCTGGAAATAATGAACGTTTGAGGAAGTCCACACATACAGAGGTGGTACAGTAATGCTATGGGGCGGAATCATGATCGGCGGCAGAACCGATCTCGTTTTTCCAAATCGCTCCCTCACAGCTCGACAGTACCTCGACACCATTCTTCTACCTATCGTCCGTCCGTTTGCTGGTGCTGTTGGTGAAAACTTCCACCTAATGCACGATAACGCTCGTCCATATGTCGCGCGTCTAGTGACTGACTGGCTCACCAACGAAGGAGTTGATGTATTGCCATGGCCAGCACAATCACCGGACCTGAATCCCATTGAGCATGTGTGGGACATGCTTCAACAAAGAATTACTCCGCATATGGGGAACATTCACACAACGTTTCAATTGAGAGAGCTTTTAATCGCTGAATGGGCAAATGTACCTCAACCAGACATTGACAATCTCCAACGTGGAGGCCATACTTTGTACTGATTTCAATTTTTTTTGTATTATGATTTTTTTGGGGTGTCAAAGAAGGGCCATATTTTTTTTAGTTTTGCTTATATGCGCACTCAGTATTTTTGACCAATTAATAAATTTCGGTGTAAGTTACATTCGTTTAATAATCACCCGTCAACTTTTTTTTCCCTAAAGCGATCTAAAAAAAAAATATTGCCATTTTTAAAATATCCCTAGACTTTTCCAATGTATTGAATGTACCTTTTGTCGCTAAAAATCCCAACGGTTGGGGCGGTTTCTTTGGTAAAAAAAATGTGTATGAGATGTTGAAACTTCATGAAATTAAATCAGTGAGCCGATCATCAAGTAGATAACATGTATACATGAATTCAATAACAATTGTGGATGATTTGCATCAAATATTTGCATGAGCATTTAGAGTTTGATGAAAGTTCATTTTCACAAAAGTACGTCACAGTTGTGTATAGAATATGCTTTAATGCCTGGTATTATTTGGTGATTATTATATATGTATGTGGTTTTTCGGACTCAACTAACCTTCAAACATTCCGGAAGATAATTAGTTCAAATAAGTGGGTTGACAGTAATGTTTGTTTTTGTCTTTCTTGAGAACTCGATTATAAAACGATTTTTAATTATCATTGTGTAATTTGTGTCTGCAATTACTTCAGAAGAAAGTTCACTTTGCAATTGCTTTTACGTCAACCCAAGATGAAAATTATTTGACCCGGCAAACGTCCTGCTATAATCACTCTTATTGATTTCAAATTTGATATATACTCTACCCTACTACTCGAAGGTGGCAATGGATTCACTGTTTTAACCAATTGTTGAAGCACTTTTGCCACTCTGATTGGGGTATCTCGAAAACATGAATTTTGAATGCAGCAACCGCTTCTTTAGGTGTCGAAAAACGTTGACCTCTCAGTTTGTTTTTTACGTGCGGGAATAAAAAGAAGTCATTCGGTGCCAAGTCAGGACTATACTGCGGATGACTCATCAAATCTATGTTTTGGGTGCTCAAAAATGCAGTTGTTTGAGCCGATGTGTGAGAGCTCCCATTGTCGTGGTGAAGAGTGATCCTTCTTCGGCGGTTGGTTTTCCTGGTTTTCCGTACCACTCAGAATTGAGTGGTACGGTTGCGACACGTCCAGTTTTTCCGAAAAAACAGGCGACCATTTGCTTGGAAGTGCTCCGTGCGCGAACAACTTTTGTTGAATTTGGCTCATCTAAAATACCCATACAGTCGACTACTGTTTACTTTCGGGCTCATACGCGTAAATCCACGATTCGTCACCTGTCACGATGTCATAGAAGTGTTTCGAAGCACCGCGATCGTGTTTTTTGAGCATTTCCTCCGACCAATAGACATGAGCCTCTTTTTGAGCGATTGACAAATTGTGTGGGATCCAACGCGAACAAATTTTTTTTGACAGTCAAATATTTATGCAATATTTAATGTATGCTTCTCCCACTAATGCCTAAGGTTGTCTCAATCATACGATAGGTCACATGACGATCTTGCAATATCAGTTCGCGCACAGCATCAATGGTTTTCAGAACAACAACTGATTCTGGACGACCTTCACGAAATTTGTCCACTACCACGATTGAATTCAGCATACCATCGATAAACACTGGTCCTTGATGGAGCTTCATCGCCAAAAATTGAATTAAGTTCATCCTTGCACTGTTGCTGAGTTAATCCACGTCGAAAGTTGTAAAAAATATTCGCACGAAAATATTCAAGATTTAATTCCATTTTTGGGCCGAGATGAATCTTTTGAGTTACTGTAAACAACACAAATAGCGCGCGTATCTCATAACTTTCTGAGTGCGTATAAGCTCAAAAATTTCCAACTTTATGATAGAGCTGTCAGTTGCCAGATTGCAACTCTAGGGTTTCCAAGTCCCGAAACAAAAAAGTCCCGAAACAAAAAAGTTTTCTCCTATCATATTCAGTATAACTGGAATGAGTCTCAAGTGGTTTGAGTCATACTTAGCAGATCGCACCCAGATGGTCAAAACCACTTCATACTCAAATGAAGTAAAATTACTTGCGGCGTTCCACAAGGTTCGGTACTGGGCCTACTATCGTCTTTAACGTCCAAAGAAAATTTACTTTATTTGCTGATGATACCACAATTTTATGGCATGCTGCTAACAACCAGTCGTTGTAAGAAGTTATTGAGAATGACATCACGAAAGTGAAAGACTGATTTGACTAAAATCTCTGGAGCTTCAATTTATCAAAAATAATAGTAGTGTCCTATCGTTGCCAGATCCCAGCCGTACATCTAAATAATTTTCAAATTGGCAACGTACCAACTTCTAAATTATTCGGCTTGTTCGTTGACAATAATTTTAAATTCAACAAACATGTTGCCAACAAATTCCAAAAACTGGGTTATATAAATTTAGGTTTAAGGTTCAGTTAGGTTAGTCTTTAAGTTGTATTATGAATATTTAAAATAGCAAGGGTTGAGTGGTAGAGCACCTTCGGGTGAACACTCCCTTGGGATTTCTGAGTAACAAGACGAATATCACGTAACATTTTATTTTTCATTGAAAATAAAGAAATTTTTTTTCACCGTAGTGATCACTTACCCCACACCGTGGGGTAAGTGATCATTGGGTTCGAGAATCATGTGCCCTGAGCAAGCGCAGTGAGCCAATAAAGGCATTATTATTATTATTATTTTGTAGATAGTTTGAAATCCTAGCTATCCTCTGGAAGTTATGCTATACGAGTAACTGCATTTGAGCTCGGATCTGCAGTAGCTGAGATAGTTCATCTTTGCCTTTTTGAATCCCTTCTTCGTTTTGTATGGTATTTGCTTTTGTACCAGTATTACTGGTACAAAAACATGCAATACGATGCATATGAAAATCCAAGCCTAGGGACTTTTGTCGGTCTCTTTTTGCTTCTAACAGAATCCTAACTGTGGTCTCTTTATTTATATATGAGACAATCTGCCTTCTCTCTGGAAATAAGAACTTGTTCAACAACTTGGACGAGCCAATATATCAAACGGCAAAGATCCAGCTTCAAATTACCGCTGCGTTCTTCGACCCTAGTTGAAGATTCCATTATTTACAACGGTCTTAAAATGTTCATTCACCTTCCTCTAGCTATAAAAACCATAAATGTCCTAAGCACTCTTGAGAAAGAGTTGAAAGACTTGCTTTCTGTGAGACCTCATTATAGCTTAGCTGAATTCTACGATGATAATTTGAATTGGTTATGACTAACTGTAATGTCTACAGTATTCTATTGATCTGATTCATTTCAGTTTAAATTGATTTATTTCATTTTATTGACCATGTTCTTATATCCTGAACGTTTGTATTAGGTAATGTTGTATTAGGTATGTTCTTTATATTTCCCATGAGGCTTTTTCAAAAAGAATTCATTCTTCAGACAATACAGTATATTTTTAATTGAATTGAAAAGATTAAGAAACATACACTTCAATGAATATCCGAATCTAGTTTTAATGTATATTTTAAGTTGTGTTTTATGTCACCCCATGATTATTTACGGTGTCAATTATATTTTTTTATGGAAAAATTAAAATTTATTAGAAATACTGATACCGCTACACGTCAAAATTATTAGATAAATACACTCAGGGGATGAATTTGCACTGAAGATTTTCTAACAGTGTGTATTTGTTGTAAATGTAATCAAGACTATTTTGTAGCATTGGGGAAGGCGATAATCAATAACCTTTTCTTTATTCAATCCGCTCATTGGTGAAGACCGTATGAAAATCCGTTCGGTAGTTTTTGAGTTTTTCTCGTTCTGATATGTAGAGATATAGTAGAAACGATTTATTGGGATTTTTTCTGGAGAAGCAATGACCGCACGTAGACAATTTATTAGTATTCATCATGATTGCGGTTCCAAACAAATTTACCTAGAACATTGAACGGATATAAAGTACCAGATGACATCACATGTTTGCACGTTCTGTTGAAATATTCATTAAAAATCAAATAAACTTGACCGTTATTGTATTGGTCAATAATAATAAATGAAGTATTTCAGAAATATGTATTATTGATTATTTAAACTCGTCCTGTAATGATAATGAGGAAACCAAAATTCTCAAAAATTATTAAATTTATTATTCAAACTTATTCCGTATTACCATTCAGTTCAATTTTATGTGTCAGGTGTGATCATCTTGTATTGTTTGTTAACATATTGTTCATTTTTTATCAAAAAGAGGTTCAAAGTGAACCACGTGTTGCAGATTTCATATCAACAGGACCGCTCCTTGAACTTTTGGTAATATAATTTTGTATTCTATGTCCTCAAGTAACAGTATAATAAATCATTTTCGAATACCTCTACCATAGACGTACATAATTGAATCGGTTGAAAAGTGAAAAAAATATTTTTTCTGTGATGGGAAAAAAGTTAAAAAGTTTGACATTTTATCTCTGATGAGTCAACAAACTTCTGAACACGTAACAGCACACCTAGATAATGACAAATGAGATTTTGTCGAAACGTCGGTGAAATAAGAGATAATATCAATATATATATATATATATATATATATATATATATATATATATATATATATATATATATTGTTATGATAAGTTTTTTTATAAGATTATTGCAAAGTTAAAGATTTTCAAATTTTAATTAGTTAAAAGTTTACATTTATTTTAGTAGTTAAAAGTTAAAAGTTTGTATTTATTTTGATAGTTCAATGTTAAAAGTTTTTCATATTATTATTAATTTGATGTTAAAAGTTCACATATTTTGTTAGTTAAGTGTTGAAAGTTTGTGAAAATCAAAGTTATTCTTAGATGTTTAATTTTATTAGAAAGCCAGATACTTTACCTTTATTCAAATTCTTATCTGTATAATTTTGAGTAATGTTCATGCCCAGATCAGGCAAAGTTGTGACTTATCAGTATTAGAGTATTTCAGATCATTTCCAAACAGCACAACTAACCAGAAACCATCAATCATCGGGATAAATACACTGAAAACAGTAAAGACATTAATACAACATAATAACATACAATAAAACAGATTTACACTACAAATTAATAACAAAAATTCAATTAACACTGACATTAGGAATTTATCTGAAAAATGATAAGAACACTCAGTACATGATTTGGATGCAACTAAAGAGTAGCCAATCAGATTGATAAATTGAAAAGGAGGTGTTAACTTCTGAAAAATGATGAATTTTGGATTCAAAATTAGAAAAATTGAAAACAAAATGTGATGAAATGTAATCAAAATTAATCATTATTAGTATTAGTGAAAATTGGGAAACAGAAATCGTAAATATAATATGTGTGAACAGTGAAAAGTGTCAAAATTGAAGAAATTTCAAAATTATTGTGAGGAAGAGCAGTAGGCAGAAAAATTTTGTCTGGTTGCCAGGGGTGAATCAATAAGGGGAGTGGAGAGAAGCTTTTGAACTGTCCAGACGCGAATTTTTTTGAAGAGCTGTTAGAAATTAAAAAAGGGAAAAGAAAGAGAAAAGGCCGTTTTGCATGTTCTTATCAATATAAATCCATCAATAGGAGCCAGAGTATAAATAATAATAACAAGAAAGGATACTTACTGGAGATTTTAGAGTGTCTGGAAGAATTCAAAATTCCAATCAAGGGAAAACCAATCCAGGGACGCTGTACCAGTTTTGAGGTATTACAATATTATTTATAATTCCCAATCCATAAGAAGAATACATTTTTTTTGAAAATCTTGAACAATTCATAACCTCCAAATCGAATCAAAAGTTTTCCAGTCACAAGGAACTTCCAGTGTGAAAATCACAACTTCTGAACTTTTATTTATCAACGAACTTCATCATTTTATTTACATGAACTATTATTGGATTTAATATTAGGAAAATTTGAAAAATTCACTGACATTTAGCACAGATATTTTTAGAATCGTTTCCCACGCACGAACCACAGACAGCTTAAGTTTTCAAGTAACTAATTTGCCGTTACACGTGAATTTAACTGTACGGAACACAATTCTAAGAATATTTTTGTTTCAAATTTAACATTTACTGTAACAATTCTTAGCATAAGGTATTTTGGCGCAGTTTTAGGGTAATTTAAGTTTGGTTTGACAAAACATTTACAAAAATTTCACATTCATTATATTTTTTTTTAACTTTGAGACAAAATTTTATTTTCAAAAACACAGACTTACAAAATTTTATTTATAACACCTTTCCAAGAACTCTACTCTGAGAAAGAGAGCTGCATGAGCTTCGATTGAGCTGAGCAACCTTGAAGAATAGAGGTAAGATTTAGAGGTAAGGACAGGTATCTGCCGGAGCACTAAGAATTTTGAAATCACAGAAAATTTTCAAATTATTTGAACTAACAGAATAATAATCAAGAATCAAATTAATTAAATTATAAATACTCTTCTAATTTTACATACATTAATAACAATATATATATATATATATATATATATATATATATATATATATATATATATATATATATATATATATATATATAAATCAAGAATGAAATAATTCGTGGACACAACACTCAAAAAATAGGGGCAAACCGCGGACACGTGTTTCTGGCTATTGGCCTCATCAGCGCGGTGCAGCCAAGTGTAAAGATGGGCAACACTTGTTTGCCGAAAGCAGGAAACAACACATACGCACGGAGTCAACAACAGAAGCCAACCGCACATTTGTGGTTCCAGTTAGAAGACCTAGAATTCCTAGGCTACATCTAACATGACCACGTAGGCAGCTATAGCTACCTGCGTGACATCCGGGTCCAGGATATAAATACAGATAGAGATTTTATCGAGTGTGTATGATACAAATCAAGAATGAAATAATTTGTGGACACAACCTCCAAAACTATGGCCAATGTTGTGAATAGATCGAGTGAAGCACAGACAAAAGCAGAAAAATGGTTCGATGCAAATAAACTTTTTATTAACAAAAGTAAAACACAAAATATGATCTTTACATTAAAAACCACTAATGATTACGAAAACTCATTGAAAAGTGCGAAATTCCTAGGTGTGTATCTCGATCCAAAATTGAAATGGGATGAACATATCAACTATACAGCAAAGAAATTACAAAAAAAATTATATGTACTAAGAAACTTATCAATATGTGTATCTAATGTGACACTACGAGCTGCATATTTTGCTTTATGTCATTCACTCATAACTTATGCCATTATTGCATGGGGGCACGCTGCGGAAAGGCATAAAATTTTCAGGTTACAAAGAAAGGCAATTAGAATTATAGATGGAGTTTATTATAAAGATGATTGTAGAACATCTTTAAAACACTGAGTATTTTAACATTCTCATTATTATACATATTAGAAAATTTACTCTATATAAAATCGCATATACCTCAATATGAATCATTTGAAAATAGACACGAATACGACACTAGAAATAAAAAAGATATTATCTTTAATACATGTCGCCTTGAAAAAGGCCAAAATGGACTGAAGTACTGGGCTGTGAAATTTTATAATAAACTTCACGAGGAAACAAAAAAATTAACTACTAGCGAATTCAAACGTAAAATAAAAGAGTTTTTAGTATTTAAAGCTTACTACAGTATAGATGAATTTTTACAGGATGACCTTAGTATATAAATACACAAGACGAATCATGATAATATTTTTATATTGTATTCACCTTTAAATGTAGTTTCGTGAAATTATTTAAGATTGTTTCAGTGTGTAATTTTAATATAATGTTAATAAGCGTATTTTATGTTGTATCATTGTTTGACTTGTGTGAATACTGTAAGTATATTAACACCAATAAAGTATCTATCTATCTATCTATCAACTATGAAGTGCACATTCTGTGGACACTCATCAGTAACTTTTGATCCTTTCTGGGATTTATCTCTTCCCATACCACAAAGAACTGGCCAATTGAGTTTGTCACATTGCTTGGATTTTTCCACTAGGGACGAAACTCTGGATGGAGATGAAAAACCAATGTGTTCGAGGTGCAAGCAAAGGAGAAAATGTACAAAGTCCTTATCAATCTATAAGTTTCCCCGTATTTTAGTAATTCATTTGAAAAGATCCCCTCTATCGGAAAGATTCAGAGGCAAATTGAATGTTTCCATTGACTTTTCATCAGATGGATTAGATATGAGCAATTATACAGCAGATAATGTGGCTCCTTGTCGTTAAAAACAATTAGTGATGTCTCAAATTTGAACAAAGATAAGAAAAACTTTGAAAGATTCAAACGTTTCTATAATTTCAAACTTGAAGAAGCTAAAAAATCCGCATATAATACCTATCTTATGAATTCGGAAGGCACTACACGTAATGAAGTTCTTGAGGCCATATCCGACATGAAAAAATCTCATAGTTATGACGTATATGGAATGAACAGTACCTTATTGAAGGAAATCAAATTTAGTATTGCAGAACCTATTTCAACACTCTGCAATCTATGTTTCATTAAAGGAATTTTTCGTAACATCTTTAAAACATCTAAAATTATCCCAATTCACAAGAACGGTAATGTAAACTCACCTGAAAACTATCGTCCTATATCAATTATTCCTATAATTGGAAAAATTATAGAGATTATCGTCAAGAAGAGACTGGCGAAATATTTGGCGATGCTTTTGAGAGAGGTGAACACACTATATGCACTCTATGTGATCTAAGTAAAGCTTTTGACTGCATCTCGCATCAGGTATTATTACAGAAATTGGAATATTATGGTGTCAGAGGAATTGCTTACAAATTTTTCGAATCACATTTAACTCAACGAGTTCACGCGGTTTTTCATGGTTCAACATTATTCTCTAGTCAGAAAATTACTTGTGGTGTACCTCAAGGTTCAATTCTGGGGCCACTTCTTTTCATTATTTACATTAATGACATATTTGAACATCTTCATTACATTAATGGTATTTTATTCGCAGACGTTGCTACATTTTATCATTCCGATTCAAATTTAATAAGTTTGAAAAAAAAAAACTTGTCAAATATAAAAAAACTTGCCAAATATAAATAAGTGACTGATACCAAATAAACTAACACAAAATGAGACATAAACTCAGGAAATTACCTTCACTATGAGCAGTAAATTGAATCAGCATGACTCCGTAAAACTTTTAGGTATAACCGCAGACCAGTCCCTCAAATGGACAGAACATATTCACTGCCTAGCAAAAAAACTATCTAGTCGACTATTTTTGCTAAGGAAACTCAAAAAATCAGTTAGTCCGGATGTGCTTCTGATCTCATATTTCTCATTATTCCATTCTCATGTATCTTATGGAACTGTATTATAGGGCAACTCTACACATGCTCATCGAATCATGACATTACAGAAACGTGCTGTGAGAATAGTCGCCGGTTTAGGTCTTCAGGATTCTTGCCGAAATTACTTTCAAAATCTCAACATATTAACAGTTCCTTCTATTTATATTTATTTGAGTTTACTGGAGATTCACAAAAATTGACCATACATATCCTAGAAGTGACACAAACCATACATACAGGGTGTCCCTGGACTTCCTCTTTTCCTCTCGGGAATGTATAGATGGGGTCAAAATATCACCAGTACTTCATATAACTTTTTTTCCTAAAAGTCTTCGTAACCAAGTTACGGGCCCTCGAAGTTACTAAATGAAAAATGTTTTTCTTTGATAACTTTTCAAGTGAATATTAAAAATCATCCAAATTTTGGTAATTGACTAAACAAATGAATTCCGTCGATGTGCTTTCATGCAGGAGTCAGTTGTTTTGCTACAAAGTCAGGAACGGACTACCCCCGATGGTCCACACCCCAAAACTTTGAAATGACAGATATTTTTCAATATTTTTCAACAAATTAAGGTTACTTGGACAATTTTATGAATAAAAGTACTCGTGTGGAAAGTCGATCGGAGCAACGAGTCTTGATAAAAATGTAGTTCTACTCGACGACATCAAACCCGCTCGTCCACCATTATTTGAAATGAATAATTATCAAAGCAGAAATAATAATGATAACGTTAATCCAACAACATTTATAACAGGAATAATACAAAGTATGCTAAAATGAAGTCGTAAACAAAAAGTACAGTACCTATATGGAAGTTTAAGTCACAATTGTGATAGCAGATATTTTTTCAAAAGAAATATCAAGTTCTGTACATTCGTGGTGTTTTTAAACTAACAAGCTACTCTACTATGAAATATCGAATTCATTCCATATTTTATATGTAAATAATACGTGTGGAATAATCACGTTTCGTGTTGATCAGTTATCTGAATCTCATGAAACTCAACATTCGAATGTTTCAAATTCTTCTTCACAGCTAAACTGTTGAGGAGTTTCACTGATAATTATAATTTTATGGGAGAAATTCTTTAACATGAATCTAAATTTAGCTGAAAAAACGCACATCGGAAAAAATATTTACTATACTAATAAAAAGCAAACGAATAAACTACAAAAACGGCTGCACATGATCAGGTGAAAAATATCCAGGGAATAATTATGTTCCATTTCTTTCACAGATGTTGACAAAAAAACCTTTTAGAAAGTTTTGATAAAAAATGAGAAACTGGAATGCGATTTTGTTTTGTTGAGTGGTGCGTTGTCATATGACTATCATTGTATTGTCAATATTCTATAGGATATTTTGAATTTTTTTGATATGGCCGAACGGTTTACATTCAATGAATATGCAGATATGCATGTATTTTATGGACGAGCATTTTGTAATGCTGCAGAAACTCGTCGTCTGTATTCCGAGCATTTTCCCAATCGAACGGTACCGTCAAGAGAAACATTCGAGCGTGTCGATCGCAGCTTGAGGGAGACAGGTATGTAATAATTGATAATTAATTTGAGCACATTGTTTTATTTCGATATTATTGTAGGTACAGTTTTGCCAAAACGAGGTGGTGAGGGCGCTCCTAGGACTGTACGTACCGTTGTATTGGAGGAAAATATTTTGGAAGCCGTCGCTGATGATCCTTCAATGAGCATCAGAAATCTATCAGAACAGTTCCATACATCCAAGTCCACTATTCAAGAATAATTAGGGAACAACTGCTCCACCCATTTCACATCCAGAAGGTACATGCCATGACACCTCAAGATTTTCCAGCACGACTGGAATATGCCAATTGGTTCATGGATAGGCAAAGAGAGGATATGACTTTTATTAATCGAGTTTTATTCACTGATGAAGCAGGTTTCAGTAGAGATGGAGTTATCAACTCTCATAATCTCCATATATGGGCCGAAGAAAATCCCCATGGGATATTGCAAACCAAACACCAACGGAAATTCAACGTGAATGTTTGGGCTGGTATCATAGGAAACCATCTTATAGGACCATTCGTTCTACAGGATCGATTGAATGGAGAACGTTATTTGGAGTTCATTCAGAACGATTTGAATGGACTTTTGGAACATATTCCATTGCAAACCCGAAGAGATATGTGGTTTATGCATGATGGCGCTCCTCCTCATTTTAGTTTGATTGTGCGTGACCATTTGAACCATATTTTCCACAATAGATGGATTGGTAGAGGTGGGCCATGTTTATGGCCATCGCGGTCTCCGGATTTAAATCCATTGGATTTCTTTCTGTGGGGGCATCTAAAAAGCCTTGTTTACGCTACACCTATTCACACAAGAGATGCATTGTTGAATAGAATAACATTACATTGTGAACCCATACGAAACGACCCTGGAATGCTATTTCAAGTACAGAGAGGGTGTCTTCGCAGACTAAGAAAATGTATAGAGAGAGAAGGTGGTCATATTGAGCAGTTTCTGTAGCGGATTTTTCATTTTTGTTTGCTCTTGAGGCTCTTGAGTTTCGTTAGTTAAACGTGTTTGCATTATAAAAATTCGTTATGAACATTTTACCTATCATTTCCATTTTCCTTAAAAACTAATATTTTCGAATAATGGTAGACATCTCAGGATAAATGTTGTTGAATTAACATTATCATTATTATTTCTGCTTTGATAATTATTCATTTCAAATAATGGTGGACGAGCGGGTTTGATGTCGTCGAGTGAAACTACATTTTTATCAAGACTCGTTGCTCCGATCGACTTTCCACACGAGTACTTTTATTCATAAAATTGTCCAAGTAACCTTAATTTGTTGAAAAATATTGAAAAATATCTGTCATTTCAAAGTTTTGGGGTGTGGACCATCGGGGGTAGTCCGTTCCTGACTTTGTAGCAAAACAACTGACTCCTGCATGAAAGCTCATCGAAGGAATTCATTTGTTTAGTCAATTACCAAAATTTGGATGATTTTGAATATTCACTTGAAAAGTTATCAAAGAAAAACATTTTTCATTTTGTAACTTCGAGGGCCCGTTACTTGGTAACGAAGGATTTTAGGAAAAAAAGTTATATGAAGTACTGGTGATATTTTGACCCCATCTATACATTCCCGAGAGGAAAAGAGGAAGTCCAGGGACACCCTGTATAATACTAGGCATGGTTCTTTCCTTCTGAATGAAAGATTTAGATTAGAGACTTCATCTCGAAACAGTTTAAATTTGAACCTTCATAATTTTTTGCCAGAGTACTATAAAAATTTGAGTTATGCCGAATTTAAATTCAAGATAAAAAAACTCTTAATAGCTCACAGTCTGTACACAGTGAACGAATATTTTCAGATACCGACTATATGTTGACACAATAATTCTTTATTATACTTTTTTATTTCTATCTTATTTGTGTAATATCCTGTCTGTATGTTTGTTTTTTACATGTGTCTGTATATGTGCATATATATATATATATATATATATATATATATATATATATATATATATATATATATATATATATATATATATATATATATATATATATATATGTATGTATGTATGTATGTATGTATATATTAATCTCATATTTTCTTTTATTTTGATAAGGTGCTTTGATTGTCACATATATCTTGTAATTGACCTACTACAAATAATTTTTCTCATAACGTAGTCAATAAATGAATTATTATTATAATCTATATGCACTTTCAAATCACAGTGGGACTACTTACAACGGACATTTTGACATTTTGTCATCCTTAACGTTTATTGAGTTAAGAAATACCTCCAGCCTATAAAAAATGAATCAAAATAAGCGTCCAATCATAGTGATAAATGTTAAAACCTAAAATTTCGTGACAGTGAGCAGTCATAGCAGTAGTAGTACGAAATATTTATACTAAAATTATAATGAAATATTAATTGAAGTTCAATACCAATTTATTATTTCATGACAAATTTCCGAAATTTCGAAACATTTTCTTCTTCGAAATGCGTTTTTCCTTAGGTTTATATAAACTTCTATCAGTTGTTGTCTTTGCGATATCCCCAGAGAAAAAAATCAATAAAGTTCAAATCCGGTAAACGTACAGGCCACCGAACAGGCCCATCGCACCCAACCCACATTCTCGAAAGCTTTATTCAAGTATTGTCACTGCTATTGCATGGTGACATGGAGCAACATCATTTTGGAAAAGCGTGCCTGATCTTATTTGTTCGTTTAAATCTCTCAGTAACACATTCAGATCACTCTGTGGAAAATGCCGAAAAAACCATCTCCGCTTAATCTATCGATACTTCAAAAAACCCTATGGCTCGGGCACGAAAATAGCGACGGTCGAGCGACGGTGAGGCGACGGTGGAACGTTCGCGGTGCATACAACAACATCGACAGTATAGGTGACGCGCAAGAAACGAGCTCCGAGCCGCCTTGCAGTCGCCATCGCTCGGCCGTTGCTATTTTCGAGGCGGCAGCCTTTAAGTTGTCTATTGACAATCCCCGACCAAATGTTTACACTGAAGTGAGTTTGAATTGAACATTGAAAACTCCAGTCCAGTCGTGCCGCAACTGGTTGAGGCTTTTGCGGCCGAGGTTTAAAGTGTAACTATTTTTCGGGTTCGAAGTCCGTGGATTTTTGAATTTTTTTCGTGGTTAATATCCGACTGAATATTACGGCATAAACGCATATTTACGGGTTACCAAACCGTAATATTCCGTCGGATATTAATCTAGGATGTATAAACCTCTGAAGAAGCTAGCCACTCGAGTCAGCGAAACGTCAGGAAGAAATTCTAAAATTCCACGGCCTTTGAATCGGAAATAGTGACACTGATGTCTAGGATCGTCAGGCCGAAAGCAACTTGCCTTGGATAATCCATTTTCTGAAGCTGTTGGATGCACTGAATGGCGCGATATTCCTCTCAGAATAAATGAAAACAAATACACGTTATACTACAAGACAGTGATGGAATTTTGCCTTGCTAGGCATGGATAATAATCTATATACGCCGTACCAACCATGGATAATCTATGTACCAAAGATTTTCTTTTTTTTACTCATCCGATTTGTCTTAATTTGTCTGACAGAACTCTAGCATAAAAAAAGAAAGAAAAAACTGTCGTAAAAAAAAAGAAAAACTGTCGTAAACATCCTGACGACTCAATTAAAAGTAAAAATTAACTAATGTATAAAATGAGACTGCGTAATTGACTTTTTTATCAACATTTATATTGTGCCTTCATAGTTAGGATTTTTTCTGCTTGGCGATTATCAAACAGTATAAAATGAAAATGAGAAAATGAAATGCAACAAAGGGATTCGTATTTCGATTCATGAATGACTACAAAACATAAAATATAAGGTGACCACAATTGTGGAATGTTTAGATCAGAAATAATGTAACAAGTAGCCGACCCTGAAATCTGAATAATATAAAATTATGATCTGATGTGAGGCAAACTTCAACATATTTCCATAACAAGTTTCGAAATGAATAACGTGGAATAATATGAGTTTTTCAATATTTACAGGAAGTTTCATGAAATAACCCCATTTTTCTGATTGTAAATATTGTAAATGGTTAGTTAACTAATTCAGTGAGCCATTATTTTTTCTGAAGGAAGGTTGCTTCGATCACTGGATCGAATAAAAAAAAATGTTTTCTTGCGGACGTTTCGAATTTAATTGAATCCTTCTCTAGGGTTCTGTAACAATGAGTTTTTATAGACATATCTCCCACAAAACTTACACCGATTTTATTATCGTTTCAATTTTACAAGAAGTAATGAGTTTTTAATTGAATACTCACCGAAAAGTAGTTTCTTCGTGTTAATATTACTATTTTAAAATCCATTAGACATACTAGGTACATAAAAAAACACTTATGACGCACTGTTTGGAACCTTTGTTGTAGGAAGATTAATCTTCCTCTTGAAGATGATCACTTGGTGATCGAAACACGTGTCGAGGTGTTTGGGAAAGGACTCCAGTAATATACAAAAAAAGGAAAAATATTGCAACAATCAAATTTTTGAGACAACACCAACACAAAACGGCATGAAACAAATGAATGGTTTCATCTATGATTCTGATAAGGTGTTGTCTGTTATTTTAATCAATGACAGAAAAGAATAAGACAATGAAAATAGGGTAAATCATTCAGGTATTTTACTTATCAAATTGAAATATGCAATTCTTGTTAAACGAGGGCTGTGGGTTTTTTTAAATTTGGTTTATTAGAGTATATCATGTGTTCTGAAGCTCCTGTGTTAAGATACCGTCCGGTTTAACCAACATAGCATCTGTAACAGCTTCCACAGTTCAATTTCGAAAGCATTTTTTCTTGAAACGAAACGAATGACAAAAACACACCACAAGACATAAAATCCAATACAGTGTACAAATTGAATTGTGGAATCTGTCACAAATGCAAGGATTTTTTTTAATTACAAAACACAAGCACTACAAGAAAATCATTAAGGCGCCCTCAGAGCGGCGTCTGTGCGAAAGTAGCGATTCGCATTGAATTTGAATCGTTGGAGATTAAATCCATTTGGAAAAACGTTCTCAGGAAGTTTATTCCACATAAACGCAGCTCTCCAGATGAAAGTTCGAGGTGTACTAAGTTGAACCTCAAAACGATGAGCAGCCACAGTCCGTCGCGTATTTCTGATACGTTCTTGGTGATATCAAATGTACCAAGTCACTTGAACACCTCCCGTGAAAGTATCTGTGAAAGAGAGACAAATCTCCAACGTCTCTTCGATGTTCCAGACTATCAAGGTTGTAAATGATGTAAATGATAGGGGTGAGTTCTCTTTCATGTCACTTTAGTTCCCCCTTTCTATCCTAGAAACGATTTCAAGCATTTTTCGATATCAGCTTTCGTTCGTGAGATATAGCCCATTGCAAGTTTCTAAATTGACACACTGTACAAAAAAAGAGGGTTGAAGACAATATGGATCCCTGGGGATCCCTGGGGATGATGGTGAAAGTATTCGATATCCATCGACGGCCACTTGCAGAGAACTTTCTTTCAAGAAGCTGAAGAGCCATACACAAAAATGATCCAACGAGCCATAGCATCGAAGTTTGGCTATTAGACCCTCATGCCACACACTGTCAAAGGCCTTAGAAATATCAATCTCAACAGCTCTTGATTCTCCATGTTTCTCGATTGCGTTATTCCAAATATAGGTGACATACGATCGAGATTTTGGTGTTCGAGATTTCGAAGAAAGTCGAAATATCTAGAATGAACGTGAGACCTAGAAAAATCAATGTAGATATACTCGTCATTTAAAATAGGGTTGTGACCCTTCTAATACTCCATACAGTTCTATAAATTTCTCACTTTACCGTAAGTTTGGCTAATCGCGGAGCTATTGGCCAATAGTTCAATAATCTAGTCGACATGTGCCACATTCGATGTTTTCGAAACAAGTTGAACCAGAGTCAAGGAAAACCAGTGCTGGAGAGAATATAAAATGGTAAAGAACTGAAAACAAGATAACTACTTAAAATGAAGAACCAAATATCACTAGTAGTATTCATATATATTGATGAAGTCAATCATTTATTTTGTTCATTTCCGGGGTTGAGTCACATTTATCGCATAAGCATTCATGATAGATATTTTTGATCATCATTTTATAAAGTATTAAGGTGGAATCAACTTACTCAAATCAGATGATTTGACTCAGACCACTTGTACCATTAGGAAAAGCACATTTTGCGTGAGTTTGCAAAAAAATATGACAGTCAGTTGTGCCCAAACAACTCACCAAGTAAAATTAATCAAGGTAGTCTGGTGAATGACAGAACATATCAGAGATGTAACTACTTTTAAATATTTTACTCAAAATACAAATAATTTGTTCAATTATTCTCAACAGAGAAGTCAATATGCAATCCATACAGTTCAAGTTTTGATATGAAATGCCAATATTGTACCTGTTCCCTAGAAATAATATTGTATCATACCAAAATCTACCTGATTCATCATATTGAGTCGTTTATCTAGTTAATGAGTCTTGTTATATAAAAGATATTGTAGAATAGTTTGATGTCCCAGTAACTGATGTAGTGATGATGTAGAGAATCGCGTTTTAAGTGAAATTAATTGAAAAAAATTCGGTAATTACACTATCCAACAAGTAAGAACAAAAATTGCGACTGATATAATGGCTACACATGAGAGTTTAGTGTCCTTACTGCGATCCAACATCAAAAATTTTCCATCACGTGAAAATTTTGAGTTAGACTTATTTTTATTTTATACAAAAATTTTCACATATTATAGGGAAATATAAGATCAAAACAAGAAAAAAACAATATATTTTGAGGACAACAAAGTTAATTTACAGTACACATGAAAAAACATTCAAATGAAGTCTTTTGTGCATAACCTCTTTGCAAATGTTGCCTAATGTTTATATGCTTCATCGTTTTCCCTCATAAGGAAGCATCAGTAACTCCCCCTCATTGCTGCATCCTATCTGACTTGGTAGCGTTGCTGCTCCATTGTTAGTATGTCATGATAGAACCTTTTCCCTAGTTGGTCATTGACAGCACCAACATTTCTTGGAAAAAAATTCAGATGGGAGTGCAAGAAATGGATTTTGAGATACATGCTACATCCCATTCTGCAGTAGTTTTCAAGTAGTCCTTCCACAAGTGTTTCGTAATTTTCCACTTTCTTGTTCCCTAAAAACTCCGAAACAATAATTACTTGATCAGTTGATCAAACTGTTGATCACTTAGTAGTTTTCTAATATGTGGTCCAACAAATAAACCTTCCTCGAGTTTTGCATCACTTAAATTTGGAAAAACGTGTTTAAGATATTCAAACGCATCATCTTCTTTGTCTAATGCTTTTACAAAATTTTCCATTAACCCCAGTTTAATGTGTAATAGATGGAGTATCAAGATGGAGTAGTAGAAAGCCAAAACTTTCTTTCCCAAAAATTAATCACTCCCAAAAATATAACTCCTTCAAGGTAACAAAATGTTTTTTGGATTAACAAGAGGTATATTCTTTACGTTAGCTTGACCTGGAATATATTTATCTCTCGGAGACAATTCTTTTAATCGATAAAGGTTCTGTGTTGCCCTACTATTCCAAAGGCAAAGAAAATAGCAAAACTTCGTAAATCCGCCCTGAAGAATTGGTTGATCGTTTTTGAGAAGCGTGAAACAAACGAATTTGGTTTTATTCAGATTCAAACTGAGAAGACTATAGTTCAGCCATATCTGGATATCCTTCAAACCATTTGCTGCTGTTTAATATACTTGTTGCCATGTTTTGCCAGAAAAAATCATCTCCGTGTCGTCTGTATATGAAATACGATTTAGGCCAGTTATTTTAGGGGGTTTGCCTAGGAAAGTGGACATACCCAGCTGTAAATTTGTATGAACTTTGTATTTTGGCATCATAAAAGTATTCTGAAAATTCACATATGATTCGATGGCCGCAACTTTAAAAATTGGGGGTCAGAAGTGAAAAAAACTACTTTTTGCACGTTTTTTGCCAATATCTCGTTTCCAATGGGTTTTATGCTAATTGTATTATCAATATTGTAGAGATTTGAATTCTCTACAACTTTTGTTTCAAAAATTTTTTCATACGTTGAATCGTTTTTGAGATATAGGGCAGCGCGAGCGCAGATTAAATATTATTTGAAATCAACTGGTTGTCCCGATCAAAATCAGCTTATTTAAGGTTCATAAATTATTACAAATAAATAATTATAAATAATTTGAATTTTTTATAATAAATACATTATATTCAAATATTTTTTTCATTAATTATTTATTTTCAATTAGGTATCAATTTGTTCAATAACGCACTTACCTGACCGTGTAGTTATACATTTGTAGAGGGAAAAATATATATTACATTATAATGTAAATCTGTTCTATAGTAATTATTCTTCAATGAATAAAAATGAATAGAAAAGGAATAAAATTTTAAATAATATTTTTGTTAAAAAATCTCTTCTGATACATTTGTGAATGTCAAAATTGAAGATAAAATAATTAAAAGAATAACTAGTTTTAATTTCAATTTTTTTCTTCTCCATCTTTGTTGTCTTCTCGCAGCTGTAAAAATTCAAGGGCGTTATCATCTTCATTGTCATCTTCACCCAGATTCGTTTCCAATTATTTCACGATTTCTGGATCAAAGGACCTATCTTCGTTAATATCGGTCTCATATGGTACAGCATTGAGACAAGCTTGCCCATTACACTGGCCACAAGCTAAAGATCATTGCAACCTTGCTTTCCTGCGTGCACGTCTTGAACCACAACTAATTTTGCAGTTACAGAATATCGTATTGAGTAACTCATCTGGAGCAGGTGGTAAAATTATCATGATAGGTTCTAGCAATCTGTTATGCATTGTCCAACCCCATTCCTGGGGTTCCAAGTCATGTCCTAACCTTGGACATAAACACGATTAAGATGTTGGTGAGCTGCTCCACTTGTTGGTGGGATTTTTGATAACTGCACAGGTTTATTGAGCTTTGTTAGCTTGACATATTGCTTTGCCAACTTTTTTAAAGAAAACTTCTTGCTCAAGAGAAGAGGCTAGCTGCCATGTATAAATTTTAGAGTTATAAAAGAATTTCAGAGTTTAGAAATTTTAAACGGCCGTCAAATTATATGTGAATTTTGAGAATACTTTTATGATGCCAAAATACAAAGTTTATACAAATTTACAGCTGGGTATATCAACTTTCCGAAATACAGGCCTAATCGACTTAAAATGGCTGAACAAATTATCAACCGATTTTATACAGCCAATACTATTTATGCAAACTAAAAATAAATTCGGCCCCAATACTGTGCCTTGTGGAAAACCAATTGTGATTTCATTTGAAGAACTAAGTTCACTGCCAATTTCAACAGTTTCAACAGTTTGTTCCCTTTGCGATAAATAATTTTGCGAAATGTTTAACGCTGGGTCATGAATGTCGTACCTATATAGTTTGTTCAGTAGTTCGCCATTGGTATAATAACGTGTTTTTCCCCTTAGAATTTCATCAGTTTGTCATTCATTTGTTAATTATCTAACAGTATCGAAGAAAATATCACAATTTCTGTTTGGATTTACAGTCAAGAGAAATATGCTCCACTCTAATGACTTTCGGATGTGTCGAAAATTTGCAATGTAACCCGATTGCAACTCACGTACACATTGGTTCGGAACCGGCCGTAAATTCTTAGAAAGTGAATCTGAAGGCCGGTAAGTGTCTTGGAAAACATAATACGGCAATGCCGTGGCGCAACGAAGGCAATTGCCCAATTTGAGTTTGCACTCCATTTGGACGTTGAACCGCTCGTGCCCTCATTCCACGCATCTTAATACAGTGAGAAGTCATTGACATTCCAACGAAATAATGGTATCTTCACACGTTTTGCGCAAGTGTTCTTTGCGAAATGACAAGAAAAACGATACCAAGACTCGTTCACTTTTTGTTTTTGAAATTATGCATTGTGCTCCATTAATCATGACATTAATAAAAATAATTCGTTACTTATGCTTGTGAAACTCTTTCTAATGAAACAAAATCCTTGAAATGTTAAGATTTCTGTAATATCCTCCCCTTTTTATTTTTTGAACGGGTCAACTCAAAAAATCGAAATTTGGGATCTAACTCGTTCTATTGATGACTTATTTATTTTGTACAAATTCATGTTGAATATAGAATGAAGAAAATATTTTTGTCTAGTTTCTACTGTTTTTTTTAATCGTTACGACCGGTTTCGGCTTATAAGGCCATTTTCAAGTAACTACCACAAACCCCCCCATGCCCCCTCCCGGGTTGAGTGCCCTGAAATAGAAGCTTCCCCTCCAGCTATTTAGCGAGAAGAACCTACTACCCCACTCCATCCACCCCCGCTCTCGGACCGGTCCTCAACTTGCTGATGGGCACTTCAGCAAGACTGACATCTGATCTCTTTTGGTCGAAAGTCAGCCTTTAGGTGCCTCTACTTTCTTATCGAATCGTTGTTTTATCTGACTATTCCTAACTGAATTTAAGCATGGGGGCCCCCATGCTTTGTGTTATGCATCGAGCGTTTCTCAGTGCATCCAAGAAAAAATTTCAGAGTCGCGATCGCGGTCGAAGTGTTCTTCGCTGAACCTATCTGGAAGAGAGTGTATCTGGTTAGTGTTATACTTACCTAAGTCGCCTGACGGCGACTAGCGGGGTTATATACTAACGGTCTGTTATTCTGTTTAGTCGGCCTGGGATGTTTGTCCCTTTCTCGGAATGTGGGGTCATCCATATTTAACGCATCGTGTAGATCGCGGAAGGCTGGATTTGAGTGCGATCTGATTTTATCGAACGTGCTGCGTGTCCAGGTCTAAGTCTCTGTATATAAATCTATTGGGTATATAATAAGATGCGTTTACAGCGGCTCTTACGCTCGCAATCATTAACGATTGGATCTTCTTTCTGTATGTCTGCGCACACTGGCCCCAGGCAGTGCATGCATACAGTATTATTGGCATTAGAATCGTTCTGATCATTAGTAACTTGACTTTCAATGCCATGTTAGTGCTTCTTCCTTTGATCCGCGTCAGGCGTCGTCTGGCCTATCTGGCCATTCCTATTCTCTGCTGTACGTGTACGAGTGAACAGTATCGCCTGACTCTTATCAGGGTTGATACTGATCTTCCACAGGTTAGCCCACTCCTCCAATCTGTCTACCTGTTGTTGGAGGTATCTCGTAACGTGTGCTTGACTCGTAGATCTCGCCAGCAGGGCCGTGTCGTCCGCGTAGAGCGCCAACTTGTTAAAGTTGTTCTCTGGCCTGGGCACGTCTGCCGTGTATACGGAGTAGAGGTGTGGTGAAAGGACTGCACCTTGCGGGACTCCTGCCTCCAGTAGTCGAACTGTTGATAATTCGTCTCCTACTTTGCAGCGACATCGCCTGTCAGCTAGAAAAGACTGAATTAATCTTACCATTGGTTTTGAGTATCCAAAATCGCTCATCTTGGCCAGTAGCCCGTCATGCCAAATTCTCTCAAACGCCTTGGAGACGTCTAAGAAGATAGCTCCGGTATTGTATCCTTTGCCAAGGTTGAAGCCTTCTGTCGCAAAGTCCACTACCCTCAGGACTTGTAGCTCTGTCGAGTGTTCTGAAGAAAAACCGAATTGTTCGTCGGGGAGGATCCCTAACTCTATAGTTTGTTCTTCCATTCTCTTCAGGATAAGACGCTCCGCCACTTTGCTTACGGATGGCAGTAAGCTAATTGGCCGGTGATTCGCTGGAAACAGGTGGTTCTTCTTGGGCTTCGGTATGTGGATTACCGTTGCCTCTTTGAACGGGTACGGAAAGTGTTGCAATCTGAGTATAGCATTTATGACGTTGGTTATGGCTGCTATACCCTTTCGCGGCAGCACTTTCAGTGCTCGATTTGTTATTTTGTCTGGGCCTGGTGCTTTCCGAGTGGCAAGACGTCTCAGAATATCCTTCACTTTCTCAGGCGATGTCGGGGCCAGGGGTTGCGCGTTATCTGTCCATTAACTACCACAAATTGTCAAGTTGCGTCTTAAATAGTGTGGACAGGTATCTGCTCTAGGCACCTGACCTAACACGTTACCAATATTACAATATGTCACAATTACCAACTATTGGATGGATTTTAAAATTCCTAAATTCAAAAGGGGCGAGCTGCATAGATCTAGTTGGTCGTTGAGCGTTATGAACTTGGGGTCCTTGTACAATTTATTCATTTTCAACGCTTCCAATAAATTCATCTCCCTTCCTTTGTTACATGTATGAAGAATTTTCATGTTTCCTTTATTTATTGTATGGTTGTTTCTTTTAGATGTCCATATATGGCTGATTTTTTATCTGATAATACATGTTCTCGGTATCTTATGAGATCAGTTCTTCAATTAAGTTGGCGGGAATATGGTTGTTATACGCTATCTGTTTTATGATCTTAATTTCTTCTTGAAAAGCCCCCTCTGATGACGGTATCATAAATACTCTATCTATCATAGATCTGAAGGCCGATAATTTGTGTGATAATGGACTGAAAGAATCCATCGGTATTGTACAGTCCGTGAAGGTGTTTTTTCTATAGATGGCCTTATAAGCCGAAACCGGTCGTAACGAATAAATAAACACAGTAGAAACTAGACTAAAGTATTTTCTTTATTCTATATTCGAAATTTGAGATAATGAAATTAATACATGAATACTTGATTTTGAAGTGAAACTGACAGATGAAACTTTCAAGATGGCGACTGAGCGCCATCTGGGAAAAAAAGGAAAGTGGGATCTTGTTACACATCTTTTTGAAGATCCTGACAAATGCTTCGCTAGAATATAATGTCCATATCTTCAACAACTAGAAAATGACAGGCAATAATTGCCTGAATACATTCGACATTTAGCTACATGATATGAGGTAATACGCTTGAGGTCAGTTCAGAAGATTCTCGAAATGGTTGCCTTGAACTTCTTGACATATGTCAACAGTAGTTTTCAGCATATTCAAATACAGTTACCCTGTTAAATTTTGATCAATAAATAAAGGTCCTACAATATAGTTTCCAAATATTTCTGCTCAAACGTTAATTTTTTCTGAATATTGGGTAAGTGTTTCCCGGAAAACGTGAGGGTTGGTATCACTACAATAACAGCAATTTTGTCTGTGAACATTGTCGTTTGAAAAAATGTACATTTGTCATTAAAACAAATATTGTGGAGATAGGTAGGATGCCTTGCAATGGTTTCCTTCATGATCTCGCAGAATCCTGTTCTTCGATCAGGGTCATCTTCTGTTAATTCGTGTACCATTTTAATTTTGTATGGATGATACATATTCCTCTTTAAAAGTCTCCACACAGTAGAAGGAGACACCTCAGAAACATTCGTGACGGAATAAGTAGACTGTTCAGGATTTACTACCATCTCACCAATTATTTGTACTTACTGTTCTTCCGGAAAGGACGGATGACCTGGGGCAGGACAAATTTAAGTTTTCCTAAATTTACGACTGCCTGGAGCTCACTTAGAATGGGGCGAGTCGTGGGTTCGAGTCGGAATATCTGAGTATCCCAAAAATTCTTTATTGGTATCATTCTTATAGTTTTTTCTTTTTAGCAAGCTGTGGACGCCAGTTGATATTTCTTCAACAGGAGGGGGGTAATAGGGCAAATAGACAAAGCCTTCTAACACTTCTTTCAAACAGTTAATTTTAATATTGAAATTAGTAAGGTTAATGAAAAGTTAGGAAAATTACATTTGATTGAAATATACACTATAACAAGTTCAATTAATAAGCAACCAAGGCCATTGGTTAACTTGAATTTTAAGGCTTGTTAAATGTAATTGCAAAATTCACAAACAGAAAAAGGTATAAACTCGAATAACAAACAGGCCTGTTTCGTTAACAACATTCAACACTTTAATAACTAAATGGAAAAAAAAAATTTGAGGGTTCCTGTATCTGGGGACAATTTTATCAAAAAAATCATATCTTTGTGGGTTTCTCACCGTAAAGAAAAGAAAACATTACAACAACAAACAAAAACTTTTGTACAGTGTAGCGACTTTGAAAATCGTCGAATTCGTAGGCCTGGGGAATCTCGTCTTTGTAAAATAACCAAAAAAACTCACAGTTCTTTACGGAGAATGTCGTATAAAACTTTTCTGAAAGGTTCCGTCTTGAAAGGTCGGAACCCTCCTTGACGTAGGACTTCTGTTTGTCTCAACTTAATGAAGCCTTGAGAAATAATCAGCGGCACCTCGTGTATCCGTTGAGGGAAATATTTTTTGCAACGGGCACCTCTTTACTCAATTCATTTATAAGAAACGCCTCATATTACACGTATAAATTTATCTCCATAAAAAACCTAAAAGTTTATAACCATATTTTCGTAGAATTAATTGATTTTAGTCAAAAAAAAAACATTAACCTTAGATTTAATGAGGTTTCTTTCTTTTTATAAAACTCAAGATGGAATCAACACCACGAATTCCTTTGGACGAGTCCTTTCTTCTCTGTTCTTTCTTTTTTGTTTTTTTTTAAACCCTTCGTTATCAGTTTCGATTCGGAAACTTTCGGGAAATTATCTTGAAACCCGCGCCAATGAAATAGTAATTTGAATCGTGGCTTCATAAAATTGGCGTAATTCAATATATTATCGACAAATACAATCTTTTTTTTTATTCAATATTAAGTTTCATTTTCACGGTGCTGTCGTGCAATTATCTTTCCAAATGTATATCACGGGAATATAAAATATTTAACAGAAGTATTGAGCCCTATGCAACCCATTGATCAAACTGGCCTTGTTGTTTGCCTACGTTCCAGGTAAAATATATCAGTAGAATCATAAATGCTTAAGGGTACTTACACTGAACAAGAAACGGGTTGATTTGGAAACGGGTGAGATTTCTTAACAACAAACAAGAAATTGACCGTTACATTTCTTCAAATATTTTCGACATACAGGACGATTCGGAAAACGTTCATTGAAAATCCTTTCGGTCTCGTGAAAGGTACGCGTCGCACAAACACTAAAAGGGGGGAGACATTAAAGAAATGCACTGTATGATCGAGCTAAAGACTAATGATTAAAGATAAAGAAATAAAAAATGCAAAAAATGCTAAACGAGATTTTCGAAGCAGAAATCCATTCTATGAACGAACTCGAAACATCCACAACTTTGAGAAAAGTTTATAAAAAAACTAATATCCTTGAGGTTTATCTCTTGATATCAATCGAATTTCTCTCTTTAAGGGCGCCAAAAAGAACGATTGGGTGTTGCCATGAAAGTTATCACAGTACTGGCAATTGAATGGCACTCGAATCAAATCATTTTATCCCTTCAAATTTCCTGGGCAGGATGGTATCTCCAGTTTTTTTAAACGGTCTGGAAATACTTTTAATAATTCTCATACAACTCTATAAAGGACTCTGCCGTGGAAGTACATACAAAAGAGCAGGTTGGCATTAAAGTGGACCCACGTTCTATATAGGTACGACCAATTATTTCAACTTGTTTTTTACCACCAGTTTTCACTTAAATTCGTAGAATTTTTTTTGAAAAAGATAAAATGAAAAACCAAAAAAAAAGATCTTACCTTTCAACGTGTGATTCCTAACACGGCTTCAACAAGATAAACTCTCTCGAGAAAACTATCTGGTCGAGGCGGGAATCGAACCCATGGCCTTCTGATCGTGAGTTGGGCTACGAATCGCACGTTAAAACGTAAGACCTCATTAATCCTCCGCTCGCACAAGTTCCGACTTCTGAGGGCTGTCCGTTCATAGGGGTGGAGAAACTCAGCTGGTTAGTTCCATCTTGCACGTTTCTACGGAGTGATAGACTGTCATCGATATTGTCCTGACTTTGGCTTCTCTAATCCAAAGATTCATTCAAAGATATCATACTCAAACGTCACACCCCGAACTGCCTGATGAACAGGTTGGCCAGTCAAAATTTTTTCTCCCTTACTTTTATGGGGTTACCGATAAAGTAAGCCATAAAGTGGCCTAACGTAAGAATAGTATTCACCGCCAAAAATCAAATGTTTTACGAACACCTAAGGACACGATACGAAATGAGACACAGGGTATATACGAAATACCATATTATACCTGCCCCAGAACTTACATCGGCTAGACCAGTGTTTCTCAAACTTTTCGAATTCACTGCTTTCTTATGTTTTTTGAAGGTTATCGCGAACGTAAAGACTACACTAGATATTTGATTAATAAAAGTGGCTAGGTGGCTGTCTGAACGGATTGCGTTTTGCAATTACCGATATTACCATATTATCTGAGGATTTTTATTAATAGATACCGACGTATTATCTTTACTCTCAGTTATCTATGTTGTAAAACGTTTTTTTTTTTTAATAGATACCGACGTATTATCTTTACTCTCAGTTATCTATGTTGTAAAACGTACCTTAAGACTTACCCATGGCCCACGGCGCCCCAGTAAAGGTTCCACGGCGCCCCAGGGCGCCGCGACGCACACTTTTATAAACACTGGGCTAGACCAACATAGAAACTTGGAGAATCAAGAGCTGTTACGCTTGATATTTCTAAAGACTTTGACCGACGGTGGCATGAGGGTTTGCTGGCCAAACTTCAATGCTATGCCTTGTTGGATAATTTTCGTGTATGGCTCTTCAGCTTCCTGAAAGAACGTTGCCTGCAAGTGGTCGTCGATGGATATCTCTCGAATACTTTTACCATCAACGCTGGTGTTCCATAGGAATCTTTTAATTTGTGTATCACCGACTTATTGAAAAAAAAACAAGAATCCAATATATTGCTCCGCTGACGATAGCACAATTATCTCGTCATTTCATTTGGATTCCAGGTCATCGGCTACGGAGGCACATCTTCACCGGCACCAGGAGGTTGCATATGAGGATCTAGAAGTGATTTCGAATTGGTGTGAAATCAACCAGGTTCAATTCAGTGCCACAAAAACCTGGGCATCGGTTTTTTCCAAGAAGAACGGGATATAATAATGTCAGGTCAGACAATTCCGCTTTCTGCTTCGATAAGTTTGTTAGGGGTTAAAATGGACACCAATATGTGCTTCTCAAAAACTTGGAACACTGTTCCGAACCAGAAAACTGTACACACCTTGTCAACTTTTGATGCTTTATAAAGCTCAGATCAGACTTTCTTTGGAGTATTGTTCTCATGTATGGAGTCTGCCCCCAAACATACCCTGAAGTTGCTTGATTCAATCCAGAACAGAGCCATCCGCCTGATTGGAGAAGCGAACATCACGTACAACCTTGATAGACTGGAACATCGAAGAAAGGTTGGATATTTGTCTCTCTTCTACAGATAGTTTCACGGGAAGTGTTAGAATGACACTAAGAGCGGTACTGTCGCTGGTCATCGTTTTGAGGTTCAACTCAGTACACCTCGAACTTTACTGTTGAAGAACTCTTTCATCTGGAGAACAGCGTTTATGTGAAATAAACTTTCTGAGATCGTTTTCGCAAATGGATTTTATCTTTAGCGATTCAGATCCAATGTGAATCGCTTCTTAAGAATTTTCCTATAGTGCTTGTGTTATGTCCTTAAAAAAATAAAGAAATGTCCAAAACGGTCTATGAACAAAAACTAGCTGTTCGCAAATTAGATCCATCCTCATTCCTCTCCAAATATGACTATGAAACAGACCTCAAAAAGCTTCTGAAACACCAAAATCATTCCAGGTCGTTGCTAGATATGGTATAATGTTCTGAAAAGAGGTTAACTTGTTGTTCTTTAGAAATAAAAACTAATACATTCAGAGAATTTCATTTTTATTACAGAAAATTATGTACTCATTCACACACGAAAATTGACAGTTTTTTTCTCCGATACCGCACACTATACACTACTTGTCCTTCCCAACCAATCCTCCTTCACTAAATCCGCACCCTTTTCTCCCACCATTATAGCGGGCGCGTTTGTATTCCCGCTCGGTATTGTGGGCATTATTGAGGCGTCTATAACTCTCAGACCACTCACGCCGTACACTCTCAGTCTAGGATCTACTACAGCTGATTGGTCCCAAGCAGGTCCCATCTTGCACGTTCCTACGGGGTGGTAGACTGTCATCGATATGGTCCTGATATGGCACTCCCAGTACTTGTCACTAGTGAATTCGTATTGCCTGCAATTGGGAAAAGGGATGCTATGCAGGCGGCTACCAAATTTCTTGAACGCTTTGGCTTCGCTAATATTTATGGCTATTTTCGCACCTGGAAACAATTTTGAAAATTATAATTTCAGTAAATATTATGTTGACTGTTGGGTTTTTATAAATTGATCATATGTCACTAGAAAATAGTGTTCGAGTTTCAGATATTTGTTGTTATGCTTAATATACTGTATTGGAATAGTGTTTGATGTAGGAAATCCCAAAAAGAGATTTTGGCATTTATTCGAGCGCGACAGATAAACTTAGAAGGGGGCCTTGTTAACTGTTGGGTTTATATAAATTGGTCAAATATTACTGGAAAATAGTGTTCCACTTTCAGATATTTGTTGTTATGCCTAATATACTGTATTGGATAAGTTTTTGATGTTATAGGAAATCCCAAAAAGGGATTTTGGGATTTACTCGAGCACGACAGATAAAACTTAGGAGAAGATCTTGTTAAAGCGGTCTACCATATATGAACCCTCAATCAAGAGACCGGCAAATAGGGCAGCCTGTCAGATTTATAAAAAAAATCAGAAATATTCGAATGGATCATATTAAGTAATGGTGGCTTCTTTTCGAGGTAAAAAGAGTTCATCAATCAAAATCTGACGGTTTGAGCGTCGCGTAGGGGAGTAGAGGGGTCTCAAAGTTGCTAAATTAACGTTGTCTTGACATTCTTAAGCGTGTTTGTTTTTTTATCTTAATGAAAATAATGTAATAATTACGAAAAAAATATATTCTGTCAATTTCCACAAGCCGAAGTCCATTACGATTAGAGCGTGCAACTAAGGTAATGCATGCACCATGAGGTAATGCATGTATAACGTGAGCATATGTATCGCTTTGGGTGGGACAGTTCCGCTTTTAGGCAGTCTGTTTGGCAGTAGTAATCGCGCCTCTGTAGCCCAGCCCCACTCCTCCACTTTTGTCATCATCAAGTCGACCAATCAGAAGCTACCGCGCGGACAGCGGGAAATTCAAATTCCATAAGAGTAAAAGTGAGAGAACGAATTGCCGTAAGTGAGATATGGAGATAGTATCGAGGTGATCCGTTCTGAAGATAACGTTTAGTGGGGCCAGCGCAAGCATCACATATTTTTAAAATAAATCGTTGTTAATGGAGAGATTTAACGTATGAAGCGTTGCCGGTTTTGAAATTAGGCATGAAGGATTAAGAATACGGCTTGATAAAAATTGTATGATAATGAGATGACGACCAGAAGGGCCTAGCATTTCAACGTGCGATCCAGCTTACTATAAGGGGACACTGAAAACCGTATCTTCAGTTACTAAGTCAGTATCGTTAGGAGGAGAAGACGAGGTATGGTGCAAGCAGCATGCCCCATACCTTAATCTGATACATTCGAATATTTCTGATGGGCTGCAATATTAGCCCAGCTCTCAATTGAGGGGGTTCCTATATGGTAGACGGCTTCAACATGATGCACGGTATCCCCTACAATGTTCATCTATCGCTCGAGTGAATCCCAAAACCCCCTCTTGGGCTCTCCTACCATTATAAGTCCGATGGGTGACTTATTTACTATACAAGTTGTTTTACGAGTACTGTAATTATACTAAACGGACATGTATAGTATGATATCTTATTTCATGAAATAACTAAATAACAAACTTCATTTTGCAGTTTAAGTCAGGCACATGCGTACCTGCGTACCACATGACTTTTTGAAAAATATTGGCGTACTACCAGACCTAAATATTTTAATAAACGTATGATATTTACTATTATAAAAGTATTCAAAGGCTCCTTTAATTAAATTCCTGAGAAAACTTCATATTTAATGATTAGATATTTGTTTATTTATAACATGCTTATAATGAAGGAGGAATAAAAATATTAAAATGGTATTGATTTACAGTTTCAGTTATTTACCTATAGGCCTAAAAACATATAAATAAAAAATTATTAAAAAGTCAGCAAAAAATTAATCATCATACAAAATATACTTTTATAGTCTTTAGTGCGAAACTTGTTGTTGTTTGCCTGTGATTGAAATATCAAAATTTAGAGTAATGGAATTTATCTTCACTCTTAAGTGCTCTTCTGCTTCTATATTCATTTTTCATGTACAAGAGTTCAGAAAATCCACACTCACACAAGTGACTCGTAACAAATAGCATCAAAAATAGCAGAGCTTGCCGATCCAGAAATCAGTTAAAGATTTCTCTTTAAAATAATCTTTCATGGAACTATCTTCTGTAAGGTTGATAAAACTTTCTCTTAGTTCCAATTCATTTGGTGAGGTTCCCGAAAAATGATTTTTGATCCTTTCCACTTTTGAAAAATCTTCAGAGAAATACTTCTTGAAGTTTTTTTGAAAGCCAAGTGAACAATGATATCTGCAACCACATCTGGAATTGGAGATATTTCATTTTCTTCAAAAAATTATGATAGAGTGGGGAACGCAGATAAATTCTCCTCCTGTATTTGTGAACAAAACAGGACCAACTTTCTCTTGAATGAGTTTATTTTGTCACTGGCTGTGAAGGCTGTTGTGTTTGGTCCCTGAAGCCCCAAGTTTAGTGTGTGGAGTTTGTCAAAAATGTAGGCTAGGTAAGCCAATTTTGACAACCCTTCTTCATCAGCAAACAATTTTTTCATGCCATGATTTCTTTCACTTAAAAACATGGAAACTGATCTCAGTTCGAATAGACGGTTCAAAAGTTTCCTGTGAGATAACCACCTCACTTCTGTATGCAGGAGTAAAATTCTGAACTTGCCACCCATTTCTTCACACATCAAGGAGAATAATCTTGTGCTTAGAGCCCTAGACCTCACTTCTGTATGCAGGAGTGAAGTTTTGAACTTGCCATCCATTTCTTCACACATCAAGCAGAATAATTTTGTGTTTAGAGCCCTAGCCTTTATGAAGTTAATAACTTTCACAGCATCTGATAGAACGGAGTTAAGATTTTCCGGCATACCTTTAGCAGCTAATGCTTCTCGATGGATGACACAATGCGTACTTTTGCATTCAGGAACAACTCTCTTCATTTTTGCTGCTAGCACTGTCAATTTTCCTGACATCTGTACACAAGCCAATACACTTGGACCAGGGAATGCCTACTTTGAGCACATATTCATCAATTACCTTAAAAATGAGTTCCGCTGTGGTATTTGATTCAAATGGTTTGCAGAAAAAAAAACTCTTCTATCACCTCTTCATTATAATCAAATCACACGAAAATAAGGAGCGCAGCTCCTTGTTATATGAAGAGGTGTGATTCGTTGCATTTGCACATTGTGAAAGCACATCAGTGCTTTCGTCAACTTGAAGTGCAAAATAAGTGCATTCTTAGAGTTTTAAAGCTAGTTGTTCTTCAATATTATTAGACATATCGTCAATTCGTCTTTTCACTGTGTTATTTGACAGTGGTATTTTTTTAATTTCCTTGGCTGCCTTTTCTCTTAACACGGCTTGAACAATGTCCACAGCGGCCGGCAGTAAAAGCGTCTCACCTATTGTATGAGGCTTTTCATCTTTTGCAATTCTTAAACTACTTCCCCAGTCAATATCATGATTGTTACTTAAACTTCAAGTAATAATCACGATATTGACTGGGGAAGTAGTTGACTTCCGACAGGGGAGGTCGAGCGAATACTTCTAAATTTATTTCGAAACAGTTGTCAGACTTATTTAGATTCAAAAGAATTGTTATATACGATGGCACAAAAATAAGAAAACGTGTACGTCTCGGGACGTCCGACAGAAGTGATAACTTGAACTATTCAATACTGAAATTACTCAACTTGAGAAAAGCTTGGGTTATTAGTCGAATTGTATGTATATTATTATGATAACGTGAGGAAAAGTTATTTATAAATAAAATCTTTTATTGGTTATTTTGTGTATGTACATATATTATAGCTAATTGTTACCTTCATAGGATTAACTAATGATACTAACAATGTACATACACTAAATTAGTATCATCATTTTTAGGCCACGTTCCACAAAAAGATTACGTGCATGCAGATTATAATACTGTCAATAGTATATGTCTATCACACACTAAATACCGAGCGTCTGTCTGACGAGAGAGAAGGAGCCTATCTTTCGCTGACGTATGCGTGATTGAAAGGGAAGACAGACAAACTGGGGCCGTTACGCGTTAGGTTACGGCCCCATAAGAAGTTATCACTTAATGAAATACGATCAATAATACGAGAAATACAAGAATACGTGTCAATAAACAATCCTTTTCTACTCGCCTTCTACCAAAGTTTTGACATCGATCGGGTCATCGAAGTAATTGGCATTTATAAGTGGTGCAGAGAAGGGACTCTTGTTTCTCAGTCTGACCCAACCTCTAGATCGTGGTCTAAGCAGAAGAGGCATCAATGTGTACACATCTTGGTTCGCTATCGGCCTGTAGACGGTGTTGTAGAGCTCGTCGGTGATTCCTAAAACTTTTCGGACTCTCGCACCTGCATCGGAATTAATACTCGCTGGTGCCATGTGGAATTGGATGTCCGGCCAAGATCTGTTACCTAGGACAGAGTACAAGGTTTGTTAATTCAGATAATGACTGTTGTTGAATTCACTAATAGGTCTCGTTAGTACAACTATCATTGGTTTCATTTCTTTAATTACTATCAGTTAGTAGTGTGTATGATTAGACTTCAAGTAAGGTAATGGATATAACACATCATCAAATTAGAATGCAAGTCTTCACTTCGGCAGACATAACAGTTGAATTAAATGTAATACTCGAATTAGTGAAAAATTACTACACAGGCTGGAAAGTTTCGAGGCCAACACATAGATGGCGCTAGTCTGATTGATTTCACCGCTTTTTCAGTTAGCACTAACCTTCAAAAGAAAGCCGTTGAAACTTCATGTTACCCTACTCATAATTTGTAAGTAATTGTGGATGGATCAAATGGCTTGAAAAAGGTTATAAGGACTTCGCTCCATCAGAAACAAAAATTGAACGTTGATTTGCTGACTTCAAACGTGGTCGTAGAGACACCGATGATGCAGAACGCAGTGGACGTCCAAATGAGGCAGTAACACCACAAAAATAATCCACATAATCATTTTGAATGATCGAAAAGTGAAGTTGCGTCAGTTAGCTGACATTATAAGATATCAACAGAAGGTGTTGACTTTATATTGCATGAGCCTTTGACTTTGAGAAAGCTCTGTTCGAAGTGGGTGCCGCGCGAGTTCACTATTGACCAAAAACAAGAACGTCTTGATGATTCTAAACAGTGTTTCGTATGTTTAAATATAACAAACCGGAATTTCTTCGTCGATATGTGGCAATGGATGCAACATGGAACCATCACTTTACTCGGGAATCAAAACGATCATCTGAGTGAAGAGCAACTGGTAAACTTCGTCCAAAGCGCCCGAATGCACGACATTCGGCTGGCAAAGTTATAGCCTCGGTATTTTGGGATGTGCGTGGTTTAATATTCATCGACTATCTTGGGAAGGAAAATACCATCAATAGTGAATATTATATAGCGTTATTGGAGCATTCGAATGCCAAAATTGCAAAGAAGCATCCTCATATGACGAAGAAAAAATTTTATTCCATCAGGCAACGCACCGCATCAAAAGTTAATCAAAAAAGATTTTGGTGTGCGATAATCATCTTCCACGACCGAGCATGAAGACTGAAGACAGTTACTTCTTCAATTTGTCACAGTAAATTCTCTGAAGCTTAACCCACACCGAATAAAATATATTTTTTTTTTCAGACTGAAAATTCAATAGAAATATATTGCCTTCTTCTCAAAACGAAAAAAAAGTTCAAAAATAAAATTACATGAATACAATGTATCGAATAATAACAAATCAGAATCCAATTAGTTAGTATTGCCTTGAGGCTTCCACATTGTTGTTTATGGTGTTCCTTTCCTCATAGTTACGTCGTCGTACCAAACTCGCCCGTACAAAACTCGATGGCGGAGATCACGACTCCCAGACGTCGCGACGCCAGTCTCAGAGTATAGATTCGACATTCCTTAAAAAACTCCCATCATTCATTTCAGCGACAGACTATGTTTTCTGTATACGTATTACATGGAACGCTGGTTGCATAATATTGGTTTCGAGCTGTCGCTTTCCATAGCCGGCGTTAGTATTAAATTCAAGGAATGTTGTCGCCAACTGAAGTTTAGTAACAAGTATGAAATATCTATCAAAAATTTATTGAATTTTCTACGAGAGAAAATCATTTTCGAAACATGAACTTATATGACAACTGAATTGTACAGTGTGTAAAAGCAAAATGGAACAATGTATCTCCTCTTCAACAATGTTTCGAAACCGTTAACAAAATGGTGAGGAACTGTAACCTTTCATTATTTATTGTTTAAAAATTGTTATATTCTATATCGATTTTAACTGTATCAATGGTATTCAATGAATACTATATGTAAGGAACTTTATAAAACTGTGCATCATATAAGTGGAAACCATTCTGTTTGTTGTTCAGTATAAATAAATTTCTTTTCTATTATTTCGGTTACTGTACATGTTATATAAAAAAATCCCGATAGACGTCATATGTAAATGTATAATTTGACATGAATTTCACTAGTTCGGACTTCCATAGTCTACTATATAAAATAAAATGATTTGAAATCCCTGAAACAACTAAAAAAAAAAGAATTGAAAATGAATAGCTGAAAATAACAATTATATTAACAAAATAAACATGAAATGAAATAATAGTGAAATAAAATACAAGTAAAAATAGAACAATTGAATAAATAAAAATAAAGAAGTGAAAAAAGAAAATAAAAATGAAAAGTAGAGAGACTCCAAGTCACGTTAGTTCACGACGTTTCGATTGTTAGTATCTACAATCGTTGTCGGGTGATGACAGGACTGATTCCTCCGAGGGATGACTATTTATAGGTCGTTCGAGTACTTTAAACTTAAATTAAAATACTGACAACTAATGAAAATGAAATGTATCATTTATTTGTGGAAATCATAAAATACATGTATACAATTTTAGAGTTTCAATCTACTAAACATCAGCTTTGATAATGATGTATTCTATTGCATAGTTGGTGTAGTCTGAAGAAAAACGAAGTATTATTGAAGGAAATCATTTTCCATAATCACCAGTAATTTACTTGGTAGTTCAGAAAGAAGGAATGCTCAATGAATACTTCACACAAAGTAGAAGTAAGCCATTTGAGTAGACACATTTCGTCAGCGTGTACGTCACGGCGCAAGGGACGAGTTTGTGTTAATGGTTCTGGTCAGGAGCATGTCAACCTGAGACGATTTTGAGTGACGGGTCAGAAACGAAAGTAAAGTGTGTCACGTCAGTTACTATATTTGTGTTGCGCATTATTTCAGAAGAAGTGAGTTATTTTAATAATTCAATTTCTCGAAGCAATACTACAACTGAGATCATTTTTGGTAGATCTGCCGGTTTCTATTATGCTACGGACAAGTACAATCATTGGTATTTTCCAAGGAACGTAGTTTGTCCAACCACCGTTAACGTTTTGTCTGGTTTGGAATCCTTTTGGATCTCCAAATACTGTCTTTGCTGCCGACCAGTTTTGGGAAAAGAAAAGTTTGAGTTCCTTCAGTTCAAAATATACTTCTCGAATCCAGGATATTTATAATATGGAAACTCACTTCCCAGGTTCTGTCTTTCCTGGAACAACGAACTGGACGGATGTACCCACAACACCCTCACAATACGACTGGGAATCTGCTAGTGCAGTAACTGATGAAGACAAGATAAGATGGGCTATATCGGGCTTCTTCCCCTTCAAGTCACCAGGACCTGACGGTATAAGACCAGCCCTACTTCAATGGGGACTGAACATTCTTATGCCGCACTTGGTTGGAATATTCAGAGCCTCTCTAACTTTGAGGTATATTCCCAGTAAGAGTAGTATTCATTCCCAAACCAGGAAGGATGGACTATTCAAAAGCATTCCGACCAATTAGTCTCACATCGTTCTCAAAAACTATGGAGAGGCTATGTAGAGATGAAGTACTAGCTCACAACCCACATCATTCAAATCAGCATGCATATACTCCGGGAAGGTCTACTGATTCGGCCATTCACCATGTGGTTGGCAGATATGAAAGATCATTGGACAACAAAGAATCCACCCTTGGTATATTTATAGATATCGAGGGAGCGTTTGACAAAACAACCTTTCCGACAATCACCCAGCAACTAAACTCCGGGAATGTACACCTAGTTGTAGGAGAATGGATACTCAAGATGCTCTCTAGTAGAGCAATAAGTATTAATGTAGAAGACATCACAGTGAGAGGACTAGTCAAGAGGGGATGTCCACAGGGCGGAGTCTTATCAACCCTTCTCTGGAACATAGTTCTGGATACCCTAATTAATCACCTTAACAAAAATGGATTCTACACAATTGGATATGTAGATGACATAGTTATCTTGCAGACCAGCACACTGTGCGATAGAACGCAGGATGGGTTCAAATTGATAGAAACATGGTGTAAGGAACACTCTCTGTCGATCATTCCCAAGAAGACTGACATGGTCCTTTCCACCAGGAAAAGAAGTTTACCGGGCTCAAAACCTCCCGAAATCTTCAAAACCAAAATAAACTTCTCTGAAGAGTTGAAATATTTTGATACTATCTTCGACAGGAAGCTATCATGGAACTCTCACCTACAGAGTGGAGCAAAAAGAGCATATGTGGCTTATGAGCAATGTCGGAGGACAGTGGGATCCACATAACGGATAATTTTACCCCGTGTGGGTAAAATTAAAGTACGGAGCCATTGCATGGGAACCAAAAATTCTACGAGCAACGGCCATACAAAAATTATATCAAATACAGCCACTGGCTTCTTCAAACATCACAGGAGCCATGAGAACAACACCAACCGCGGCAGTGGAAATAATTACGGGTGTGACCCCTCTGGATCTGTACGTTAAGGAGGTTGCGTTAATGGCCATGATACGATTGCGCACGGCTGGTGTAAACCTCGAAGTAGGAATTAGTCAATTGATGCTGGGCCTATGGCGGGAAGCACTTACTGCGCGACCTCTGCTGCAGGCAACCAGTGATGCAATTCAACCCAGGTTTGTGTTCAATGAACCCTACAAAATACAAATTGAACAGAACACAGAGTCAGATGCTACAAATACAATACGCATACATACAGACGGCTCAAAAACCAAAGAAGGCATAGAATGTCGAGTGTACTCCAGATCACTAAGCCTAAGAATTAAGTGGGGTATGGAAGAAATACTAGCGTGGTCCAAACAGAACTGGCTGGTATCTCAATTGCCACGAAAGAAATTACCAGGAAAGGAATTTCTGGCAAAAACATAACAATATGCACTGACAGCAGACAAGCCCTATCAACAGACAACGTATAACCTGAGGGCTAGTACTAGAGTGTCACCAAGATTTAGCCAAAGCTTCGGTAGATAATAACATTATTCTAAGGTGGGTTAAAGAGCACGACAGGAGTAAAGGTAATCGCATTGCCGATTCTTTAGCCAAGGAAGCGGCTGGACTAAAAATTTTAGGACTCAGTGGCACCTACAGCCTGACGACTTCGACAATTGCGGAACTAGTCAAATGTTACACCCATTCTCAATCCTTAAAGAGATGGGATGGAATCAAAGGATGCAATCTTGCCAGGTTCACTTTAGGCGACCCTAGGAAGCTGGCGCCGAAGAAATATCTGGCGATGACCAGGAAAAATCTACGCTTAACAGTAGAATTTCTGACACGCCTCTGTCAACTGAGAAAACACCTCCATAATATGAGGCTAGTGGACACACCTCTATGCAGAATGTGTGAACAGGAAGATGAGACTGTCAGGCATGTCCTATGCGAGTGCCCGGAGTTATCGTCAATAAGAGAGTGTGTGTTCGGTGATTCTTGGCCTACACCTGCCGACATAAAAGAGATGTCTCCTAGTGACCTATCCACCTTCTTGGAAAGGGCAGGATGGACGATGGCCCAGGAGGACAACTCCTCGGGAGGATGTACAATGGATCACATGTGGCCTATGTGCTGTGGGCTTACACTCACCTTCCCTACTCCACAGACAGATGACCAAACAGCGGAACTGTCTCGTTTTCCAACCCTACAGACTACATTCAGACTCTACCGAACCCTCAAACAGTCTTTTGCTGGTAACATCCAAAAAACAAAACACATATGGTGAGGAATTTCCATTTTTTCTTTCTCGTCGAAGTTGATTTCCGTTACTAAGATAACTTTTTTTGGAGACCAACCAGATACCTTGTTGTTTCCCTTTTGAATTAGATGTACATGTATCGAATGTTTCAAAAATCATTTTGTATAGCCTTGATGAGAGTCATATAAATTTATACATAGTTTCTTTTATAAGAACTGCAGATGCAGCGGCATTGTAATATTTTATTATGTTACCGGATAATATACTTTTTTATAAAGAAAACTTATGAATGCTTTCTGGCTATCATATTTTTGAGATCCCAGTTTGCAAAAACGATTAAGTAAAATTCTGAGTCAGGCATATTTTCATTTCTTGATTTTAGTACCTCTGCTCTCCCAATAGTATTGACTGCCGATAGCAACTTGTTATTTTTTTAATTCTCTCTTAGCCGTCGAATATCAATTACCATAAATAATATTATCAGAAAAAGGTAAAACTATCCATCTATTCGGTACTTGTTTAGGATTAAATCCATTTCCAGTTTCATAATACAAGGGCAATAGAATCAACTTAATGACAAAAACATATTTATCAGATCGTATTTTTTTTTAAATATTCAGATATCATTGTTTCTCTCAAACAGTAAAGACTGTTCTGAACATTGTAACCTACCAAGATAAGTGTTCACGAAAGCCAATCCTTCCACTCCACCCAAAGTAGTCATGGGGCCTTTTTCATTGATGATGTAGTTCATCGTCATCGCAATTGCTTGGAATCTGTCTTGAACTATCGACACCGGCTTGTCGACTCTAAAAGTCAACCCACCCATGGCCACATGATCCTGTAGGTTTTCTCCAACGGGTAACTCTTTCAAAACAGGTATTCCGTGTTTCTGTAATTCCAATTTGGGTCCAATGCCGGAGAGCATCATGATTTGGGGAGTGTTTATAGAACCAGCAGATAGTATAACTTCTTTTCTGGCTAAAACAACTTGTTTTCTACCTGTGAACAATATAATATAATGGTCATTGCAAAATTAAATGTTGACAGGGGCATACGGTGACTATACTCAGGAAAATATTGAAAAGTGATATAAGGTTTTCACAGAAGGTTGAGAAGATATGAATGACGACGCTCACTCTGGACGCCCCAGCACATCAATGACAGATGAAAATGTTGAGAAAGTGAAGAAAACTGTTATGGAGAATCGTCAGATCACTAATAGAAAAGTTACTGAGGATGTCGGCAGTAGGCAATTGGTTCATGCTATGCATTTTTTTTAATTTGGGCATGAAACTTGTAACAGCAAAGTTCGTTACGAAATCGCTGAATTTTTAACAAAAATAAAACCGTCGCCTGAGCATCGCTTGGAAATTGTTGAATGACGTTAACAGCGATCCATATTCACTTGAAAATGTCATAAATAGTGATGAATCATGAGTATAAAGGGTGTTTCAAATTCGATCCTCACCATTGGGATCTCGGAAACTATGAGAGACACGAAGATGATTAAATTGGAGCAAAGTTGCGCAGTTCTGAAATTCCGAGTATATTCGGAGATATTCGGAAAAAACAGAAATTTCGGAAAATGGTTTTTATTTTTTTCCGGCTTTATTTTTCGAAGGATCCGTAAATGAATTGCACTTCCACATTGCCACATTGCTACATAATGGTGTTTTCAAATTTGCTATCCGATATCCACCATCATCAACTTTATTTTTTCCTATGGACGCTACATACAATGGATTCTTTCTCTTTTGAATAGAACCAGATTTTACCTTTTCAATGATATATCATAAGTTATCATTTTTACTAGAAAAATTTTAGATATTAAAAAAAATTCTTACCATAATAGGCTTTGAGTTTGATGTTTCTAAATTTGACTTTCAATTTGTTGCATTTAATGACATTTTGTTATTGTACAAGTCATTGAATTTTTGACAAAAAATGGCTTTCACGAATGAAGAAAAAAGATATATGATACAAATTTATTACAAAAACGATAGAAACAGTGTTAGGACATCGGAAATATTTTTCAACTTCTATCCCGAAAGACAACAACCACATCGAACTTTGTTCCAGTTATTGGATCAAAATCTCACCGAGTTTGGTTCATTTAAAAAGCCGAGGAAAAAATACGGAGACAGAATGGACCAGGAAACTAAAAGAAAATTTGATAAAAGAGGTATGTAAGAGATAAGTTGGACGTGGCGTCCTTTTCAATAAAAATTAATAATTTGCAGATAAACATGAAGTCTGCACGTCAAATTTCCTTCGAAATGAATATTTGTCATACAAGTGCTTGGAGACATCTCAAAAAAGCGGTTAAAAATGTTAAAAAATACACATATCTCAAAAATTGCGTTCAGGTGATCGGGGAAGGCAACTAAAATTTTGTAATTGGCTAATAAGAAAACCTGATTTTCCTGTTTGCCTCGGAAATGTAATTTGGACAGATGAAAGCACTTTTACGAATTGTGGGATATTGAATCGAAATAATGAACACATTTGGAGTATAAACCCCAGGCAGTTGCGAGAAATTCGACCTCAAGTGCGATTTAGTATTAACGTGTGGGCAGGAATTCACAAAGGTAGAATTTTGGGTCCCCATTCATTTGACGGAATTCTAAATGTAGAAACCAATCACCAGTTTTTAATATCAATTTTCGAAAATTATTTGGATGATCTACCTTTGGCTAACTATAACAACATCTGGTTTCCACATGATGGTGCTCCACCGCACACTACTAGACGAGTATCTAATCACCTGACTAAAAGGTTTGGTGATAAATGGATATAGTCTAGTTCACATATACTTTTTTTTGTATCACTTTTCAGCCCTGTCCAAAAATTACGACCAAGGTGTTATTCGATTCGTATATTGAGTGAAAAAAAAATGGGGCTTTAGTTTTTTCTCAATATCTCGGAAATTTTAAAAAATTTTGGAAATTTGAAAAGATCAATGAATTTGCGTAAAAAGAGTCCCGACTCCCGAAACTGTATCTCGCTTATTTATAATTTTGGCAGAGCCCTGAAGATAGAGCCAAAAGCGGGTAGTCTGGCTTCCGCGCGCCTTTCGTCACTCTGACATAAAAACAAAAAAAATGATTTAAACATATTAAATGTAAATATTGAGGAATGAAAAAATTCATTTAATGTTGGGATGATTTAAAAAACACGGTTCCTTAATTTTAATATTTAGTTGCAAAAAACGATTGTAAATTAACAAACGCATTTTTAGCAACAAAGAAACCATTTTTTTTTCTAAAAATCATGTTTTTTTTTCAATTAACATAATGCAAAAAAATTTCGAATTGCTTATAAACAATGTATTTGTTTATTAATTATATTATTAATTATTTTCTAGCCATGAGACATTGAAACAATAAAAAATAAAAAAAAATTGTAATGTATTTTTTATAAAATTATAATTTTCAATTGTTGATAAAAAAATAGAAAATAACATTTTTTTTTATTTTGGCAACGGTAATCTATTTTTTTGCCTATTATCGATAACTTCACCAAAGGAAAAATGCCAGGGTTTTAGTTTAATAATTATAGGGATGTTTATAATAACTTTCAATTCAGAAAAAGTTATTAACTAACAAATTTATAATTAACGTTAAAATTGGGATAAACATTTTTTGACTGCGGATTATTGTTTATTGATGTATCCCAACATTACATGAATTTTTTCATTCCTTAATATTTACATAATATGTTTAAATAATTTTTTTTGTTTTTGTGTCAGAGTGACGAAAGGCGCGCGGAAGCCAGACTACCCGCTTTTGGCTCTATTTTCAGGGCTCTGTAAAAATTATACATAATCAAGATACAGTTTCGGGAGTCGGGTCTTTTTTTACGCAAACTCATTGATCTTTTCAAATCTTTTTTCAAATTTCCAAAATTTTGAAAATTTTCCGAGATATTAAGAAAAAACTAAAGCCCCATTTTCTTTTCACTTAATTTTTTATAACTTTTGTAATTTTTATCGGCGCGTTTTCGAACCTTTCCTTAAACTTTCTAGGCAAAAATACGAATCGAATGACACCTTGGTCGTAATTTTTGGAAAGGACTGAAAAATGTCACCAAAAAGAGCTAAATCGAGTACATGAGAACCAGACTAATAGGGAATAATGGGCCGGTGAGGTGACCAGCAAGGTTTCTAGAGTTGAGTGTTATGAATATATTCTTATGGGGTACACTAAAAAATAGAGTATATGGTCGGAGGGAATATCAAAATATTGAGGACCTTAAACACAGCATTTTTATAGAGAGTTCGGAAAATTGGAGAGGAGGGGGGTCTAATTTACCTCATACACAACTCATTTATCAAATTTTTATTGTTGACTCTGTCTCCGTATTTCTTCCTTGGCTTTTCAGATGAACCAAACTAGGTGAGATTTTGATCCAATAACTTGAACATGTGGTTGGCGTCTTTCGGGATACAAGTTTAAATACATTTTTGATGACCTAACACTACTTTTATCGTATTTGTAATAAATTTATATCATATCTTTTTTTCCTGATTCGAGAAAGCCATTTTTCGCTAAAAATCCAATGACTTGTACAATAACAAAATGTCATTGAGATTAACAAATCGAAAGTCAAATTTAGAAACATCAAAGTCAAAGCCTATTATGATATAAATTACTTTTTCTCAATATCTCAAATTTTTTAAGAAAGAATGATAACTCATGATCATTGAAAAGGTTAAATCTGGTTCTATTCATAACTGAAAGAATCCAATGTAGTGCCCATAAGAAAAAATTAAGTTGATGATGGTTGCCGGAAGACGAAACGTCGGATAGCAAATCTGAAAACACCATTATGTACCAGGGAAAAAGTGGCAATGTGGAAGTGCAATTTCTTTGCCCCAATATAACATCTTCGTATCCCTCATAGTTTCCGAGATCCCAATGGTGAGGATCGAATTTGAAACACCCCGTATGATTGTGAAATCAAAACCAAAGTCAAATATTCCCAACGGAAGAGCCCAGGAGAGCCAAGACCAAAAAAATCACGCCAAGTTCGATCAAATGTCCAAAGTTTTCCTTACTGTTTTCTTCAATTACGTAGTGCATCACGAGTTCTTGCCACATAAGCGCAGGGTCAATAAGGAGTACGATTTTGAAGTTATGCGCCGCTTACGGGAAGTAATACGGTATTGTGGAAAAACAATTCTTGACTTTTGTTTCACTATAATGCACCTGCTGTCTCACCATTGCTTGTTCTTAATTTTTTGTCTGAAAACAACACCGTAATCATGCCTCAGCCACCTTATTTACCGGATTTGGTCCCCGCTTCCCAAGATTGAAGAGGTCCATGAAAGGACGGCGATTTGCGACAATTGAGAAATAAAAAACCGAATCGCTGAGATAGCTCAAGGACTTAACAAAAAGTGCTTCGAGGATTGTAAAAAACGCAAGTGTATTTTATCTGAGGGGCACAAAATATAAATTAATGTGACCGTTTTCCAAAGGCATGTTGAAGGATACTTGACTCTTCAGATCTGAGAGCCAAATCCTCTTTGAAACGAGTTTCAATAGCCCGTTCGGCCTAACCAATATACTTTTTTCACAGTTCTGAAAGCTACTTTCATATTTAGCTTTCTAAAAATTGCAAATTCTGGAAAATCAACTCTGAAAAGACAAGGAGAAGAATGGCCGAATTCAATAAAATACCAAAACATCAACGAATGACTCACTTCCCAGATTTTTTTTTTTAATTTGACTCAGATGTTGCACTTACCATTTCTGACGAATTCCACCCCAAAAGCCCTCATAGTCGACGGGTTGATCAGGATTCTTGTTACGTGAGCATTGAGCGCAACGTGTATATTTTTTCTGAGTCTGATTGGTCTAAGAAATGCTTTGGCTGTTGAACATCTTGACCCTGAAACACCGTGAACAATTTCTTGATTTACATTGAACTGAAATTTTCAAAACTGATTCAGACAGTTCAGAAACCATGTTTAGTAATTGGTGGAACTTCACTCAGTATAAATTTGAACCATCTAAACCACCAATTGTATTATTTAGTGTTGATACCATGTATTATTTTTTTTTCTCAGAATCAAAATTAACTAACTGAAGAATGCTGAGGTACCATTCATGAATATCACATATTTTTCTTATTGACTCGGTCGTTACTTGAGATTATCCATAGTAATTTTACAAACAACAGGGGAAACTACTCAATTTTCACAGACTTCATTTTCGAAAATATCTCATGTTTCGCTTTCACAGTTAGCTTTTTTGCAGTGAATAACATACCGAAAACTAATTCTTCTCTTTAACTACCCCACGTACTCACCAGTGAGAACTACCTGTCAAGGTTCAATCATAATTATCTGAAGCATACAGTGAATTTCTTTAATGTCTCCCCTTTTTTATTTTTTGAAAGGTTAAACTCAAAACATTGAAATTTGGAATAATGAAATTAATGCATGAATACTTTATTATGAAGTGAAATTGACAAATGAAACTTTCAAGATGGAGACTGGGCGCTATCTGGGAAAAAAATTAATGGTAAGGGGTGTCTTGTGACACATCAATTTGAAGCCCCTGACGAATACTTCACAACCCCAGAATATGAAGTCGATATCTTCACCTACTCTAAAATGACGGAACATTTAATAATTTCCTGAATACAAACACATTAATATCGATATTTCTAGTAATATTTCTTTTTATCTGCCATATGGCATTCCAACAACCCGATAAGGCTTGTTGAGTTATTTTTTGTTTAAAAAAATTGGAATGACACCAACTCTCACGTTCCCGGGAAACACATACCCAATATCCAGAAAAATTAACGTTTGGGCAGGAATATTGAGAAACCATATTGTATGACCTCTATTTATTGATCAAACTTCAATGGGGGAACTGCATTTGGATATGCTGGAAACTACTGTTAACCCTCTCATCACTGAAATCGTCAAAGCGAATCCTAATGAATTCGATAAGGATATTGTATTCCAACAAGATGGAGCACCACCACATTACTCGAGACAAGTGAGAAATTATATGGATACTACTTTTCCCGGTCGTTGGATTGGCCGTCGAGGTTCTACAGAATGGCCAGCCCGCTCGCCAGATTTGACACCTTTGAACTTTGTTATGGGGCTATTTGAGGCAAAAGGTGTACGAAACTGAAACTGCTTCAATATTGGATATACGACAAAGAATAATTAATATTTGTAGAGATATTGACGTTACTGTGGTCGAAAATGATGGCGCCCAGTCGCCATCTTGAAAGTTTCATCTGTCAATTTCACTCCAAAATGAAGTATTCATGCGGTAATTTCATTATTTCAAATTTCAATTTTTTTTAGTTGGCCTGTTCAAAAAATAAAAGGGAGGGGACATTAAAAAAATGCACTGTATCTACATCCATTCAACTTTTTTATACCTCAGGTAGATACTCAATTATAATTGCCCAGAGCATAAATTACTTCTACGTCAATGATATGTTTACAAGACCAGGATAACATTGATTACTAAGAAAACAAGTTTATTAATTTCCAGTGTTTCCAAATGATTCGGCTTTAAACATTTATTTTCTATGTGCCAAATTTTCAAGATCTCCATTAAAGATATAATCTTCTTCTAAAAGATCATTTGTGTTTCGCGAAGTGGACAGTACCGGACTACGGAAATATAAACTGATAGACTTTTCTCGCGAAAAATAGACTTGTGAAAGTAAATAAGTGTTTTCGGACTCGATTAAAATAAGTGGACATATACAGTTTTGGGGAGAATAGACAGTAAGAGACAAAATGTGTTCGAAGTTAAAGCAAGAATTGGAGGAGAGAGAGCTAGATTGTTCTGGAAAGAAATCAGTACTCCACAAGAGTCTGTGGGATAACTTGACTGAATCAGGAGAAGATCCCGAAACATATTCATTCGAAGTTTCTGGGGGTGATTTGTGTTCAAACTCGATGAACTTCAAAAAATTCGGTAAGTCAGGAGGAGATGCTTCTGGAAAATTCCAAGAATTTGGAAGACAAGCTTTTGGAAAATTCGAAAAGTTTGGAAGATGAATTTCAAAAGAATTCGAATAGAAAGAATAGAAAGAACTTCTAGAAAATGCAGAAGGCTTGAAGAAATAACTGTTGTGTGGCGAGTCTACTCGAAGAAAGAATAGGAACCATCGAGACAGATAGACGAAATCAGGAAGGAAATGATCACGGAGGTAGCGGAAATGGAAGGCGGAGTTGAGGCAGAAATAAGCAAGATGAAGGAAACAATTAGCAACTGGCAAAACCAAATCGTTAATTCTGTCTACACCACAGAAACTGTTACCGAAAACTCAATTCCGGAACATGGTTTTAAAAGGGAAGGTCTTCAAAGGGCAATGAAAGATGTCAAAGTCATTTCTGAATCAGGAAAGCTCTCCATAAGCCGCCCCAGTTCAACGGAAAAACTCCTTGAGCAAATTACCGCCGACAATTCGAAGCTGCGGCGAGAGCTAATAGATGGAATGCAGGAGAAAAGGCGGTAGCATTAACACTGGCATTGCGTGGAGAAGCAACGAATATTTTGCAAACCTTCACAGCCCAAGAACAAGAAGACTATGACCAACTTATAAAGTATCTTGAACTACGGTTTGGGCAGGCCCACCTAGAGCACGTTTGACATTCACAGCTGAAAAACCGCTGCCAGAAATCAGGAGACTCTCTACAGGAGTTTGAAGCCGATATTGCTAGATTGGTTCGTCTGGCATGTCCTGCAACACCAGAAAATGTAATGGAGCGGTTAGCAGTTCACGAACACTACTAGCTCATCCCAAACATCTCGTGGATGCACTGGCAAGCGCCCTGGAGTTTGACGCTGCAAAACAGTCCTGCGCAAAGTTCGAACTATCGAGGAAGACGGACAGGTGCCTGCTAATATTGAGGCCACCTTTAGAAAGGTAACAAAAGAATTGTTGCCTGAGAGAAAACAAATAATATGCTAGAACTCTGGGAAAATTGGGCATGTGCATAGCAAATGTCTAAGCATTCAAAGAACCAACACCAAATCAGGAAAACAGAGCGGGTTGATGAGAAGTGGCAATCGTCGGCCTGTATTCAGCAAGCCTCCGTAAAAAACGCCGATGCCCTGTCACGGAGACCATGTCTCGATGACTTCTCACATTGCCGACGAGCAGAAGAAATTGAAGCAGCTATTTGTAGGACTACAGCTGTAGACGACAACTGGGAGGACAATAGGCCAAGGAAGACCAAGAGAAAGATCCAGATCTTGGTTTAATCATCGGATGGAACAAAAGTAATCGAAGACCATCGTGGCAGGTGGTAGCAGATTATTCACCAGCAGTTGAGGTAGCAAGTTATTCGCCAGCAGTTAAGTCCTACTGGCTAAACAAGAAATTCAAATAGTGGAAATAAATTAAGCGTTACTTGCTTAGTGTTGTGATAAATAAATTAGTTTGTTTGTTGGAAATAAATTTGTTTAAGACAGTTAATTCAATAATTTGCCACAATAAATCATCTTTCAGAAAAGAATCATATCTTCACCGGAGATTTCGTAATCTTGCACATAGAAAATAAATATTGAAAGCTAAATAATTTGGAATCATTGGAAACACGCTTTTCTGTTATTTGGCCATTTTCGGAAGCGGAAAAAAGGTTTGATCTGAAATCCACTTGTCGACCAGAGTATAAGTGAAGCAATATCAAGAATATATTGAAACATGTATGCCTCAATAATTTTGAATTCAACAGTGGTGATATTGGAATTAATGAATATTACCAGAGTTTATCCCAACACTAAATCGTTATTTTTAACACTTCGAGACGTATTTCCATCACCAAGTGATCATCTGCAAGAGAAAGATCAAACTGAAGTTGATCACTTCGTGATCGAAACACGTGTCGAAGTGTTAAAAATAACGGTTTGGTGTTTGGATAAAACTTCAGTAATATTCATTACTATACCAAAGGTTCCAAACAGTGCATCACAAGTATTGGAAATAGTGATAAAATAAGTTAGGAGTGGCTCTGTCAACAGATTCCCTAATCATATCTTCAAAGCACCCCATAGGACTGATTTATTTAATGAATAATATTTCAAGGAGCATCAACGGAAATTGAAACGTCCAAACTGTTTCAAATTAGGTTTTCAATGTTGAAATTATAATTATTAGTAACGCATATCCAATGTATACCACCACCACACCAATATGACTGAAGTTACATGAAGATACATTAAAGTATCGATTTAAAAAAATGTAAATAACTTGTACCTCGTCTTATTGTACCCTGTGCAATCATAAACCCAGCTTGTTCAGCTCCATTAATGTCTCTAATAGGGTATCCCATTTCCAAACCAGCTTCCAAAAATGCGACCACAAGAGGTGTCCTCCAAGGACTCTCTTGTATAGTTAATAGTCCACCTTTGCTATGGTAGGGAGTTTTTGCCAAGTACGGATTTCTGTTATCTTCGGATTTCTTGAAATACTTCAGAACATTGTCGTAATTCCAACCTGGATTACCTGAAGTGAAATCAGATATGATGTTAGATTCAACTAGCAAGTGTATTTTTGCGGATATATTGGTAGTTTTGAAACTAATTAAAACTAATTAATACAGTTTATTGCATGATTTTCACTATAAAGCTGATGAAGCTATTGTATAGCGAAACACGTGTCGCATTTTTTGTGAAACCCTTTATAGTGAAAATCATACAATGAACTGTATCAATTAGTTATAATATTTTTTGTTCTCTCAGTACTTTGAAAAAGATAATACAGGTTATTTATAAGTAACAGTATAAAAAATCAATCGGGAACAAAGGTTTGCCTAGTTTGGTAGATTTCCATTTCATCAGCAAGTAAGTAATGAAAGTATTCACCTAATTGTTCCCACAAGTCGTAGTCGTGTTTGTTGCCCCGCACATATAACATGTAGTTCAGAACGCTCGATCCTCCTAAGACTTTACCTCTTGGCCAGTTGCACCGCCCGTTTTTCATACCCAAACAAGCCTTCCCGGTATATTCGGTTTTATACGTCCAGTCCAATTTTGACAGCTGCAAATAGGCTGCCAACGAAGGTACGTCGCTGATTTCGTTTTCATCAGGTCCTGCTTCTAGGAGTAAAACCTGCCAGAAAGAAGTGAATTGAAATTTCCAAGAAGTCATGGGTGAGAATATTCTGAATTTCAGGAAATAAGTACCTGATGAAGGAAATTGACACTGAAATTTCATTATACTGGAATAAAATGGAATATCACTAATTTCGTGATTTAGAGGAAACGAATAATAGGAATAATAGGGTCCTTCATTGAGCGCTTCTTATCATTAAATTCAAATAAAACAAAGTGTGCGTGAAATCAACAACCGAAAGTTTTACAAGCAATGGTCATCCAAAAATTATATCAAATTCAGCGATTGGCTTGTTTAAACAACACAGGAGCCATGAGAACGACACCAATCGCGGCAATGGAATTAATTACGGGTCTGAACCCTCTGGACCTGTACGTTAAGGAGGTTGCGTTAATGGCCATGTTACGATTGCGCACGGCTGGTGTTAACCTCGAAGTAGAAATGGGTCAATTGAGGCTGGGCCTGTGGCGGGAAGCGCTTACTGCGCAACCTCTGCTGCAGGCAACCAGGGATGCAACTGAATCCAGGTTTGTGTTTGGTTAACCCTATTAAATACAAATAAAACAGAACACATGGTCAGATACTACAAATGCAATACACATATATACAGACGGCTCAAAAACCAAAAAAGGCTCAAGATATGGAGTGTATCCAGATAACTAAGCCTGAAGACTAAGTGGAGAATGGGAAAAAATACCAGCGTGGTTCGAACAGAACTGGCTGGTATCTCAATCAACATAATAATCTGCACTGATAGCAGACAAGCCCTATTAACCTTGAACAGACAACGTGTTACCTCAGGGCTAGAACTAGAGTGCCACCAAGATTTAGCCAAAGTTTCGGTAGATAATAACATTATCTTGAGGTGGATTAAAGGGCACGACAGGAGTAAAGGTAATTGCATTGCCGACTCTTTAGCCAAATAAGCGGCTGGACTAAGAATTTTAGGACCCAGTGGTATCTAGGGCCTGATGATTTCGACAATTGCGGAACGAGCCAAACGTCACACCCATGCTCAATCTCTAAAGAGATGGAATGAAATCAAAGGATGCAATCTTTCCAGGATCACCCTTGGTCACCCTAGGAAGCTGGCGCCGAAAAAATATCTGGCGATGACCAGGAAAAATCTACACTGCTTAGTAGGATTTCTGACTGGCCACTGTCAACAAAGGAAACACCCCCATAATATGGGGCTAGTGGACACACTAGCATGCATGTCCTATGCGAATGTCCGGAGTTATCGTTAATAAGAGAGTGTGTGTTCGGCGAGTCTTGGCCTACACCTGCCGATATAAAGGAGATGTCTCCCAGAGACCTGCCGACCTTCCTGGAAAGGACAGGATGGATGATGACCTAGGAGGACAACTCCTTGGGAGGATGTACAATGGATCACATGTGGCCTAAGTGGGCCACATGTGGGCCTTCACTCACCCTCCGTACTCTACAGATACAGATCAACAACGTTTTTTATTCGTTTGAGAAATCTATTGATGCCATTATGTGTGCAGTATAACATCAAATATCCGCCACGGCTCTTATGCTGGGTAGACCGTCTCCGAAACGTTCAATTTTCCTTCATACTGGCGCATAAATCAGGCTGAATTTGATCGATGTCATGGGTCATTTTGGCTTTGAAGATTGATGTGGTTTGTAATATATTCGCATATACTTGCGACTCAAAAAACTCCACAAGAAAAGTCTAACGGGGTCAAATCTGACCATACCCTTTTTTGTACTCATGCGGTTACCACGAAATGAGAAAAAACTCTTTTAAAACCAAAAACGTTAGAAATACATACTTAGTGCTATCTACAGGTGAATTAACGTTGCGAAAAACAAATAAGTGATGATGATGTACATTGCTCAACAATTGCTAAGGATCACCAGTACCTACTTTCTAAAAGTTTACAAATTTTAAGAACAGACCAACCGGGCCAGGCACCACAACAAATTTTATTGATTTTTGTGTAAAACTGATAACGTAATGTAGCATCAACATTCTGTGGATTTTATTTATTCACCAAAAACTGACACATAAAATTAATTCCATATCAAGCAATTGTTGACCAGTGTACCTCAAAAAGAAAAAAAGGTTGTTGCATTTTTAGTACCAAAATGAATGCCGTGATAAAAACTATTGTCTTGACTTACTTTTAAAATTGTGGCATTTCTGGGTGATATTGAAATTGTATGTATGTTTAGTTTATTAATTGGGTACCTTCAAAGTGTTCTTTTTTAATTTGCTAAACAAAAATGGTATTGTCAGAGAGGCAGCGTATCGAAGTCTTGATATTGTTCGGATGTGGGGATAGAATGCGGAGTCAAAGTGAGGTGTGTACTTTATTTAATGCAAAATATCCGGAAAAACACATTTCCCAGCCTACATACACAAATTTGAAGAACATGGTACAGTGAAAGACTTTCCCAGAAGTGGCCGGCCACATGTTTTAGACGAAAATCAAAAATTGGACATTGCCGTATCTCTGCAGGAAGATCCACATTTGTCAACGGTTTCATTAGCCCAAAACAATCCTGCGTCTAGACGTACGATTGGGAGGTTTTTAAAATTTTGTGAGGAAATAATGAGGCGATGTGACGAGAATAATGGGTTTCCACTCAACATACTATTTTCGGACGAAGCTACTTTTCATTTACATGGAGTAGTTAACAGGCACAACCATCGATTCTGGAGTCAGGAAAACCCACACTGGATATGCGAAGCTCGTACGCAGCGTCCTCAGAAAGTAAATGTATGGGCAGGCATTTTCAACAATAGAATATTAGGGCTACACTTTTTTTAGAGAAACCTTACAGCTGCACGCTACTTAGACTTTTTACGCTTTGAATTAGTCCCTGCTTTAGCTGTTGTGTTCCCAATGAAGCAGATCCAGATATCCCCACTGAAACACTTTGGTTTCAAACGGACGGCGCTCCCTCACATTTTGGTATCAATGTCAGAGAATATCTCGATGACATATTTGCAGGACGCTGGATTGGACGACGTGGTAGAATTGAATGGCCGCCAAGATCTCCAGACTTAACGTCATTAGATTATTTTTATTGGGGATATATGAAAGACAAGGTTTATCAGAATAGGCCGGCTAATATTGAAGATCTAAAAAGCAGAATTGGAGTGGAATCACATAACATACCGGCTGAGGTCATTTGGAATTCCGTAAACGGTTTTATCATCGCCTAGGAGCCTGTTAATTCACCCGTAGATAGCACCAAGTTAGGTATTTGTAACTTCTCAAAAGAGTTTTTTTTCATTTCGTTGTAACCACAAAAAAAAATAAAGAGTATGGTCAGAATTCATTTTTTACGGGCTTTTCAATGAGCCCATACACAACAAAGGTTTGCATTTGAAAAAAAAAAGTTGGGAAGGGTTGCAGCTTAGGGGTTGAAAAAAAAAATTATTGCCAAAAAATGCGTACAACGTGAAATCAACTGACGTGTTTCAGCGTTTTTTTCGTAAAATACTGGTTAAAAAAATATTAATTTTATTCCGGACTTTTGCGCACCCCTGTAGAATTGTGAGATAATTTTTCCTTTTTCTTGTTCACTCATTTGCGTACTAGGACATTTTTTGAGGTTGAGTGGACGAGTAGAGTGATGACTTGTCATCATGCAAATTGAACTTGGCCTTTTATCTTCATATGAACATTAAATTGTACCTGATCGATTTGCTTGAAATGTATTCGAAGATAATAAATACAATATTTTCATTATTTTTAAATGCTGTTTTTTCAATAAGTTTGGAAAGGGATCAAACTCTTTCATGAATGAACAATTTAGTTTTGCAAACGTTTCGGACTTTATAAATCCATCATCAGGGCTCTATAATGAAAAAAATCGTAAGGAAACAGTATACATGCCAATACATATTACAAATTAATGATTTTAATTATCTCATATAGGTGGACCTACCAAACATTAGTTTGTCCATGTTGAAAAAAACGTTTGAAATATATATAGCAGGCAACATAGGTACGAAAACAAACGGAAATAAGGACTAAATAAATGAAACGTAATGAAACTCATAGAACCACAAACTCATTAAAAATGAATACACTGTCAAGGGAGATAACTGATTAGAAATTGACGTTTTTGTTTATAATTATTTAAAAACTGTAAACGATAGAAAGATATCAGAGTACACATGATGCTGGACACTTCTTTGTACTAAAATGTTAAGAAATCTGATTCGTTGGCAAAAACTAAATCGATCATCTGCGAAAAAATTTTGATCTTTTTCCCAACTAATTAAAAAAACAGTATTTTAAAATATTATATGGTTCACCAAACCTCGCAAAATTATTATTATCATTATTATTATCATAGAAGAGATACTCAGCGTTATGTTACTTATTTTACGTAACTCACCTTCCATTTTGATATTTCTGACAATCTGGATGCTACTACTGCTCCAGCGGACCCGCCTCCTACGACTATGAAGTCATAATCTTTGTGGATATTGTGAACGTCAATGACAGGTGCCTCTGGATCCAGCCTACTGTAGTTGACGTATGTAGTCACTCCAGCTAGGATAAGGGGAATGAGCCAGAGGGTTGACCCTACTATGCCAACTGTCTTCAATGTAGTTGATATCAAGAGAGTTTCCAGAACCATTTTTCAATCTATATTATTAGTATCACAGTATTCTGAAACTTTCAGAAATTTATGATTCACTTGAGTGAGGTTCACTAGACATAGTTTCACTGTTCTGTACAAATCATAGTGTACTAGTTGAACCTACGTTCAACATCAAAAGTGAAAAAAAAAGATCTGTATAGGTGAAAAAAATTCTTGCTTCCAAACCAAATTATATGAATTAATCCAACTTTAGCAATACATATTCGTCTACACTGTTGAATGTTTTATTATTTTCTGATTAGTTTTCTCCCAAGAGTATTAGTTCTTCTTTCATTTGTCTTCATAAGAAAAATCAATCAGTTTTGCTCTATACAGTGCGGTCCATATGTATGGAATAAATTAATTTTTAGCGTTATTATGTACTATGTGAAAACAACCTGAAACAGGTCGATTTTCATTCTTAAATTGAGAAGTTACAGTAAGAAAATATCATTCCCCTCCAGCACCCCTTCTGAATTATAAGAACCCCCTCGAAAATTTTAAATAGCAAAGGGGGTCGTGTGGCACCTTGTTGGAAAAGGATTTTAGTCCTCTGTTAAGCAATATAACGTTTTTTAAGTTTGGTGCAATCATAACTGAGATAATTGATTTTTACAATTGAATTAAATGTTCATAATGACCACCATTATTCACTTCTTGACAATAACCTGATCTATTAAACAGACCATCCCTGTAACACGCTCCTTACTAACCTTGAATCCTGGCATAAAGATGTACACTGCAATACTGAAGGCATTTCACTAATTGATTGGTGTATATCGTAAATAGGAGAGGGCCGAGAATTGATCCCTGTGGAACGCCTGTTTTTAAATTCAAAGGAATGTACTCCATCAAGAACAACTTCCTGGCATCTATTGTGTAGATAGTTTCGAAAAAAAAATAACTGAATCATCTGACAAGCCAATATAGTGTAAGATCGACAATAACAGCTCATGATTGATGGTGTCAAATGCCCTGCTGAAATCTAGAAGAGCCAGGACGGTACATTGATTTCGATCACTCGCATTGAAAATATCATCGGTTACCTTCAGTAGAGCTGTAGTACAGCTGTGACCACGCTTGAAACCCGACTGTACTGTTGGTAGTAATTTATTACTATCTAAGTGTGAGCGAAGCTGTTGTTCTATAATTTTTCCTATTATTTTAGAGCAAGCAGGAAGGATACTGATGGCCCGCAGATCTTTCAGTTCTACTGGATTGTTGTTTTTTGGTACTGGAGTTACCAATGCTGCTTTTCACATTGCCGAAAAAACGTTCTTTTCTATACAAAAGTTGATGATATGCCTTAAATAAGGAAGAATAAAAGGGCAACACAATGATAATTTTTATACTGAGCCCATCACATCCGATGGAATTTTTTTTAATCAAAGATATTGTTCGTATTCAACGAAAGTCATTTTTTGTGGAGGAAAAAATCAGTTTTTTTATCGACCTTTTTTGGGTATTTGTTACCTTCCACAATCTGAAAAAATATAAAAATCATAATGGAGAACTTTATACAAGTGTAGAAGGGCAAACTTTTTAGTTTACCCCGATAAGTTACTGTGTAAAAAATGAAAGTATTTTTTACAAAGAAAAATCTTCTATTTATCAGTAACTTGTCGTATTTAACAATTTCGCCTATCAAAAAATTATTAAGAAATAATACTCATCTTTTACGTTTCGGAGGCCAAAATCTGCCTCCGTTTTCAGAAATGGATAAAAAATTTGAATATATACGCAGTTATTCCTTTTTTGATAGCTTACTTCTTTACTTCTTCGACAGATGTCAAAGAAGTTTTGAAATATGAAATTATGTCAATGTTGTTGATTGACAACTGAAACATTCGATGTGATATAAGGTACTTCACGATATCAGTTTGTTGCCATTTCGCCACTATCCAAAGTTTTCTTCAAGGTGGGTAGCCAAGTACGGTCTATTTCTAAGGAGCTATTCGAGATACAATTCTCTCCAGACATGAGAATATACGCTGATTCTTTTAGCTTACGTCTCTTAGAATGAGGCTCATTGGTAATCTTTCTTGTCCTATTCCATTCCACCCGATGTTCACCGTCTGATTTTAAAATGTGTTCTGATAATTTTGATCCTGTCAATTGTCTATTTTTTATATAATCTCGATGTTCATTCTCACGCACTTTCAATGGTCTTGAGGTTTCACCAATGTAACTTTTACCACAAGAACAAGGTATTTTATTATGAAGATAATAATGCCACATAATATTAAGAATGTATTTTTCAATGTACTTAACAAATAAATTAAATCAATATTGAATTAAATAAATAATTTAATAATAAATTATAAAATACCTTGTTCTTGTGGTAAAAGTTACATTGGTGAAACCTCAAGACCATTGAAAGTGCGTGAGAATGAATATCGAGGTTATATAAAAAATAGACAATTGACAGAATCAAAATTATCAGAACACATTTCAAAATCAGACGGTGAACATCGGGTGGAATGGAATAGGACAAGAATGATTACTAATGAGCCTCATTCTAAGGGACGTAAGCTAAAAGAATCAGCGTATATTCTCATGTCTGGAGAGAACTGTATCTCGAATAGCTCCTTAGAAATAGACCGTACTTGGCTACCCATCTTTAAGAAAACTTTGGATAGTGGCGAAATGGCAACCAACTGATATCGGAGAGTACCTTGAGATGAAAAACAGGTAGAAATGTTCAATTTACTGATGAAAAGTTAGATGTACTTCCGCATATGACAACTCGAGAACTTGCCGCCAACAATGATGTAAGTAAATCATCTATTTTGAGAGTTTTGCATAAAGAAAAATACCACCCTTACAAAGTTCAGTTGGTTCAGGAGTTAAATGAAGATGATCCTGATAGACAGAATGAACGCAGATTTGCAGTTCATAAACAAAATAGTGTTTTTTGATGAAGCGACGTTTCATTTGAACGGAACAGTTAACAGACAGAACTGTAGATATTGGAGCAGAGAAAATCCTCACTGGATGTGTGCGACTCACACTCAATATCCTAAAAAAGTTAACGTTCGGGCTGGTATCATCAACAATAAAATTATTGACCCTTATTTTTTTGAGGGCACTGTTAATGGTGGTCATTTTGAACATTTAATTTATTTGTAAAGTACATTGAAAAATACTTTCTAAATATTATGTGGCATTATTATCCTCATTATACGTAAAGTTTTGTGATACCTAGAGACATTATCAAAATTTTACATCCTAAAAATCAATTTTCTCAGTTATGATTGCACCAAACGTAAAAAACTTAATATTGCTGAACAGAAGACTAAAATCCCTTTTCAAAAGGTGCCACACGACCCCCTTTGCTATTTAAAATTTTCGAGGGGGTGCTTATAATTTAGAAGGGGTGCTGGAGAAGGATAATATTTCCATACTGTAAATTGTCAATTTAAAAATAAAAATCGACCTGTTTCAAGTTTTTTTCACATGGTACATAATAACGCTAAAAATGAATTTATTCAATACATATGGACCGCACTGTATATTGGTAAATAAAAAATGAATTATTATTATTATATTTTTATCCTTATGAAGTGAATTAGGCATTCCCAAACCGAAATTTTCCTTCACATACAAGTGATATTTATGTTCACTTCAAAAATTTTGTTTTTGTGATTTATTTTTTGTACAGTTCCTGGAAATAAACATTATTATTATAATTACAGAAACAACATCTTACCTTTTCGACTAGGATTTTTTTTCTTTCAATATTTTCGCTTTAGTCCGGGGGACGTATTTTCATTTTTATCCTACGGAATATCTGAGAATTTTTTATCTGATTTTGAAGGCGAAAAAAGAGCATGACTGTCAAGAAACATGTAGTGCCATTTTTGTTGATACCTGAAACAAATTAAAGACACCCTTCAATAGTTGAACATGAAATTTCACTTCAGAAATTAAATAAAATCGCTGTGAGGGATAAGCTGATGATTGGTTTCAGAATTACTTATAACATAATATAAAACGTTCTGTGCATAGAAAACAAGCAGAGCATTTCTAACAGGATACTTGTGGAGTCCCACAAGTATCTATTCTTGGCTCTGTTCAGTTTCTTATCTATATCAGTGGCACAGAAAAAACTTGATGGAACTAAGGTTATTTGTAGATAACACAAACCTCATATATTATATTTATGAACATTCAAAGTTCTATGTTCGAGTATTAAGAAAAACTGGTTGCAACAACAAATTAAATATGAATTATGAAAATGTATTTTGTGAATAATTCAAAACCCGCTTGAATTTTGAAAAAAGATTTCAGTTTTTGTAATAAAGGAATAGAGTGCAAAATATTTTTAATATATATATATATATATATATATATATATATATATATATATATATATATATATATATATATATATATATATATATATATATATATATATATATTACCTCAAACTCAAAATTTAAGATGTGAGCTCTCTCCAATAAATGCTATATTATTTAGGATAATTAACTGTATTTCGCTTGAGTTTTTATTGAATATCACTGCTTGATAAATTCAACCAATTTGAATTTTTGTCACGATAAATGATGCTCACAAACATGAAACAAATCAGAACAATTCCTCAAAAACTACTAAAAAAAAATGATTGATGGAAATATTCAAAATCATAATATAAACCAATGTTTATCGATAAAAATAATGCAGTATAGTGATAGATGGAAGAACAGATTGTACTGTTACATCACAAGAGTTGTCATAAAATCACTCCTGATCAATCAATAATTTAATTCAATATCAACAATTTAAATGTGTTCATCATCCGAATTGTATTTTTATTTTCCATTTTATTTTATATTTTCCATTCACGTATTGCTGACACAAAATTCAATTCGACACTGAGAGAGTCAGAGAGAAAGATGAAGATGCATTGACGAATAATTTTTTTTTCGAATCTGATTGAAAATGTTTTTATACCCGTCTTAGGGCGAAACGTGATAGGAATAAATGAAACTTTACTTTTCCAAAAACAATAAACAATCAAATACCATAATTTTTCATCTTGCATGATTTTGGAAAAAGTTGTCATATATGGAGAGAAAGTAGTAGGTATTAAAAAATTGTAGAAATTGAAGGTAACATAATTAGTATTCGAAGCTTTGAACTTAGACAGTCTTAACGAATGAAAATTATATGGAAAAAGAAAGGTTTTTCAAATTTCCAGTTGTACTGAAAAGCTAGGAACAAGATATCATCAAGAAAACAACGTGGAAGCATTCCTATGTTCGAACTTCATATTATTTTTCGAGAATATCATCGGTCCATCGCTTCTGGTGCATAAAGTATGTCACATATCTCAACCCCATTGATAAAGTAGTTGAATATTGAAATGCATCTTCAGATACTTCATTTATGAAAAAATATCAAGCATAGTCTAGTTGTCAGACATTTACGAGAGTGAAAAGTGGAATGCAGAGTTCCGGACCATCTGTTCCTACAATACCTTCGATTTCCCAATTTTTCTGCACCTACGTCAAGGTCTCTTCTTTCCAGCTTTCATGCTAGTGTTACTTCTTGTCGAAACTAGGTATAAACCTATACAATTCTATATTTTTTCAAAGTAATTCTCAAACGGAATCCAATTATAGGAATTAATATATACTCTGCATATTGAAGAATATTTCAGAAAAGAACAGTGCATTGATATCTAAACATTCCAAATCAAATATTTTTCCAGTATGTCACTGGTATAGTGAATTCAATCGTGGCCGTAGTTCGGTCGCCGACGTATCCGTGAAGGTTGTCCAAAATCGGTTGTTGTGCCACAAAACATCAATGCAGTTCGTGAACTGACATTGCAAGATCATCATGTGACATATTGTGAGATAGAGTCATCTTTGCATATTAGTTTCGCTTCATAACATTCGATTTTGCAAGAACACTTACTTGTAAAAAAAATGGGATGGATTCTCATTTATTTTATCGTTTTAAAAATAGATTTTGACTTTTTTTGTAATGACTTTTTATTAACATTATATCAACAACTGAACCCAACTGGATACAATAGATACAAAACAAATCAGAAAATAAAATTATTCATATAGGGAGAGAAAATATTAACATCTAAATAATATAATAAACAATTCCAACATTCTTCCCCCATTTTGCAATCCAATTGCAAAATTATTCCAACTCAAAACGCTTCGGTATCTTCACTCTTCTTCCAGATCTTGTTATGACTTGGGGTGAAGCCGTCGCATCTTGGTGTCTTCTTTCATATTTATTTTTTCCCTCTTCATCTTCTTCTTACTGTGTAACATTTTCATTGTGAATTCTATTGTTTTCTTCATCTTGATTTTCTGGTATCTCGTTAGTATCCACTTCTCTAGTCTTTTCTAATCGGTTCGCTGTGTCTGCCTCGATTTCTAATGGAAACAATCGCTGCAGAGGACGAATTAGTTCCCCTCGTTCTGTTTCAACTCGTGTTACTTTTTCTATTCCAGCTCTTCCTGGAAACAATTGTTTTTTGTTGTCTATTCCAATGAGTACAATATCTCCAATTTCAAGTGAAGTTGACCAGTATGGACTAAATCTGTCAGATATTCCTTCCTAAATCGAATACGAAGGCTCTTTTGTAGATGACCTCTGTCAACATTATCGGTGCTTGAGTTTGAAATAATAAACATCAAAGGTGTTAATGGAATCAGATCCTCTTCGCTACTTGAGATATATGTGAAAGGTCGATGATTTTCCCAAATTACGACGCTATATTACTTTATAGTTCTGACTATTCGCTCCCACCATCCTCCCCACCAAGGAGTTGTTGAAGCATCCTGGAAAATCCTGGTTGTCGAATATTCTTCAATATCTTCCTACGAATTTTTTTGCAATAAATTCCAAGTGCCTACAAAAGTCCCACCGTTATCCGAATAGATTACAGAAATATTATTTCCTCTTCTCGCCACGAATGGTCTGAGAGTCATCAAGAAATCCGAAATTTCTCGCCTCCTTTAAGAAAAAGCGGTCCTGCGAAATCCACATCTGTTACTTGGAATGGCGAAGATTGTTTGATTCTTTTCAAAGGTAATGGTGCATACGGTGTATCTGCGTTTTTTTTATGTTTCATAAAAATCAAACATTTCGCATTAACAAACTTTCTTCCTTTCAGTATCCAAAATGTTTCTCTCAATAATCTTAGAAGAGTTTAGACTCCTATATTACAGTGCATTCGATGGTGTTGTTAAGTGGTGTAAGGAAATGATTAAAAAGTTCGACCTTGGTGCTTCAAAAGACGTATATGAAATCATGATAGGTGACGAATCCAAGATATAATAAGCCTATGAGTCGGAAACAAAACAGCAATCGACCGTGTGGGTATTCCAAGACGAGCTTAATACAACAAAAGTTGTTCGTGGCAAAAGCACAGTCAAGCAAATGGTCATCGTTTTCTTCGACCGATTGGGCCATGTGGCCACTGTTTCGCAACGGTAAATTTTTTGGGTGGTACACGACCATTTGTTTGTCGGAAGTCTTCGGAGAAATCCATAAAGCTAATCGCCGAAGACGAATCATTCTCCATCATGGCAATGCGAGCTCTCACACATCGAGTTGATGACTCATCCTCCGTACAGTCGTGATTTAGCATCCAATGAATTTTTCTTGTTCTCGAATATCAAAGTAAATTGCGTGGTCAACAATTTACGAGCGCCGAAGAAGTAGTTGAAGCGTTCAAAAACCATGTTTTGCAGGTGTATCAAGAGGAATGGAATAACTGCTTTGACAAATGGTTTGAACGAATGTAAAAGTGTATTGATCATCAAGAGAAACAATGTTTGTTATTATTTGCTATTCCCGAAATATAAACAGTACCCCTCCTATACATTCAAATCCTATTTTTTTAAAATTTACTATTCATTAATACATTTTTTTTGTTCACAGGTAAACAACAAGAAAACTATTATATTCGAAATACTATGGCGCATACCATCGACCTTTTAATTATGTAAGTAATAAAAACATGAAGAATAATTTAAAGAATCTTGATTTTGTTGCCTGTGGCTACTTCTACATATTATTTTTATAATTCATCACGGAACGTAAAGATTATTCCGATTATGTAACGGAATGTGTATATCATTAGCTTACAATGTTAAAAACGGACTTTCATCTGGTAGGCAGGCGCCATGAAGAATAAATCATTTTTTAATCTAAAAGTTAAATGAGCGCCCTTTAGACAGACAAATTACTGGGAAAGTTCGATCTATTATATCATAAAAAGTGAGTAGGCATCATTATTATTGCGAATAAAATTAGCAGACTCAAAAATTAATCATTTCAACAAACAACAACTATACAACAGGTGCACATTGTAATCTTCTTGGTATTACAATCGATGACTCTCTTTATTGGTACATGCATACAAAAAATTTAAACAAATGCCTATCCAGTATCTTGTTTCTTCTAAGAAGGCTACGATGTATTGTCAATCCAGAAATTTTGAGAACTACATATTTTGGTTTATTTCATATCCGAATGAGTTATAGCACAATATTATGGGTAATTCCTGCTATGCCGCAAAAATTTTCAGGTCTCAAAAAAGGCCATACGCCTGATAACCGGAGTAGGTCCTAGAGAGCACTGCCGTGACTTATTTATCAAACTGAGAATAATGACGCTTCCATGTATTTACATTTTCCAAAGTGTCTGTGTAATACACGAAAATAAAAGAAACTATTTTTACACCTCTGATATTCACGTACATAATACTAGATCTTCTAACCAAATAAAGTTGCCGAGATTTCGTTTAACAAAATCCAAAACGAACTCCATAAATTTGAAACTTTACAACAAGTTGACTTCAGAGATGCGATCATTGAAAATTCTGAATTCAAAAGGGCTATTAGAAATGTACTTTTAGATCACTGTTTTTATAGTATTAATGAATTATTAAATAGTTAATAATCTATTGATTGATATATTGAACAATTATCCTTCACTGATATATTCATATTTGTGAAGTATGTTACTTTACAACATATTTTTAATGTGTACGTCATACTATATTGTGTTGTCCTTTTAAAACTCAATGTAACAAAAAGTTTTTTATTGATTTATATATATCATGTCTCTCTTTGACCATTTTTGATATATGACATGCTGTAAACTTATTGTAAAACAGTCAAATAATGGAAAGAGAAATGAAAATTTCTGTTTTTCACCACTTTTATTTGTAACTAACGTTACTGCAGTTTCGTCCTATATGGACATTCTCAAACTTGAACAATAAACTTACAATGATTCATTACATTCGCTAATATATACCATTCAGGTACTTGATTGAGTACCTGAATTTACAGTTCACAATGCGCATGCGCTAATTTAAAATCTGGAGAGTAAATTGAATCGATTTGGTCATTTAACAGGTTGCATCAGCAATGTTTATGCTTGTGAATTTCCAAGGATTCTAAATAATTGAGTTTGCAACCCTTCCTTGCATAGGCAGAATTTCCGTATCGCTTAGATTCGGAAACTTGTGGTTGCATGCCAACGAATGGTTTGAAAACGTCGAATCATTTTTTCCCAGTCTGAAGCATGTTCCCATGTTCAGCATACAGTTTTTGGAAATTTCGTCCGCATTGTCCCACATAAACACTATTACACTCCGGACACATAAGCTTATAAACTCCAGATTTTTCCAACTTGTCGACCTTATCTTTGGCATTGAAAAGGAAATGAGATAACCTGGCATGTGGTCTGAATGCTACTTCCACATTGTTTTTTCTGAAGAAACCCGCAATTATCTCTGTTCTTTTTCCAAAATATGTTAGCGTTAACCATTTTTTGATTTCTGGTTGTTTGACCTGAGGATATATTAATCTGTGAGTGAATTTCCGGCTTTGTTTCCTGACTAACTTCTGGATAGTATCTGCGTTGAAACCATTATTATGACCTATCTGTGTAATTGTATCAATTTCCCTAGCTAGTCTACAGACAAAGGCAGTGAGAATGATCTGTGCAGCATTGAAGTGTAGGCTGATAATTTATGACTATCTGGATGGAAAGTATCGCTTGGGATGGTGATGTCTGCATAGCTAGGTTTTCTGAAAACATTGAACTCGAATTTATTCTGATTGTGTGTAATGGCCAGGTCTAAGAAATTTATTTGTTTCTTTATCTCTGTTTCGAGTGTGAACTGAATGTTGCTATTGAGATTGTTCATGAATGTCATAAATTGGTTCAGCTGTCGTGTAGTACCTCTGAAACAGGCAAGAGTATCGTCTACATATCTGTACCAAAAATGAATATGTTTTTACCCAGGTCGGAGTTTACTATCGTGGTCTCCAAGTTGTTCATAAATATGTCTGCTAAAAGTGGACTAAGGGGTGAGCCCATTGGTAAACCTGAATCCTGTTTATAGAATTTGTTGTTGAACTGTAGGTAGCACTGATTCTGGCACACATCGAAAGCTGTTGAAATTTCAAAGTACGTGATATGGTCTACTTTGGTTTGATCTAATATGTCTAAAATGAGGGGCTTACACTCGTTGTACGGTATGTTGGAGAACATACTCTTCATATCGAATGGGTTGCAAACTCAATTATTTAGAATCCTTGGAAATTCACAAGCATAAACATTGCGGGTGCAACCTATTAAATGACCAAATCAATTTAATTTACTCTCCGGTTTTTAAATTGGCACATGCGCATTGTGAACTGTAAATTCAGGTACTCAATCAAGTACCTGAATGGTATATATTAGCGAATGTAATGAATCATTGTTAGTTTATTGTTCAAGTTTGAGAATGTCCATATAGGACGAAACTGCAATAACGTTAGTTACAAATAAAAGTGGTAAAAAACATAGAAATTTTCATTTCTCTTTTCATCATGATCTCCTACCACGTAGTAACGGCTACATCCATCAATTTAGTCAAATAAATCTATCTATCTATTCTCTTTTATCTCATGTGAAAACTATTTTCTCCTATTCCTTTGGTAGTGTTCGGTTGGTAACGTGAAAAGTAAATATTTTCTGCGGCGAACTTATTCTACTGCTGTTCAAGTTGAAATAACTGTCATAATTTTCAGTACTTTGTAAGTTTATGTCACTCAATTGAGCATTTACGGACATTGCAAAATATGCAAAAACAATATATTTATTACCACCGGGTAATATAGTTCATGGTTGATCAATTACTAGCGGGAGCATTTGATTGTGCAGGAAACCAAAATTTCATTCTCTTTTTCTGATAAACTAAAAGAAGTATATAGCTTAGAAAAATACTGAAAAAGAGTCATTTTCATTTAACGCGTTAAACTATTCGGTTTTTAGATAATATAGTCTGGGCCACAAGATCCTTTTTTTCCGAGATATTTACAAAAAACCAAACCCCCCCATTTTTTTACTTCATTGTTTATAACTTTTGAAATTTTTTCGAGCCCCTCTTTAAATTTTCCAAAAAATTGCTAGAGGTCATTCCAGATCTAATGATCCCTGGATCATAATTTTCGGTGCCCTTGGACAGAAGTCCCAAAAAAAGATCTTGTGACCCAGATTAATACTCCTTATTGATCGTACGACCATGTGAGAAGAACTCCTGATGTACTACGCCACGGTATAATCGAAGAAAACAGTGAGCAAAACCTTTTTGATCGAACTTGGCGCCCTTTTTTGATCTTGGCCCTCCAGGGCTCTTCCATTGGGACGATGATTCGTTACCAGTTATGACCCTTTTGAGCAAATCTGGATTTCCGTTGACGTATTGACGGTAGTGTACCTGGAACTCGTGAATAATACCCCACGCGGGAAAGAAACATTCCTTATAAAAATACTCTAACAGAAATCGAAATAAGTGAAGACCGTAGCGAACAGAAATACATACGTATAAATATAAATACTCCGTATAAATATTTCGAAATTAAATTCTGAAACATTCCTCTATGCCAGAGTACCTACACAAAACGCCTGCCGAAGAACAACTACTTTCCTGGCTCATACCACAATGGATATTGAATCATATTCAACAGCCAGTCATGCAAAATTCTTCACAGAGGGACGCTTGCAGATGCACTTTGCAGATGCAGCAGGACCACGTTGAATTCAATCGCGCGTTGAAAAAGTTCATTATTTTCACACTGTAATTAACAAAATATTTCTCTGCGGTATTTGTTGGGAAATACTTTTCGATGATCATCAATGTTTATCAAAATACTTTTGAGATCGCGGTGATGAAGTACAAAATGTTTCAAAATACTTCTGAATTTTCAAAACTATTTTTCTTGACTTGATTAATATCGTTTTGATAACTAGACACGGGATTACTAAGTAATCTATCTTCGTATTGTTGGTATTCTGTAAATTTTTCCTGTCTAGTTTAAATTTTAATGCAGATACGAGTTCATATTCAATACAGATCTGCGCTTGAAGGTCAATTATTATAAATATAGGTGACACAGAAACTGCCCCGAATGTCAAATATATCAACGTACACGCAAAATCACTTTTGAAGAATATATTTTCAGTATAAACTCTGAAAACTAGAAATTACAGAGATGTCAATTGTATGAAATTTAGCAACTGACTGATAAATATTACTGGAGTTTTTTCCCAACACCAAATCGTTATTTTTAACACCTCGACACGTGTTTCGATCACCAAGTGATCATCTTCAAAGAGGAAGATTAAAACAGTTTTAAAAATAACGAATTGGTGTTGGGAAAAAACTCCAGTAATATTCATTACTACACCAAAGGTTCCAAACAGTGCATCATAACTGACTGATATATAAATGGAGTTGAGTCTTTAGGTCAATTCAGCAATATCAGCATAAAATAACGTCTGCCATGCTGGATAAGCTCTTCTCCCTTGAGGTGGTACGATGTAATTCCTTCCCTAACAGATTTAACTTTAGAGGGTTACTGAGAAAGTTGAATATTTTGGTGGCTCCTTCTGGAAGGTAGATTGGTGTCTCTAATCTTCTTGTATATGACATACGCTAGTAGAACTGTTAGAATTTCATAAAGTATAATTGTCCAAGCCCTGGATGTACAGCTTATTGATTTTTCTTGAAGTGCAGGGTAGTTTTCTATGAACCCCGTTCTGATTTCATGCAGTTCATCCAAGTTTACGTTGTTCGGGTGAAGGCTCAAGTTAAACTTCTCTCTTGGAATTTCTCGTATATCCGAATAGGGAAACGGGATGGGCTGGCTTTTGGTATCGATCTGCTGATAATTGATGATAACTTCTTGATTCTTCGATATCTGGCAAGTGTTTGAACCTCTGATAATCCTACCACGACTGCACCAAATATATTAACGTATACGTAAAGTCACTTTCAAAAAAATATATTTTAAGTACAAACTGTGAAAATTCGAACTTACAGAGATGTTAACTGTATGAAATCTAGCAACTGACTGATATACTGATATATAAATGGAGTTGAGTGTTTAGGTCGATTCAGCAACATCAGCATAAAATGGCGCCTGCGATGCTGAATAAGCTCTTCTCCCTCAAGATGATACGATGTAATTCATCTCATGTTGCCGAAGAGGGTCCAGTTTTCATCACACGTGACGATTCGTTCCAAAAACAAATTGTTTTGGTTGCGCAAAGCAAAGAAGATTAGACTTTGAAACGTGTCAATTTTTTTTGATCGTTCAAACGTTGGACTCCCACTTTTAGAGCTCGTGACTTTTCCAATACGTTTTGAACCATCAAAAACCGCATAGGAGCTGATACCCAGTTCCACCATCCCGCGCACTGTTTGTGATGGGTCATTCACCACCAGGGTCCCCAAAAACTCGTCCTGGGTTACTATACATCGACGACCAACATCGAACACTGCGTTCATCAACATTCTTATTGCCGAATGTCAGGTTGTGAGATAGACATAGACATATTTATTCAGACATATTTACAAGATAATTTTATGCTTTGCACTAGGTGCATTATCTAAGCCAATGGCTTGTATTACAACTCACCTTGTGCTAGAGAGTCATTTTTCAAAATATAAAAATAAAAAAAAATCTTAAATTAAATTTGAATGATTGAATACCTAATAATAATATTGGTTGGTAGATACAATCAAAAAAGAAAAAGAAGGGAAAGAAGAAACTACGATCATAGAGAGAGAGAGAGAGAAAATTGTTGTTGCAAATACTACGTGTGGTGATAACGACCTATTTTTCACAGTGATTTAATGCATACATGTATATCAGTAAACAATGTTTCCAATTTCCAAGCTTGACATAATTCTCTTCAATGAATTTTTTCAATTCTATAGAGAGTTTAAGTTTCGATTTGATTTTTCGTATGTACACGGGAACCATGTTGAGAAGTTTTGGGCCAAAATAAGTTATGAATCTTTGTGGTAGAGACTTTTTATAAAAAGGAACAGACACTAGATTATTAGAAATAGACCTCGTATTGTAGGAATTACTAGTATATGTGTAGGTTTTGGTTTTCATCATCCAATGTATACATTGGTATATATAAATTTGTTTAAGATTCAGTAAGTTAGCTTCACGATATAATTCATTTGTGGAAAATAGTTTTGATTTTAAGTATAATCTTTATTATTGTGTTTTGAGTAGTTTCTAGATCACATAAGGCTGTTTTGTACATACCCCCCCAAATAATAATGAAGTAACGTATAATGGACTCTTCTTGTGCATTATATACCATCATAATGGTTCTCCTGCTTAAAATATCTCTCAGCTGATAAAATTTACGTATAAGTTTGCGAAGTCTCAGAATTGTATATGATACATGCTCAGACCATCGAAGGTGTTGGTCTACGAGTACACCCAGGTATTTGATTTTATCATTTTTTTTTATAGTTCGACATGTACAGTGTATATGGTCACAAGTTCCTTTTTTTACTGTGATTCCCTCAAACTCTGGTTGGTCTCTAATATCAGCACTGAATGTGATAAATTTTGTTTTATCGGTATTTATGGTTAAAAGACTGCCATCAATGTAATCGAAATATATACTTAACTCTCGTTCGGCTTGTTCGTACACTTTTGTCCAAGAATCTCCAAAAAACATGATCGCTGTGTCATCAGCATATGAGATTACTGAGCTTTCGGTGTTTGTCAGTACTTCAATATTGTTAATATAAATTAGGAAGAGTATGGGCCCCATTACTGTTCCTTGCGGTACGCCTATGGTAATTGGAAGGGGGTTGCTATAACAGTTTTTGATTTTCACTCTCTGAGTTCTATCCTGGAGATAATTTTTATTGATTCTTTCCAAGCACCAGGTATAACACTGGTTAGGAAGCATAAATTTATTATATGTGATAACGGATTCGATAGGTGTTTGTTGAATTTTTTTATCAAATAAACCGAGATACGATCAGGACCTGCCGATGTGTTATTTTTTAGGGTAGAAATAGTGGAGATTATTTCATTACTTGTTACTGGATTGAGAAATAGCGAATCCCTTATATGAGGATTTACTTCCTGCGGAGAGGTTATGGTATCAATTTTTTGGGCCATTAGCGTTCCCACCTGAACAAAAAATTCATTGAGATATTCAGCTTTTCCTAGATCTGATGAGATTTCATTACCTTGGTCATCGGTTATATTTATACTATCTGCTTGAGTACTTTTTGACGAATTTGTTATATCGTTTATTTCAGTCCAGATTTTTTATAGTTATTATTTGCTGCTGTTATTCTATTTTTATAGTAATCGGTTTTTGTTTTACGTATTAGATTGCTTAGAAAATTTCTGTAATGTTTATATTCTGTTTTTTGTTCTATAGAGAAGTTTTTTATAAGTCTGGATTTCATACGATCTCGATGTCTGATTGAAGTTATTAGTCCATCAGTTATATAAGGCTTAAGTTTCTCATTTTCCAATCTCTGTTTTTTAGTTACAGAACTATTTTTTATATATAATTGCAAAGTGCTAATAAAATGATTGTACGCTGACAGTGGTTCACTTGAGTCCAAAACATTTTCCCATTTTTCGTCATCTAGTAGACTACTAATTTTTTTATAATTTATATAGTTCTTTTCTATTGTTGAAATATCATTATCTGTTGACACACTACGATCAGTTAATTTTACAGATAGTGCTATTGCGTAGTGATCAGTTAGGCTAGTTTTACATATAAAAGAATTAATTTTTTTTCATCGAGAGCATCATTTTTGTTTATTCTAGTGAAAATATGATCAATTAAGCTTGAGGTATATTCAGTGATTCGCGTTGGTTTTGTGTTAATTTTAGGAAAGAACCCGTGAACAGCCATATTACAAACATAGTTATTTACATAAGTGTCATCTACATTTAGTAAGTTAATATTAGTGTCACCTATGAATATTTCGAAATCTTTTGTATTTCTAGTTAACAAAAAAAATTCAAGTTTAGTAATATACAACTGTTTGCTTGTAGCTGGTGGCCTATAAGATGCTATTATAGAAAAGGTAACATTTTCCAGGATGAAATCGATAACCAAAATATTTGTTACTGAGAGGTTATGTATTGTACTTCTTACGTCCCCAATTTGCTTTTTTACATATAATACAACACCATCGAGATACAAAAACACATGAAATTGAAACGGACATAACTTTCGAAACAACCCGAGTAGGGTTGTATTTCCTACTTCTGAGTAGGAAATACTATGATATAACCCACTCGAGGTCAACGGAGATGCCGATTAGGAAGTGAAATAATGTTACTAATCCGATGAAAGTGTACCGATGTATTCCGTTATGTAACGAAGGAATGTTGTCCAACATCTATGCATTGGCCAAGTTGAAGTGCATTGTTCCTTTCAGACGTTCAATGATCAGTTTCACTTTCACCATGTTATGATAATGATAATTGATAAGAATAATTGATAACCAACCCTACAGTTTAAGAAGTTAGTGACACTTGTTTTCTCATGAGTTTGAATTTTGTTGCATCGAAAATAACTTTGAAGACTACGACTGAGTATGACGTTAAATAATGATAATTTTGGAATAATTGGAAACAATCGATTTTTAATTCGTACTTTCCAAGTGCTGTAACTTTTTTGTGTGCACATTTGAATTAAGGTAAGTTATATTCAATCGAGTTATTTTTGATTCAAGAATATGTAGTTCAATTCATGACCTAATTTTAATCACATCCTGTATATTCTCTTACGGTTTTCGATTTTCCCATGGTCGCTTTCTTCATTTTGGACACATTGTATTGACTTTGACGTTATGAAAAATTGACGCTGGACATTTCTAAAACGGGTTGAGATGTTTGTATGTTTTTGGATACTGCCAAACGCTTTTTGAAAGCTATCTTCGAAATAGAATGCAAGTTGAGCGAATTGCAGATACAATTAGCAATCAAAAACCAATAGAATGTGGAGTCCCACAAGGTACGGTACTGGGTCCTCTGCTTTTCAATTTATATCCAAATGAATCATTCAATTTGGATAGCGTTGGGAAAATAATTGGATACGCAGACGATACTGCGATATTCTATGAGGCAGATACTTGGCTTGATTTGAAAAAGAACGTAGAAACAGATTTCCACAGTTCAAAATATGATTTGACCAAAGGCTCCTGACAGTGAATCTGTAAAAAACTAATTGTCTTCCTTTTAGCTGCAATCTATCCAATGATTGTCCATTTGAAACTCTTGATGTCGGCGAACAAGGAAAAACAAAAATAGATTCCCTGAGAGAAATTAAATACTTGGGCGTCTACATAGATAGAAAAAACTTAAGATGGGACTCTCATATAAAATATACAATGAAAAAACTGCAAACAATGTTTCACATCTTCCGTTCGTCGAAAAATTACTTACCTCACAAAGAACTTATTCAATTATATAGTTCCCTAGTAGAGAGCCATTTGAGATATGGTATAACAACATGGGGATCAGCTCTGCGTGTACACCTCAATCCGTTAGAGGTATTACAAAGGAGATTCATGAAGTTGATCATGTCTAGAAATTCACGTTTCTCGTCAGATCTCCTGTATAAAGAGTGTGGAGTTATGGATATGAGACAATTATATTACTATTGTACAAACGTGAAGTATCATTTCAGCAAAAATAAAGCAACATCACGAAACCACGACTATAACTAACACACGACATCGCGACCAACTAACCTATCTTACTGTTAAAAAGTCAATTTCACAAAGAGCATATTCTTTCATGGCAACTAAATTATATAACACCGTACCTCACAAAATAAAAAATTCTTGTTCCAAACCAATATTCAAAAAACAAATAAAAAAACACATTCTCGAAAAAGATAGACAATTTAAAAAAAATCTGTTGGAGTGAAATAAGTTAGTCTTACTAAAATTTATACCAAAGTTGTATCATACTGTATTGTAAGTAGCATAATTTTATTCATATTGCCTAAGATTTTATCTATTTGTACATTAATATTTTATTCTTAAAGAACGTCTGACATTTGCCCAAAGTTTTATCTATTTTTCTTACTTTTGGTTTGTCTAGTATTCAATCGGCCTATTTTACCTCAAGCCGAAATATAATTTGCTCAACTATAACACCAAATTCACAAAATTTGATAAAATGATTTTAGTTTCTACTCCATGAAGGTCATACATATTTTCATACAAATATTTATGTACTTACATATTCTTTATAACTTCTTGTGAAACAAGAGCTCTGCTCTTATCGCCAAACCACTTTATTCACATATTTTGTTTTAATTATACTCTAATCTGTATACGTTGTGAATAAAGTTATTATTATTATTATTATTATTATTTTTTCACTGTAGTGTGCGCTGGTCAGGCCCTATCCCCCGAAGCCCCGATACATTCGGGAGGGCGCGCCAGCATTATCAACCAATGACCACTCCCCACACCGTGGGGTAAGTGATCATTGTGTCCGAGAATCATGTGCCCTGAGCACATGATTATTATTATTATTATTATATCGGACATTGAGAACTTCAAACCAGTCCATTAAAATGCAGCTCTACCAAAAAAATTCAAGCATACTGTATCGAAATCGATTTAGTGAGAAATTTTCGATATGCATAAATAAAAAATATGCCAAATGATGTGGTGAAATTTTCGCAATTTCAGTCTAGAGATGAAAGTGGTGACTTCTTGAATTTATAAGTATTGTAACGAATTAAGGAATTAACTGTCTTAAACAAATTTATTTTAACAATACTTCACTATCACAACTAATTTATTTACACCACTCAGTAACTAACGCTTAATTCATCTTCACCGTTTGTTAACCGCTCGATTCGCTTTCTTGGTACAGATTACTCTTCGGGACGAAGAGCGACGTTTTTATATTGTCAACGAACGTTCCGGATCCCTCTGCGGATTTCGGGACCCATCAGGAGTTTTCGCGGTATGCGTCATGCGTTGGCTGACTGGGAACCGGTCAGGGCCGGCTTCAGATTCATTACAGTATTATAAAAACAATAAAGATGTTTTAATCTGTTTTCAAAACTTATGAATGGCTATTCAAGAATTTCACATCTTTCAAAAGTTTTTGCCTAATGTTTCGTATGGTTTTCAGCTTTTTGACACTTGTTTGAATGTTTCATTATGATTATCAGATAGAAAAGAGTTATCGAAAATTATGAGATGAGAAAACTTCGTGACAGGGTTGGGGTTATATAAGATACCTGTACACTTTGAAAATGAGCTGTATGGAATTTTGAATCAGATACTAGTATCGCATACGACAGCTATTATTTTGAGAAAAATAATCCATTATATTCAAGAAATTTGTATTTTTTGGAATTTACGAAAACCGTCCAAAAAATAGCTGTATCGAACAGATAAATGTAAAAACAAATATTCTCACGTCATGACAGAATCAGCAGGTACATTTTTGCTTTTGGTTCTGACTACGTGCCCTGCAAATTTTATGGTATTTTTTTATCGAAAAGAATTACTTTCGTTTATGAATATCATTTCGTGTTATGTGCTTCGTTCAAGTTCAGTATTTTTTTTTCAGTTTTGATTCATATCTGCCCCTAGCATACAATAGTTTAAGTTAAATAAGATTATAAGAAATTTGATGAATCTATTTCAATTTTAGTTGCATCATTGTTTTCTATCAGATGTATTCAGACACAACTAAACTTGGAGAAGGTAATTTTTCATGAGCATTGAAGTTTAATATTTGTTTTTTGACTTCACTGTTACTAGTTTGATTTTTTACTGAGAAAAATTGTGAGAACAAACCGGAAATAGAGTAAAATGCAGACGCATATTGTTTAAAACTACACCATTCAATATTTATTCACCCCTGACAGAAAACAAAGCAATCCACGACTATTTTACTATTTCATTCCTAAGGAATTTGCTATACATATCACATGACCTCATTACCGTCGACCCTATACTTACATTAAATTAATGTGAAATAACCTGGTCTCAGTGGCAAACGAATCATGTAATGAATTGTCGCTTCAAACGGAGAATGAATTACTAACCTATTGATCATTACATAATTTCAACTTTCTTCGAAGTAATTTGTAACACGCGACCTTCTTCTCCATCCGTGCCAGTCTTGCTACTTGATTGAAAGAAAGTTTATTTTTGATATTGCCGAAAGAATGAAAGAGCTATAATTCACCATAACTTTTTGTGGGATTCTGGTTAAACATCTCTATTTCCTGAAGTCACGTATTTAGTTATGTCCTATTCGTTCTATTCATGACCCAAGAAATAATTCGTTAAATTCAACACTAAATTCAATCAAATGACATAACTAACATAATAACATAACTGAAAATTTCATCTAGAGGGTGTTTCAACATGCAATTGATAACCATCTTGTTGAAGTTACATCTGTCAAATTAGTTGTCATTCATTTAGTCTGTTGCCAAATCACCATGTACGGACATGGCATTCAATAACACATGTAAATAATGAAATTATTTTATCAAAATGACTGTTCTGTTCGAGCAACGTACCGCGCGCTTCACCCATTTACGGTGTCTATAATCGTCCTACCGAGAGTACTATTGGCAATGTGGGGGATAAATATGAGTCCATTGGTTAAGTAAACGAACGACCAACACCCGTTAGTCGATGAAACACAAGATTTGACGAAAACATCGCCGCTGTCTATGAGAGTGTGCGGGAGAATCCGAAGCAGTCGATTTCGCGTCGCTAACAAAAACTTCAACTGACCCAGGTACTGGGTAAACAACCATAGACAACGATGTGTGTTCGCTGAAAGGGATCTGGAGCAGTTAGCAATTGACCCTAATTTTCATCGAAAAATCATCTTCAGCGATGAGCCCCATTTCTTGAAGGAAAGGTTAGGTTAGGTTAAGTTTGAAGTGAGTGGGTCTATTCGATCCTCCACCGCAACCCGCAAGGGTTTTTTGTGGCTCACACCTATTCACACTCGAACAAACGAACCCAGCTTCTTAACGAAGCCGATTAGTTTGTATGGTGAGTGGTCACCTCTAGTTTATAAAAACGCAAGGTAACGAGGTGAGGTAAGAAAGTTGAAGTATTGAATAAAACCACTTGCGTTCTAGATAAAAAGTAAAGTAAGGTAACGTCGGTAAGGCAAGGTAACGCAAGGTAAAAAGTTGGCTGATTTCAACTTTTTGCGTTGCGTTCTTACCTCCGACCAATTAGAAAGCGTCATACTACGAATTTTGTCGGATATATCCGAATTGTGTGAAGGTAATGTCACCAGATAAACTTAAACGTCACATTGTGAAATTTGATTTTTCTTTTGATGGATATAAATACAAAAATTGCCGCGATCGTGTCAATAGTAACTGTGTATCTTTTACTCAAGAGAAAAAAACGAAAAAGGAAGAGGTTTAATGTCAGACCCATTCTAAGAAGCAGAAAGACTCAGGGGCAATTTCAGTTATTTAAAAGAATGAAAAATGTCAATATTTGTTTATGCATTCCCGTCAACCCAAAAATTACCAAAACCTATAATCACAATGGCAATTATTCATACTTTACTTTTTCGTGAACGTCGAAAAATGGATACCTTACCTTACCTCTCTGCATTACCTTACCTTACCTTGCATTATTATAAACTAGGGGTCAGATAGTGAGATTACGGCTCTGCCGAACTCTTGAAACCTAATTCGATCCCCAGCGGTGCAGGTACAAAGTATGTGATCTGCTGTTTCATCAGTTTCTAAAGAGAGGCGACTCACACTGTCTTACGACAGTCCAAGTCTCTGCGTATGATAATTCAAATGACAGTGACCTGTAACAAGGCCTGTTGCACATCGTAGTTCATCCCTACTGTAGTCCAACAACTGTTTGGTATCAAGCTTCGAAGGGTGAATAAACGTCTTGGAGTGAGCCAGTCCTGGAAGATTCTGCCAGAAGTCCATAAATCTTCTTGCCATCCAGGTGTTCAATCTTCGTTTGGCAAAGCCTAAAGCATTGCAAATGACAGATTCTGGTCCGATTAAGCTGCTTGCAGCACCTTCCTTTTCAAGAGGAGTCAGCAGCCTCATTGCCTTCCAAGCCAATATAGCCAGGTTTCCCCAGACACAATCTGTTAAGTCTTCCTATCGGGGAGACTCGTTTTGGCAATTTTCTACCATTTTAGACGTTGTTCGGTAAAAGCCAAGAGCTTCTAAAGCCGCTTGACTGTCCGAGAATATTTTTATTGACTTGTGTATGAGGTTGGATTCTTTCAATCTGTCTGCACACAATTCAATAGCGTAAATTTCCGCTTGAAATACAGTCACATAGCTTCCTAGGCAGGTTGATATCTCTGTCCTTGGTCTGCGACTGAAAACACCTGCACTAGAACCAGAATGAAGAATAGGTACTTGAACAAACAAAATTGTCGAATTTGGGACGATAATAATCCACATGACATCCAAGAACGTCCAATTCACCCCGGAAAAGTCACTGCTTGTATGGATTTTGGGCTGGCGCCATCATCGATCCTTATTTGTTTGAGAACAACGTTGGCCACGCCATTGCTGTCAATGGCAAGCACTATAAGTCGATGATTACCAACTTTTTCGGCCTGATTTGAATGATCTGGACACCAACCACATGTGGTTTCAACAGGCTGGCGCTAAGTGCCACACAACTCATGTCACATTGAATATTCCGCAAGAGCGATTGGAGGTGATGGTGATGTGAACCAGCCACCGATATCGTTCGATTTGACCGCGTTAGACTTTTTCTTGAGGAGTTTTCTCAAGTCGTAGGTGTATGCGAATAGTCCAGTAACAACTACGGTTCTCAATGCCAACATAACCCATCTATCGAATTCAGCCTGATTTATGGACCATGGCGGACATGTGAACGATGTTCTTACTTACTGAAGGACCCTATATGACTATGTTGAATACAACTTCTCAGGTTAACTGAAAATCTGGTCAGAATTGATCAAAACAGTGCTGGTATGAAGGCAGTGACATCTCTCTTCAGCTCATCTATCAGATCGATGGAAATTCACTCCAAGAATATTCAAAATGAACGAAGCTCTCTTTCTAAGGCAATCTGTTGGAGCTTCGACATCCACAACCAAACGAAATTAGTCCTATGTCTTTCACTGCAAGGCAACCAGTTGAAACCAAAGCCCTGTAAGTTTGCTAATTAGTTAATTTTTTCCTTATTAGTCAGTGGGCTATGCTTAAAAACTGGCAGTGAACAAATCTAAAGAAATTAACTTTGAACGTTCAAGCCAGTCTCGGATATACCTACACAGTAGGTTGAATTGACTGATTCCTATCAGGAAACAACTACTCCACTGGCTAATACCACGAAGGGCGTTGTATTATATCCGACAGGCGTCATCGCAAGAATCTTCAAAGGAAATTTCCTGCATATGCAATTGGCAATACAATTGAAAGAGTCGACCTTCAATTTTGGAACGGACACACTTGCAGACCGGTTTCGGGATCATTAGCCACTCATCAGTGCAAGATAGTGGCCATCATCGACCTAAAGTCAATGATATTCCATAATTGAAAATCGGAAATTTTTCAGAGTATTTCATTCCTCTTCCTAAGGTGGAGCGAACAACAAAATGTCACTCCATCTAGTGGACGAGGTATTAACCAACTACATATCCGAAATTTAACTGATTCCTCTGAATAAAGGAGAAAAACTTTCTCATTAGTCAGTGGGCTATGTTTGAAGACTGGCAGTAAACTTTAAACATTCAAGCCAGTCTCGGATATACCTACACAGTAGGTTGAATGGACTGATGCCTATCAGGAAACAACTACTCCACTGGCTAATACCACGAAGGGCGTTGTATTATATCCGACAGGCGTCAGTGCAGGAATCTTCACAGAAAATTTCCTGCATATGCAATTGGCAATACAACTGAAAGAGTCGACCTTCAATTTTGAAACGGACACACTTGCAGACTGGTTTCGGGCTCATTAGCCACTCATCAGTGCAAGATAGTGGCCATTATCAACCTTAAGTCAATGATATTCCATAATTGAAAATCGGAATTTTTTCAGAGTATTTCATTCCTTTTCCTAATGTGAACGAGATACTAATCGACTGCATATCCGAAATTTGCCCGATTCCTCTGAATAAGGAAGTACATTTTCTGTGAAGATTCCTGCACTGATGCCTGTCGGATATAATCAAACGCCGTTAGTGGTATTAGCCAGGGGATTAGTTGTTTTCTGATAGGGGTCAGTCTATTCAACCTACCGTGTAGGTATATCCGAGACTGGCTTGAAAGTTAAAAGTTCATTTCTTTAGATTTAATTAACAAATTGCTACCTCAACTGAGTTTTTTATTTCACTGTCGACATACAGCATTTCATAACAAAACAAATTATGTTTCTCGGCGTCTTTTCCCATTATCCGCTTCGATACAAAGAGAGGTTATTTACTTCCGGCTTATTATTTTCGAATCGTTTCCACGTTGGTATCTTATTGTTATAATCCCGCTATGAAATTATGATCACTTTCTATTTCAAGGTAACTTTTATAATCGTTATTAGAGTTATTCATGGCGTATTACATACATGTTTGTTATTAATATTTTTGTGTGGCTAATGGCAGAATTTTAATTTTGAAGATCGATAAAATTCGGTCGTTCTATTATAGATGATGCTTTCACACCAAACGGCTTTTGTTCGATTATTTTCCTAGTAGAATTTGCACGAGTGTAGACTCGTGATGTTGCTATGAGGTTATTATACCGCCACACATTGTTTATAGAAAACAAAAATATTCAAGATCTCTAAAATTCGATAAATTCAAGGTAGCAACCCGCAACCCACAAGGGTTTATTGTGGCTCACACCTATTCACACTCAACCAAATTAACCCAGCTTCTTAACGAAAACGATTAGTTTGCATGGTGAGTGGTCTTTCAGGTCAGATGGTGAGAGTACGGATCTGCCGAACTCTAAGGACCTGATTCGGTCCCCAGTGGGACAGGCACAAAGTATATGCTCTGCGGTTTCATCATTTTCCAGACAGAAGCGACACACACCATCTTCCAAACGTCCAAGTCTCTGAATATGATGATTCAAATGCCAGTGACCTGTAAGAAGGCCTGTTAGACATCGTAGTTTATCCCTACTGTAGTCCAACAACTGTTTGGTATCAAGCTTCGAGGGGTGAATAAACGCCTTGGAGTAAGCCAATCCTGGAAGATTCAGCCAGAAGTTCATAAATCTTCTTGCCATCCTGGCGTTCAAAGTTTGTTTGGCAAAGCCTAAAGCGATGCTAATAACAAGTTTTGGTCCGAGGAAGCCACTTGCAGCACCCTCCTTTGTAAGATAGTCAGCAGCTTCGTTGCCTTCCAGGCCAGTATGGCCAGGAATCCAGACCAGAGACAATCTGTTGAATCTTCCTATTGAGGAGAGTCATTTTTGGCAGTTTGTTACCAGTTTAGAATTTGATCGGTAGGAGCCAAGCTTCTGAAGCCGCTTGACTGTCCGAGAATACTTTTATTGACTTGTGAGTGAGGTTGAATTCATCCAATCTCTCCGCACACAAGTCAATAGCGTAAATTTCCGCTTGAAATACAGTCGCATAAGTTCCTAGACAGGTTTCCCTGGGTCTGCGACTAAAAACACCTGCACCAGAACCGGAAGGTGTTTTTGATCCATCTGTGAACCAACAACTATCTGCTTTCAATATTTTCTTCTCTCTGAGGATCCAGTCCTCTCTACACAGGAATAGTACTCTATAAGGCAGTTCGTAGTTGACAGTTGTATGCATAATTGCACTATAAGTGATCATTGGTCTGACAATCATCACATAAATCCAATTGATCTGTTTGAGACCTAAACCTCAAGTTTTACCATAAATCCTTCGACATGTCCATAGAGACAGTCTGGCTTTGTGTAATACTTTTTGCAAGTGAGCGTTCCAGGTGAGTCTTTTATCAAGGATACCAAGATATTTCACCTCCGTTCCAAATGGAATGACCACACCTTCGAGGGAAAGTGGCGTTAGATCGTCCAATTTTCTCCTCTTGGTGAAGGGGATTACCACAGTTTTGCTGGGGTTGACAGACATCTGCTCCCTCAGCACCAACTGTGAACAGCGCTTTGGAGGATATCACAAGCTACCTTTTCCGACGTGGACCTTGCCAGGATGACAATATCATCTGCATAAGCTTGCAGATCGACTTTTCTTCTGTTGAGGGCATCAAGAGCAGACTATCCACCAGGAGCGACCACATATATTCATGGTACTCGTCCTTCGCAGTGAAAGTAATTGACTATAGATGACGTTCTAACAGCCAGTCTTCTCTACCGACCGTGATGCAAGAATCCCAGTGCCCAGTGTCTGCAATTCCACCTATAATACCAGATGGTTTAACAGCAATAGAAAAAGAAAACTTTCTTGTGGAACAATAGCATCCCACTTCACAGTAAATCTTCAAACAAACACTACATACTATCCCTACTCCACAATCTTTAAAGATATTGACCAATATATGCGCCAAAGAATTTGATTAGAGTTTTTCATCAGGCGCTTCAGATCTTCAAATTGAAATAAAACAAAGTGTGTGTGAGATCATCGAAATTTTTTATTCGTTTGAAAGGCCAATTGATGTCATTATGCATTAACATCAATGTCCTCCACGGCTTCTCTGGGTCAAGGAAATATCCAATTTTCCATGACTCAGGCGCAAAATCAGACTGAATTTGACTGATGTCGACCTTGAGGACCGCTGTGGTTTGTGGTTTATTCGCATACACCTGCGACTTAAGGAAACCCCACCAGAAAAAGTCTTACGGGGTCAAGTTCACATCATCTCCTCGTAAGATGACCATGCCCTCAAATATTCAATGTGGCATAAGCTGTGTGGCACGTAGCGCCGTGCTGTTGGAAACCACATATCGTTGGTTCCAGAATAACCAAATCAGATCAAGAGAAGTTGGTAGTCATCGACATATGGTGTTTGCCGGTGAGTGATAGTCTGGCCAACGTCTTTCTCAAAGAAATATGGACCGACGATGCTGCCAGCCCAAATTCCACACCAAACATTGATTTTGTCGGTGAGTATTGGACGCTTTTGGATCTAATGTGGATTGGTATCGTTCCAGATTCGACAATTTTGGTCGTTCACCTACCCATCCATCCAGAAATGGGCTTCATCGCTGAATATTATTTTTTGATCAACTGCCAAATGTTCCAGAGCCCATTCAGTGAACATACGTCGTTGTCTGTGGTCGTTCACCTTCAGTTCCTGGGTCAGTTGAATTTTGTTCGTGTGCAGACCCAAGTCACGATGCAAAATTTGCCAAATTGTGATCTGTGAGTTCTTGTGAGGTACGCAAAATCGACTGCCTCGGATTCTCCTGCACGCTCCCACAGACAGTGGCAAGGTTTTTGACAGATCTTGCGTTTCGTAGACGTACGGGTATTGGTCGTTTATTAAACTGATGGACTCAAATTTATCCATCACATTGCGAATAGTCCTGTCGGTAGGATGATTATGGTGACCGTAAAATGGACGAAACGCACGGTACGTTGCCCGAACAGAACACACATTTCGATAAAACAATTTTATTATTTGCACATGTTGTTGAAAGCTATATCCGTCCATGGTGAATTGACAAAACAGACTGAATAAATGTCAACTTATTTGACAGATGTAGCTTCGTCAAGATAGTTATCATGAAGTCCCTTGTAGGCTAATCAACAAGTTCAAAAATATGGAAAATAGAGATAAAGGTCCTAAAAATATGAGCGATATCTCATTCGATTCGATTCGTTCGGCTGTGCAATAAAGGTTTAGTAATTGAACTTTGGTGTCATAGTTTTCCTTTGTTCGTGGCCCTCCAGCTATTTTAAGAACTATTTTTACGAATAGACAACGGTGATTCTCTCTCGAACTCCTTTACCATTAACCCTTGTGTTTTCCCAATGGGTCCTATTGTCTCCGATCATTTCTCTGTTATACATCAACGATTTTAAATAGCACACTTGAGGGTAGTTAGAATGGAAGTACATAAAATTGTCAATGCTAATGATCATCTCGTGTTGTCTTATCAGAATCAATTATACATATACAGGTAATTTCAGTAACTGCAAAGGTTACCTTGTACCTCTTGCCAAACATATACTAAGTAACAAAGAAAGGTATGCACCCATTTATATTGAAAATATTTCAATAATGTTTTGCATGTGTTTTTGAGTTGAGGCCAGTAAAAAACCAGTAAAATTTCAGCTGTATCGGAAGTTATTCCGACCAGTTTTTTAACTGTTTTTTTTTGAGTGAACATTTACCATTTCTCAAATTTTTATTCTTATTTGTGCTTTAACTGTTGAAGAGTTTGTGGTAAAGTGTTTCGTATTGTTAACACTATATCACAAGTGCAAAGACTTCGGCGTATTCCTCAACTTAGTGATTTTGAGAGAGGACGAATTGTTGGCTTACGTAAGGCAGGTTTTTCAGTTAGATGAATTTCAAGAAGAACCAATCTTTGCATACTATTCTAAGATGATATCAGGCATGGACCCAAGAAGGCCAAGAACATGGCTAGGGGCACCGGTCGTCGCAGGGGAATAACAGGATCGCCGATTAAGACGTTTGGCTCTTAGGAATCGAATCATTGTGTGGTTTGAAGAACACGGAAGGGTTTTTGAAATGCTCACAGTATATCGGCGAATAAGAAGTTTCGGACTTTTTTCTTACCATCCCCAGTGGGTGTTGCCACTGACTCTCGACTATCGACGCAACCGATTGGACTGGTGTAGAGACAGAAAAATTTGGGATCAACACTGGAACCGCCTAGTTTTCAGCGATGAATCTTGCTTTTATTTGGGTATGCACGATGGACGAGCAAGAGTATCTGTAGAGTAGGGAGGGTGAGTGTGAGCCCTCAGTACTTAGGCTACATGTGACCCATTGTACATCCTCCCGAGGAGTTGTCCTCCTAGGTCATCGTCCATCCTGTCCTTTCCAGGAAGTTGCACAGGTCACTGGGAGACATCTCCTTTATATCGGGAGGTGTAGGCCAAGACTCGCCGAACACACACTCTCTTATTGACGATAACTCCGGGCACTCGCACAGGACATGCCTGACAGTCTCATCTTCCTGTTTACACATCCTGCATAGAGGTGTGTCCACCAGCCCCATATCATGGAGGTGTTTCCTTAGTTGACAGTGATCAGTCAGAAATCCTACTGTTAGGCGTAGATTTTTCCTGGTCATTGCCAAATATTTCTTCGGCGCCAGGATGTAATCTTGCCAGGGTCACCCAAGGTGATCCTGGATTACATTCTTTGGTTTCGCCCCATCTCTTTAAGGATTCAGCATGGGTGTACCATTTGACTAGTTCCGCAATTGTCGAAGTCATCAGGCCGTAGTTGCCACTGGGTCCTAAAATTCTTAGTCCAGCCGCTTCTTTGGATAAAGAGTCAGCAATGCGATTACCTTCAGTCATGTCGTGCCCTTTAATCCACCTCAGGATAATGTTATTATCTACCAAGGCTTTGGCTAAATCTTGATGACACTCTAGTACTAGCCCTGAGGTTATACGTTGTCTGTTCAAGGCCAATAGGGCTTGTCTGCTGTCAGTGCAGATTGTTATGTTTTTGCCAGAAATTCCTTCCTTGGTTAATTCTTTTGTGGCGATTGAGATACCAGCCAGTTCTGTTTGGACCATGCTGGTATTTCTTCCCATTCCCCACTTGATTCTTAGGCTTAGTGATCTGGAATACACTCCACACCCTGAGCCTTCTTTGGTTTTTAAGGCCGTCTGTGTAAATCCGTATTTCAATTATATCATCTGACTCTATGTTCTGCTTAATTTGTATTTTGTAGGGTTTATCGAACACAAACAAGAGTAAGTAGGCATCGTGGTGAAAGATGAGATCCCCAGTTTGATGTGGAGATGCATGTTCATCATACTGTTGGTTTAAAGGGATTGGGTGTCAATGCATTTGGTAGCAGGACACTTTTAGTCTTCATTAAAGGGAACATGGCAGCTCTACGTTATATTTATGAAGTAGTGGAGCCTCATGTTCTTCTATATCTTGAGACCATCGAGAACCCCATATTTCAACAAGACAACACCAGACCGCATGTGGCTAAAGTGACTCTAGACATCATGGATCAGCATGATATTAACCGCTTACCATGGCCACCCAGATCGAACATGTGTGGGATATTCTTAGCCGCAGGCTGCTGCATTTACAACAGCCCCCTCAGAATTTGGCAGCACTTAGACATGAGTAAGAAGTAAAATGAAATGAGATACTTTAACAGGATATAGACCAGCTTATCAGACAATGCCCAGACGTATCCATAATTGAATAAGACATCGAGGATCTGCTGAACTTCATTGGTTCAATGTTCATCCACTTTCTCTAAAAACTTACTCGTTTGTTTGCTATCATCTGTCAAGTATGTAAGTAAAAAAATACATTTTCAATATAAATGGATATTCATCTTTCTTTGTCACTTAGTATATATTCATTTTACATAACATGTGGAATTTCTTCATGATTATGCATTTACCTGTTTTGAAGATAACATTTCTTCTGTCTTTTTATAGTCTTCAAAAACTTCTTGTTGTTGGAAAGATTTTTCAGACAATACGGTACTAGCCACATTCGACCTCAAAAAATATAACGTAATGGCTGAAGATTTTCTGTTCTGGTTAATGCCAACATCAAACCGATTTTTTACCTCCTCGACACGTGTTTCAATCACCAAGTGATCATCTTCAATAAGAAGAATAATCTTTGATTTTTTCATACCTTTCCATGATCAGTGTAACAAAAAAATGAAAGATTATGGTACGAATAAAATTATGTTGGAGCCTACAAACTACAAACATTTTACTTTCGATACCTTTTCATTCATTCAAATTCATTTACCACTTTTAAATTCAGACCATGTTCAAATGTTAGACACAATGGAAAGTAAGAGTGAGTCTCAAATTGAAAAAATTCATCGAATCGTCTTTAATTTACCAATACATCAATCAGTGTTGATATACATATTGTTACCCAATATTGTTTCGTGGTATATGTCGAAACTTTCAAATATTTTTGGGACCGGTTTTTGATGTAATGGTGGATTGGAAGTAGGCCTGTAGGTCAAAAAATGGAATTTTGTTATATAATCAACAGATTACATACTGTTGTTTACATTTCAGGTTAAGAGTCTTCGCATCTACACTGAAGAGAATGTAACTGATATTACGTATAATCATGACATTAACATTCTCAGTGGTTCAGTCCCAGTTCACTGTTTATTTTGATGAAATTATTTGTTGAATTATTTAGATTGAAAACGAATTTTCAGGAGCATCTACAGCCAAAAAAATATTATTGAATAATGTGTATAAGGTGTTCAACTCTAAGGGATTTATCATTTACACGAGGAATTACTCATTTTTCAAACATTTTCAGGTCGTGAAGAATTTCAATTGAAGTTATTTGTGATATTGAAGACAAAGAATGATGTAGGTCCTATGTAGGAAAATATCTATTTTAAGGTAGGGGTATGTGAACCGAGTAGGTACTTATCATCCTTCAAGCTGAAATATATGGTTTTAGAACAGAATTATGAATAGAAATAGACCGCAAAGTTTCAAATACTGGAAATGTCAACAAGGTAAAAAACAACAAAGATACTTCTGGAAAAATACTGCAAATGCAATAAGCATATATACAGACGGCGCAAAAACCAAAGAAGGCTCAGGATGTAGCGATCATCCAGATCATTTAGCCTAAGGATTGAGTGGGGAATGGGAAAAAATACCAGCGTGGTCCAAACAGAACTGGCTGGTATCTCAATCGCCACAAAAGAAATAACCAAGAAAGGAATTTCTGGCAAAAACATAACAATCTGCACTGATAGCAGACAAGCCCTATTAGCCTTGAACAGACGTGTCACCTCAGGGCGACTCTGGGAAGCTGGCGCCGAAAAAATATCCGGCGATGATCAGGAAACATCTACGCGTAACAGTAGGATTTCTGACTAGCCACAGTCAACTAAGGAAACACCTACATAATATGGGGCTAGTGGACACACCTGTATGCAGGATGTGTGAACAGGAAGATGATACTGTCAGGCATGTCCTATGCGAGTGCCCGGAGTTATCATCAATAAGAGAGTGTGTGTTCGGCGAGTCTTGGCCTACACCTGCCGATATAAAGGAGATGTCTCCTAGTGTCCCGTCCACCTTCCTGGAAAGGACAGGATGGACGATGACCTAGGAGGACAACTCCTCGGGAGGATGTAAAATGGGTCACATGTGACCTAAGTGCTGTGGGCTTACACTAAGCCTCCCTACTCTACAGATATAGATACTACGACAAAAACTATCTGACGATTGCATACGTACGAAGAAAACCTATCTCCGTCTACTTTAAGGGTTCCCTGATAACTGATATCCAAAAAGAAATGACAGATAGATTTTGAAAATTCTCTTTTCTGGTACTTTGGATTGTTCCACTTTGAGTAAAACTGGGCTAGACAGGAAGTGTTTGAGATGAAAGTTCAAATTTTTGAGGACATAAAATATTCGGGCAGGTCTAAGCGTTCAATCTGTGGAAAATCTTGGACAAAAATAATTACACCCCCAAAGTACCATGAAAGTGTTTTCAATTCAGGCGATATGAAAATAATGGGGGCAGAACTTTTTATCACTATTCATCGTGACATCTAAAACTAGCTATTAGTCGGTCCATTTACCAAGTGATAACATGTAGAGTAGGCGGAATCTCATTCTCGATTTCTTTTTGAAGTTATACATAGAGTAATCCCAGAATTCATTGGTATTGATGTTATCTTCTTTTGAAGAGACGTAAAAGAAACTTCGTGTAAATAGGCAGTAGAGTGTTTAGGTACAACTAGTATGTTGTATTTTTTTGGTATTCACATGACTCAGGCTATTATACATTAGCCTTCTGAGTAGGATGACCAGTAGTAAAAACTTTGTGAATAAGAGTGAGGAGATAAAGTTTACGTACTTTTTCGAGGTTGAGCCATCATGAATCTGCATAATTCCAGCTTAAGCTTAGTGGGTAGGATATTCAGATTGGGGTATAGCTCCCGTAGTACGTATGATGTTTTACAAAGGTGAATAATATGTTTAATGAATGGTTGAAATTTATCCATAATCCCATGTTTTCAGAGATTTCAACGACTTCGAACGCAGTTGAAGCTAATTTTATGTTGAAGTTATCGCATATTTGCTCACGCTTTGACTTGAGACCAAGAAGCATTGTACCTGATTGTGATAAATTAAGTTTGAGGTTATGCGCTGCAGAGAATGATTCAAGATCTTTTTTGATGTTACTGAGGGTCCGAGTGATATTTTCAGCTGTAAAAGCTGTATATATGTGCATGCCGTCAGGATAGTGGTGGATTGTACAATTTTCCACTTTGGTAAAAATTCGCTATATAGAGTGAGAACAGTAGTCCTCGTAGATCTCCATAAGTTACTGGCCTAGCATCAGATATAGATGTTCCGAGTGATAACTAACTGGATGCGTTATGTGAGGTAGTCTTCAATTAGTTTGGCTGAATCATCAGAAAATCCATTGTGTAATAGCTTTTTGTATAGAATATCATAGTCAATTGTATCGAATGCTTTGCTATAATCGGGGTAAAACAAAGGTTCGAGCTGGAGAGATGAATGTTTTGGGAGTCTTTTTTTTATACGTATATATCTCTCCTTGATACATGTTTCAGACTCATCAATAGCTGGATCAATAGAGAATCTGCTGAAGTGTTTTGAAGGGTGAACTGAAATGTTCACCACAAAAAGTTACTGCATAATAATTACCACTAGAGAGTTCAATTAGATCTTGCTCACGAAATGATCTTACTAATGATTAGTAACTTTTGAGGACACAGGGATTCAGAGACAAAGAGGATGTTGAATTATTAGGATGATGTGCTCAGGTGCTTGTGATCGTGGATTGTATTATTGTGAATATTGCAAAAAAATCATTCAATATATCGCTGTGGTCTCATTTATGTCACTAGTATTTTTAATCAGATATTGAAACTACCAAAAAAATTGAAGTAGATTTCACCTGTGATATACAACCATGATTTCAATTGTGGTTCATTATCAAGTATTAGTGGTATTTCACTGAAGCCGATACCTAATAAAAGCTCAATTGAACAGATAACCAAGGTTGAATAACTATAGACCAGTCGGTTTGCTATTAGAGGAAGCCGTAAACCACCATATCCTCATATTTTGAGCAATCATCAATATGGATTTCAAAAGCAAAGATCAACAAGCTACCTTCTAAAGTACGTCACCCATATTTGTAATAACGCAATCGAAAAACATAGAGAATCAAGAGCTGTTGCGCTTGATATTCCTAAGACCTTTGACCGTGTGTGGCATGAGGATTTTTTGTTGATCAAACTTCGAAGCTATGGCTTTTCCGATCAATTGTGTGTATGGCTCTCCAGCTTCCTGAAATAACGTTTCCTGCAAGAGACCGTCGATAGATATCTCCCGAATACTTTCACCATCAATGCTGGTGTTCCCCAGGGATCCATATTGTCTCCAGCCCTCTTTTTATTGTATATCAACGATTCATTGGAAAAAAGAAGAATCCAATACATTGCTCGGCTGACGACAGCAAACTCGTCATTCCATTTGGATTCCAGGACGTCGGCTGTGGATGCACATCTTCACCGGTTGCATATCTTAATGAGGATCTTAACGTGTTTTCAAATTTGGGTGAAAGTAACCAGGTTCTGTTCAATAACAGGAAAATCCAGGCATCGGTTTTCTCCAAAAAGATAGATGTCTCTGAAGCGGATATAATAATGTCAGGACAGACAATTCTGCTTCCTGCTTCGACGAGTTTGTTTGGGATTAAAATGGACACCAATATGTCTTGGCATCATCATATCGCTGGAATTGCAAAGGCTGCTTCTCAAAAGCTTGGAACACTGTTCCGAACCAGAAAAATGTACATACCTCAGCAACTGTTGATGCTTTATTGAGCTCAGATCATACCTTCTTTGGAGTATTGTTCTCATGTATGGAGCTTCGCCCCTAAGCATACCCTGAAGCTGCTGGATTCCTTTCAGAAGAAAGCCATCTGCCTGATTGGAGACACGAGTATCACTTGCAACCTTGATAGTCTAGAACATCGAAGAAAGGTTGCAGATTTGTCTCTCTTCTATAAACACTTTCATTGGAGGTGTTCAAGTGACTTGGCACATTTGATTCCACTAATAGCCTTATATATCAGAAATACGCGACGAGCTGCTCTTTGAGGTTCAACTCAGAACGCCTCGAACTTCACTGTTTAAGAATTCTTTCATTTGGAGAACTGCGTTTACGTGGAATAAACCTTCTGAGAACGTTTTTCCAAATGAATTCAACGTCCAGCGATTCAAATCCAACTTGAATCCTTACCTTCGCGCAGGCACCGCTCTTAGAGCGCCTTAAGAATTTTTCTGTAGTGATTGTGTTTTGTTCTAGAAAAAGGGAGGCCGATACCTGGTAATGTCCTTATTGAACAGAGAACGAAGAGTAAAGACTAGATAATAGATAATTCTAATTTTGATTCACGTTGAATGGGGCGTTATAATTGAAAGTTATCATTGAAACTCATTATGCCCATCATTACAAATCATGATTTAATCTGATGAGAATGAATTATGTCATGAAGAAATTTTGCAATTTTTTATTGAACTTTACTCACTCTTTGATGTTCGCCTTGAAAACTTCCAGTCATTCTTTTCGTGTGATAAAAAACACTTAACTGTCACTTTTCCACAGTAGATTCGTTAGCACTTCACTTTTCTACACCAACCAGCAAGGCATAAAAACTACGGAATATAAGAATCGAAAATTAAATAATTTCAGGTTACGGTCTATTTTTATATACCTGTTCAAGTGCAGCGATTGTTTTTCCGGACTGAGGAAAGTGAGAGTTTTTTAGGTGATTGCAGGTGGACGACTGCGTTCAACGGTTCGACGGCGTTAAGCTATCGACTCTTCTATTTCCTGCTTCTCGGTGGGGATTGGGAAGTGTTGGGCACTGACAGACTGGGCTACGAAGAATTTCGCACGTAAGACTTTTTATAATTGAAGGCGACGTTTTCTTCAAGAATCTAACGTGCGGTAACTTTTATTTGGATTACGACGCCGCGTTTAATTAGTTACAGAGTGAGTCAACAAGCATCCTTCGGTCCATTACTATCAGGGATACATTTTTCGAATTGCTCAATTTTTTTTCTCATTCATATTGAAAGACTATCTTTAAAAATTATTTTATCGCATACTGGGTGATTCAGCCGGCCGTGGCCAACCAAAGTTATATTTTTTAGGAGTATATGAATGCGTCATTCGATTCCATATTTTTTTAGCTTCCTAACAAATTTTTGTTTTCGAATTTCCATTGCGGCATTGCCAAGTTTTTCTAGAGAAAACTATTTTGCAGAAAATATTTTTTTAATTCACCACCCGCATGTCTACAGCAATTAAGTGGATTTTTTTTTAAATAGTAAGTCATAATCACTATGATAATTTCTGGAATCTACAGCTTTCAGAAACAATATATAGGGTGCTCGGTAAAACCGGTAAAGTTTCAATCATTTTCAAACAGACATAATTCATTTGAAGGGGTTATATTTTTAGGAGTGATAAGTTTTTGGGAAAGAAAGTTTTTGGCTTTCTACTACTCCATCTTGATCCAAAAAAAGGATGAGGGAATCTTCCAAAGAAATGAAGGATGTAATCAATTTGAAAATAAGTATGTAACTCTATACATGGATGTGTAGATCATACAAAGAAGTAACTTTCAGACACAAACTGAAAGAAAGTCCTCTTGAAACAGCTACTTTCGTATAAACATTGAATGTGTGTATTTTCTATAATGTTATCCAATTTGGTACTGAAGAGCCTTAGGGCAAGTGTCTTAAGGCGAAACATCGGTGTATACCAGTGAGGATGGCAGTGTTCTATGTAAGTGCAATTTGTTACCATTCATTTAAAGTAGAACTCATGTGAATGATATCTGATTTTTATTTCACAACGAATGTTTGAAATACAAACTGAGTAGAGAAAAGTATCTTCTGTATAATTCAGTGTTCATATAGAAGTATTTGTTTCGAAAGAATGTTTTTCTTTCGTGTAATTCAATGTTTATATAAAAGTAGCTGTTTCAGGAGGACTTTCTTTCAGTTTGTGTTTGAAAGTTACTTCTTTGTATGATCTACACACCCATGTATAGAGTTACTTATTTTCAAATTGATTACTTCCTTCCTTTGGAAGATTTCCTCATCTTTTTTTTCTTTTTTATCTGTATCAAGATGGAGTAGTAGAAAGCCAAAAACTTTGTATGTATGTATGTTTGTTTGTAACTCTCAAGCTCGGGATCTGTATTGAGATAATTATCGACATTATTGCTTGATCTATTCGCGGGCAGATGGCGCTGTACGTAACCTCATTGATATTTCTTGATCTATTCGCGGGCAGATGGCGCTGTACGTAACTATCAATTATTGCTTGATCTGTTTGCGCGCGGATGGCGCTGTACGTAACTATCAATTATTGCTTGAGCTTGATAGGTTGTTCAAAGGAAAATCAAAATAAAAAACATATTTTAAGAATTATAAGTGTTAGCAAAATTTTGTACTACAGATGAAATATTTAAATATTTAGTATTAGCCATGGTTCAGTACAGAAAAAAGTTTTGATCGAAATGGAAGATACATTTTAAAATCTAATTCGATTATTTGAAATCAAACCAGAATATGGTTTTCAACAATGAAAACATTATCGTAAATTGTACATCTAAAAAATTCAAGTTACTCAAATCTTTCAAAAAATCGAAAAATTAGAATTTAGGTGCTTGACATAAATATCAAATCAAAAGATTTGAAAAACAAAATTATTCACTAAAAAAATATTTTTAGTCCATTAATATTTTGAATGAAATTTCAAATCAAAACATCAAGACTGAATTGTTTTTTGAAATTATTACTGCAAATTTTCCCTTTACTTCATAACAAATTTTATAACTGTCCGCCCTCTGTTGGAGACTTACTGCATCTCAGTATTACTATAGAATTTGAGACCTCAAATTTTATTATGTTGTTTGAGAGGAATTTTACATTCGTGCGCCTTCTGTTAAAGATTTATAATACTAGTGACTAGAACTCAAAACAAATTATTTTTGACAATAAATCGGACTAAAAAGTGAAAAATAAATATAGTTAAAAAAACTGAAAAACACGCTTTTAAACATCATAGAACTAAAAACTTAAAAATGATTTTTTTAAGTAAGCTTAAAACAATAACGAACGAAAAATACTAGTATTATTGTGCAAAAAGCGTGGGCGCTTTGTGCCATATTTCTTTGTATCAGGCGCCCGTCGCTTTTTTCACAATAATACTAGTATTTTTCGTTCGTTATTGTTTTAAGCTTACTTAAAAAAATCATTTTTAAGTTTTTAGTTCGATGTTCTTTGAAAGCGTGTTTTTTAGTTTTTTAAAACTATATTTATTCATTGAAGGTATACCTTACGAAAAACAGATTTTTCAAATAATACCCAGTTTTATGAATTGTTGTAACCACAAAAAATTCATTTATTAACCTTCACTTACTCAATTTTTTTCAATATGAACAATAACTCCTAAATTTTTCATTGAATAGAGGAGTCCAATAGATGTTCAACGTGACGACCATTTTCTGCAACACATAATGTCAGTCTTTTTTTAAACGAATTCTCTACACGTTCCAGCATAGCCTCTGAGATTTCCCTGACAGCTCTAGTGATTCTTCATTTCATGTCTTCTAAAGATGTTGGAGGAGCTGATAGACAATCTATTTGATAGTCCCCCATAAAAAATTCATTTTGGTCAGGTCAGGTGGTCTGGGTGGCCACTACATAAGCCCATCGTTGAGGTATTCCCGTACCTCAGTTTCAAAATGTGTTGGTGCACCGTCTTGTTGTAGCCACATTCTCAGTCTCGTTTTATATGGAACCCCGTCCAATACATTCGAAAACTCATGCCGAAGAAATCTCACATATTTTCTTCCAGTGAGATGTCCATTCAAAAAATAAAGACCGGTAACTCTTTTTCCGAGAACTTCACCTCAAACATTCAGTGGCCAATGCTGTTGATGGTTCAGGCAACGAACAGAATGGAGTTTTTTCGTTGCATAATAATGGATGTTATTTCGATTCACAGTTCCATTTTTATGAAAAGTCGTTTCATCAGAAAATAACAAGAATCCGAAAATTTCCTGACTGATCTTTCCTAAGCCCCATCGGCAAATCTGAAAAGGTTTTTCAAAATATCTTCCTCTAAACTCTTGCAGCAGTTGCATGTGGTAAAGATGAAATTTGCTAGCTCGAATTTTTCCAGACACGCTGGTTTGAGAAAATCCTAATTTTCTGCTGAGGTCTCGGGTACCCATATAAGGATTTTTAACAAGGTGAAAAGCAATCTGAAATATATTCTCTTCATTTGTTACAGGGCGAACACGTTCGAAATTATGTCATATCTTCAACTCAATTTTTTTGACTGGTAAAATTCCTTCCGCTTTCAAAGATTCTATCACAACTCCGATTTATAAATCTGGGGATAAACATAAAACAAATAACTACAGACCAATAACAGTTATTAATAACTTTGCTAAAATATTTGAAAAAATTTTAAAAAATAGACTAGTTGATTATTGTAACATAAATGGGATCCTCTCCAGTTTTTGAATTGGCAAATAATATTTTCAATAGTTTTCAGGATCAGGCAAAATGCATCACTGTATTTTTAGACTTAGCCAAGGCATTCGACACCGTCAATCATGATATCCTCTTTCAGCGGTTACAGGACATTGGAGTTAGAGGAATGCCTCTCGAAATTTTCAAAGATTACTTATCTAACAGAATTCAGATAGTTAAAATTAATGATTCATATAGTAATCCGCTACCCGTCAGCATGGGCGTACAATATTTTTAATATCAGCAATTTTGAAGGAAAACTATTATCCTACGCCGATGATACTGCGGTAGTATTTGTGGGACGAACTTGGAATGAAACATATGAAAACGCAAACAGAGGAATGAAACCGATATATAATTGGCTAAGTAATAATCTATTGAGTCTTAACATAGATAGAACTAAATTTATAACTTTCACTTCAACAAGAAAAGGTCAACCTGACGAAAACTTCATTAAATTCACGAATTTACGTGTACAGAAAACCAAAACTGTGGATGTTCACGAATATATAAAACAAATTCTATCAGATATTTAGGTGTCATGATCGACCAATTTCTACGCTGGAATGATCACATAGATCACATAGTGAAAAAACTCGGCAAACTGATTCGGAAATTTTACCTACTAAGAAGTATCCTAAGTAGAGATGTCATACTGACGGTATACGGTGCCTTGGTGGAGTCGATGATTAGATAATGCATCTTAGTATGGGGTGGCTTATTCAAAACATCACTATACAGTGTCACCGATAAAGTCCGCATCAAATGGGAAACTTTTTTATTTATCGTTTTATGTGAAATTTGATTTTGGCAGTAGATTTTGCTTAAGAAATGATGTCAAATGGCGTCTACAAAATAGGTCACGTGATTTCCTTAACCTGTCAAAATTGACATTTAAAAAAAGAAACATCGAAAAATGACATTATTCTTCAAAATATCCAAAAATATCAAAGGATAAAAACATTTTCTTTTGTAATTTTATACCCACACACCAAGTTTCAAACCCATAATAAGTATTTTATATTTTCACTATTTTTCCGCATTCCTGCTTTTTCTACTTATCAAAATTTAAGCACACCTGTACTAAATCATTTATTTTAACTAAACTCGTCACCGAATTTCTTTTTTTGTAATATAATAATATTTTAAGAGCCTCTTTGATGTTAAAAACAAATTTTGAAAAATAAAAGTTGTCAAACTTGATGCAAAGTTCATCTAGTTTCAACGGGGCTTTCCAAACTATACAGTACTTGAGTTTTTTAATGAGCAAATGGCCTCACAATATGAATTAGAACAAAACGGAACATTAGGAAACAATATCTCAGAGTGTTTATTGTTTTTTTAACAAAAAATACAGTGGAATTTAATCTTAATTAAAAGGAACTGAAAATAAACATGTACCTATACCTAATAGCAAAAAAACACGAAAAAAAGACTCACGACATTAAATACACTACATTTCTGTATGTCTTCCATCGCGTTCTATGCAGATAATTGTCCTTCTTGATACATTTTTTATTGAGTTGTTGATACTCACAGGGTTTATGTTTAAAATAGAGTTTCTAATAACAGTTTGTAGGTGATTCACGCCACGAAAAGGTCTTTGTTTATAAACGATTTGTTTTAAGTAACCCCAGAAGAAAAAATCTAGTGGGGTTAAATCTGGCGACCTAGGCGGCCATATTTGCTCCATATTTCGCCCAATAACTTTGCCCCTAAACATTTCTAATAGTTTCTCTTTGACTTGTCTTGAACTATGAATAGGAGCCCCGTCACATTGATACCACAGACTGTGTCTTATTTCAACCGGCATATTGTCCACTATATCACTGATCTCAGTATTTAGAAATTGCAAATAATCCTGAGAAGTTAAATTGTGTCTAAAAATGAATGGTCCCATTACCTGATTATTTAAAACACCGCACCACACATTTGTTTTAAATGAATATTGGTCCCGACATTCTATCACAAAATGAGGATTTTCCTGAGCCCACCACCTACAATTCTGGGAACTGACTACGCCGTTCGATGTGAAGGTAGCTTCGTCGGTCCATAGGATTTTGTAAGGAAATTTTCTGTTTAATTCTACTTCTCCTTGGCACCAGAAAGAGAAATCTAGTCGAACATCGAAATCTCTTTCCTTTAAGGTATTTATAAATTTGGGTTTGTAGGGTTTGAATTTATTTTTATGTAAAATTGCTCTTACGCTTTCTCTTTTAACGCCAGTTCTATCTACAATATTGGTAATACTTGATTTTCCCTGTTCGATAACATCCAGGCAGACAGCCAACTGAACCTCATCATTATTGCGTGATGGATTATGACGTTTTTTAAAGTATTTTCAACTGAACCAGTCAGTTCAAATTTTTTTAAAATCCTACTTACAGTGGATTGCTGTACATGTCTACCAGGATGTCTTGCGTTCAAAATATCAGCCACTTGTCGATGCAATGTGTTTTCACCACAAATTAGCACAATTTCAATTTTTTCTTGTAAAGATAACATATTATTTTAATTTTCATACATTACATTGAACTAACGGGCATTAATTTATTCAGTGACAGTGACGTTTTCTAAAACACATTATGTAGTTTCATATTTTTTCACAGCCTACCCAGTTTTTTTAAATTAGTGTTGTTAGCGGAGTAGGTAAATGTAAATACTATGAGTTTTTTTCTTTTATTGAATGGGCTTCAAGAATCACGAAATGATGTTTCCTAATGTTCCGTTTTGTTCTAATTCATATTGTGAGGCCATTTGCTCATTAAAAAACTCAAGTACTGTATAGTTTGGAAAGCCCCGTTGAAACTAGATGAACTTTTCATCAAGTTTGACAACTTTTATTTTTCAAAATTTGTTTTTAACATCAAAGAGGCTCTTAAAATATTATTATATTACAAAAAAAGAAATTCGGTGACGAACGAGTTTAGTTAAAATAAATGATTCAGTACAGGTGTGCTTAAATTTTGATAAGTAGAAAAAGCAGGAGTGCGGAAAAATAGTGAAAATATAAAATACTTATTATGGGTTTGAAACTTGGTGTGTGGGTATAAAATTACAAAAGAAAATGTTTTTATCCTTTGATATTTTTGGATATTTTGAAGAATAATGTCATTTTTTGATGTTTCTTTTTTTAAATGTCAATTTTGACAGGTTAAGGAAATCACGTGACCTATTTTGTAGACGCTATTTGACATCATTTCTTAAGCAAAATCTACTGCCAAAATCAAATTTCACATAAAACGATAAATAAAAAAGTTTCCCATTTGATGCGGACTTTATCAGTGACTCTGTATACATAATCTTGATGTTATACAAAATACATTGATCAAAATCGCATTAAAAAAGGATAGGAGATATTCTACAGAGTTACTTTACGAACAAAGTGGTTTGTTCAAAGTCAGAAAATCATACGCTCATCAATGTTTATTATGGATTTGTAGGAACCCCATTAACAGCATTTCACATAAATATAATACGCGAATGACCTCCAACCAAGCAATTACCATACCACGCTGTAGGTTGAGTCATAACCAGAAATTTGTGACATATTTTGGCCCGAAATTATACAATAAGCTACCACTCCATTTGAAGAATATTAATAATTATCATAAATTGAAAAAGGAACTGAAAGTTTTCATCAGAAATCATTATATGATCAATTGCAGGATATCTTTGAAAATGTTTAAGCTAAATTACCTGCTCTCTCTCTCTCTTTCTTTCTATCGATTAGTTTGAATATTCCAAAAACAAATTTGAGTAGGTAAACGTAAGAAAAATTTTTTTTGTGGTAATGTAATATTTCAACCAGAGTTTGCAGAAGATTCATCTTCCGTGTTGGAAGAAAGCCGATATTACTGAGTGGTTACAAATGAAAGCTATTCCTTTTAAATCGACCATGTTGAAAGCGGAGCTCCTCAACTTGGCTAAACGTCATAAGTCAAAATTCGTCAGGTATGTCACCGATGAGATGGTGAAGACTATAGGAATGTCGGTTCTTCGGTTGCCGCCTTATCACTGTGAATTAAATCCAATAGAGTGGGTTTGAGCTCAAGTTAAAGGATTCATCGCAAGGAATAATAAGACCTTCAAGCTGTGTGAAGTAAAGAAATACCTATACAGTGCTTTGGAAACAGTCGACCAAAAAGCTTGGGAAAAATGTATCCACAAAACAACCAGAATCGATGCAGAGATGGGGGATCTGGATGATCGCATAGACTCATTATCAGAAAAAAATATTCCATTTGTCATCAATCCTAATGAAACTGATTCATCCAGTTAAGAATCACTCAACGAATCCCTGTAGACTTGAAATTATCGCAATGTCTTATTCGGAGTAGGTATTCCCATTAAATCTATAAAATTCTTTTTGAATCAACTATAAAATCCAATAAGGAATATGAATCTTCATTTCCAAACCAACAAAAATATATAAAGTGTATCTCTCAGTGCAGCCACACTTTTTCACTTCCTGAAAATGTCAAAGTCGAAGCCGAAACGTTGAACAACGCAAAATTTTGAACGCGGATGAACTCGAAATCAGATGTTCAAATTTCTAACCGCGGAAATCTATTCTATTTGTATACTTATCTGGTGATGTTTCGAATACTGTATCCGTCTTCATTATCATACCGACGATCAATTTGATATTATCAATGTCAATAATAATAATATCAAATTTGTTTACATCGAAAGGCGAATCATAACTACAAATTATAATGTTTTGATTTAAATAGGTTGGATAATTGGATAAAGAAAATGGACAGAGTCTTTGAAACGTTACCAGATGATACATATTTCTTTTAGTATGCAAAATTTTTCAAATTCAAGTGGATGACAAATTTGATTTTTTTTCCAAAAAGCTAATTTATCAAATGCAGTAACTTTTTGCCCTTTCTACATTTGTATTCATTTGTAAATTTAATATTCTGAGTATTTTATAAATCTGTAGAAGGTAACAATTCTAAATAATAAAAAACTATTTTAAATATAAATTGTCTTTCCCAAAATAAAATATTAGTTTTTACCATATTTTAATTATCTTCTCATCATAGAGAAAAATTTATAATAATTTATAATAATTTATATTAATTATAATTATAATAATTATAATATTAATATATAATGTATATTAATACCCCCAGTCCGTCGCCTGTTAATATTATCTTAAACGTAATATCAGAGAAAACATAGAGAGGTTCTTTTGGCGGTATTTTCGCATTCTTGATCACTGTTTTCGCGTTCTTTGTCGCATATCCCTATTTTAATGGCGGCTCGTTAGAGGCGTCCTCAAGGAATATAGAGGGTAGACATATCTTATTGATTTTGTGGGTGAATTGCAGTGCTATTTGCTTGAGACGACTATGTTTCTTTCTTTGATGTAGCGACATGCTTGCATTCTTCAAAATCTTTTACTCTCAGACATTACTGAACGAACTATAGTATAGACACGCCTGAAGAAGCTACTGTGAACCGAAACACAAGTTGCGGTTTTGTGAACTGTGTAGTGAAAATCTCACAATAAAGTGTTTCTTAAATACAGGGAAACCTTTCTCCTGAATCAACCATTGAATTGTGAAAACTATATAAAATTCCTTCTGTACTTTTTGAGTTTATCACGTTCAAAGTGACAGACACGGCGTCGGACTATAATCCATAACATATAAATTCATTGATGACATTATACCTAAGTTCACAAAAATACTAAAACTATTTTTTATCTCACCTACCTAATTAGTTATCAAATTTTGTGGAATGACATGGAGAACATTCCTTTCAACATATAATCAATTCAGTTCACTAATATATTATAATGTTCACAAATTTTTGTGGTGTAAACGATTTCACGTAGTGTTATCTCATGAATCCAATTAGTATTTCTGAACAGCAGAATATGCGGTTTTGTTAATCATCAGGAACATCATTCAAATAACAGTAAGTGAATCTGAGGATCACAAGATAAAATATAAACAATCATAAATGCTGATTATGAAATACCTAATAACTATTCCAACTCATGTTTCCAAAATGTTTATATTTGTATTTTATGACATCAAAGATGGGTTACAGATCATTTCTATTCTTCATTGTTACATTGAAACAGCCAGAGTATTAGGAACCGCACCTAAAAAGATGAGACATCGTTAATCTTCAGCTTGCAAGCTGTGCCTTCTGAGGATTGTCGTTCGTAAAGAGGCGACAGCTCAATCAAAATGATTTTAAAGATTTTTTAAGAAATGGTAGATATAAAATCAAGGAGTTCTGGTATTGGTTCATTCTATTAGGAATATATCCACACTATGTTCATGCCAAAGAATTATGTTATTGAAAAATTGCGTTCATTGTACACTTGCGATCGCCTGGGCTCCTCACGGATGCAATACTAATACTAAATATAAATTTAATAAAGTTTGAAAAAGTTCTTATAGAACGAAATTGCAGTAATGTTAGTTACAAGTGAAAAACAGAAAATTTCAATTCAGTTATGAAAAGGTAACCGTTTTTAATGAACGTGCCTTTTCCTCCCGTTAACACAATTTAAATATCTTCTATTATCACATATTAGTCCGGTCAATTTAGACATTCGAAGCTACCTAAATTCCCACCAAGCTGAAAATCAATAAGATTGTTCAAAATATGAATAAAATTAAAATTTGAAAGTTCCTCATCTTTTCCCTGTATGGAAAAAATTTTATTCAATGTCAAAGGTCAAAAAAATGAGTTTTTCGCGATTTTCAACAAAACGGTAAGTTCTATCATAAAAATACTTCAAACAAAAATGTTATCATAAAACTATCTACAAAAAATATATCGATACTTTTTTCCTACGAGCCATCGTTTTTTAGATAAAACCATTCAAAAAGTGTTAAAAGTTGTAATCGTCATAATATGCACATTTTTCCACGCCACCTATGAGGTAGTGTACTTAGCGAGTTTTTTTAACGTGGGCCTATTCCACGGGTCAGTTGTGATCCTGTTTAATTTGAAACTATTGCAAAATGATGGATATTAGCAAGACTGAAAAGATAAAAGCAAGTTAAAAACAAGGAGTGAAATTTAATCGTCCTAGTCGTAACTTCCAAATTCTTCTTCTTGATGTTGTTCGTCTTGTTCTTCTTCTTCTTGTTCTTGTTCATCTTCATCTTAATCCTGAGTACATCTAAACTGCGTTAATAGCGATGCATTGGATGGAATCAAACGGATCCTCCACTGTTTGTGATTCAATATTAGAGCACTACCGTCCTTGACAATGTGTACATGCCAGACAACAAAACAGTGCGGCTTTTTTGCAACCACATTTAGTGGTTTTGCACTTGCAAAAAATTGTGTTCAGAATTTTTTTCGGCGCAGGTGGAAGTTTGGACTGGTTCCAATAAATTGTTGATCAACTTCCATCCCCAGTCTGTAGGGTCTAGCTGACAACCAAGCCACACTTGAACTTGCTAATATACCCGAGAAAGATGTTGATGAGCAGCAACTGAGATTGGAGGAACACAAGGTAATTGTACTTGTTTTTTACTTTTGGTATTTTTAACAAAACATGCATATCTGTACTTATCTAAGCAGACAGTTTTTTAGGAGCTCCGTAGATAGAAAGAAGAAAGCGAATGCCGTTAGTGATAATTTCTTGTCGAGTTGAATTACTGTTTTCAAAAAATTCAGCACATTGAATTGAATTTTGTATTCAATTCTGTGATTATAGAACAACGATAAAAATAAAAACAACAATAAAAATTAATTGGCGCTCCGGTGCAACTTCATTGATTCCAGTGGCGCATTTGCTTTTTCAGCTGCAGGAAAACCCAAAAAACCTGCAGCACCACATCATCTGAATTACTTGATCTGCCAATGTCCTCTCTCTCTCTCAGAAAACAAAATGTAGGGTGTCTCCAGAGGCTCCATTAAATTTACTGCATCGCCATAACACTTAGTGACACGACTGCCGTCAAACTTAAACCAGTCCGTTTCGTCTTTGACCAAGGCGTAATAATAACCAAATTCAACGCTAGAACCACAGTGAAAATACCTGCAGGTATATTATAATAGTGGTCTGCTAGATTAAAATGTTCATCTATTTCGAACCTTCGAAAGAGTTTCTTGCTTCCGTCAGAGGTTGAATCTTGTTTGAAGATCATCAGTGTTATTATTAGATTGACTGGTGCCTCAGATATACTTGTTTCTTTATAACAGTCAGTCAGTTTGGCGCATGTTTGGCAATACAGTCGATCATCACCTGTTAAAAATTTCATTTTCAGATGATTTAACAATAACCTTTGCACGGACTGGTTATTCATATTAGGAAACGCAAGATGAAGTTCCAGAAATTCATATAAGTTTTCGCTACCTCTTGAACATTTACTACAAAGTAAACAAGTGAGGATTTTTCTAGCAAAAGATTTACAAACACAAGACGGAATGGACTGTAAGGAATTATTCAGTCCAGAGCGGTCAGGAGTATTGATTTTGCTATTGTTTTGTTCACGAAGAGTATTCAACAAGAACTCCAAGAATTGCTATTCATGTAGCAAGTGTTTCTTGCTAGTGTTTCTTGCTAGTTTTTTCAGTTGGAGTTCGAGCAGTAAGTAATACGAGTAAGTCTACATCTTCACCAACAACAATAGTTGTATTTGTCAAATTGAATTGCTCTATTTCTGTAACTTTTGTATATTTTATATTGAAAATGTAAGTTATAATGACCGATAAAAAAATATTTTAACATACTTTACAACTACAGAGATGTATATATGTGGCGTGCTCATGACGATTACAACTTTTACAACTTTTTGAATCGTTATATCTCAAAAACGGTGGTTCATAGGAGAATAAGTATCGATATATTTTCTGTAGATAATTTTATAATCTACAATTTGTCTGAAGTATTATATGATAAAACTTACCGTTCTGCTGAAAATCGCGAAAAACTCATTTTTTTGACCTTTCACCTTGAATAAAAATTTTTCCACACAGGGAAAAGATCGTGAACTTTCAAATGTTATTCTTAATCATATTTCAAACAATCTTACTGATTTTTAGCTTGGTGGGAAATTAGGTATCTTTACTCTTATTTTTTGGTCTAATTTGACCGGACTATATATGACAAAAATTAGAAACTAGGAGTATCGACAAATCCACCTTATATCTGTATCTGATGATGCATTTCTTGGATTTCTGACTTCAACCGGCATGTGCATCAGTAAATCGATCTCTTGTTTTAATTTGGTTGTTCAACGGGTATTTTTTTCAAATACGTGCCTCGTTGTCAAAGTAGGAAGTTTCGTCTTGTTTTCAATTTTTTTTATTCCTGTGGTTCTTGTCTGTATTGCATTTATTTTAATTAAAATTTCTAGAACACGATACCAATTTCAATTACGTTAAACAATGTCTCTATACATTAATACAATAATTTTGTTTTGATTTCACCAATTTTAGTAAATATTATTCGATTATCTTCTCAATTTCAGTCATGAAACCGTTGAAACGTTTAACCTTTTAAAGTTTGATGCAGTAGTTTTCTTTTAATCGGATTAAGGAACACCGCCAGTATATTTATCCACTTCTCTTAGGCAAGATTGGAGAAAGTATTAGATAATAAGTGAAGTGTTTTGCATGAAGGTATGCTTATAGTGAAATAGTTAATGAAATAATAATCGGTAAGAAAGTAGCCTGACGATTTTATGTTATATAATTCTCAATAACAAAGTTATTTGTTATGTCGGTTCATATTCTCATAAGAGAAAGAGGCAACAAAACCTTCAAAATCATTCAAAAAGTTAATGTAAAAAAATTATTATCAACTCAATTTGTTGAGAAATACTTTGAATTTCATTAGTTCGGACTTCCATCGTCTGATATTATATAAAATGATTTTAAATACCCGAAATAACTAAAAAGGAAAATTGAAAAAAAATTAAAGAAGAATAATAAAAATGACTAGCTGAAAAATAATTATATCAAGCAAAAAACCTGAAATGAAATATAGTGAAGTGAAATACAAGTAAAAATCAAACAAATTGAAAAAAATATAAAAACAATAAAAATTAAAAAGTTAAGATATTCCAAGCCAAGCTAATTCATGACGTTTCGATTGTTAGTATCCACAATCGTCTTCAGGTGATGACCCGAAGACGATTGTATTTTAGTAGCTTGTTTTTCAAATAAAAATATTGGCGGCCACTTCATAAATTTATGTAGAAATTTGAGTTTGATTAACTACGCTATGAACGTAGTGATTTTGCGGCGGGATCCTGTACTAAAAGTTTGAAGGATCAAATCGATTCCGGTGTAGTTTTTTAAGTTACTCTGGATTTTCATCAAGTAACGGCGGAGTCAATCAGGAAAAAAAAAAGATACAGAATATCTATGACCAAAAAGCTAAACTAATCTAGTTCAAACTAATATTATAAAGATGTATTATTGTTTGTTTGTGTGACCTTATATCATAAAGACAAAAAAATGTAATGTATAAACCCGAAAACTACTCAACTGATTCTAAAAATCATTTAACCTATACCTAGAATTTCACATTATCAACGAGTTATCTGGACTGTATCTCATCATCCTGATAATTAGAGTTTCCTGCGAAATTTGTAGTAATGTAACTCAATATATCAATAATGTTTCTGTAAAACTCAATAATCAGACGGATTCATTATCATTGATATTTTTTTAACAAAAAATTTATCATCAATAACCAATGATCACTCCTAATATACATCGTCAAGTGAGTGATCATTGAGTACGAGATGACAGTGAGCCATGAATGACACCCTTTTTTATTTTTCCGTTGTGAGATTTCTGCCGTAGAGCGGTAAGTCGGTATCATGTTGAACCAAATACTCCAATAATCAGAGCAATCACTTCAAAGTAGTATTCTGTCAACTGATATATATATATATATATATATATATATATATATATATATATATATATATATATATATATATATATATATATATATATATATATATATATATATATATATATATATATATATATATATATATATATATATATATACACGTGTTTCTGGCTATTGGCCTCATCAGCGCGGTGCAGCCAATTGCAAAGATGTACAACAACTGGTTACCACAAATGAAAAAACATCACACATGCACGGTGTCACCAACAGGAGCTAACCGCACATTTGTGGTTTCAATTAGAAGACCCAGCATTCCCAGGCACCACCTACGTGGTGATGTTAGATGATGCCTGGGAATGCTGGGTCTTCTAATTGAAACCACAAATGTGCGGATGATGCCTGGGAATGCTGGGTCTTCTAATTGAAACCACAAATGTGCGGTTAGCTCCTGTTGGTGACACAGTGCATGTGTGATGTTTTTTCATTTTTGGTAACCAGTTGTTGTACATCTTTGCAATTGGCTGCACCGCGCTGATGAGGCCAATAGCCAGAAACACGTGTCCGCGGTTTGCCTCCATATTTCTTGAGTGTTCTGTCCACGAATTTCCCCCTTTTGATGTATATCATACACACTCGATAATAATTTATATCTATGTATATATATATATATATATATATATATATATATATATATATTCACTGTACACTGAAAATTTGTTAACTCAAAATAATTTTGAATTCAATGACATTTTTCACTTTTGTAGCGAAGGTGTAATAATAGAAAACCCCGTGAGGCCCTTAGCTGATATTTTCATGGACACAATTTCACCGATGCTAATAGATGTTCTTTTAGTAATCATGAAAAATAAGTCAATTTTAAGAGGTTTTGATGAAACAAAAGTTGAAAGGAGATACATACTCATTTTGAATCGTTGTAGAAATCATTTCAACCTTGTACAGCACACACAGTACAGCACAGGTGGCACACAAACTCATTTTCAATGATTATAGATGGAGGAGTCACTGTCAAAGCATCATAAGCAAAATCATTTCTCTTCGATATATGTTTATAACTCTAAGACAAGTTCAAAAAAGTCCTCAAATATCAATGTTGTATCACAGCTTAGCAGCTTCTACTATGGTATGTGTTTGTGAGGCAACTCAACAATATTCAATGATATATTCTTGGTACAGAAGATGCTGATTAGAATATTTGCTGGAAAGAAAAAAAATGTATCATGCAGACCAATTTTCAAAGACTTAAGTGTTTGTTCTCATCCTGCCATGTCTACTTATCTTGGAATCATGTTTGTACATATTCAATAAGAAGAATACTTTCATGAAAATTAGAGATATACACTCAAAAAAAATAAGCAAATAAATGATAACTATGAGCCCATTTGTTCCTTCACACCTAGGCCTGAAACTATTTAATAAACTTCCCTGTGATATGAAAGACAAATCAGTCAACACAGTTAAATTTAAAAAACCTGGATAATATTTTATTAGAAAAGTTCTTTCACTCACTAGCTGAATACTCCATGAATACTCCGATGAATACTTCAACAGTTATTGCTTTTGTGCATGAGTTAGTGTATCAAAGTTGTGTATGTGGAGTTGTTATTTGTACATACAATGTAATTTTGTATTTTCTTTTTTTTTTGTATTATTATATTTTTTTGTATTTTTTATTATCTAGGATAAGCATGACTATTCTTATACAAAATTTGAATTTGTCAAAAATAAATCTTACTACTACTACTATTACTACAGCTCTTGCAAGACATACAAATGTTCTGTACAGAGGCGTACCATTACTTGTCCTCGAATGCTGTTGGCGTTTGATATTGTCTGAATAATTTGAGTTGTTTCTGAAAAAATGGCATCGCCTAACAGGAGTTTATTTTTGGATAAGTGTATCATAATATAGTATTTTGATGAACTGTACTACTATTATCAGGGTAGCCCACGATGCAAAATAGGGATTTACTCGAGCGTCATTGAGACATATTAGGTTGCAAAACTTGGATGAAAAGAAGAAAAAAATGTTATATTATATATACTTTTTCATCGGTGGGGGAAGCGGCTATAGATTTTTGAATATGTAAAAAAATACTGTTGCATGGACATACTCGAGCGCGTCAGATATTGATAGCATAAATGTCCTACGTATTTTTAATAACGTACGTATATTAATCTGATCGTTTGCATGATGCGGGTGGTTGTACGTAAGGGTTAAAAGTGAAAAGAAAAAAAAATTAATCGAGCGCGTCAGATTGTCTAAGGGGGTGTTGAGTGCAACAAAAAAAGCTCTCATTCAATAATCTGATGATTTCGATCTGACTCAAACTCGCGGCCATTATTATAATGTGCAAAAAAATGCGCCATTTTGAAATACTTAAGCGCGTCAGATTAAGATATATATGGTTCATCTTTATGATTTAGAGGTGCTGTCTCATAATCTGACGATTATCTAAAGGGTTTCTTAAAATGACGAACAAGTAGAATACTTGTATTTATAAGAAAATTATTTTTAAAAAATGCTCAAAAATTTTTTTTTATAATCAATTGATTATTTAATGAAGAAAAGAGAAATGAAACTTTCAATGTTTTTCACCACTTTTATTTGTATAAGGACATTTTCAAACTTATATATTGTATAAGTTTGAAAATGTACATATATATTGTATAAGTTTGAAAATGTCCTTATATACTGTATAAGTTTGAAAATGTCCTTATAGAACGAAACTGCAGTAACGTTAGTTACAAATGAAAATGGTAAAAAACATAGATAATTTAATTTCTCTTTTCTTCATTATAATTTCCTACTACGTAGTAACGGCTGCATCCATTAATTAATTGATTAATTGATCATCTTCATCACGAACGAGTCTCTGTGATCAGCTGTGATGGTGTCATGGCAACAGAATTCAGAGAGGGGACGGAGTGAGAGAGTAATAGATAGAGAAAAAGTGAATAGAGAATAGAGGAATAGAAACTCGGAGAGGGAAATATAGGTAACACACAGCTACACGCATTAAACTTTATCGACGAATTTTTGTTATTTCGGCTTGTGGAAATCGTCAGATTATATATTTTTTGTTATCTTTGAATTATTTCCGTCAAAATAAAAAAAAATTGATTACGCTCGAGAATGTTATTTTTTTACAACTTTGCTGCCCTCCCCTTTCTTTTCGTCTCTCTCAAATTGTCAGATTACTGGAATATACACTTTTTAGCAGGTAATTAACTCACCCTACCTTAATCTGACACGCTCAAGAATTTCTGATGATAAATTTTTTTTTACTAATCTGATCCTTTATCCCTCACAGGCGGCCTTACATATGGGGCTCATATTTGGTGGAGGTACTTAAACGGGTACAAGGTATCTCCCTGTATATTAATCTGCCGCGCTTTAGTAAATCCCGAAATCCCTGCTTGGGCTCCCCTATTATATCTATAATACCAAATAAAATGTTAAAAAAAATCCAAAGAAATCATATTCCATTCGCCACCTTAATTGAAAACTAATTATAGGTACGACACTGGACGTAATCCAATAGTAATTCAGTTGGGAGAGTCTATATCTGAGCGATAGCTCGCCATCACGTTTGGCGCTTGGTGTAAATGTAGTTAACACTCCAATTTGGAAATAAAAAAGTCGATGTTTCATGTTCATGTTTTAATCTTATGATAAAATTCAAATTCGTAATTAAAAGAAAAAAAATATAATGGTTTTTATACTTTGGTGAAAAATAAAAATGAAAGCGGTAATTTGGTGGGAGCATTATTGTAGATCAAATATATTTTTTGAGAAATTTTTTTCTGTTGAAGATGATGTTTTCTAGATGGTTCGGAGAGGTTAAGTCGTCCCTGAATATGAGACTAAGAATGTAGTAGTGGAAACCTTTGATATACGAAAAGAAGACATATTATACCATCATTCTTTTGAATACGACTTCCGCGGCCGGTTTCAATTATATTGATCTTTTTGAGGTTGTTGATTGTCGTTCATTTTTAGGAAGTTTATCAACGTTCAACTCAAAACGAACGACAGTCAATAATTTCGAAACATGACAAGAAATCAAAAAATTATCCTGAATCTTTTGGTAAACTGAAGTGTAAAAAGTCAAGAAACATATTTTACCCCCCAGTAAGTTCAGATGATCTGGTTCTGTAGGTATTCTTGAGCTGGATATTTCGTGAAATGAGAGTGGCCGTATTATGTCAATTTAGTCTGATGTTTCTGTCTATGAACTTTCCTTTATGAAAACAAATGAGTCACTACCGAACAGAAAATAAATTATACTCGTAAAAGTAGTCCGAATGTATTTCCGTCAGTATGAATAGTTTGCATGTACATAAATGCTTGGATAATTTATTGTTTCCTCTTTTCAGCAATCAGCGGTACAATGTGAAGGGTTGTCATTGTCTGCGATACATATCATTGATAGCACACTACTTTCATTCATTGCTTTCCTTTCGGCAATTTCTTCTTGGTCAATTCGGAATAATAGTAACAACTCGGTATAGACTAGCCATTCCCAATTGGAACGGCAATAAAGATAAGAGCATTACGAGGGGTGTTCATAATCACTGCCCGGCAAATGGGAAATGTATATACTACCAGTGCTTTTATGTTCAAAGCGTCCCTGGTACAGTCATAAACATTTCTTACCTGTAGTCCCTAGTCGGCGAGATAGTAAACGTGCTATCAAATATAGTTCAGGAATAAAGGCTCGGCTAGCTGGACTGGCTGAATACTAATTTTTTGTCCGTTTCACAATATTTCTTTATCAGTGCCGTGTGTTCGTGGGGTTAGGTGAGGTAGTGAGTGGTTTTGCAAACCGATTTTTGAAAACTTTTTCTAGAGATCAATTACCCTAACACCAAACTGATATTTTTGCACTCGACGCGCGTTTCGCTAACAAGTTAGCATCTTCAGGAGAAGCAAATTGATACTGAATGTAAATACAAGGGTTAGCTGTTTATATACCTGAAGTTTTTTGGTCCGATGTGGACTTTGTTTGTTAAATGATGATTATCCTAATTGATTTTTCGGTAATTAACTAGTGGAACCACTACCTGCAAATTAATTTGTCAACAATAGATTAAAAAGCGGATTTTGGGACATATCAAAAAAATTAAGTACCAACCTTGGAAATACTTTGGTATAAATTACTCGACTATCCCGATTACAATTACAAATCTTTAGAAACTCTACGAGATGTCTCATTGTCTTGTGGTTTCAAATATAAAAAATTGAACGTAATGGAATCGACACGCATTGTTCAACTCCGACAAGAATATTTGAGGCGAATGAAAAGCTACCGAGAATCCAGCAGACATATAATCTTCCTCGACGAAACTTGGTTTGACACCCATGATGTTGTCAAATATGGCTGGGTAGACGAAACCAAGTATTGTGCTTTGAACACACCTTCTTCAAGGGAAAAACGTGTTATAAATTTGCATGCCTGGAATGAAAGTGGTTTCGTACCTAATGCTTCTGTCGGCCAAAAATATAAAAGATTCGTCTGCTGCTTACCACGAAGATATGACTGCGGCTTTATTCGAAACCTGGTTCAGTGAGCAGCTTCTCCCAAATATTCCTCCAAACTCAGTTATTGTTATGGATAACGCTTCGTATTATTCTTGGTTATTGACTACAATACCAAACAATTACACAAAAAAAGCAGATATTGTTGATTTCATGCGAAATCATGACATGGAAATACCCGAAAAGATTCCAACGAAAAAGGTATCACTGGCGACTATAAAAGAACGTAGTTTCAAAAAAAAGTATGTTATTGATTCGATGTGTGAAACACGTGATCATATTCTCTTACGTTTGCCTCCAATTGCCTTCAATCCAATTGAAGTGGTTTGGGCCACAATGAAAGAAAGCTTGCAGAAATGTAATCAGTCACCGACTTTGAATGCTGTGGTGCTTGACAATATAAGGTGAGTGGTATAAGGTGAGTGGTGAATGAAGTAGGTAATAGTGATGTGTGGAAGAACTGTGTGGCCCACGTTATAAAAGAAGAGAACAAATAAGTTCCATAAATCTGATCGTTATTCAACCCGATGATGATTTCACCTCATCCGAATATACCAAAGGAGAATTTTGCTTTTTATAGCAATTTTGTTGGCCTCTACTATTTTGTAAATATATGTTCGACGAGAATTCGGTGTGATTATTTGTGTTTTCATTGTATTTTAGAGTTGTCGACTCGGAAATCTACCCTTAAATTTCGAAGTTTTCCATAATTACCCATGGTGGAAAAATTCAATTGAGATAACTTTTTCATGGGGTGATCAATTGCTATGATTGTAAGAATAAGTAACTGAAAAACTACCACTGAAAAATAATATGCCGACGCCTATGTCGAGGCGGGGATTCCTTCTCTGTGCTGTTCCAATTGGTATTGGAAATACTATACATTTTTGTTGTATTTGATCGTTGGGGGTGATTTATGTAACTGGGGCCGCAGCACGAACTAATTTTTTCATATACTGGATGTTTCCCAACTACGGTACGAAACTTCAGAGAGTGATCCGTTAGGTGGTGCCTTCTGATAAAATACACGACTGCAATAGATTCATCATTAATTGTCTGACACGTTCAAAATACCCGGAGTATTCATCGTGACATGGCAATTGTCAGTTATTCGATTCCTCAAGTTATTCACTTCTAGTATATGAGTTCAATAAACAAGAGTCTTCAGATAACCCTATAAATAGAAATCTAGAGAATTCATATCAGGACTGCGAGCTGGCCAATTTTGAGGTCCTGCACATCCAATCCAGCGAATAAGGTAGGTGATATCGAGATGCTGACGAGCAAGAACACTAAAATGAGCTGGCGCTTCTTCTAGTAAAATAGGTAAATGATTTCGCATAAAGTCTGTGTAGGATCCACCTACTAATCTTGTTGGTAGAAAAAATGGTCAAATTTGGTAGTTAACAATCTTTCCTACCCGAACGTTCAGCAAAAATTGTTGCTGAAAATTACTTTCTCTGATAACGTGGGGATTTTCGTCGGCCCAAAAATGATCATTGTGAAAGTTTATCTCGTGAAAAACTTGCTTCGTCCATAAATGAAATTTGCACTCTTACTCCCAAACGTCGACTGTCAACGCTTGAGAGTAGGCAGTTTGAGATCCTTGCAGAGACCAGCGACGAGATCTGGGAAGTAGGCAGAGTGAGACCATATATAATCATTCGAATCTTCTATTTACTCGTTTTGAGGCTTCAATATCCCATTATCTGTGAACAAGATTTATAAAAATGGATATTTTATATATACAGTGTGGCCCATTTGAAAGCGGAACATCTACTTAAAAATTTGCTTTTTTTCCGATTTTGAAGAATTTTACTTTGAATTCTAGATCTCAAAAAACTGGACTTTTGGACCAAATATCATTTTCTTTCTACAAAAACTAAGGTCTGTTGCAAATATTTCTGTAGGTTGAAATACAAAAAATCGTATTAGCGGTTTTTTTAGGAAAATTAAATATCACCTCTCAAATGCTGTTATACCAAATTTCATCAAAATATGTTCAATATTCAAATATTCAGCTTGATGGATCGGTCTACATTGAAATTCAAATGTAGGTACTGCTGACTTGTTGCCTGAAACATACTGACAAGTCAGCAGTAGTAGAACATGCACTCAACTAGGTTCTCACATTATCAGAATGCACCAGGTGCTTGGTAAAATTCAGAGCCAAAAACATGGGGATAATTTCAATTAAAAATGAGAGGACTTCAATAATAATGACGTCTGGCTACTTGCAGTGAATTAATCTCATAAGAAAGGATCATTAAATTCGAGTTATAGAAACGGAACCACGCTCACTACCAATGTTACAAATCCGGAGAGGTTGAATGTAGTTTTCGCTATAAGGACAACCCTAGTTTTTCGTCCATTGCGTCAACACCTTTAATGATATCTACCGCAATAGTATACGAAATGTCAGGTATGAAAACCTACAGACCACGGCCAACAAATCCAGAAATCAGCTTCGATACATCTTAAACCGTTTACGAGATGATGAGACATCGTTTACAAATGTTGTTTACAAAAGTCGTGATACGGAACAAATTCCACAAACTTGCTTTCCAATTCAATATTCTGTCAATTCCACTATCAGTTTTGTTCAGAAAAAGGTTCATGAAAACACAGGTTTCTTGAAAGCGATATGTGGGCACGTCTTCGCTTTTACTTTAATTATACAATTGTCAGCCTACAAAATTATGTTTGAAGGTTAAAGTTGCACAATACCAGTTTCGGAACAATGTGAAATTGTCGGAACGTAAGTTGTTGCGTTATATTTTTGCGTTCATACACTTGTTAATGAATGAGACTTTGAAATGCGATTTATCTCAGATTCATGATTAGAAAGTACTATAAAGATTCCTATGGTCATTAGGTCTGTTTTGTGGTTAATTTTGGAGAAGGTGATCACTGTGACATCCTTTCAACTAAGAGTTTCTTTATTCATTGATTCAATTTCAATAGGCAATAATTATATTTATGAAAAAAAAATAACTGATTGGAAGATGACTTTCCATTTGGGATTTTTCAACCTCTCTATGTTATACTCTAGTATATTAGGTTGTTTCAAAAGGTTTGCCCGTTTTTATGAGTCGACTGTAATATCTCAGTGAATATTCATTCAATTCAATCGAAATCGAGTGCACTTTTGCCAACGTAACACTAGTCGATTAACTCCGTCAGCATAAAAATTGTGTGCTCATGACTCGATGAAATCGACGAAGGCCGTTTTTGCCTAGTCCTGATTGATGAAGGTTTTACCGGTGAGAAAGTTGTCGAAGTGCTTGAAATTCCGAATGGGGATTTGTGAAGCTTCCGGATGGGCGTTGTTGTAGAGCAGGATTTACTGCTGAGACAATCATCGAAGTGCTTGAGAAGATGTTAGTCGGTTGGCAAGAGGTCTGGGGAGTTTGGTGGGTGAGGCAAAAATTCGACCCTCAATTCGTTTTATTTTCGGGCGGGGATTTGTGTGAAATGTTCGAATGAGCATTGTTGTGGATCAGAATTCACCGGTGGTAAAGTTATCGAAGTGCTTGGTCTCGGGAGTTTGGTGGGTGAGGCGAAAATTCGTTCAAGTTTTGGCCAGTGGCGGCTGCTGTTCATTGAAAATTTCACAATGAAGTATTACTTGAATAAGTTACTCAATTCATTTTTAGCATTGATGGGTTTTTACTACTCTAACTCCCAAATGGAGAAAACTTCTCAAAACGAATTAAATTTGTCAAGAAATGGTCAAACTAACTAATTTGAATGAGAAATGATATTGGTATCTAATTTGGCACCCTATAAATTGATCGACGCAGTTATCGGATTTGTGTATTCCATGATGTTCCGTGACATCCACCTGCTTAAAGAAAACTGTAGCCTGGTGTCGTAGAAGTAAATTACACTCGGTTTCTCTCACTCCCAGACAAACTTTTTTTCAGATCTTCAGTAAGATTGAAAAACCTTTGCTGTCAGCGAAGATATGCACTGGTATAATAGAAACGGATTGGAAACAGTTTGGATAGCTGAGAAACCCCAGATTTTACTACACAGGTATCCGAGAGTAAACCAAGATAAGCCTTAACGTATAAGTCGAAACGCCAGATGCCAAAAGACTCAAAAATGTTAAGAGCAACAGTCCGAAGCTCCCCGTGGAACTTGATTGCAGTATTCCTTTCCTAATTGACCTTTGCTGATATGCACTACTCAACGTTATCAGTATTTATAATCAATTTGCGGTGGCAACCAGTTTTTTTACGGTTTTATTACCTATGACATTTATATATAAAATTCTGAATAACTGATCACCTTCATATTTTTCTGAATTTGTTAGTCTAAATTTAGAAGTGCACAAATATGCCATAAGAAATCATACTAATTTGCATTTATGCAGAACAAATAGAAGAAGTGCCATGAATTCTTTATTTTTCAAAGGTTTTGATACATACAATAAATTACTAAATGTCATTAAATCTAGTCCATCATTAAGGATTTTTAAAAACAGTTATTGAAATGCATCTATAATGCTAAATAGAATAATACTTGGTATTCTTGGTGAGATGATATTAATAAATATAGTATTTGTATGTTTTTTTTTCCATTTGTCAGTATATTGAAGCTGTACCTATATGACAATGTATTTTTAATAGCATATGTCGGTATTATTTTTTTATTTTCAATTTTGAACTATATCTACATCTTATGTATGTTGTATGTTGTTTTTTTCTATTCATCATTGTATTGGAGCTGCACTTATATGGCAATGTATTTTTAATAGCATATGTCGTTATTTTTCAAACTAGAATTTTTTTTTCAATTCTGAATTATATCTACTTCTTATGTATGTTGTATGTTGTTTTCTTCTATTTATCATTGTATTGAAGCTGCACTTATATGGCAATGTAATTTTAAAAGCATATGTCGTTATTTTTAAAACTAAAAATCTTCATTTTCAATTTTGAACTATATCTACATTTCAAGTTTTTCATAATTATTTTCTATTTCTATAATGTTAGTAATATGTTTTATATAATATTGTGTATTAGGGTTAATTATTTCCATAAATATATTCTATTCTATTCTATTTATTGAAAATTGAATAGAACTGGCGGATACTTGATGAAAATCTATATTGAAACCCATTAATACAGTTTATTGTATGTTTTTCACTATAAAGGATTTTACAAAAACCGCGACACGTGTTTCGCTATACAATAGCTTTCTAAAGCGTGAACGTCGTTTGAGAAAGCTATTTTATAAATGAATTGAATGTTTTTTCTTATAATGTTACCTTTTTAAATTACTATATTGTGTAGCCTTCCTGTGAATGATATCTGATTCAATTCCATAACGAATGATTAGAATTCAAGTTGAGTAGAGTAGAGACAAGGGTTTTTTTCAATTCAGTGTTCATATAAAAGCATTTATTTTATATAATTCAGTGTTCATATGAAAGTAGTTGTTCAGACTTGGCTTTTTATCAGTTTGTCCCTCAAAGTTACTTCTCTGCATGATTTTCTATATGGGCTGAAAAGTCTTCTCATTAGTTTGTGAGTTATTGGGCTACGAGTGACACTAATTTTGTTATTTTCAAAACAATGGATCCATGGAGAGCAACTGGTGAACCTCGGCCAAAACGAACGAAATCACAGCAATCGGCTTTGGAGGTTATGGCCTCGGTATTTTGGCATGTGCGTGGTGTAATATTCATCGACTACTTTGGGAAGGGAAATACCATCCACACTGAATATTATATATCGTTATTGGAGCGTTTGAAGGCCGAAATTGCGAAAAAATGACCTCATTTGAAAAAAAAGATAGTGCTTCTGCATCAAGACAATTTACAGTGTCACAAATCAATAGAAACGATGGCAAAACTACATGAAATGGGCTTCGAATTGCTCCCGCAAGTACCATATTCGCCAGATTTGGCTCCCAGCGACTACTGGCTGTTAGCAGACCTCAAAAAAATGCTCACCGGTAAGAAATTTTGCTCGAATGAAGAGGTTATTGCTCAAACTGAGGCCTATTCTGAGGCTAAAAGATAAATCGTTTTACAAAAGTGGTATTGAAATGTCAAAGCGACGCTGGAACGATTGTGTGGCTCTTGATGGAGATTACGTTGATAAATAAAGCCAATTTTGAACAATAGAACGTGTTTCCTTGCTCAGGCCCAGGACTTTTCAGCCCAGGTGTTACACATCTTTGTTTACCTAGTTACTTTTTTTTTTGAATTTTCACAAATTGACTGGCATACTTGAGCATACTGTGAATCAAATTATCTAAAAGAAAAATTCGTTCAGGCCAGTTTCAAATTACCTTCACTGTAGGTTAATGGACTGAGACCTACAAGAAAACAACCACTACCCATGCTAATACCACGAAGGGCGTTGGATTATATCTGACAGAAGTCAGTGCAGGATTCTCCACTGAAGTTATTCCAGCATATGTTGTTGGCGATATAACTGCAGCAATCGATTTTCAATCATTGGAACGCACTTGCAGACCGGTTTCGGACTGTTTGGCCACTCGTCAGTGCAAGGTAGTGTCTATCATCAACATAAAGTCGATGACTTTCCATAATTGAAAATCGAATTCTTTCAGAGTAGCATTCCTCGAACTAGGCTGAAACGAACGACAAACAACAAGTTTGTTATCACCCCATCTGCCACCTCATATCCGAAATTTGCCCAGTTCCTCGTTTAAGAAAGAAAATTTCACAAATTGAGTAGGCATACTTGAAGACTGACTGTGAATTAATTTATCTAGAAGAAAAATTTGTTCACGCAAGTCTCAGTGTAGGTAATTTGAGACTGGCCTGAACGAATTGTTCCTTTAGATATTTTTTTTAAATCGATTCTTTGAAAGATGCTTCCCACATTTGTTGTATATAGATAGAGAAGTAGAAAGCTAAAACCTTCCTTTCCCAATAAATGAAAAAAATCATATGAAAATTGATAAATGTTGAAGTTTTTGTTAAACTCGAGAGAATTGTTATTCCACCATCTCTTTTTAGGTTAGCTCTGAAGTACTCGTAATGCACCGTAGGAAACGTACCCATACTACGTGACTCGTTTAGGGGGGGGGAGCGGATTCCTTAAAATCCTACGGTCAGTCACAGGAGCGGGGGGTGACTCAGGGTTTTGTCACGTAGTAGACTTTACTGAGAGAAATCTCGTATTTTCGACCTATATTCGAATAAAGCACGCTGTGTTTATCGCTTTTTGAACTCACAGTTGGTGGCGCTGACGCACACATGCCAAGACGTCGACGTCAGCTGATTGAAAACAGACACTGTTTGTCAAACCAGACAGTTTGTAGTTCAGTGTTGTTATTTTTCATAAAATATATATTTCACTAGTAATTTAAGTATGTATGTAATCTTACGCAATTAAAGACAAGTATGAGCCAACTTATTTTTTTTCACTTTTCGCCTAGGAAGTGATTGAAATTTATGATTATAAATTACTACGTGAAAACTAAAGGGGGGAGAGGGGTCTTGAGACATACACTACGAGTGGTCACCGAAGGCGAGGGAGGGGTCCAAAAATCTAAAAAAATAGGTCACCTAGTATGGGTACGTTCCGTTATCTCCTTTGAAGGGTAAAGATAAACTGAATTTCGATTAGTGTGTTTTATTTACATTGAAAAAATACATAATGTAATACACTGGTATTTTTTTGTAAAGTGAAAAACAGGTTTTTCCAATTCACAAACCGTGAGGCATCCTTAAAAACTAATTTTTCAATGAAATATTTCTTATCGTGAATGATATGGCAATTTGAAAAATAATGAGGTATAACTTAAAATACTCTTACCAAGTAGATTTGGAAGAACGTCGATTATTTGAAAAAAAAATAGTCTATGACATTAAATCTGAAATTTGACACATATAATGAGTAGTTGAATAGACCTGGCCAATACTTGATGAAAATCCATATTGAAAAACTAATTAATACACTTTATTGTATGATTTTCACTATGAAGGATTTTACAAAAAGCGCGACACGTGTTTCGCTTGAGGAAGCTATTGTATAGCGAAACACGTGTCGCGGTTTTTGTAAATCCCTTCATAGTGAAAATCATACAATAAAGTGTATTAATTAGTTTTTTTTACATATTATGAGTATGTATAATAGTATATGCATATATATAACTTCATGAAATGAGTTATCCTTTCTGTTGATTCAATAATTTTTCAATGATTATAGTATTGTTTTAATGCTGTGATGATAAATTTCCTTTTCTAAAATACCGTAAACAGCTCACTGGGAAACCCAATGTAGCGATGATGGGTCTTTTTTTAACTGGAAGTGTCTTCGAATAACTGTCTTTTCGTGTTGGTGTTCATTTGAACTTCAGCCTAGAAACTACCTATATCTAACTATACACATGTTGACTAGTTTCCGCTCTTCAGTGGTTGACGAAATCAACGCTACCTAACACTGACCCCCCAATCTTCCTTAATCATATCCGATGCTTTCTCCCCAATCATGATGGTTGGGGCGTTGGTATTGCCACTGACTATCGTTGGCATTATGGAAGCATCCACCACTCTCAAATTTCCTATTCCGTATACTCGGAGTCTTGCGTCCACAACAGCGTCTGGATCAGATGCCGGTCCCATTTTGCAGGTGGATGTTGGATGGTAGATGGTGAAAGTAAAATGTCGGATGGAGCATTCCCAGTATTCGTCAGTGTCGAAGGCGAATTGTCTGCAACCTGAGGAAAGAAGAATTTGCGAATATAACTCATTAGTCGTTCTAATCTGTTTTTACAGTAACAAAAGTATTTATTTTGTTGACTAATTCCCAAATGTATTATGATCTAGTGCGAAATTTATATATTTCGAAAGCCAAACAGACAAATCCTTTTCGTTATTTTATTCACTAATGTATGAAGGATAGATTATTTTTGAAAAGTGGAAAAAAATACCAAAAAATGTCAACAAAAACTGCATGTACAAGGAAATGCATATTTCGAAATCAAATCTCGAATTATTAATCTCTCCCAACAATGGTGTGATAACTATTTTTTCGATAGCTATTTTTTAATGACACACCTTCTATATTTCTGCATATTTCAACCTTTCCAAAAATGTAGCTAGCACACTTGATGCTAGAATCATCTTCAAAATAAAGAGCTTTTATTTGGTTTTTTATGTAGACTAGCGCAAGGGTAGCCGTCATATTGAAATGGTGGTAATTCAAAACATTCGTACTGTTTTAATCAACAATGGCTCTACAAACAAATAAATTATTGGAAAAAAACATTGATGGTGCTTCACTTGTTTATAATGCAGTTGAGGCTCATAATTGTAAACAATTAAATAGGTGGTTAAAACGTCATGGGCGTCCGCAAAAAGGAAAAAAAGTGAGCTGATTGAAAGGTTAGGTACATATCAGCAGTTGTTGACTATATAAAAAATAGTATTTACAGTTTTATTCTTATTAATAATGTCAATTTATTTGATGTAACTGAAAATATATTTCAGTTGACAAGAGTATTACTTATGGAACTAATAAATAAATCAAGCCATTAATATTTTGAGGGCATTATTAATTAGTGAAATATGTAAATACTGAATTAAATATGTTTAATAAATTTTTATTAGAGGGAAATATTTAATACAACATAATATATACGAAATTTATGAAATTCACAGTCAAAAATGCAATAAGGAATAATGTACGTATGTTGGAATTTCTGATAGCTTAAATGATCAGGGTTTTGTTCAGTTGGACCACTTTCTCCAATGAAATGTACTGAGCAAATATAAGTATCCTTGGTAACATCATCAATAGATTTAAAGCCTCGGTCACTCCTGCCACATTTTTTCACCCATAATTCACATTTTGCATATTTTGTACATGCTTTAATATGTAATTTGCTTGATGATTTGATTTTTTTGCGACATTCAAGACGAGGCTTTGGAAAATTTATAAGATAGTATAGTATGTATTGGTTTTGAAAGATTTGTATCGTGTATCATTTTTACATACTCCATTACAACATATTTTTGTTGCTTTTCGTACAGATAACATAATTATAATGGGGTATAACAATATTTTTCCGATCATTTTGACTTACTACTTTTTTTTCACTTTTTTTTTTTACAATTAATAAACTTCAATTTATATTTTAATTCTTAAAACATGAGTTGCGGGATCTTTAACATAGTTATTTACAAAAAACAGAACGAAAAAGATGGCTGATACTGACGCATGCGCACAAAAAAATTGTGATGAAAAGGCCTATTGTAGACTTTGAAACGCACACTTTGAACAACTGGGCTTTGGACGACGCGGCGATAAAAGAAATTGTTCAATAGTAGCTGTCAAATGATGAAGCTTTTCACATCATAATTTCAACTAAACTGATAACAAATTCCACTATATTCAATATTAATAAATGAAACTTCAACAATAATAATGATAATGATAAAGAACAAACAATGAAATATATTTCTTCAGAGATGGTGTTCGAAATGTCTACCAGCTTCTCCAACACACAGGCGCACCTTTTTTGGACGAATTTGTAAAAGCAGTTCTCTCGATATTTTTTCAAGTGTTGTCAACGTTTCTTCCCATAATTAATCTATTTTGAAATTTTCATAACAATGTTGGATATTTTCATATATATCTTTGAATTTCCTTTTTTAATCATTTCATCATAAAACTCTATCGCTAGCTAGAATATCTTTATGCGCTCACTGTAGAGAGATACAACCAAGATGTGAAGACGACTGTCCAAAATAGCACTTACACATTTTCTGTTCAATGACCACAATATTGAACACATCCACAAGATACTGAGTTTCTAAAGATAATCATTTCCAGTTGATTTATGATGGTCCTGCTGATGAAAATATAAAAACCTCTCACATCAGAATGTGAATCGTACAGGGTGTAACTAAATAAGTGTGAAACATTCAAGGGGGTAAATCCTCATCGAAAAAAGATAGGATCTTTCACAGATAGAATTACACCAGCCACTGACCACCATGCAGTATCCATACGGTGTCCAACCACTGTCCCGTTTTGAAGGATCCACTTTTCATCGGACGTGGCGATCCGATTCAAAGAAGGATCGTTTTGGTTACGCAAGAACAGACCTCAAAACGTGATAATTTTTGTAGATCGTTGAAATTGTGGGGTACCACTTTTTGAGCTTTTTGACATTTCCAATACATTTCAAATCATCAAAACCCGCATGGGAACTGACGCCCAGTACTTTTGCCGTTCCACGCACCATTTGTGATGAGTCAGTCTCCACCGGAGTTCTGTAGGTCGGCAGCTTCGGGGCTTATCTTCGAGGCTAAAATCTCCGGAATGGAATTTCGCAAACCAACCTGGAACAGTGCGTTCATTAACCCTGCGTTCGACATGTGGACTTTTGTAACATTTGTCGACACGTGGGGTGTATGATTTTTCTATTAAAATTAACATTTTTTGCATTTCAACATAGTTGTTATGAGAAATCTATTCTGTAATATATCTTTTTGCAATAAAATAATTTTTGATTTACCGAAACGAGCAATAAATCGTTATATTCCGTCTTTACCAGAACAAAGGGTTCTTTCTTCGGAAAAAAATACAGATTTACTCGAATAAGTTTTTTGCACGTAAAACGAATAAATAAATATCAAATTGCTAGTTTGAACAGATAATAAACATCATAAAAAAAAATATTATAGAAAATCAGGTCATCAACATTCTCCATTTCTACGCAAGATTTGCAATACATTTCTGCATGGTCCAGACATTTGAATTTATTGCATTTGATACAAATGTATTTTGTCTTTCAATCACGGGCACGAGGGCAATCTTGACACCTTCCTTGGCCATTTTGTTTGAGTCTTTTGGATGGAGGTTCCACAGTTTCGCCTCTGATCTTGCAGCTGGCAGTCCGTATTTCTCGAGGGGTCCTCTCGTTTTGCGCTCTTATCTGTTGATACTCATTTATCAATTCCATTCCTAGTTGAATCAGGAATTCACTTTTTTTCACTATTTTGCCAGCATTATTTTCTCTATGGAGAACCTGCGAGTTTATGCCGGCAGTATTCATCAATGAAAAAAATATTGTTAGAGGCCATCGTCGACAATTTCGCGATATATTGTAAATAGATGATAATTGATCTACAGTATCTACTCTTCCTTTCGTCAAATCGTAGAAGGAAACAAACAATGGGAGTTTTTTTCTGAGTCGTCTACGTCTCCATCGTGATGAAGAGAAGGCAGTATAAGGACAACTTTACCTTTTTTGGGTACATATGAGAGAAGTGTGAAATTCGATTGATAGCCAAATATACTGGAGCATATTTCTCGATTTCGAGCATTTACAAAGTTCACGGGGATCTCTCTCTTGTTTTTGCGTATAGTTTCTACTGCAGTGAGTCTATGTTTTTGGTACAACTTCACAAAAAGTTCATAACTTGTATACCAGTTGTCCATAGTGATGTTTCTTTTAGTTTTTGATACTGGAGCCACCAACTTTTCCACTATATTTTTGGGACTGTTACTTACATGAAACGGTCCTTTGGGTTGTTTGCACACGTAAACCTCCATGTTAAGTACTGTGTACAGGCATCCACCAAGGCATGCACTTTGATGCCATATTTGGCTGGTTTCTTCGGTATATACTGGCGAAAAGGGCATCATCCCCTAAATGCTTCTAACTCCTCATCTATTGTCAAAAAAACTTCCGGTGTATAAGCAATCTGACAATTATCCACCAACTTGTCTATTATAGCTCTGATGACCGCCAGTTTATCAGATTCCTGTCGCTGGCGACGGTTTTCTTTATTGTCGAAACGTAAGTACCTCAAAAGAAATTCGAAACGCCTTAGAGCCATTGTAGTACGGGATATTTCTATACCTGTTCCGTTGGTGTTCCAAAAATCTCTTACCGATCCGCGATTATTTTTGAAAACTCCCGATAAATATAGAATTCCTAACACAGCTTTCAACTCGACTTCATTGGTTTGTTTATAATGGGCCAATTCTTTCCAGTCGCTTGTTTTTCCAGAATCCTTTGATTAGTATGTACAACGATGTCACTTATCATTTGATTATCTAAAAAGATTTTAAAGCACTGAAGTGTACTTTTAGCATTATTTGCGAAATTTTTCACACCAGGTAGATGGCTTATGATATTTTCTGCCCTTGTTCTAACCGATTTTATTGGACAACATTTACTCCACTTCATGTTGTTTTTACCTCGAACTCGAACAAACAAATTGTCTTTATTGTCTTTTTCGATTTCCACATTGTCGTCGGCTTCTTGTTCGAAATTTGGATAATCACTAACGATGCTAACATTACCGCTCGTTTCATCACCATCAGATGAATCGTTAATTTCATCATCACTTCCTATTTCATCCCATAAGGACTAAAGACGGGCCATTTCTCGCTCATAACCACTCATTTTTATCGAATAATCTGAAAAACTACTCGATTCAGTTTTCTTTGAATGCGCAAAATTTTGGAACACGTGGGGTTTCGTGCACCCCAGTTGCTTTATAACAGGTCTGATTCAAACATACGTCAAACGACGACTGATTTGAGATTGATTATGAGAGTGGGGACTATATGCGGAAGCTACTAAATATATCCGACGCTGGAGCGCCAATTTCGAAAAGTTATATAGAATTTTCTACGGCTGGGGTATGTTACACCCCACGTGTCGGACGCAGGGTTAACACTCAAATGCTTGGTAAATTTTTCTGGCTGTTTCAGCAGCGCTTTGTGTCAATTTGAATCTGTATAGTAAGTAACCTTAGGCAAAAATGGCCTAACGACATTATATAGTAAGTAATAAGATCATCATCAATGTAAAGAGTATAAAATATTCATTGACATATAGAGCCACAAAAATACAAAATTGAAACAGATAAAACCTTCGAAACAACATAAAAAATGCAATTCAAAGCAAACAGTCTTAATATGAACATTATATATAAAATTTTAGTATTTTTTTTTGGTATCGTTAGCCTCATCTTCTGGGTAAATTGAGTCAATATACCCGAGTCACCGAAATAGTCACAGAAACTAATCAAGACATATATCATTTGAAATCACTCAATTCACTTTAAACCTGTATTTCGTATTGATAAGTTGAGAACTGTGACAAGAATGTTCAAATTTCAATATTCCAATTTTTTAAATCACCATTTTATCCTTCAATGAAATCATTTGAGTTCGCAGAAAAGCGAGTTTATTACTAATAAGCAATAAAAATTTTATTAATTGCCAAACGTATCGAAAAATGTGGTTAACACATAAAAATCCGGTTTTCATGAATCTTAATTTGGGAACCACCTGAATGCCAAACGCATTCATCTTTCAAGTAAGGACACCGACTTGACCTAACCTAGTTTTCGTATCGTTGACATGATTCAGAACTTCAAATTATTATATCGAATATGATGTAATCATTGAAAAAAAACTTGAGAATATGGAGCTTATTTCGGAACTTATTTCGCCATGCAATGGCTGGATCGGGCGTATAGTCACGCCCGAATTCCAATATTTCAAGTGTCCAATGAACATTTTTGGTCCTTCGAGCCGGATTGGCTAGGTAATGATTGTTTTTATCGGATGTGATAAAGCATTGAGTAGAAATAGATAAATTCAAAGCTATTCAAAATTAATGAAGCAAATCAGAAATCAAATATATCAAAATTCATTATCTAGGCTTAGAGGGCTCTACGAATTTCGTAGTTCTATCTAATTCAATATTCATAATCGAAAGCAGTAGTTTCGAATGAATCTTTTTCCACTTTGGATCTGGAAGAAACTACTTTACACGCTGTGTATGGCATATGTTCGAATCAGGAAAAAGAAAATGTAATTGAACAGAAAAGGGGTATTAACTGCAATGTTATCTGAGAAATGAAAAGTTTTTCATTTGCTACCTAAAAGTGTCCATTGGGAGCAACTTCTAGAGGTGTCAGAGGATTTGAATCGCTGAAGATTAAATTCATTTGGAAAAACGTTTTCGATGAGTTTATTCCACATAAACGTAGTTCTCCAAATGCAAAAGTTCTAGAACTATCCGTCGCGTATTTATGTATCGCTCTTGGTGGAATCAAATGTACCAAGTCACTTGGTACATTTAATTCCACCACGTGTAAGTACCTATAGAAGAGAGACAAATCTCCAACCTTGCTTCGATATTTTAGACTATCAAAGTTGGAAGTGATGTTCGTGTCTCCAATCAGGTGGATGGCTCTTTTCTGGAATCCAGCAGGTTCAGGGTTTGCTTAGGGGCGGAGCTCCAACATGTGAACAATAGTCCAAGGAAGGTCTGATCTGAGTTTTATAAAGCATCAAAAGTTGCTGAGGATTGTACAGTTTGCTGGTTCGGAACAGTGTTTCAAGCTTTTGGGGAGAAGCCTTTGCAATTCCAGCGATATTATTGTGCCAAGACATATTGATGTCCATTGGTGTCCAACAAACTCCTCGAAGCAGAAACAGGAATTGTCTATCCTGACACTATTATATCCGATTCGGAAATATTCATCTTCCTGAAGAAAACCGATGGAGTTTTCGTGGCATAAAATTGAACCTGGTTACTTCCACGCCAATTTGAAATCAACTTTGAATCCTCATTAAAATATGCAGCCTCCTGCTACCGGTGAAGATGTGCATCCGCAGCCGATGTCCTGGAATCCAAATGGAATGACGAGACAAGTGTGCTGACATATTGGATTCTTGGTTCGTTCCAATAAATCGTTGATATACAATAAATAGAGGGTTGGAGACAATATTTCTCTCTGAGGAACACCAGCGTTGATGGTGAAAGTTTTCAAGAGATATCCATCGATAGTCAATTGTAGGGAACGTTCTTTCAGAAAGCTGGAGAGCCATACACAAAAATGATATGACAAACCATAGCATACAAGTTTGGCCAGCAAACCCTCCTGTCAAACACACTCAAAGGCTTCCAAATATGGGTGACATACGATATTAGGTCGCCTGTTGATCTTTGTTTCCGAAAGCCATATTGATGGTCGCTCAAGATGTTGAAGCCTTCCAAAAATTCCTCTCATCTATATGAGAACAAAAGCTTTTCACGAACAGAGTCACGATTAGAGAGAACAGAATCCATGCCGGTGGGCGTTTCGTTTGTTACTGCGGCAGACATCATCAGTGGTATAATCGTGATTTCGAGATATAGCCTTTGTCCTCGCAGTTAGTAGCAAACGAAAAGTTTGATACTTTGAGTATCACGGCCTACCAGCTCGTGTTATTCAAATCATCGTTCAGTATATAAATTTTCAGTACTTTTTTTGATAGGATCAAAGCTATCAAGAATAATTTTAGAGATAACCTGAAGACGATGATTTTTGATGAATATCTTACCTGGAAAAGGAATTTTGTGAGGTCTCGATTTGAACCGTTGAAACGCCTTCGAAGCTGAAACGTTCAGAGCAATTCTGATTCCTTCCGTCAATGTTTGGATATCTTCTTTGTGGGTGAAATAATTTGGATTTATGTCTGGATACACCGAAGGATCTCTGGATTTGAGCTTGATCCTGCCAGTACTTCTCGGTCTCAACAGCAGCGGAAGGATTGTCCAAGTTTCAGCGTCTTTCAGAGGTTTATAGACGGTATTGAAGATGCTGTCTCGAAGGCCCGTCACCTTCCTGACTTGTTCCGCATCAGAATTGACGCTACTAGGAGCAAAATGAAACTGGATATCTGGCCATTGCCCGGATCTTGGAGCATACTTCGTATTGACAAAGGCCAATCCTGAAAAAATTAATAACTGTGAATTCACACACTCAAACTATTTTTCTTTGAACAAAAGTTCTCCTCTTGGGCCTGAGTGAGTCAGTATATTTTCATGAGAGATAATTCGACGTGGGGTCACTTTGAAGAAGATGTGTAGACGGATCTTTTTTCTAGAAAATACCCACTCACACGAGAGAAAAAATGGGTAGTTTTTCATTCACTCAAAAGTTTTAATTCACATAAACTTTTGGCAAAAAAATTACAAATCCCTACGTTCTTTTTTATAGTTGCACTGAATACGAACCTCTCCTAGTCTGTGTTTAATTTCGAAGTCATATTGAAACAAAGTAGTGTATAGTCCAAGTAAATGATATTGTGCACTCTTAAAGTTGGCGGCAGTCTCAAAGGCCAGAAAAACCAATACATAGAAATAAACCGGCAGCGAAGTAGTATACGTGGACTGTAGACTTGGCGGTTCGTATTGGATAATTTTTACTAACCGAGTTTTATGATTGGCTGAAGAGTCATAAAATTAAATTTGAAGTCATGTTTCAGTGACGAATAGAAATAGGAAATGGTTATCGCCGTCGTGTTAAGTTCAGGAACTTGAAATTCGATATTGGTGCAGTTATAATTACTCAAAGTAGACTTTTTCCAGTATAGTGATTCCAATTGCGATGGTGAACGATGCGAGAAAGAAATACCAGTGAATAAGATTCGGATGTATTTGAATATTGAAACACAGAGAGTATGTTTCAATGTATATAAGAATCTACATCTCAAGTTTCGTTTCGAAAGAAACAAGCTATTACAAGCAACATCAGATTTGACCGAAATTCCTTTCTCAACTGTACGTAAAATTGAATAGGTACTTCCGGCCATAACATGATCTGCGTTGACAAAACTCTTCAGAATTCAATAAAGGAACTAGGATTTAGATTTGAAATAATCAACAAACGTCAAGCAGTTATGGAAAGCAGACGAATAGTGGAATTGCGTAACAAATACTCAGAACAAATAACTAAATATAGACAAAAATAATGGCAAATTTTCTATCTGGACGAAACTTGGTATAACACTCACGACACAGTTACGAAAGGGTGGACTGATGGTTCGAGAATGTGTTCGCCTAACATGCCTGCAAACAAAGGATCGCGACTAATTATTGTGCATTGCGGAGGAAGTACAGGATGTCTTTCGAATTCTCTGAAATTATGTGGAAAAAACTTGAGGACTGTAATGTTGACTATCATAAGAACATGGAAGCTAATATTTTCGAGGAATGGTTTGAAAACACATTGATCCCAAATTTGGATGCGAATAGTGTAATAGTTCTTTCTATCATTCGCTAGAGCTCATCAAAGTACCGAATAAAAGCTCAAGGAAAGATGGAATACAAAGTTTTTTAAAAGATAAAAATTTGTATTTTGATGATAACTATATCAAAAACTAACTACTTGAAGTTTTACAGACAAAAACATTTAAAAATTTGTATGTCCTTGAGAGTATTTCAGAAAGGTATGGACACGCCATACTGAGACTTCCCCCCTATTTTTGAGTTTTCAATCCCTATCCAGTTGATTTAGGGAAAATTGAAGCAAAGCATCGGGCGTAAAAATAATTTTCTAAAATTTGATAAGAAGGTAATACAGCTCATTAAAAAAGAATTATCTAATATCACCAAAGAAGACTGACAGAAAAGGATTAAAAAAGTGATTTTAGTTGAAAAAGACTATATGGAGATTGGACAGTTTTCCATATTAATGGTTGAATATTACTGGAGTTTTTTCCCAACACCAAATCGTTATTTTTAACACCTCGACACGTGTTTCGATCACCAAGTGATCATCTTCAAAGAGGAAGACTAAAACTGTTTCAATCTTCCTCTTGAAGGTGATCACTTGGTGATCGATCATCGAAGAAGCATCCGGATGATTGCCCAGGCTGTAAACGCCAATAAAGAAACGGATAGAAAAACTTTACACAAGGAATTACACAAACAGACAAAAGTCTGTACCAAGTTGATGCCAAAAAACCTGACTCCTGACCAAAAGCTCTTGCGTCATCAGGTCTGCTCAGATTTCTTTGAAAGATTAGAAGAAGATCACGAACTGATCAAAAACATTATTACTTGCGACGAAACGTAAATTTTTCAATGCGATGCAGTGGAAGACGCCTGAAACGCCAAAAAACAAAAAAGCAAGGATGTCCAAATCCAAATTCAAGGCAATGTTGATCGTTTTTTTTTCGACATTAACGGTATCGTGATGACTGAATGGTTTCCAGAGGGTCAAACTGTCAACCAGACCAACTATTCGTCAGTTTTGGCAACACTACGAGAACGAGTTCTTAAGAAACAGCCCGAGTTGAGGAAGAACAACTCGTGGATTTTGCACCAGGACAACGCACTTGCCCATAATGCGCTATCTGTAAAGCGGTAGTTGGCCGATAAACTCACTCCAGTACTCAAACACGCGCCGTAGTCGTTAGATTTGGCACCGTGTTCCTTCTCTTCGTTTTCGATGATAAAATGTGCTTTGAAAGAGACACGATTTGAGTCGATGGAAGCGGTAAAGCAAAAAAAGGCAGAGCTCCTAAAGGCTCTCACCAAAAAAGACTTCCAGCACTGCTTCTATCAATGGAAAAAACGTATGGAAAGGTGTGTGGCGATGGTAAGGGAGTGTATTGAAGGGGAGCATTCGAATATTTATAATAAAACCCTTTTTTGTAATCAGTCTCGTTATTCAATAGCAGGTCCTCGTAAATTATTAGTTTCGAAACTGTAGGGGAGGTTGATAGTTTCGCAATAGGGATTGACTGTCATTCCGAGATAGCTCCGAACAATTAAATCGTTGGGCGTAGTATTTACAAATTTACTCAGGTTACTCTATACTCAACGATTTTTTTGTTTTTTCTGATCAATACCGTAGATTGCTGAGGATAGTGCTGTGATGCTACCTAGGACCGTCCGAATTATTTTTCAGTTTCTAGTATATTATCTACATCATCATTATTATTATTCCTTCAACAAAACCGTTTAATATATTTTTTTACTTATTTTACTATATTTCACGATCATTATCTTATTCAACAACAGTGGTGAAATAATATATTATTTTCATAAGTTCGTTGCAAGTAAATACAAGTATGAATTTGGTGAGACACCTACCTTCTACTCCACCAAGAGACGTCATAGGTCCTTTTTCACGAATTATGTATTCCATGGCAACTTGCATAGTTTGGTATCGCTTTTTGGTGAAAGTTATGGGATCGTCAACTATGAAAGTGAAGCCTCCCAAACCAACGTGATCCTGTAAATTGTATCCAACTTTCAGATCGCTCAGTACTGGTATCTTCAAGGATTCTAAGTGTTCTTTTGGACCTGGAAAAACAGTATATATTCACGGGTGTGAAGTTATCCACATCCACAACGTACACTGAGAAAAAAATATCGCATTATTATTTTTTCCTTTACCGACTCTGCACTCCTACCATTTTTCAATATGATACGCTTATTGACTAAATTAGTAAAAAAACAGAACCGTCCTAGTTTATTAAACTGTCTGAAGGGGTGAAAATAGGGTGTAAATATTTAAAAAAAACGTAACATGGAAAATCGACTTTGTACACCTACAAAATTGAAATATGTTATTCCTGATGATCTACCCGACAAAAAAAACTTCACGTCATAGTTTTCCAGGCCGTCTGAGGGGGTGAAAATGGGGTCGAAAGTTGAAAAAATCATATATTTGATAATTGACTTTGTACACCTACAAGATTAAGATATGTCATTCTTGACACCCGATTTGACGAGAAAAACTCAACGTTATAGTTTTCCAGGCCGTCTGAGGGGGTGAAAATGGGGTGGAAACTTGAAAAAATCTTATATTTAAAAATTGTCTTTGTACATCTATGAGATTGAGATATGTTATTGCTGACACCCGATTTGACGAGAAAAACTTCACGTTATAGTTTTCCAGGCCGTCTGAGGGGGTGAAAATGGGGTGGAATCTTGAAAAAATTATATATTTAAAAATTGACTTTGTACACCTACAAGATTGAGGTATGTTATTCCTGATACCCGATTTGACGAGAAAAACTTCACGTTATATTTTTCCAGGCCGTCTGAGGGGGTGGAAATGGGGTGGAATCTTGAAAAAATCATATATTCAAAAATTGACTTTGTACACCTACAAGATTGAGGTATGTTATTCCAGATACCCGATTGACGAGAAAAACTTCACGTTATAGTTTTCCAGGCCGTCTGAGGGGGTGAAAATGGGGTGGAATCTTGAAAAAATTATATATTTAAAAATTGACTTTGTACACCTACAAGATTGAGGTATGTTATTCCAGATACCCGATTTGACGAGAAAAACATCACGTTATAGTTTTCCAGGCCGTCTGAGGGGGTGAAAATGGGGTGGAATCTTGAAAAAATTATATATTTAAAAATTGACTTTGTACACCTACAAGATTGAGGTATGTTATTCCTGATACCCGATTTGACGAGAAAAACTTCACGTTATAGTTTTCCAGGCCGTCTGAGGGGGTGGAAATGAGGTGGAATCTTGAAAAAATTAAATATTTAAAAATTGACTTTGTACACCTACAAGATTGAGGTATGTTATTCCAGATACCCGATTTGACGAGAAAAACTTCACGTTATAGTTTTCCAGGCCGTCTGAGGGGGTGGAAATGGGGTGGAATCTTGAAAAAATCATATATTTAAAAATTGACTTTGTACACCTACAAGATTGAGGTATGTTATTCCAGATACCCGATTTGACGAGAAAAACTTCACGTTATAGTTTTCCAGGCCGTCTGAGGGGGTGAAAATGGGGTGGAATCTTGAAAAAATTATATATTTAAAAATTGACTTTGTACACCTACAAGATTGAGGTATGTTATTCCTGATACCCGATTTGACGAGAAAAACTTCACGTTATAGTTTTCCAGGCCGTCTGAGGGGGTGAAAATGGGGTGGAATCTTGAAAAAATTATATATTTAAAAATTGACTTTGTACATCTATGAGATTGAGATATGTTATTGCTGACACCCGATTTGACGAGAAAAACTTCACGTCATAGTTTTCTAGGCCATCTGAGGGGGTGAGTGTAATATAATAAAACCATTCATTACCTGCTGAAAATTCTTTATCTACGTCTATGTTTAATTTATGATTTTTTCTAGTTATTGAGGAATATATATTTTATGTTCTACTTCACTACCAGAGAAGTTTTCATTCCATGAAGGGATTCAGTCTTATTGTAGTATTGTATGTAATATAGGGGTGCAATGACAATCAGTGTTCCATTGTCCTTTTTCAACACTACAGTGAGAATATAAAAAATTGCGTAACATTAAAAATCGACTTCGTACACCTACAAAATTGAGATATGTTATTCCTGAAGATATATTCGACAAAAAAAACTTCATTTCTTAGTTTTTAGTGTTTTGAGGAGGCAAATACTCCTGATGATCGATTTAACAAAAAAAACAACGTATCATTGTTTTTCAGTTCTGAGAAGACTGGAAATTTTTGTACCATATTAGTTGTTTAATGTAATGAATTGGTAAATGTTAGTGTAATGTATGTAGGACTAAATACTTCGGAAACAGTCTGACAACGCTGCAAAATCACTATCTTTCAGATGCTCAATACATATATGATTAAGCTGTAGTAATAAATAGCCTCAAAGAAACATATCAGCATCTTGATTTTCATAAACCATAAAACCAAAGCAAAAAAAACATTGGAGTTAGTAAAAGATGTTTTTAAAAATAGTTTACACTATTCATTAATTATAACAATTGTATGTTTCGAAAAGATCGATTTGGTTAAATATGGTATTTCCTTTTAATTTTCGATGCTGAATATAATCCGTTAGAATTTCATATAGTAAATGAAAGAAAAAAGAAGTTTGAAAAAAATTTATTGGGAAACGTAACAAATTTAAATGATACAAAATTAACAAATAATCACATTATTTACTGAAACGGAAAAAGAAACAAATTGACACAAAATATATTTTCAAAAATAGCTCGACACAATATTGTAATAAAGGAACTTTATTGGGGATTCTTATTAGCGACAACAAAATAAAGAAATAAATAATATTTCAAAATATATATGAAATATGAGTAAAATGGTAGACTGACTATTATCTTACAAAATGAAAAAAACTCATTCCAGAAATAAATAAAAATGAAATATCACTAAAATGGTAGACTGGCTATTCTCTTACAAAATAAAAAAAATTAAATCTCATTCTAGAAATAAGTAAAAATTAAAAATATCGCATTCGTCAGGTACGTGTTGAACATAAATCACAATTTTCATCTCTAGATAAGAAGCAGCTACCGTGAAACACTCTCTTACATACTGAACATACTTCCATTTCTTCAGTAACTGAACCACCACAAACCATGCACATTTCGGAAACATCCTCTGAATTCATTATTAGTTCCATTTTAATTCCGGGTGTCAAGAATAACATACCTTAATCTTGTAGGTGTACAAAGTCAATTTTTAAATATAAGATTTTTTCAAATTTCCACCCCCTTTTCACACCTCATACGGCCTGGAAAACTATAACGTGAAGTTTTTCTCGTCAAATCGGGTATCTGGAATAACATACCTCAATCTTGTAGGTGTACAAAGTCAATTTTTGAATATATATTTTTTTCAAGATTCCACCCCATTTTCACCCCCTCAGACGGCCTGGAAAACTATAACGTGAAGTTTTTCTCGTCAAACCGGGTGTCAAGAATAACATACCTTAATCTTGTAGGTGTACAAAGTCGATTTTTCAATATATGATTTTTTCAAGATTCCACCCCATTTCCACCCCCTCAGACGGCCTGGAAAACTATAACGTGAAGTTTTTCTCGTCAAATCGGGTGTCAGCAATAACATATCTCAATCTCATAGATGTACAAAGACAATTTTTAAATATAAGATTTTTTCAAGTTTCCACCCCATTTTCACCCCCTCAGACGGCCTGGAAAACTATAACGTTGAGTTTTTCTCGTCAAATCGAGTGTCAAGAATGACATATCTCAATCTTGTAGGTGTACAAAGTCAATTATCAAATATATGATTTTTTCAACTTTCGACCCCATTTTCACCCCCTCAGACGGCCTGGAAAACTATGACGTGAAGTTTTTTCTGTCGGGTAGATCATCAGGAATAACATATTTCAATTTTGTAGGTGTACAAAGTCGATTTTTCATGTTACGTTTTTTTTTAAATATTTACACCCTATTTTCACCCCTTCAGACAGTTTAATAAACTAAAACGGTTCTGTTTTTTTACTAATTCAGTCAATAAGCGTATCATATTGAAAAATGGTAGGAGTGTAGATTCGGTAAAGGAAAAAATAATAATGCGATATTTTTTTCTCAGTGTACGTTGTGGATGTGGATAACTTCACACCCGTATATATTCAATATAATTATCATTTTTCATAGTTGTTTGGGAAAGATTCATTTCACGCTTGATGTAATTTCAATATTTTGCTGAAATCCTTTAATGCATTTATTGGACTTTTAGCGAGAACTGAAAAGGACGATTTTTCAAACACCCAGTCAGTTGATTCAGATTTTCCGCTGAATGTGCTCAAAACTTTTTTCGATTTTTATTTGTGAATAGAACACAGTTGACGCTCAATAATTATTCAACTTGGAAAACAATAGTCCAAGGGCCCCTCCATCATCCCAAAAGAACACAGAGGTGAGTCTCACTGTTGTAAATGGGATGTAAAGTCATTATTTTCTAAACACAGCACATATATCTTCCCTGAAAAGTCTATGGGCGAAACCAATAATAATTGAGTTGAATAACGGAGAAGTTTTCATATTGTTACGCTAGTTGCACACACAACGATTTTGGACGGCCGATTTTATACTGGTCGTCCAAATTCCAATAGTGAACCACATGTGGGAACGGGACCTGGCACACACGCCGACCGGTAATCGTCGCCGGTAAAATACCGGTGAGCAGCTGTCCACTGCCACTGTATCGCCGGCAGTACCGGGAAGTAGTGGCGTACATGACTAAATACACTCTTGCATACTTACCGGTTTTTTACCGACCATTCCAATCTCGAATGCTCAGTGAAATTGTAGTTACTATGCATTAACTTCGTTTTGGTAGTGCGTGCTAATTACGACAACAAAGCAACCGATTGTTTGACCGATAAAAATCCGGTGAGTGTGCAAGCACCCGCTACCAATAAAATATCGGCCGATTTTATACTGGCCGTCCAAAATCGGTGTGTGTGTCACTAGCGTTACGGTTTCATTTTGGCATTTGTTCTGTTTTGAAGTCGACGACTATTTAAACCTGAAACCTTCCATGAAGGTTTTGGGATATTTTAATACCTCGTCATTCGCTCAGCTCCCATTCACTGATAAACAACTATACAAGGATATATTCGAAGGCGTTAATTATATTCGAACACAAATTCGAATCCCATAAGGATTCTGTGCTCTGAGGGAACGGTGAATTGACTACTTTGGTTCAATGAATGTTGGGATTCAAACTTTTTTTCTGGTACTTTTGGTAGCCATTTGCTAATTTTGGAATTCATGTCCAAACTTCTCGATTTTTCGGATTAACAAAGTAAGATCATCTTTTATAAGAATAGGAAATTGTTTTTTCATTATTGGCATTTGGATGCTGGTAAAATATTCAACTATATTGTTGGATTCAATTTCTTACGGAGAACAGAATCTTACTGATTTAAATCTTGGCTTCTTGGGGCAAAAGTAAACCTATAGGCCACACGACATCAAAGGCGAGTTGGTATTCATCAACGAGACAACTCATACATTCAGAGAATGAGCTTGATCATTCTGTCCAGACGTATCATCCTGGACATCACTTACAGTGAACCGTTTCCATCTAATATGAATTGTTTCATTTTAGGCCTTCTTTTATCTGGATACCATTTCCTCATGTTAGTATTGCTGTGAGACTAGACATCCTTGCATGAATGTCTAATACAGTAGTAGCAGTATTTGATAGTTACCAGCTGTTGAGCCGATCACAATTGTTGTACCGACAGAACACTGCAGACCTAAGTTTGGAACTCTAAGATCAATCTTGTTCGTCAAGCCACCTCGAGGGAGTCACGCACAGATAAGCTTAGCTATTAAGATAGGGACAAAAAACTTATCAGTGACTATATTTTTGATGTTTGATTAATTATCTCAACAAAGATGTATGTTCTTCAAACCGGCCCAAATGGGGAAAAATATTAGTATATGCTTTGATGCCTGAGTAGATTAATTCATTCCCTCAACCTTCTGTAATCTGGCGATATAGCTATATCTAAGGTTAAGTGTAACTTCAAAATAGCAACGTCTCAAGTATTGAAGAGACTTCCTTCTTTCTTCCTTGGGGAGCCTGGGTTCATTACAATCCCCTTAGAATTGTAACATTTGTGCTATAGTGTAATATAATTTATATCTTATGAACATTTTGGTATTGTTTACAATTATTGAAGTAATATCGTCTCACATTTGAGACTTTGTGGCCTCAGGAGCTCAAGGCTTCCTGCCAGTATTGTAGGGGGAGTCCTATAATAACGGTTGATAAAATTTATAAACTGACAGATAAATCAAAGGATTTGTTGACAAGTTTGGAACCAACTGAGAAAGGTGTAGATGTTAGGGAATGGAATCATACATATTTTTACTGTATTCGAGTTTAATTCAATTGGTTACCGTTTTTGTTTTGTATGCTATATAAGCTCCAGGGTTGATAAAGCGGGTGGCGCTCTACCCTCCATCTCACCCACTCCTTCTTCACTGTTTAAAAGCTAGCGGCCTACCCTGGAAGCTATGCTCACTATTCCCTAGTAGCCATCCTCACGCCAAGTTGTGAAACAACGAGGAATCGTTTACAAATTGACAGTTTTGTGAGGTGTTCAGCGAGAAATCGACCAATAACTCAAACCTATTATACAATACACGTTTTTTCAGACGAAAGCTCTTTCATGTTGAATGGTTGAATGATGACAATTTAGTAGAAAACGAAATAACATTTCAGCCGGATGGTGCACCCCCGGGTGAGATAGTTTTTAGACGAACGTTTTCCAATGCGTTGGATCGGCAGAAGGGGTCCAGTGGAGTGGCCAGCTAAATCACCTAATCTCACACCAATGGACTCTACTAAGCCTACAAATCTAGAAGACCTCCAGTAGAGAATTGTTCGGAATTTCCGGTTGCTGACTCCTGTCATCTTGAATAATGTACGGAACGCTTTCGAGAGTAGACTGTATTATTGTATTGAACTAGATGGAGGTCATTTCGAACAATCCATCCGTTGATTCTGTTTCCACTGATATTATTTGTTGGTGATTGAAATGTTGTGTGAAATGAGCGACAGCGAATTTTCTGTTTTTCCTAAATAAAACCTTCAACTTTAAATTTCTCAATAACGAATGAACCAACTTTGAAAAAAATTACAGAGATAATAGAAGGAAAGAAGACTCTTCAAATGATGTATCACTCATGCCATTGGAAAAAATAGGGGGGTAATTCTACGTTTTGCTTTATCATCTTAAAATATATGGTTTTTCAATGAGTTCACCAAAAACAAAGTATACACTGCAAATGTCACATCACAGTGTGACGTTTGAATACGATATAATGAATTTTCGTCAAGTATTGGTCAGTTTTTTCATATTTTAACATTTTTCATTATTAGAAGTGATATTAATTTCGTGACAACATGGTGATGGAATTTGTGAACTTCTGGAGAAATGATCGATCAAAGAAGAAATTGATGTCTTCTGTTGACAACTTGTAAATAACTCAAAAGAAGATGATGATGAGCTGTTTAGATGATTTGCCTTTGGAAAATATATTAACGATCATCTACAGACACAAGAATTTCATAACTATTATTACTGAATACATTAAGAGTCTGATCCAAAACAATCTGAAACTTCTTGTCTGTTGATTCGATTTTAATTACTAGTAAAACAAAGGAAAACTTTTCTCTTACCAACTCCAGATAGCATCAATATCTGAGGAGATCCGATGGCACCAGCACTAAGTATGACTTCTCTGCGGGCCCTCACCATTTGCGGTCGGTTGTTCCTCACCATCTTGATGCCGTAAGCCCTCTTGGTTTTCGAATGTATCATAACTTTCGTAGCTTGAGCATACATGGCTATATGCAGATTTTGCCTATTCCTGACAGGTCTCAAAAAGGCTTTGGCTGTGGAACATCTCGACCCTCTTCGTATGGTTCCTATGATAATATTTCATAAAAAGGAGAGTTTGGAGTAGAGATTCAGCTTCAGTTCAAATTCAAAATCTGAATTTCAAGGGGTATATTTTTGAGAGAAATTCATTTCTATTGATCCAGCTATATACAAGAAAATGTTTAGTAAGAATTTCACAATGAAGTATAATTCAAATGCTGTCAAAATCAACCAATCACTGAAAATATTTTAGTGTCTATGAACTTGTAACATCAACCTAAGAACAAGCCTTCAGAATATCAAAGGGTATCAAAGAGACATGCCTGTTCTAATTTTACCATTCATAATATTCGTCGAAATCTTCGAATCGTTCGATGAGAATTATAAAATGGATTATCAGTCCTACGGGTGAGTACAATGAGAATTTCACTCAATTTCAAATGAGGAAGCAACTGAAATTGGTATAATCTAATGGAGGTAGTACCTTGTGATAGCATGAATCCAGTTTGTTTCTCTCCATTACAGTCTCTAACCTCATACCCTAGCTCTCTGCCAGCTTGTAGGAAAGCTATGGATAAAGGAGTCCTCCACGGGGATTCTTGGACTGACAAATAACCTCCGGTGGAGTGATACGGTGTTTTGGCTAGGTAGGGATTCCTGTTATCTTCGGATTTCAGGAAGTATGGTAGGACGTTTTTGTAAGACCATCCAGGATTTCCTTGTTGTTCCCAATAGTCATAATCAAGCTTGTTACCTCTAACATAGATCATGGCATTGAGGACACTGGAACCTCCCAAAACCTATGGAAGACGTGAATATGAAACAATCTTTGGATGAAACCAGTAATACACTTATCACAGATCAAATGAAAGTGGATTATTAGATACCTGAAAAAATATCCATAATTAACAATGGGTTTTGGAGACAGATATATAACAGAACAAGTAACTATCAATTTGGTTGCCCATTAATCCCTTCTCCCTTCTGATATTATAAATGCGAATATAAGTTTGTTTGTTAAGATTTCAAACGAAAACTACTCAACCGATCTTCATAAAATTTTGTACACATGTTCTTGGAGGTATTAGAAGTAACATCTAGCATTCCAATAATGAAGTTCCAACCCTTAGTACCGTAATACCGTCGCACTATATTATTCATAGTCACGACAATATTGAATCCAATCCAATCCAATTGAGTATAGTTTTAGCTGTTTGGAATTGATCTATATTTATCGTTAATTTTTTCTGTTGCCCGTGAGCAAAACCGCGGGTAAAAGCTAGTTGTAGGTATACAAGAAGAACTAACACTATTATGTACACAGGGCTTTTCATGATGAGCGTTAATTAGCCGTTTCTGACAAACTATGTCACAGTATGTAGAAAATGTCACAGTATGCATAAATCAATATGACCTACACACCTAAAATACGCACTAAAACGATCAAATTTGAAATGGAGTAGAGTGATACTATGAGGATCTTCACTCCGAGTCATATTTTCATTTGCCTCATACAGGGTCTTCAAAAAATGCAGATACTTTGATCTCATGAAAAAATGAGTGGAACTCAATTTTTTCAAACGAAACACCCTGTATATTTCAACATTTTTGAGCTCTAAACGGCAATAGATAGGTATAGGGAAATAGTATATGAATTTGTTGACAAAGTGATAATGAATCATAATATGATATTATATACGGGGTGTTACATTTGAAAAATCAAAGAAGCCGCTACTTTACAGTAGAAGCGACAACGCTTGAAACTCTTACTGCCTAATCTCTAATTCGACCGGGAAATTTAACAAAACCAAACTAGAAGTTCACTGGAATCACTACTGTTCTCTGCGTTATACCTTCAACGCGATTCTCCATTCTGAAATGAAGATTCCAATTTGTTTAAATCTGTCCCTTTGAAATCTGATTTTCTGTCAACCAGCTGTCGCACCCCTACGAACGACAACCCTCAGAAGTCCAAACTTGTGAGAGCTAAGGACTAACGAACTCTTACCTTTCAACGTGTGCTTCCTAGAATTCCTTTTATCAACGATCAATTTATTGACTCAGTACCCAGAGTACCAGCCAATCGAATTACATTGAAAGCTCCTACCAAAACGCCTTCTCTTCGGCATCTTTTGAGTTTATTTCTATCAGTCCAGATTTGGTAAAACAAATAAAGAGCCCCATATTGAATGGCCCGACAATATCTCTATTGATTGAAAATTACCTTTTGCCCCTCACACATATTATCAAATCATCATTTGGAACACTATACCTTGTGATGCACTGTTTGGAACATTTGGTGTAGTAATGAATACTACTGGAGTTTTTTCCCAACTCCAAATCGTTATCTGGACATCGAGACACGTGTCGATGTGTCGACTGTCTAATCGTCAAACTCCATTTTTATGAGTCGAATTTCAGACTAGTTCAAAGCCTGTGTCTTCAACCTATCACAATTTGTCAGTGTAAATGACCAGCCAACAGTACTCACCTCAGGCACTCGTATTGTCAATAATCATGTACCTCAGGATTAGGTACTCGCTCCCACTCTTTTTTTTTATCTATTTTTATATCTGACTTGCAGTAATTAATGGCAGATTGTAATCTGCATAATGTTTGCCAACGACTAGGTACTCCCTCTACTTCAACTTTCAGCCTTATTAAAAAACTGAGTAGCTCATGAAAATAAGCAAGAATCTTTCAACTTTGAAGAGGTGAACCGAGGAAAACCCCCTACTGTTAAACCCCATAAAAAGCTAAATTATCCTTATTGGGTCATCCTTACACTCAAACCGTCTTGATGAGTTCCCTGTAAGTATTGACAACGAATGCATTCCTTCTGTCTGAATGCGTTGGTGTCATTTTTGACCAACAGCTCAAATTCTCCAAACAATTAGGTGTCGTCGCAAAGAGAACCTACCTAAGCTTTTAAAAACCATTCCTTTCAAAACGGAACCTGGACACTACCACAAAAATGTCTTGTTCGCTCACATACCAACCATGTTGACATAGTTTATAAACCTTCCTCATCACATGAAGGGTGTGAAAGATTGCATAAAATGCAAAATCAATGATTTCGTTCCTCCTCAAGGTTCCCTTTCATGCACATATCACCCCCGTATTCTGGAATTGTAACTTTGCGTTTTGTTCACACGCTTGTCTTGTCAACAAGACGTTGGCTACTGGAATGCCCAAGTACCTTGCTTCAAAATTAGTTCGAAGGAAGGACATTCACAACAGACCATATAGGAACATGAATGATAAATTTTCTATTGCTGGCCATCATTCTTCATTTATTGAGACATTTTTTTCTTATCCAGTACCTCATCCGCTGAATAATATGACCTCAGAGTATTGTAATTTATCTGTTTCTACTTAGAAGAAAAATCCTAAAGAAGCTATCCTGAATGGGCAGCTTAATTCAATAAATTTCAGCAAGTCTTAGGGTTTGTTTCTTTCCTATGTTTTTCAACTGTGTTTAGGTTAGGTTGATATCATTTTGAACGTACTTGATCCTTTTGTGTGGAATTTTGTATTGTTTAACTCAACGAATATTCATTATTATTGTGATTGAAGCAAGTCTTCGCATTCTTTTGAAAAACAGATTTGAGCGAAATGGCAATTATTTCAAAATTGCTGATTTTTGTTATGAACAACTAAAAATTTTACTGTTTCACTTGCATCACATCAGTGGTAGAAAAAGTTTTGATAATAAATAGATCATGAAGGTTGGAGACTCGGCTGGATATTCATGGATAATAGTTGGTGGCTCTTTTGGTGTATTAGTTGAGAAAAACTAATTATATGGCAACCTTGATTCTTCACAAGTGCGAAAAAAGCAAACAAAGGGAGTCATGATACACATACTCAGACATACTCATACATACATACGGGTGTGCGGAAATTTTCATGAATAACATAGAGTATGAAATCCATAATAATCAATTAGCCAACAATTTTTTGTACTGGTACAGATACGTAGATGATATCTTAGTATGTTTTACTGGTACAGATAGGCAATTAGGCAAGTTCATTGAATATGCCAATTCCATCCACCCGTCAATAAAATTCACCACTGAGAGGGAGGTAAATAATTCAATAAATTACCTGGACTTAACCATTACGAAAAATAACAATAAACATGAGTTTGCAATTTTCCACAAACCATCGTACACGGACATTATCATACATAATTCCTCCACACACCCGTACCAGCATAAAGTTGCTGCATTCAATAGTATGCTTCACAGATTATTGAATATTCCACTGTCTGATAGGGATTTCCAGAAAGAACTGAATTTGATCAAACAAATCGCGATTAATAACGGTTATAAGGTAGATATTGTAAACTCCATTCTTTCCAAAAAACGACAAAAGCAAGCCATGGATCTGGTCTACCCATATTCAAGATGCGATAACGTTAGTTATAAGACATTGACATATGTGGGGGAACCAAACAGGAATATTGCCCGTTTTTTGAAGAAAGAAGGCGTAAACGTAGCTTATAGAACGAATAATAACCTAAGTAAATTTATTAAAAACAATAAGGACAAAACTTTGGTGTCGGATAGATCAGGAGTATATAAGCTGACTTGTGGCTCTTGTCCAAAACTGTATATTGGCCAAACAGGAAGAACATTTTTCCAACGAATTAAAGAACATAGGAGTAGTTTTGTAAATAGAAAGACCAATTCCACATTTGCAAACCATCTTTTAGCAGAAGGACATGAGTTCAATCATGAGTACGAGGTGTTACATTTAGAAGAAAAGAGTTTGAGACTTAATCTTCTAGAATGTTTAGAAATCAATAGATTCAGGAATTCGGGTAATTTACTGAATGATCAATTAGAACTCAATAACTCTCCGTTACTGAATATATTTTTTCAAATGTGAAAATGGAACATAAGTGCAGGTAATTTAATTCGTTAGAAACTCAGGTAAAATATCAGCTACTTGAAATCCAGGTACTTCGTTTACAGGTACTTTGATTTCAGGTACTCCATAAACTATATATATATATATATATATATATATATATATATACTCCATAAACTATATATATATATATATATATATATATATATTTAGTATGGAATGTGTAGAATTAGTTGAAAGACACGCCAGATGAAGCCATTGTATGGCGAAACACGTGTTGCGTTTTTGTAAAACAATTTAGTGAAAATCTCACAATAAAGTGTTTTTGGAATACGTTAGTTATGGATTTTCATCAAGTATCGGCCGATTCCATAATATATCTAAAACATAAATGATTAAAAATTGAATATTTTCCTTATGTTACTTTTATACATTTGTAAGGACATGGAGAAAACGTTCGAATTGGAACAGTATCTGTTGAATGAGTATGTAATTCTATTTATTGGAGAGTTTTTCCACACATTGGTGTAATATGTGAAAGTAGCTAATAAATATTTATTCCTTGTGTTTCTCTGGGGTACATGAAAGGACATCATTGCTATCAACTCAGGCGACTCAATAAGATTAAGTAAAATTTTATAGCCAAACACTAGATCCGAAGTGATTCTCCGTTGTTATTCTCCGTTGTTCTAGAGGCTGAATGTTATAATAGTTACGGATTTGATTAATACCATGAGTTACATAGACATTAGTGATTCGGTAATGAAGATGTCTAACAAACCTATTTTGCAGTCGTTCTAAACGCAATTTGAATGTATTGTAGCAAGGATTCCATATAATGCTAGCGAAATTCAACTTGCTGTAAACAAATGCATAATAGATAGTTTTAATAGCGGCTTCGTTGTTAAAGTAGAACTCATGTGAATGATATCTTATTTTTATTCCATAACGAAAGTTTGAAATACAAACTGAATAGAGAAAAGTATCTTCTGTATAATTCAGTGTTCATATAGAAGCATTTTTTTCGAAAAATTTTTTTTCTTTCGTGTAATTCAATGTTTATATGAAAGTAGCTGTTTCAGGAGTACTTTCTTTCAGTTTGTGTCTGAAAGCTACTTCTTTGCATGATCTACACATCCATGTATAGAGTTACTTATTTTCAAATTGATTACTTCCTTCCTTTCTTTGGAAGATTCCCTCATCTTTTTTTGTATCGAGATGGAGTAGTAGAAAGCCAAAAACTTTATCTCCCAAAAATTAATCACTCCTTAAAATATAACCCCTTCAATTCAAATAAGATTCCTCTTGGCTGGGATTAAATCAAATAGGTGAATGAATGTCATTACGATGTCATCGATGACATAAGCAGATCAAGCTTATTCCGTGACATTAAAAATCGTAATTCATGAATGAATTATGTGTATTTTCTATGTTATCCAATTTGGTACTGAAGAGCCTTGGAGCATGTGTCTTGAAGCGAAACATCGATGTATACCAGTGAGGCTGACAGTGTTCCATGTAAGTGCAATTTGTTACCATTCATTTAAAGTAGAACTCATGTGAATGATATCTGATTTTTATTACACAACGAATGTTTGAAATACAAACTGAATAGAGAAAAGTATCTTCTGTATAATTCAGTGTTCATATAGAAGTATTTGTTTCGAAAGAATTTTTTTCTTTCGTGTAATTCAATGTTTATATAAAAGTAGCTGTTTCAGGAGAACAGGCCTACGTGTCAACTTAATAATTCCTACTTCGATATCACCGAGAGATAATGATCGTAGAGAGCTTAGTAGTTGGGACTGTAATAGATCTATCGTGGAATAAAAAATTAACATGAATATCAAATCAAAAATTACATACTTTACCCTTGGCCAGTTACACCTATCTCCTATCATCGCTAAACAATATGGCGATTCTCCAGGAGGAGACGTTTGGTACATCCAATCCATTGACGACATTTGGGTATAACCGCTCAAGGACGGTATATCGGATATTTCGTTTTCATCACCTCCTGCTTCAACGAGAAGCACGGTCCAGTTTGCTATTTCGGATAACCTGGAAGCTACGACTGCTCCAGCCGAACCTCCCCCTATGACTATGAAATCGTATTCCGATCTTACCTGAAAATATTTTAGAAAATTATCTAGAATCGAAGTATAGCATTTCTAGTTCGTTTTTAGGTAGAATTACTCAAAAGTTGAAAGAATCGATTGGATCGATGTGGAGTTTATTATCAAAACTTGGTTTGATACATAAAAACGGAGGAAATTATCGAAACAGTATAATACTTGCTGCTAACAACAGTGTATACAGGGTGATTCAAAAGTACTTTGACAAACTTCAGGAGGTGATTCCTCACAATATTCTAATATGAATTGTCCAAATAAATAAATGTCCGGAAACGCTTCGTTTCCAAGATACAGGATGTTGAAGTTTTATTTTTATTTTCTTTTTTTTCAAATAACTTTTGAAATACTGAAATAAATTAAACAAAACTTGTTAATAGGAGGTTTTTGAGGTGTCGAATTCGAACCTGATGTTCTTATTGCTCTTACACGTTTTTTTTTTAAAGATTCATAACTTTTTTGGGCGTACTTTAAGTCCCAACGCATTACTATGTGTCAATGGTTTTTGAGAAAATTGGCTGGAAATCCTCAATATTTAAGATATGTACTCTTCCCGGACGAGGCAAACTTCTCCCGAAATGCTATCACAAACTTTCATAACAACCATGTTTGGGCTCTCGAAAATCCGCACGCAGTTAGTGAAAGGCATCATCAGTATCAATTTTCTGTAAATGTATGGGCAGCAATAATTGATAATTACTTGATAGGTCCTTTCTTTCTTCCGCTCCGACTGAATGGCGCAACTTAAAGACACTTTTTAGAAAATGAATTGCCGGGACTACTTCAGAATGTACCATTAGAAATTCGTATCCGTATGTGGTTTATGCATGATGGGGCTCCGGCCCATTTTAGCGTTGTAGCCAGGGAATTCCTTAACACAGTCTATCCAAATCGATGGATCGGTAGGGGTGTGGAAGAACCTAACCAAGCGTGGGCAGGGCACCAAAATCCGCAGATCTAAACCCGATAGATTTTCATTTTTGGGAACATTTGAAGTCATTAGTTTATAAGACTCCAGTAGTGAACGAGGAAGATCTAAGAAATCGAATAGTAGACGCCTGTGAAACAAGTAGAAACACACCAATAATTTTTGAGCGGGTACGAGATTCAATGACTAGACGACTGACTGTCTGTATCTTCGCTGAAGGTGGACACTTCCAACAATTTATTTGAATACAAATTAGTTTCGTTTATTTTAGTTTATTTAACATATTCAAAATTTAATGAAATAAAATGACATTTCTTGCAAATTTCATTAAAACAAATACTGATTATGCACCCTTGATACACAAATAACCATTTCGCTTAAGGATGTCAGAAAGGAACGTACCCAAAAGTAATGACCTCTTCAAACAGTAAAACGTCAAATTCATTTCCAAAGAATTCTTGTGAAAAAAGCAAAATATTCGTAATAACTTCAACATGCATCGATTATCAAATAATCGACTCGAAGTTTTCAAGTCCAAATATTTAGAAAACGGTTGCTTACAGCGACTAGTAACAAAGGTAGCTTATTTACGTAGATATGATAGAGGAATCGATTTTTTTACTGAAAAATGTGCGAGAAGTACGCCCAAAAAGGTATGAATCTTTAAAAAAGAGAAAGACGTGTAGGTGGCGCCCCCTACGAGTAAGAGCAATAAGAACATCAGGTTCGAATTCGACACCTCAAAAACCTCCTATTACCAAGTTTCGTTTAATTAAGTTCAGTATTGCAAACGAAAATGAAAATAAAACTTCAACATCCTGTATCTTGGAAACGAAGCGTTTCCGGACATTTATTTGTTCGAACAATTCATATTAGAATATTGTGAGGAATCACCTCCTGAAGTTTGTCAAAGTACTTTTGAATCACCCTGTATATGTAATGTAATGGATTACAATTTACTTCAGGTTAGTCAATATGATATGACGAGTTTGACATACATATGAAACAATTTTTTGATATTGGTTTACGAGCGATAAGAAATTGTTTTCATGAAACGTTATAATTCCTTTTTTTTTTTGGGGAATTATAAAAAAATATATACTCACATGTCTAGTGTTCACAGGATGAGCTTCCGGGTCTACTGCGAGGTATCTCATGAAGGCCAACGCTGCTGCAAACACGGGAACTAGTCCTAAAAAAGCGAATGGGTTCGCTGCTATTCCAATTGCAAAATTGGCAACTTGTCCCATTGCTGCTAACATTGACATTTTGTCTTCAGTTAACTGTGACTGGAAATCTGAAAAACAAAATTATCTGAAAATATTTTCTTAAGAAATATGATTCAGATAAAAGTTGTGTTGGAAAGACCTGAACTGATTGAAAGTCTTCATTCTCTTTTCATAATATGTGTTCCTATTTTTCCCTTAGTTTGATTTGTAAATGAAAAAAAATGGAATTGTATGTAATCAGGCAGCATACAAAATGTATAAGGTCGGTATACATTTATTTTTGGGATTTTTTTCATTCTATTGAATATCAATTTATTCATTATATTATAAATAGAGGCTGAGAATGGTCTTTGCCTTCTTCGAATGTGAAAAGTGGTCATTTTACTCCACTGGGTAGGAGAAATTATGATTAATGAAAAATCACAGATCTTGTAGTGTTTGATCATAGAAGAACATACACTCCTCCAATAAATCAACGCATCACATTGAAATTTCAAAATATTTTGTTGGCGGTAATAAAAACTCCTACTACAATGTTTCATTTGGTAAACCCCTCGTATATGTCATTTGTGAATGCAATATGTTTTGACTGTGGTTCAGTGCTTTAGTTTTCATCCGCAAAAATATAAAAAGAAGCACGAAATGTACTTATTGAGATCGCAAATCTGAACGAGTTTAAAACGTTTACTCATTCGGTTACTGTTCACTTGTGTAGGATTCTTAATTGTGTTACGACGTCCCAATGAATAATATGCTCAATGTAACTGTTCACAAATCACATTATTTGGTGGAGACTCCATTATGGTATTTGGTGGTATTTTTCTGACATTGTTCCCACGATGAAGCACAGCAGAAAAACGCTGATTACGTAATTCAAGGTCGGGGAATGAATTGCTGTAGTGTTGGAGCGCTATTTCGATATTTTTCCGGAAAACCAAGTAGGAGTCTAACGCTAGTTGCACACACACCGATTTTGGACGGCCAGTTTAAAATCGGCCGATATTTTATTGGTAGCGGGTGCTTGCACACTCACCGGATTTTTATCGGTCAAACAATCAGTTGCTTTGTTGCCGTAATTAGCACGCACTACCAAAACGAAATTAATGCGTAGTAACTACAATTTCATCGAGCATTCGAGACTGGAATGGTCGGTAAAAAACCGGTGAGTATGCAAGAGTGTATTTAGTCATGTACGCTACTACTTCCCGGTACTGCCGGCGATACAGTGGCAGTGGACAGCTGCTCACCGGTATTTTACCGGCGACGATCACCGGTCGGCGTGTGTGCAAGGTCCCGTTCCCACATGTGGTTCACTATTGGAATTTGGACGACCAGTACAAAGTCGGCTGTCCAAAATCGGTGTGTGTGCAACCGGTTTTTTACCGACCATTCCAGTCTTGAATGCTCGATGAAATTGTAGTTACTACGCATTAACTTCGTTTTGGTAGTGCGTGCTAATTACAACAACAAAGCAACTGATTGTTTGACCGATAGCGTAACGCTAGTTGCACACACACCGATTTTGGACGGTCAGTATAAAATCGGCCTATATTTTATTGGTAGCGGGTGCTTGCACACTCACCGGTTTTTTACCGACCATTCCAGTCTCGAATTCTCGGTGAAATTGTAGTTACTACGCATAAACTTCGTTCTGGTAGTGCGTGCTAATTACGACAACAAAGCAACTGATTTTTTGACCGATAAGAATCCGGTGAGTATGCAAGCACCCACTACTAATAAAATTACGGCCGTTTTCATACTGACCGTCCAAAATCGGTGTGTGTGCAACTAGCGTTACGCTATCGGTCAAACAATCAGTTGCTTTGTTGTTGTAATTAGCACGCACTACCAAAACGAAGTTAATGCGTAGTAACTACAATTTCACCGAGCATTCGAGACTGGAATGGTCGGTAAAAAAGTATGCAAGTGTGTATTTAGTCATGTACGCCACTACTTACACTACTTACAATAGTTTATGACATATTGTCATGATATACTTGAGAATATTTAACAAATAGAATTTCAACAAAGTTTCAAGGCATCTTAATTACTCATAATTTTTTCCAACCGTATTAATATGAGGCTCCAGTATTTTCTGTTGTGTACAAAAACCGCTTCAATGTTATCATCATAGCAGACGTGGTTTGAATCACAAAATAAATACGGCTAGTGGAATGGCTTTAAGATGGAAATTATGGTTTTGTAAACCAATACCAAATAGCTCAGTGATGTCAAGTTAGTGGTACGACATGATGATCACGAGTTTCACGAGTTCAAATCCCAGTGCAATTATCTCTTTTTGTTATTCGTATCGGTTCCAAAATTGGGTGTTTGGACAATCATGAGGTTTAATTTGAGAAAACATATAATTTTTTTGTACTAGTGAAATGAATAAATATTTCCACATAAGTCACTCAGTTTTAACTTTAGGAAGAAAGGTGATATGAGCTTTGTTGTTGAGAATGTTTTTACGAATCGAAATGCATGATAAAATATTGGGTGTTCCATTTAAAAACATCACTTCATGAAATTCTTTGAAAACACGACTGTCATATTTTTTTTTTCGGCATCGAGGAGGTCATTGAAAATGCTACTAGTTTTTCTATTTAACTGAATTAGTAGCATCAATAATAACGAAGGCAATGGTACCGACTTAATAATACAACAGTGACTTACCTTCAAGAAATTATTACTTTTCAATTCTGAATTTTTATTTGTAGCCTCGGTATTGACTAAGAAGCATGATCACTACTTCTTCATTATATCCACATTCCCAAGTTCGTTTCTTGATTGAGAATCTTAGGTCTATAATTTCGAAAGCTCACTTTCTTCATCTCAAATCCGAAAACTTCGTGATTTCCTATTCCGGACTTGATGCACAAGTTGTTCCTTATGTAGTCCGTTTGGGAGCAATTTCCTTTGTTATATTCTAAATTGTTTTCCTTATCAAGAGTTCGTCTGGTATTATCAAGATGGTGGCGGTATTTTTGGCATACGTGACGACAACACAATCCGTCTGCAGGTGACGTATTGTAAAGCAATTGATGGGAGTCTATATACTTTGGTTTTGGGATGAGATCTGTCTTATATTTTTCTCTGATTCTGAAGTCCGAATTCTGAAGTTTTAGCTTTTTTGCATTGATGTTGCCTCTGTTCATTGCCCTTCTAAAGTTAAGCGTTGGAGCTGAAAAAAATCAAATGCATTGTCAATTCAAGTCAGTAATAATGCAAATGATAACTGACACTAATGCTACTATAGATTATTGTGATAGTTGGAAAGCTATTTATTTACCTTAAGCATTTCATGCGCAGTATATTTGCTTCAAACTATACCATTTATTAGGGTTTACCGCAAAATTAAAAGTATCGTGTTTGAAAATGTGTTCCAATAGTCAGACAATCTGATGCGACACGCGAGGTTGAGAAATGTTGCAGTTGCGTTTCATGTAGCGAATCATTTTGGAGGAGGGAATTGCAGCGAAACTGTAATGATCCTCTTCACCAGGAGGAGAAAATTGGACGGTCTAACGCCACTTTCCCTCAATGGTGAGGTCATTCCATTTGGAACGGAGGTGAAATATCTTGGCATTGTCCATGATAGAAAAACCCACCTGGAACGCTCACTTGGAAATAGTTTTACACAAATCCAGACTGTCCCTATGGACATGATGTCGAAGGATTTGTGGTAGAACTTGGGGATTAGATCCCAAACAAATCCATTGGATTTGTCAAACAAAAGATGGAGCTTATGGAGCAATTTCCTTGTGGCCGAAGGCTTTACAGGAAACCGGCCAGGCGAAACTCTCTGGCTTACAAAGACAGGCTTGTCTGGCCATCAGTGGTGCCATCAGTACCACAGTACATAGATCCTTCTAGATCTACCTCCTCTCCACAGTTTTTTGGAGACAGAGGCTAGATGGTAGATGAACTGCATATAGACTTGTGCACATTGTCAATTGCACAAACCAATTCAATGCAGAGTGCAACAGACTATTGGTTGACAGTGGAATCACAGCATTCTGAAAATGACCTCTGACTTTATGCCACTAACTGTCAACTACGAACTGCCTTACAAAGTACTGTTCCCGAGTAGAGAGGACTGGATCATTCGGGAGAAGGAAATATCAAGAACAGATATTTGTTGGTTCACAGATGGATCAAAAACACCTTTCGGTTCTGGTGCAAGTGTTTTCAGCCGCAGACCCAGGACCGAGATATCAACCTGCCTAGGAACCTATGCGACTGTATTTCAAGTGGAAATTCACGCTATTGACTTGTATGCGAAGAGATTGGAAAAATCCAACCTCATACACAAGTCAATAAAATATTCTTGGACAGTCAAGCGACGTTGGAAGCTCTTGGGTCCGAGAAAAGTCTGAATTGGTAGCAAATTGCAATAAACGACTCTCCTCGATAGGAAGACTGAACAGATTGTCTCTGGTCTGTATTCCTGCCTGAAAGGGAATGAGGCTGCCGACTCCCTTGTAAAGAAGGGTGCTGCATGCAGCTTCATTGGACCAAAACCTGTCATTGGCATCGCTTTAGGCTTTGCCAAACAATGACTGAACACCTGGATGGAAAAAAGATATATGAACATTAGGCAGAATCTTCCAGGATAGGCTCACTCCAAGGCGTTTTCTCACCCTTCGTTTATTCATCCTTCTTGATACCAAACAGTTGTAGGGATGAACTACGATATCTAACATGCCTTCTTATAGGCCTATGTCATTTTAATCATCATATGCTAGAACTGTAGGAAGACAGTGTTTGAAACAGCAGAGCACATACTTTGTGCCTGCCCCGCTTGGGACCGAATCAGGTTTTGAGAGTTCGGCAGATCCGTACTCATACCATCTGACCTGAAAGACCACTCACCATACAAATTAATCGACTCCGTTAAGAATAGGTGTGAATGTGTGCAACAACAATATTGACAGTACGGTTCTTTTACCCGAGATCGATTTCTTAGTATCAAGAAGTGAAGATCGACACAATCTGAAATTCTGTTGCGAAGCATCACGCACAAATGTTATGCTACGATCACCATTGAATTTTATGTGCAGTAGCTTCAAGAAAGTCTGTAAACATTGCGATAATTATTTCGACTCATTTGTGTCAGTAATGCTACATTGCATGAATTGTAATTTTTTGTGTAATATTATCAATTTTTCATCCCTCTTTTAAAATTCTACGTATACGAATATTTTATATACTTTGTTTTAGCATTTACTTTCGTAACATTTCTATATTCCATTATTTTTAATATTTATTTCATATATACTCCTCAAACTGTTAAAAATTTAAATCATTGATATTTGAAAATCAAAAATTTCATTTTCGCAATACAGGTGATATTCAGATATACTGATATCACAATTATATAAGTTTGGGAAGATGTAACAAATTATGAAAAAAATTTTACATATTCTATTCATTAGTATGAATGTTGAAACAACCTCTACCGAATTATGTCATCAATTTTATACGTATTAGCAACAATGCGCTCAATTCATTATCACATCCTACAAGTATAATTATCGGTTATTGCCATATGTTACAGTGAAGATGATGCAATTCTCACTCAATTGTTGATGTTCGTTATGCCATGCTAATCAGGGAAATTGTTCAACTTCAATGGCTAATTCAATAATCAGCACTATTGAAAAATCGAAGACAATAAGAAGACATTAAGTATATTTTGTCATTCATTGTATGATTCAATGAAATGGAAAATTACAAATTTAAAAAAATTAGAGACAATTTTGAATGAACTCGATGTTTTTTTTCTCACGTCTTGTTGGGTCTTTCAAAACCCATTCTGTCATTTTGTGGCACTATACCGGGTGTCCCACATTTTATGTGACAGGCAATATCTGGTTTGTTGAAGTAGATACACAAAAATGTTTCATACAAAAGTTTCAGGAGTTCATGAGAGCTATATTTTGATATAATTTTTAAATATACAGGGTGTTTGGTGTAGGTGCTATAGACCAAAATTCCATTTTTTAAAATAGAACGCCCTGTATATCATTACATATTCAGATGCTACTTTAAATTCTGATATCATTTCATGTTTGGTTTTTGAAATTCGGTTACGGCGTTGTTGAGTTATTGCACTTTTCCTTAAATATAAAGTTTCAAAAAAACTTATTTACTCGTACACGAATCCAGTCTATATCTTTTATTAAATTGAACTAGACTGCTACTGAATACAAACCATTATTCTCACCTCTACGATACGATATCGATATCAGTTGAATATAATATTGAAATTCTTGAGAATGTGACTAACTTGAGGGTGAATTGCTTTATATTGCACAATTTCATCAAGTAGCTTATGCTTGTTGATGCCATAGTAACAAATGTTGTTGAATTGTATCTACTTGTCAGTTCGATTCAGTGATTCTTTGCAAAACAGTAACTGTGTTCTTTGTGCGAAAACTCCAGTATGCCTTTCGCGTTTAGTCCAAGTGATTGCATTGATATGTTATTAATTTTTGGGGAATGTCAGAAAAACTGCCGTCAAGCACAACGTCTATACCAAGAACGTTTTCCAGACAGACCCATTCCGTCACGAATGACTTTTTCGAGAGTTGTAGAAAAATTGCGAACTGGGTCATTTCCTTCTACTATAAAGCATCGTCATCATACGAGATCTGTTAGAACTGAAGATTTAGAGATCAATGTGTTGGCTTATATTATTATTCATCCACATGTTTCTATCCGTACTCTTGCAGAAAAAGTCGGTTTGAGTAAATCTAATGTACAGAGAATTCTGAAAGAAAATAAATACCACCCATTCAAAATTCAGTTGGTACAAGGTTTGAAACCCACGGACTTCGAACGACGACTTGAATTCATTGCTTGTATTCAGGTAATATTACATGAAAGTCCTAACATATTCAGTCAAATTTTGTGGAGCGATGAATCACGATTCCACAATAATGGAGTTGTGAATCGACATAACAGTCACTATTGGTCTCAAGAAAATCCCCAATGGGTCCGCGAAAGTAATTTTCAAACTACTTGGGGTATTAATGTATGGTGTGGATTGTTCAATGGCCGCATCATAGGACCTTACTTTTTCAATGAAAATCCCAATGGATTGCGATATTTACATTTTCTAGAAAATGATTTGATCCAGTTGATGGAAGATATTCCCATAGCAGAACGACAAGGAATTTGGTGGCAACAAGATGGTGCTCCTCCTCACAATTCACAAGTTGTTACTGAATATCTGGATAGAACGTACCCAAATAGATGGATTGGTAATAAGGGTCCAATTCGGTGGCCGGCTCGTTCCCCAGATTTATCACCGCTTGATTTTTTCCTATGGGGTTATTTAAAAGATATTGTTTTCACTACTCCCCCTTTGAATGTGGATGATCTGAAAATGAAAATTCGACTAGCGTGCAGTGATATTACGCCTGATATTATAAGAGCGACTTGTACGAGAGAAGTGATTCGACGTTTCGAAGCCTGTATAATATCTAATGGGCATCACTCTGAACAATTTTCATGACTTATTTCTAAGTACCTACCATTCTTATGAAATGATTTTTCAAGTTATATTATTTACATTGTTATTAATTAAAGATTTGTTTTCGAATACACCTCTTTCAATTTCGCAATTGTTTCATATTCAAAATGATTCCTGACTGAATTCCACAACTCAAAATTGAAACCATTACTTCGAACACCCAAAATTTTGACTAATTTTCATGTGATCTGATGCAGAGAGAATAATTGTATGAGATATTTTTAAAAATAATAGTCGTTCTCAAGATTTTACATTTTAAGCAATAACTCAACAACGCCGTAACCGAATTTCAAAAACCAAACATGAAATGATATCAGAATTTAACGTAGCATCTGAATATGTAATGATATACAGGGCGTTCTATTTTAAAAAATGGAATTTTGGTCTGTAGCACCTACACCAAACATCCTGTATATTTAAAAATTATATCAAAATATAGCTCTCATGAACTCCTAAAACTTTTGTATGAAACATTTTTGTGTATCTACTTCAACAAACCAGATATTGCCTGTCACATAAAATGTGGGACATCCGGTATATTTTATAAAACTGTCGGAAGGTTCATACTCCAATCTGTTCCACGAATTTTTTTGGAGCATGTGGATAGATGAGTTGATTAATATATCGATGCTTTGATTTCGGTAAATATCTTTTTCTGTTTTCTGTTCTGTTTCATGAATCCCTTCATTCATCTCCTGTATTTTTGGATTTCTATCATTTCTCCTTCCTGTCTTGGAAGTTTTTAGTTCAATAATTTCAGGGAATCGAAGATGCCCGCCATTGCCGAGTCAAAAATATTTCATAGACGAGAATAATGACTTCGATTTAGGATTTTCAGTTTGTTCAAGAGTGTAGATGATTTTCAATTGATCGAAAAGTGTATATTATTTTCAATTGTTTGAAAAGTGTAGATGATTTTCAATTGTATGAAAATTGTTGATGACTTTCAATCGTTTGCAAAGTGTAGATGATTTTCAATTGTTTGAAAAGTGTAGATGATTTTCAATTGTTTGAAAAGTGAAGATGATTTTCAATTATATGACAATTTTTGATGACTTTCAATCGTTTGCAAAGTGTAGATGAATTTCAATTGGCTGAAAAGTGTAGATGATTTTCAATCATCAATTGATGATTTTCAGTCTTTTGCAAAGTGTAGATGATTTTCAATTGTTTGAAAATTGTAGATGATTTTCAATTTTTTGAAAAGTGTAGATGATTTTCAATTATATGACAATTGTTGATGACTTTCAATCGTTTGCAAAGTGTAGATGATTTTCATTTGTCTGAAAAGTGTAGATGATTTTCAATTGTTTGAAAAGTATTGATGATTATCAGTCTTTTGCAAAGAGTAGATGATTTTCAATTGTTTGAAAATTGTAGATGATTCTCAATTGTTTGAAAAGTGTAGATGATTTTCAAATGTTTGAAAATTGTAGATTACTTTCAATTGTTTGAAAATTGTGGATGATTTTCAATTGTTTGAAAAATGAAGATGATTTTCAATTGTTTGAAAATTGTAGATGATTTTCAATCGTTTGAAAATTGTAGATGATTTTCAATTGTTTGCAAAGTGTAGATGATTTTCAATTGTCTGAAAAGTGTAGGTGATTTTCAATTATTTGAAAAGTGTAGGTGACTTTCAATTGTTTGAAAAGTATTGATGATTTTCAGTCTTTTGCAAAGTGTAGATGATTTTCAATTGTTTGAAAATTGTAGATGATTTTCAATTGTTTGAAAAGTGTAGATGATTTTCAATTGTTTGAAAATTGTAGATTATTATCAATTGTTTGCAAAGTGTAGATGATTTTCAATTATTTGAAAAGTGTAGATGATTTTCAATTATATGACAATTGTTGATGACTTTCAACCGTTTGCAAAGTGTAGATGATTTTCAATTGTCTGAAAAGTGTAGATGATTTTCAATTGTTTGAAAAGTGTAGATGATTTTCAATTGTTTGAAAATTGTAGATGATTTTCAATTTTTTGAAAAGTGTAGAAGATTTTCAATTGTTTGAAAATTGTAGATTATTCTCAATTGTTTGAAAGGTGTAGATGATTTTCAATTATTTGAAAATTGTAGATGATTTTCAATTGTTTGAAAAGTGTAGATGATTTTCAATTGTTTGAAAAGTGTAGATGATTTTCAATTATTTGAAAAGTGTAGATGATTCTCAATCATATGACAATTGTTGATGATTTTCAATCGTTTGCAAAGTGTTAATGATTTTCAATTGTCTGAAAAGTGTAGATGATTTTCAATTGTTTGAAAAGTATTGATGATTATCAGTCTTTTGCAAAGAGTAGATGATTTTCAATTGTTTGAAAATTGTAGATGATTCTCAATTGTTTGAAAATTGTAGATGATTTTCAATTGTTTGCAAAGTGTAGATGATTTTCAATTGTCTGAAAAGTGTAGGTGATTTTCAATTATTTGAAAAGTGTAGGTGACTTTCAATTGTTTGAAAAGTATTGATGATTTTCAGTCTTTTGCAAAGTGTAGATGATTTTCAATTGTTTGAAAATTGTAGATGATTTTCAATTGTTTGAAAAGTGTAGATGATTTTCAATTGTTTGAAAATTGTAGATTATTATCAATTGTTTGCAAAGTGTAGATGATTTTCAATTATTTGAAAAGTGTAGATGATTTTCAATTATATGACAATTGTTGATGACTTTCAACCGTTTGCAAAGTGTAGATGATTTTCAATTGTCTGAAAAGTGTAGATGATTTTCAATTGTTTGAAAAGTGTAGATGATTTTCAATTGTTTGAAAATTGTAGATGATTTTCAATTTTTTGAAAAGTGTAGAAGATTTTCAATTGTTTGAAAATTGTAGATTATTCTCAATTGTTTGAAAGGTGTAGATGATTTTCAATTATTTGAAAATTGTAGATGATTTTCAATTGTTTGAAAAGTGTAGATGATTTTCAATTGTTTGAAAAGTGTAGATGATTTTCAATTATTTGAAAAGTGTAGATGATTCTCAATCATATGACAATTGTTGATGATTTTCAATCGTTTGCAAAGTGTTAATGATTTTCAATTGTCTGAAAAGTGTAGATGATTTTCAATTGTTTGAAAAGTATTGATGATTTTCAGTCTTTTGCAAACTGTAGATGACTTTCAATCATTTGAAAAGTGTAGATGATTTTTAATATAGAAACGTAATGCGTTTCTATAATTATGAGTGTTGTATAATGTTATCCAGATCACTAAAGTTTTAGTTTTATACGAATTCACAGTATTCCAAAATTTCAGTTTTCACCGTTAGCTTCTTGATAATATAATTCATATACTTATAGTTATATAATAGAAACGTAATATCAATTTTTTATTAAATAACTCCAACTTCTTCATCGAGCTCATCACTAATTATAATAAAATACTCATATGATTATAATTGTTATCATCATTATGATGCTTGCATTTCTGGTTTGTAGTAAGTAAAAAATAATGTACTTTCCAAAAGCTTACACACCACCCAAGTTCTTTTTTGATAAGACTCAAGGTGAGACCAATTAAAACTTCCTAAAATTTCCTAGTTATACAACAGTCACGTATCTAGGACATAACAAGGATGTTTATGTTCACGTTGTACAAGATTATGAATATGTAGTTATTCCCGCGGTACAGCGATTCATTATTTACTATATTGACGAAAATTTGCTAATATGAGACTTGAATTAGATTGAAGAAATTTGAATACTATTCTAATAGTGAAAGGATTCTGATAGAATATGTTTAGAAATTGTTATGTACTCGTATAGTTGAATTGACGTAGGTGAAAATTAGTGGCATTACACTTGTTCATTGTGCCCTAGGGCATACGGAATTTCGTTTCATAGATTCAACAACCGGTTTTAATAAAATGAACAATATAAAATATTGTATTTGAATGAATATTCATGAATGAGATACAACTTACAGTTACATCTAGAAGTTATTCTATTGGAGGAAAACTGCATTACCCTTTTCTCACAACTGTTTCGGGTTATTGAGGTAACCTTAATGGATTGCATTTTTAAAATATATAAGTAATTACTTTTCGTAATAATTTCAGTGAATTTGCAATCGACCTTGTAATTCATGTCGGCTGTGATTTCTCAAAAGTGGGGATTTCTTTCACATGCTAAAGTAATTCGTGAAATCTTGCAAATAATTCTTCGTATTGGGAATATGTGCATGAGAAATCGCAGAATCAGGTCACAAAAAACTAGTTTCACAGAGATTGTGAATCGACAATTTTTATGGAACATGCAGTTGATGATGATTCCAGTAGAATATGGTCTTGGGAATTCTCATTCCTCATTTTAATAAAATTATAGGACGTTTATTCGTGATAAAATAAAATCGAAACAATAATATAAGAGTTGGGTATAAACATGAATGAACATAATAATACCCACAGAAGTATCATAAATACTAGTTTGTATGTTTACTAATAAAAAACATTGGAATAGATTCACTCTATCAAATTCAGTGTTGTTTAAAAAAAAACAACGGTTACTTCCTCTCTAACTCTGCAACAAATGAATGCGATAGGCTGTGTGAATTCTCCTCACAAGATGAAATGATAATAAAACTAGATTTAAGAAAGGAATAACCTTTATAATATATCCGATAATACAGTAGTGTTCTAAGATCATTGCGAATCTGACGTTTTCTCCTGATTTGATTTCTTCTCTTGAATGTAGAAATCCTGTGAATGATATCTGCTTTCAATTCCATAACGTATGTTTGGAATTCAAACTGAGTAGAGACAAGTGTTTTCTATATGATTCAGGGTTCATATAAAAATATTTGATAATAATAATATTTATTTGTAGTTCGTTATTACATATAAATACAATAATTATTCAATCTATTAAAATAATGAAAAAAAACTACAAATGTGGCTAGAAACAATATGTACCGGAAGGGTACTGTTGATCTTAGTTCTAGCCTTGAAGAAAAGAAAACTGAACTAGAGAAAAGACAAAGTAAAAAGGAGAGAAAAAAAGGAAGGAGAGAGAGGGAAGAGAGCGAGAAAACATCTTGAATGTTATTAGTGAAAATTTTTCAGAACTATAAAATCTATGAAATCAATGACTTTCTAATTGAGCAGCGATGAGATATTTTTTGTAACAGCACTTAAATAAGGAAACTTTACTAACTTTATATTTTTGTGGCATATTATTATACAAACTATATATAACTGGAGGATCGTCGATATAGAGTGGTTCGATGGGGCGGAGGAGAAAGTAACCCTTCAAACATCAAATTTAAAGTATGTACATCATTACAAAATCTTATTTTTTTTTTTTACTTATAAAATATCCGCATCAACCATCAAGGTTATTAGCGGTTGACATAGTATTTTACAAAAGTTGTTTACAATTTATGTAATATCTTTATGTCGGTTAAGGATGAGATGAGTGGTTGTGTATAACAGCTTTCCCCTAAGATGTCTTGAAGATTTTCCGCTAAGTTATGCTCCAGCCTTTCCGCACAGTACATCTTATTTTGTTATACAAATATGAATAAATAAGTTGACAATATATATATATATATATATATATATATATATATATATATATATATATATATATATATATATATATATATATATATATATATCAATATGGGAATGATCAAAGAGTACTTATCTATTTATTTTATATACACACATCGGAAAAGTCTAGGGATATTTTTAAAAATGGCAATATTTTTTTTTAGATCGCTTTAGGGAAAAAAAAAGTTGACGGGTGATTATTAAACGAATGTAACTTACAACAAAATTTATTAAATGGTCAAAAATACTGAGTGCGCATATAAGCAAAAGCAAAAGTAAAACAAAAAAATATGGCTCTTCTTTGGCACCCCGAAAAAAAATCATAATACAAAAAAAATTGGAATCAGTACAAAGTATGGCTTCCACGGTAGTTTATTACGGCCCTACATCTATCGTGCATCGACAAAATGAGATTGTCAATGTCTTGTTGAGGTACATTTGCCCATTCAGCGATTAAAAGCTCTCTCAATTGAAACGTTGTGTGAATGTTCCCCTTATGTGGAGTAATTCTTCGTTGAAGCATGTCCCACACATGCTCGATGGGATTCAGGTCCGGTGATTGTGCTGGCCATGGCAATACATCAACTCCTTCGTTGGTGAGCCAGTCAGTCACTAGACGCGCGACATGTGGACGAGCATTATAGTGCATTAGGTGGAAGTTTTCACCAACAGCACCAGCAAACGAACGGACGATAGGTAGGAGAATGGTGTCGAGGTACTGTCGAGCTATGAGGGAGCGATTTGGAAAAACGAGATCGGTTCTGCCGCCGATCATGATTCCGCCCCATAGCATTACTGTACCACCTCTGTATGTGTGGACTTCCTGGAAGTGTCCCAAACGTTCATTATTTCCAGGTCGTCTCCACAGTCTTACTCGACGAGAATCTGGATGAAATCCAAATCTGGATTCGTCTGTAAACAAAACAGTGGCCCAATCATTTGCATCCCAGTTTTGATGTTCTTGACACCACTCTAATCTTCTACCGCGATTGCCTCTCGACAAAGGTGGACATCTAAGTGGCCTTCTGTTGTGGAGATCTGCTTCATGCAGTCGATTTCTGACAGTATCACGACCAATGGTTACCTGGTGCGTCTGCTGCAACACGTTAAACAACTCAGGTGCTGTGATTGTCGGTTGTCTTCTTGCGGTTAAGACCAAAAATCGGTCTTGAACTGCAGTTGTAGCGCATCCTCGCCATGGATGTTGTTCGACTGGACTGCCAGTTTCACGGAAACGCCGCCACAATCGACTCATAACACTTTGGGAGACCCCCAAACGAAGAGCTACATCATTTTGTCGCATGCCACCTTGAAGAAGCCCTACAGCTCTATTCATCTCAGCCAATGGTAAGTGATGGCGTTCCATGTTAAAGTACAATATTTCCAGTTCAATTGCTGAGCAAGAACTGCATAGAATGTACAAACTCGACACTTTTAGATTATTCATTTTAGCCGAAAACCTACAGTTTGTATAAAACTTGATAAAAGATTAGTTACCGTTTTTGCAGGCTTTGTTCAACCCATAGAAATCTACAGGGTGGTCGAGTGTACCAATTTAATCGAAATTAAACGACCTCATGCATTTATTTTTATGATATTTAGTATGTTATAAAAATATCCCTAGACTTTTCCGATGTATATATATATATATATATATATATATATATATATATATATATATATATATATATATAAGACATGATTTTGAAGTCTTTCGATACTAAAAATGTCTTTTCTATCCAGGCATAACCCATATACAACATCGCAATATGCAAAATGACTCAACACAAGCGCATTTGTTAATTTTATTTTTATACTTATTGATAATAAATGACGATGAGGATGAAGCATTTTCAAACTCATGTAACGTCTTTGAATACATTTTGTGACATGTTTTGTAAACTTTAAATTCACGTCCATTTCGTCCAAATATATATATTTCCACCAAGCTACGATTAGTACAAAAACAAGCAGATTATTTTTGTTTGAATTGATTTTGAGGTTATGAGCTTCAGATGCTGATATAAGACGAGCTAGATCTTCATTCAATTTTCGATTAGCAACGTCATTAGGGTTAAATGATAGATATACTTGTGTGTCATCCGCATACATATGTGAATTACAATTTCTTAAAACAGAAACTAGATCACAAGTGTATACGCAAAATAATAAGGGTACAAGTATAGATCCCTGAGGCACTCTGAATTTAAAAAAAATTCTGCTTGATTTTCTTTTAGAAGTTTCTACAAACTGTGAACGATCTTCAAAATAAATTTTAATTAAATTCATAGCAGATTCAGAAAACACGATGAAGTTCAAAATTGCAAATAAAATTGGATAACTAATGGTATCAAAAGCCTTGGAGAAGTTTATAAGTATTTAAGTAGTCGTGTTACCTTTGTCAGCAGCTTCAAGAGATCAGTTGTAGAGCTGTGTTCTTTACGAAATCCTGTCTGGTTGATTGGTAAAATATTAAAGGAATTTAAATAGCATTTGATTTGGAAACTCATTATTTTTTCCAATACTTTTGAAAAAGTAGGTAGCAGGCTTATGGGACGCAGATCGTTAAGAGTATTTGGATTAGATATTTTAGGAAGAGCCAGTATTTTAGAAATCTTCCACATTTCAGGAAATATATTATTTTGCAAACATAAATTTTTTATGCCTATTATAGGACAGCAAAGAAGTAGCATGTCTATATCAATTTCATCTGAACCTATGGCTCTTGTTTTTATTTCTAAAATACATTTGTAAACAATATTTTCTGTTACCGGCTCAAAGGGAATTTTGTCAGTTGACATATTAATTTTTGAATTACTGTTATAATAATTCAATAACTCAGTACTAGGTACAAAATGTTGGTCAGAATTACTCAAAAAACATTTATTGATTTCAATACGATCATCTTTTTGGCAAGTAATTTTTTACGAGAATATATATTAAGATCTTTAAGTTTATTCCATAATAATTTACTATTATGGTTACCACTTACAACCTGATTAAGATATGCTTTTTTCTCATTTCTTATCATGATATTTGTTTGGTTCCTTAGTAATTTATAATAGTTCCAATCAGTAACGTTTTTAGTTTTTTTGAATTTTCTAAGAGCTTTCTTTATCCCTTAGTTTCACATTATCAGAGAGCCATCCATGGTTGTTGAACCTTCCTTACTTTTACTTTTTTTCCTGGTGCAACAATATCAAATATGAGTAGCTTCAAATCAGTAACATATTTAACCTTGTCATTAACATCCTGAATGAATAAAATGTCATGAAAGGGTGATAGCAACAGCAGCTGCAGCAAATGATCTCTGTCGACTCGCTCAACATTTTTATGTATAAAAAAATGTGTCTCATTTCTATAATTTTCATGTTTCGAAATAATTTTTCTTTCATGTAATTCAATGTTTACATGAAAGTAGTTGTTTCAGGAAGGCTTTTTTTTCCAATTTTTGTTACTTCTTTGCATGATTTACACATCTATGTATAAAGTTATTTTTTGTAAAATTGATTACTTTCTGCCTTTTTTAGATTTCTCATATTTTTCTGTATTAAGATGTTGGAGTGGAAAGCCCGTGGAATACATCTATTCTCAGTCACACCCGACATGACCCTCATCATCTTTATTACATCAATAAATTCCAGTTTGGTGATGATTATATTAAAAACAATTTTTGATTTTTGACAGACATTTTTGTCAAGAAACGAAGGCTACTTCAGAAAAATCACTGTACAAGCAGGAAATGCAGGACAAAGGCCCTGATTGATTAAATATATATGTAAATTTCAAATAACTTTAATTTTTCAATACTGTACCTCATTCAGAAAGTTAAAATCCTCCACAAACATCATTTCACGAAATTTTCATCATCACTTCACTTATTCTTGAATAGTAATTATACGAGAAACGAATAAAGGCTCGTTAACTCTTACGCGACTGACTCTTTGCTTTCCGCCGATTGTTCGTCAGACTGAACGCGAGAGAAATTTCTCGATAGCTTCGTCAGGTGAGTGCACTTCTGCAGGTCTCAATCGCTTACAAGCGATATAGAATCACAGGTCGTCTTCGAATGGATCGGCGATTCAACTGCCTTCCCGATCGGTTAAAACGAAAGCACAATAGAGGTTGTGTGTTGTGGTACGGTGTTTCGATTTCATGATTTTAGTTGTTTGTTTTTAGAGGAGGTCGATATTGCACGCACGTCGAAGGAGCAGAATGATATTGAAATTCTTCGATTCGAAGATGAGTCGTAGTACGGGGTATAAAGTATAAATTTGACTGAGCCCTTTCAAGTCAGTTCTTTTATTCATGGATTTTAATTTTTCATTTATGTGTATCATTTCTAGAAAAGAACGTTTGTAGGAATTTTGTTCGATTCCTAAAATACTAGCATTAGTATAGTCCATTTGGTGGTCTAATGAATTTACATGTTCTGATAATGCACATGATTATCATGTGTATTATTGAACATGATAATCATGTGCATTATTGAACATGATAATCATGTGGAAAATAATTTCATGAAAATCAAAACATTAATAGATAATAAGATCAATATGGGAATGTTCGAAAAGTACTTATATATATATATATATATATATATATATATATATATATATATATATATATATATATATATATATATATATCAAAAATGTAACAAATAGTGGACATAACACTCCAAAAAGGGGGGCAAACCGCGGACACGTGTTTCTGGCTATTGGCCTCATCAGCGCGGTGCAGTCAAGTGTTAAGATGGGCAACACTTGTTTGCCGAAAGCAGGATACAGCACATACGCACGGAGTCAACAACAGGAGCCAACCGCACATTTGTGGTTCCAGTTAGAAGACCTAGAATTCCCAGGCTACATCTAACATGACCACGTAGGCAGCTATAGCTACCTGCGTGACATCCGGGTCCAGGATATAAATACAGAGAGAGATTTTATCGAGTGTGTATGATACAAATAAAAAATGTAACAAATAGTGGACATAACACTCCAAAAAGGGGGACAAACCGCGGACACGTGTTTCTGTTTATATGTATACAATAATCGATCGCTTCAAAACACTTCTTATAAAATTTTGGAAAATTATTTTTACGCCTGATGCTATGTTTCAATTTTCCCCAAATCAACTCGATGGAATGGAACACATAAAAATAGGCGGGAAGTCCCAATATGGTGTGTCCATACTTTTCAGCAATACTCTCAAGGGCATACACTTTTTCAAATGTTTTTGTCTGTAAAATTTTAAGTAGTTGGTTTTTGGTATAGGATTCTTCAAAATACAAATTGTTATGCATTAAAAAACTTTGTTTATCATCTTTCCTCGAATTTTTATCCAGTACTTTGATGAGCTGTCGCGAATGATGGAAAGCTTTGTCAAGAACTATTACACTATTCGCATCCAAATTTGGTATCAATGTGTTTTCAAACCATTCTTCGAAAATATTAGCTTCCATGTTCTTATGATTGTCAACATTGCAGTCCTCAATATTTTTCCACATAATTTCAAAGAATTCGGAACCCATCCTTTACTTCCTGCACAATTCACAATGATTAGTCGCGATCCAATGTTTGCAGGCATGTTAGGCGTACACATTCTCGAACCATGAGTCCACCCTTTCTTAACTGTATCGTGAGTGTCATACCAAGATTCGTCCAAATAGAAAATTTGCCATTGTTCTTGTCTATTCTATATTTAGTTATTTGTTCCAAGTATTTGTTACGCAATTCCACCATTCTTCTGCTTTCCATAACTGCTTGACGTTTGTTTATTATTTTAAATCTAAATCCTAGTTTCTTTATCCAATTCTGAAGAGTTTTGTCATTGCAGCTCACGTTATGGCCGGAAGTATTCAATTTCTTCCTTATGATTTCAGTTGTAGGAATCTCATTGCTTTTGTAACAATAGTAAAGTGTTTTTTTTTCAATGATTTCATTAGATGAACATCTAAAGGTTTTGGTAATCCTGTATCATATCGGGTCTTGCGTTCATAAGGTTTGTTTTTGACTATTTTACGTACAGTTGAGAAAGGAATTTAGGTCAAATCTGATGTTGCCTGTAATAGTTTCTTTCCCTGGAGACCAAACTTGAGATTTAGATTCTTATTCATTGGTATCTCTTTTTCGCATTGTTCACCATCGCTATTGAAATCACTACACCGGAAAAAGTCTGCATTGCTATCACACTCGTTATTATTATTAGTACTTGTCCAAGGACGACACATTTTAAACATGTGATAAGCATTTTAACTGCACCAATATTAAATTTCAACACTCAAATCACCTTTTTTTTCGAATTCAGTTCCAAAAACCATATCGTATATTCTTTATGAAAACAGTCATTTTGAGTATCACTGGAGTTTTTTTCCAACACTAAATCATTATTTTAAAACCTCGACACCTGTTTCGATTAACAAGTGATCATCTTCAAGAGGAAGATTGAAGTTGTGGTAGAACCGTTTAGATGAAATATCATTTAAATATATCAGGTGCATCACAATATAAATATATCAGTATTCTCAATCGGATAATTAATGAAGGAGAATACGTTTCTCGAAGAAAATTTTGAATTGACTCTCTGTTTGCCAATTAGCAGTAATTTCGAACTAATGAATCGTGTTACTCTAGCGATTCGTTTCACAAACTACGGGTTTTTTTATTGGAATTTGATTAGTCAAGTCTCTAAGGTACTATTTTCAGTTTTCCCTCATGAAATTTTATTTTCTATGCTAACATGGTTAACAAAATGCGAGTCTAGAGACAGTACTTTATTCTGGTGTGGGAAAAGTACTTTCAATAGACCTCAAACCAAGAAAACATTGTTATATTAGCTCATATCTCTCAATCTCCTCATTCAACCATTTTTTATTATGTACTACAGCAAATGTAATCCCATAACGAATAAAAATTATAGAAGTGATCAACACTGATTTTATGAAACTCAAAAATCGAAAATCTGTGACGAAACAATTTAATAGCAACGAAATTAACATTTCTCCACTTTTTTTTGAATACAAAACAGTTCCGTTATTTTAAAATTCTATTCGCTCCAATGAGGAACACAATCAAGTAATCAAATTACTTCTCGTGTCGACAAGTGCAACCTAGTGAAAGTATTCCGACTGAATGCGTAGAAAATAAAAGTAAAGAACCGTTCAAGTTTACATTTCTATTGTGAAGGTCAGTGTTTTGTGAGTTGTTCATGAGGTAATGGACATATTTGAAATACATATTTGTCATCAATTCTAAGAGAATATTCAATTTAAAAGAATCAGCACCAACATAAAGTGGAGGCAGCCATATAAAATTGAATGAGGTGAACTGATATAAGTAAATAGAATTTCGGTAGACCCTTACAACCAAAATTACCAATAATTTTTTCACAGATTTCACATTATTATTGAGAGAGTATGCATTGCTTTTCTCTGTGGAAAGTCTGTTATAAGTTCGGTTCATGTTTGTCAAAAAAGATGAAGGAGTGTCCAATGCTTTCACAAGCTGTTATTATCTTTCAGGTGTTCATCATTTTTTGGCATACTTACTGGAAGCTATCTCAACGGCACTTGAAATTTCCAACCTCTCTCTGAAAAAATACAATCGATTATTGATTTTTACGATTAGAGAGAAAGTCACTTGGGTTTTCATTATCATTTTGAGTGGCGTCACGTATACGTATATTTTATTCTAATCAATTCATTTCATCGAATGTTTTTGATCAGGAAAGTTTCCTAATGCAATGATTGCCTATGTTCAAGTGAATAACTATAACAGTTGGTCACAAACAATTTTTGTAAGATTCGATATTATCATATTGAAAGGGTATATTCAATATAGTTGCCTCTGAGGGCGCTATAACAATTGAAGCGGTCATACAGTTTTTCGATACCATTTTTATAGTACGGTTTGTCTGTAGCCTCAATATAGGCCCAGTTTCGAAGATTACCTCTTTATTGGCTATAAATTTCTTTCCAGAGAGCATTTTCTTGGGGTTTGAGAACAGGAAAAGTCGCTCGGATCCAGATCTGGGGGATACGGTGGATGCGGAAAAATTCGAAGTCTAATTCCTGCAATTTTGCCATTGTTTCATTGACTTCTAATACGGTGAATTGTCTTGATTGAACATCACTTTGTTTTTTCTAAAATGGGGTCATTTTTCTTCGATTTTGTCTTTAAAACGCTTCAATAACGCTATGTAATAGTCGATGTTGATGGTTATTTTTATTTTTTGAGATGGTCGATGAATATTATACCATGCATATCTCAAAATACTGATACCATAATCTTGCCAGCCAACTATTGCGTCTTTGCACGCTTTGAAGGATCTAGAAGTGATTACGAATTGGGGTGTAAGTAACCAGGTTCAATTCAATGCCACAGGAATCGGTTTTCTCCAAGAAAATAAATGTCTCGAGACAGGATATCATGTCAGGTTAGACAATTCCGCTTTCTGTTTTGTTAAGTTTGTTGGGGGTTAAAATGGACACCAATATGTCGTAGCAAATTCATGTCGATGGAATTTCAGAGGCTGCTTCTCAAAAGCTTGGAACACTGTTCCGAACCAGCAAACTATACACACCTCGGTAACTTTTGATGCTTTATAAAGCTCAGATAAGACCTTCTTTGAAGTATTCTTCTCATGTATGGAGCTCTGCCCCCAAACAAACATACCCAGATGTTGCTGAATTCCATCCAGAAAAGAGCCATCCGCCTGATTGGAGATGCGAACATCACGTGCAACCTTGATAGCCTGAAACATCGAAAAAAGGTTGGAGATTTGTCCCTCCTCTATAGATACTTTCACGGGAAGTTTTCAAGTGACTTAGCACATTTGATCCCACCAAGAGCGGTACATATCAGAAATACGTTTTGAGGTTCTCAATTCAGTACACCGCGAACTTCACTGTTTAAAAACTCTTTCATCTGAAGGACTGCGTTTATGTGGAATAGACTTCCTGAGAACGTTTCCCAAATTGATTTAATCTCCAGCGATTCAAGTCCAACGTGAATCGCTACTTTCGCACAGGCATCGCTTTGCGAACGCCTCAAAAATTTTCCTGTAGTGCTTGTGTTTTGCCTTAAAAAGAAGTCGGTTCACCAAGTACAGTCCACTCAGATGACGATCGTTTTGTTTCTGCTATGAAACGAAGCTATGTTTTATGAATTGTCACATACCGACGCATAAATTTGGATTTTTTATAGTGAAACAGCTCCAAACACTGCTCAGAATCATCAATTCGTTGCTTTTCTTTGTCAATTGTGAGCTGGCGCGGCACCCACTTCGAACAGAGCTTTCGCATTCCCAAATACTCATGCACGATATGTCCAACACGTTCCTTTAATATCTTTAGAGCCTCGGCTATATCGATCGACTCCACTTTGAGGTCATTCAAAATTATTTTGTGGACTTGTGGACTTTTTTGATGTTTTCGTCGGTCACGTTGGGGCCAGGGCTGTTGCCATGGGGGGATGGGGGGAGCCTCCCCCCCCTGCTTTTTCGACTTGGGAAAAAGTTGGGAAACTTTGGGCCGTGAAGAAAATGTTAAAATAATGGTAAAAAAAAATGAATGAAAATTAAAAAAAATTAAATGAGAGAAAATAAGAGAGGTAATAAGAAAAAGGAAATAACCAGAAGAAGGTTGGGATTTCCCGACATACATAACTTAGAGATCCCATACTTTGAAATTCTGAGTTGTTTGATGTTGTTTCCTTTCATTTGTATTGAATATGGTGGATATGGTGGAAGACCAAGGACCTTGGTCCAAAGTGGAATAATTCCCATTATTATTTTTATAATTACGAAACTTTATTTTTGTTTCTGCATACCGTAACGGGCATGAGCATTCAGCCAATCTTTGGATAGCTAAGTAAGAAAATTAATGTACTATGAGAGTTACTAATCCCTCGGCTTTCATTTTTTCGAAAGTTGGGAAATTTTGTTAGTGGATTTGGGAAAATTTGGATTCCTTCCCCCCTGGTTTTTCTTTTCGCTACGGCCCTGTTTGGGGCGTTCACTGCGTGCACCGTCCTTGGTGCCTATTTTACCCCGTTTAAACTCAGCAAACCACTTGTCAACGGTTGATTTTCCTAATACAAAGCACGAATGATGTAGGTTTGAAGGTGATTGACATTGTTTCATGATGAATTTCACTAGTTTGGACTTCCATTGTCTAATATATAAAATGATTTGAAATCCCTGAAAACTAAAAGAGAATTAAAAATAAATAGCTGTAGATAACAATTATATTAAGCAAAAAACCTGAAATGAAATAATAGTGAAATAAAATACAAGTAATAAAATAAAACAATTGAACAAAAACAAGAATAAAAATAAAGAGATACAAAATGAAAATAAGGATAAAAATAAAAAAAAGGAAGAGATTTCAAGCCAAGTTAGTTCACGACGTTTCGATTGTTAGTATCCACAATCGTCTTCGTGTGATGACTGGACTGATTCCTCCTAGAGATGACTATTTATGGGTCGTTCGTGTACTTCTACTTATCCCCGCTTTCCATTATTTTCCTATTCACTGATTCAGTGGGAGATGACCGTTTGGCGGGAGTTGGCCATTTTTCGCTTGATGATGGGTTTCCACATGTTGCGTATTTCTACGCTGGCTCGGCGGAATACGTTGTTGGACAACATGTATGCGACTTCCTTGAATTTTCTCCTTAACCAATGTTCCTCTCTGTGTGAGATCTCAGTTTGGGACCACTCGATGTTGTGTTGATGGGTCCAAACATGGTCTGCTATCCCGGACTTACTGGTTCACCCTTGCTGTGTGTGTTTTTTGTGCTCGATAATGCCCACATTCAATGACCTCTTAGTTTCACCAATATAGGATTTTCCACACTCACAGGGTAACCGGTAAATGCAATTCTTGGAATCGCAATCCGCGTTTGGTGGCCCGGTTTTCGTGAGGCTGCTACGGATAGTGTTACTGGATCTGAAACAGGTTCTGATGTTGTACTTGGAACCAATTCTGCTTATACTCTCCGATAATCCTCTGATGTAGGAAAGTGCAAGCACTGGTTGTGACGGCTTCTCTTCCTTGCTAGGCTCCTGCTGTCTTATAGCCAAAATCTTTTCTACCATCGCTTTGGAGTAGCCATTCTGTTGAAGATCATTTCTGATGATGTCTAGTTCCTTATCGATACCTTCCTTCGTTTTACAGAACTCGAAAACACGGTATAATAGAGTCTTGATGATTCATGGTGGTTGCATTCGTGGTTCAGATACTGTCCCGTGTAAGTGGTTTTTCGGTATACAGATGTTTCCCACTTAGAATCGGTCCTCTTCACCAAAACGTGGCAGTTCGTTGTGGATTTCCTTCTCCATTGTGAAAGTGATGGAAGGTTTAACGCTGTTGATGTGTTTCAAGAAGGTGTCTAGTTCAGTATTCTAATGGTTCCATATTATGAAGGTGTCGTCGTCATATCTCAACCAGACTCGAGGTTTCTTGTGGGCTTCTTCAATGGCCAGAGTTTCAAACCACTCCATATATTTGTTGGCTATGACTGGTGAAAGTGGCGATCCCATTGACAGTCCCTCATCTTGTGTAAAGAATTCCTCCTTCAGTTGGAAATAACAGTTTCGTACACAGCATCCTAGTAATTCCATAATTACTTCTATAGGTAGATTCTTTCTCTTTTTCAGGTTCCCAGAAGTGGAAAAGATCGTTTTCCGAAACGTCAATCTCTGTAGAAGGCTAAATTTATTTTTTTTTCAATTCTTTTTTTAATTTTTAGTCAAAATTAATAAATACGACAAGTTATTGACTAACTGGACTATTCGGTGGTTTATAATACGCAGTAAGTTTTCAGAATGAACTTCTTAGTTTGCCCTTTATCATGTATCACTTGTTTGGTTGAGCTTTGTTCATTTTTCAAATAGTAAAAAGTTATATTACCAGAAAATACAGTAAAGATAATGTAACGTTGAATTATACAAAAAACAATTCCACCTACTAAGTTTGTACCCTAAATGATCTTTATGGAATTGAATCAGACATCATTTACAGGATTGCTACACAATATAGTATATGAAAGAGGTGAAATTTCATTTACATGGAATACTGTCATCCTCAGTGGCCAATATCCGATGTTTCGAAATGAGACACTTGCCTCTTTTGCACCAAACTGTAAGCATTGACTTATCTTTCCGCCTGATGGAATTCAGAATGTCGTCACTTTTATTCTTCGCATTCTTCTCATGAGAATCGAACGTGTATGCGAAATTTTACCTCAGTAGGTCGAGCTTACTGGGTCAAAATTCGGTTTCAAAATGTTTCCCACAGTAATAGGTCAATTCAAATAAAAGTTTGGGAAACCATTTGTTTCCATGTAATATGAACGTATTCAAACAAATATATAATCACAATCTGCAAATTTTTTATTCCATAAACATATTTAGTATAAACATTTCTCTATTGTTGTAGATAATCGCGGATTAAGAAGTTTAATTTAACTAAAACTCTTCTTGAGAAATTGAACTTAAGCCAAAGGTCATTTTGGTTTCAACATATTCTTATATTCCAGTTGTTCAAAAAATGTTAGAAACAAATAGCATAATTTATACAAAACAAATTCGGAGTACTAGATTATTTGTATCCCAAAATCTTTGATGGAAGTAATTAATTTTTTTATCTAAATAATGTATTAGGTTGTTTCAAAAGTTTTTTTCGTCAGCTTATGCGGTTTTTGATGGTTGAAAACGTATTGGAAAACTCAGAAAGCTCGAGAAGTGGGTGCCCGAGGTTTGAACGATCGACAGGAATTGTCACGTTTCGAGATCGGTTTGTCTTTGCTTTTGTGCAACCAATACGATCCTTTTTTGGATCGGATCATCACATGTGATCATCTCTGACAAAAGGAGACGTTCAGATAATGAATAAACACCAATGCGCCACCCAGACACTTCCCAAAGGCGGAAACCCTCCAAAAAATACCATGGTATAGTGGTCAGCGACCCATGTGATTCATTTTAACTTTCTGCAACAGTGACAAACCAACACAGCAGATTCCTGTTGTGTGGAAATGGACGAAATGTAATGAAAATTGCACGGCAACGCTCGTCGGCACATTTCACAAATCACCGTCCAAAAATTGAACGAATTGAGAGTTGAAATTCTGCCTCACCCACCATACTCTCCATGCCTCTCGCCAGTCGACTACTATTATCGGTGAAACCATCGCCAATCAGCAGCAGACATGAACGTCCTTCGTCGGTATCATCGAATCCCGAGCACTCAATATCTATGTGTTTAATATTTTGTTTAATTTCAATAATTGTTCATAACGAATGTTCCTGGAGTTTTTTCCCAACACCAAACCGTTATTTCAACACCTTGACACGTGTTTCGATCACCAAGTGATTATCTTCAAGAGAAAGATCAGTATAAGTTTGATTTTTCTCTCGAACATGATCACTTGGTGATCGAAACACGTGTCGATGTGTTGAAAAGACGGTTTGGTGTTGGGAAAAAACTCCAGTAATATTCATTACAACACCCAAGGTCCCAAACAGTGCATCAAAAATTGTTCATAACATTTGCAATGGTTCATTAGTATATTGTACAACGAGTGATAAAACCGACATATTTCTCACGAGCGCAGAAGTTTGTTTGTTGTCACGTAATGTACACTGTACTTTTTCTAGGGTTGCGTTATTTTCAAGTATTAAAAATTAAAATATATACAGTGTAACCCATTTTTAATGGAAACACCCCCCTAAAATTTGAAGTTGTAAACCGATTTCAATAATTTTTTTTTGAAATGTCAAATACTAAAAGGTCTAACTTGGGACAAAATTTGAAATGTTTATTAAAGTTTCAGGGCATACTGCGATATTTTTTTTTATTCGAAAATCGGGATTTTTTATTAACGATTTTTTTATTGAAAAAATCACTACGCCACTGGATTCAGAGTGCCTCTAAACAGATGTGATCAAAGTTTCATGAAAAAATATTCATTATTAACAAAGTCATGACAACTCAAATATTCGAAAACTCACACAGCTAACAGTCACAAAAATCACACTATAACAACAGATATAGCCATGAGAATATTTTTTTATGATTTCAACAATAAAGTGCCGCCAGATGGAAAAAAAATTAATAGCATTAATATTTTTAATGAAAATAACGGAATTACATTTAAGTTTTCACGCAAATTAATTAAAACTAAGACCTAATATTTCAATTTAAATCTTAGTTGCCATGGAAATGATATTACAGTTTGACACTTGTGAAAGATTCAAGTGTACTATTGTCAACAATATTCACCTTACAGTTCTTCGAATTATTTTGTTTCATGGCTGCAAGATTGAGCGTAAGAGAGAAAATTGAAATTGTACGCCTTTCGGGAGATGACGTTAGAAGTGCTAGAGAGGTTTGTAGAGTATTCAATGAGAGACATCCAGATCGTCCTCGTATTAGCTGCGGTACGGTAAATAAAATAAATGAAATATTCAATGAAACTGGTGCAGTATCAGAAATGATGTTAAAAAGTAATTCTGTACAAAGACGAAACAGGAATGACAGGAATGATCAAATCATTTTAGATTATTTCGGAAATAATAATAATAATAATAATGCCAGTATAAGGAATGCCACTTCAGATTTGAATATTCCACGAGAAAATATTCGGAGATGTCTCAAGGCGAAGAATATTACACCTTTCAAGCCAAAATTTTTATACACACTTCAAGAAGGCGACGAAGCAAGACGCCTGGAATATTGTTTATGGGTCCAAGGGGAATATTTAAACAATAGAAATTTCCTAAAAAATATTTTACATACCACTTTCACTACAAATGGAGGTAGTGTCATCACAGAATTGTCGCTATTGGGCAGCGAATAATCCTAACTGGGTAGTAAACTGTAAAAGCCCGTATTCCCAAAAAATCAACGTCTGGTGTGGGATATTGAACGAACGAATTATTGGCAGAGGTTTCTAGAATTTTTAAACACAGAGTTTTGGAATGCTATTCACGAGCTGCCTATCAATGAATAATCAAATTTAATTGTCCAGTTAGATGGGTGTTCAGTTCATTATGCCAGAGCTGTGAGACAATGGCTTAACGAACAATTTCCAAACCGCTGGATAGGCCGTGGTAGTCTGTTTATAGAGTGGCCACCCATATCTCCAGACCTCACAGTTTGGGACTTTTTCTCTGGGTACTTCTCACACAAAAGGTTTACAAAAACCTCTCAAGAGATAGAAATGAACCTTGTGCAAGAATTCGACAGGTATGTACAGATATTAGCCCTCAAGAACTAAGGAACGTAATCAGAAACATTCGTAAGCGCTACGACACATGCATCGAAATACGTGGTGGATTAGTAGAGGCTACTAGGATATGAGTTAGAATTAATTGTTGCACTGAATCGAAACATTTCAATAATTAGTTATTAGTTACGTTTATTAAAATTTTTTGCTTCATTGTTAATTGAATTGTGTGAATGTAATTCCATTATTTTCATTAAAAATATTTACGCTATTCGTTTTTTTTTTCATCTGGCGACACTTTATTGTTGAAATCATAAAAAAATGATATATCGTGACTGTTAGCTGTGTGAGTTTTCGAATTTTTGAGTTGTCATAACTTTGTTAATAATGAATATTTTTTCATGAAATTTTGGTCACACCTGTTTAGAGGCACTCTGAATCCAGTGGCGTATTGATTTTTTCAATAAAAAAGTCGCTAATAAAAAATCCCGATTTTCGACTAAGAAAAAATATCGTAGTATGCCCTGAAACTTTAATAAACATTTCAAATTTTGTCCCAAGGTAGACCTTTCGGTACTTGACATTAAAAAAAATTATTAAAATATTTTATTTAAAATAGTAATTGATAGTTATATTCGAACAATTTTGTAAAGTAATTCCTGGAAGGTCGTTTTGTTTCAATATGTTTTCGGTAATTGAAATATTAGCTGCGGTCGAAGTTGAAGAAAGATACTGAGCTTCCACAACATTGTTGTGGTGCTCAGTATGGTGCTGAAGGCTGAATGGATTCTCCTATACTTTTCATTTTGTAATTATGGAGTTGTTAATATAAGATTCAGCAACATTGCTGGATTTCCAACCCCCACGGCGTTTTAAAGTTAAAAGATCTGCACCTGCAACTAACAAACTTGCAGATGACCTTCGGAAACAGTGGCCAGTATATAATTCAGGATTTGGTAATTGTAAAAATTTCGCTATTTCTTTCGACTTGGTGCCAAATTTATTCAACCCCACAGGCTGTTTCGTACATTTGCTATTTTTGTAATTTAAAAAAAAAGTGTTTTATTCGTGCATGGTCAAAGCTTCACATATTATTTTTGAATTTGGTAGAATTCTCCTGTGACTGTGAAATTTCTAGAAACCTTGATTTTAGTATCTTGCAATTTTATTGAAAGGGCCGAATTAAGATCTTCCATGTCATCAATTTTTAATTTTTGAAGTTCATCACAACGGCATGCCCCTGTAAGGCCAATAGCTAAAGCAGCCTGAAATCAAAACCAAACATTCATTTTTCGATAACAATTCAAAAATTTTAATTCATACATTCATCAGCAAATACTTTTCATCAGGTGCATCTTTTGAAAGTTGTTGAATTTCTTCAGAAGTTAATGTTTTTGACTGTTTTGGAGCATATTTTTCATATTTGCGTTTTAAAAATGCACGTAGTTTTACGTATTTTTGTATAGCAACACAGTTTTTAATAATCAAGGTACTCCTCAGCATCGAGTACTGAGACCATAATGTTGATGATTTCAATCTTCCTGACAACTCTTCAAAATAAACTAACAAGAAATTTTCGGAACAAGAATTTACCTTGGCTTTCATTTTCCAGTCCATAAAGTTTCTGTTAGCGATTTCATATTTTTCTCTCGATGTGCTTGGTGGCAAATTATTGCAAACATCTCTCTGAACAATTTCTGGAGGTGTATTTTCCAACTCTAAATCTTCGTATTCCATTATATTCAATATTTAATAAATCTGAACTGTTTATACTATAACAATCAACAATAAAACTATTTTCGTTGGTAAGTTGACAGCCATAATTATGCAGTTCTTCGGTTTTGTTGTTATGGAAACACCGACAATGGGCTACTTGGATATTGCACGCGAATCTTCGGCGTAGCGTTGTCAACATGGAGAACGTGTCATATCAATGTGACATGTAACAATTCATGACTAACTTGGGTTATCGTGATAACAGTGAAAAATTATTTCTCACTGCGTGAGAAATCGTTCGTCTTGAACGAATGAAAGCGATGAGAGAAGTGGCACATTGTATAGCATCCGTAGAAAAATTAAATTTGTAACGTTCTCATATATTCCTGGATGTCACTAAGAATCCATGTAGCTTTCACAGGAGAATTAATTAACACACGTTTCTACATATTAACCAGTCCATATTAAAACTACGTGATGTTATGGCAAACTATGTTCTGAAATATTTGATCATTATTCACACCCACAACTCTGCACGCAAACGTACAAATTTCTATTGTTGAAAAATGTATAACTTAGCTTTCTTCGGCACATCGTAATACATATTGATAATCTCACCTACCAAAATTACACAACTACTTTCATTCCATTACCAAACAGCTTCCGTGGCTTGGGAGTTAATGTTTGTGAACGGAGAAAGGATGACACATTCCGGTATAGTAAAGCTAGCCATACACGCATATAATTTCATTCAACATTATTATTATGTTGACAACTTTTTCAAAGGGTAGTACGTATCATATATTTCTTCAGTTATCATTCAACTTTCATTAATATACACAAGTTCTTCAGGAAAATCTTTAGGGCGATTTGAGAGTGTTTACTGTGTAAATTATTTCCCTTTTTTCTGCACAATGAAAGTGCCTGTGGCTTCTACTTTTCGCATTTTATGAATTTGAGAGCTACTATTGTTATGTCATGTTCTTGAAGGAACATGACATAACAATAGGGCATAAAACTCCCAGAGAAAAATATAACGTCGAATGTTTTGTTCACTGAGGATACACTACAAAAACACACTTTTGTCTATTTTCCACTATATTTCTTTATTGTTGACCGGTTTCGGCTATTACACCATTTTCAAAACTAACTGATTACATTCAAATCTGAGTAATATAAACTCAGATTTATACTCAGTATCCTCAGTGAACATAAATTTCCTCAAAATAAACAAGTCGTCAATTGAAAAAGGAATGTTCTGTTGTATTTGACGATTATATTGACAAAACTGATTGTTTTCAATTTTATTTTCAAATCGTTTTCACAAAATAAATATAGTTTAAAAAGCTAAAAAACACGCTTTTGAAGAAAAACGAACTAAATAGTTCGTTCGTTATTGTTTTAGGCTTATTTAAAAAAAATAACTTTTCAGTTCGAAGTTCTTTAAAAATGTGTTTTTCAGTTTTGTAAACTATATTAATTTTCAATTTTATGGTTTCGTATGCTATAAAAGCCCCCGAATAGATCATCAAGCAATAATGTCGATAATTCTGTCAAATATAGATCCCGAGCTTGGGAGTTACGAACAAACGAACAAACATACATACATACAAGTGAAGCTAATAAAGGCGTGTTAAAAATATGTGATATTATGGAACAACTTATTTTTGAACTGAACATAGACATTTGTTGTATTATCAAAATATCAGAACCTAAAACTATATTTGTCTTGTAGTTTTTCCTTTTTTACATCGAATTGTTTAGACAACAAAGATTCCTGAAGATTAAACAATAACAATGTGGATGAATCTCACACACCTTTCATCTCAACTGAAGTGAGCGCAACCCATAAGGGTTTATTGTGGCTCACACCTATTCACACTCGGACAAATAAACCCAGCTTCTTAACGAAGCCGATTAGTTTGTATGGTGAGTGGTCTTTAAGGTCAGATGTATATGCTCTGAAGTTTCATCATTTTCCAGATAGAGGCGACACACACTGTCTTCTGACATTCCAAGTCTCTGCATGTGATGATTCAAATGACAGTGACCTGTAAGAAGGCCTGTTAGACATCGTAGTTCATCCCTAATGTAGTTAAACAACTGTTTGGAATCAAGCTTCGAAGGGTGAATAAACGCCTTGGAGTGAGCCAATCCAGGAAGATTCTGCCAGAAGTCCATAACTTTTCTTGCCATCCAGGGTGTTAAGTGTTTGTTTGGCAAAGCCCAAAGCGATGCCAATGACAGGTTCTGGTCCAATGAAGCCGCTTGCAGCACCCTCCTTTGCAAGAGAGTCAGCAGCTTCATTGCCTTCCAGGCCAGTATGGCCAGGAATCCAGACCAGAGACAATCTGTTCAGTCTTCCTATCGAATAGAATCTTTTTTGGCAGTTTGCTACCAATTTAGACGTTGCTCGGTGGGAGTCAAGAGCTTCCAACGCCGCTTGACTATCCAAGAATATTTTTATTGACTTATGAGAGAGGTTGGATTTATCCAATCTCACAATTCAATAGCGTAAATTTCCGCTTGAAATACAGTCGCATAAGTTCCTAGGAAGGTAGATAACTCTGTCCTGGGTCTGCGACTGAAAACACCTGCACCAGAACCGGAAGGTGTTTTTAATCCATCTGTGAACCAACAACTATCTGCTCTTAATATTTCATTCTCCCGCAGGATCCAGTCCTCTCTACTCGGGAATAGTACTTTATAAGGCAGTTCGTAATCGACATTTGGCGGCATAAAGTCAGAGGTCATTTCCAGAATGTCAACCAACAGTCTCTTGCACTCTGCATTGAATTGATTTGTGCAATTGGCATTGTGCACAAGTCTGTATGCAGTCCATCTAGCCTCTCTTTCCAGACGCTGCCGCTGACGGTGTGGTACTCATGTCAGCACTGATAGCCAGATAAGCCTGTCTCTGTAAGCCAGAGAGCTTCGCTTGGGCCGTTTTCTGTAAAGCCTTCGGCCACCAAGCAATTGCACCATACGTGATCATTGGTCTGACAATCATCACATAAATCCAATGGATTTGTTTAATGTTTTACCACAAATTCTTCCATAGAGACCATTTGTCCATAGAGACAGTCTGGCTTTGTGTAAAACTTTTTCCAAGTGACCGTTTCAGGTGAGTCTTTTATCAAGGACAATGCCAAGATATTTCACCTCCGTTCCAAATGGAATAACCACACCGTTGAAGGAAAGTGGCGTTTGATCGTCCAATTTCCTTCTCTTGGTGAAGCGGATTACCACAGTTTTGCTGGGGTTGACAGACATCTGCTCCCTCAGGCACCAACTGTGAACAACGTCCAACGCGCTTTGGAGGATATTACTGATAGGAGAGATGTTACCATCAATGGAGAAGGTTAAACCGTGTCTGAAGACTGTATCGAGGAGAGATACATACTTACTAGAAAATGAATATTTCGAATGTAATGTCTCCCAACTAACTACATCATAGGTTCTGCCGAATACCTGCCGTGAAACAAATACTTCCCCGGCTAACACCACAATGGACATAGAATTATATCCTACAGACATTTATGCAAAATACCCCACAGAGGTAAGTCCCGCAGATGTTTCATGTTCATCCATCAACAGGACTACGCTGAAATCAATCAGGTAGATCACTTACAGACCAGTCTCATCAATGCAGCAAAGACTCGTCCCAGACAGCAGTGCCTGAGACTCCATTAATTTCAACGCGGCTCCCCTGCATATATGAAAACTTCGTATAGGAGAAAGACTGTCATCCAATAACAGCTCCATCTCGTGAACAAAACCCCAAGCGGGGAAAATCATTCCATGTATAGCTTGTCAAATCTAGGAACGAACTTGTTACATATATTCACCTCCGTACACCACTGACAGAGAACGCATTAGGATAGAAAAGGATGAAATCCACCTTGCGAGTTTATGCGCCTATTTGGGTTTTAGAGTGGCCTGAGACCACAGTCCTTGCCGCAAGTAGCAATAAAGGTTGATGGTTTTTTAGTTGATGGCCAATTATTAGTTAAGTATGATAACGCAGTATTCGCATGATTGAAATTAAGTTTGTTTTTCAGCAGTCTGTATTGCATTTAATATCGGGTTTATTAAGGAAAGCTAGAAATACTTTTTTGAATTGAAGGGGTTATATTTTTAGGAGTGATTAATTTTTTGGGAAAGAAAATTTTTGGCTTTCTACTACTCCATCTGATACAAAAAAAGGGGAAGATTCTCTCATCCCTGTTTTTTTATCAGATGGAGTAGTAGAAAGCCAAAAACTTTCTTTCTCAAAAAATTAATCACTTCTAAAAATATAACCCCTTCAATTCAAATAAGATTCCTCTTGGCTGGGATTGAATCAAATAGGTGAATGAATGTCATTAAGATGTCATCGATGACATAAGCAGATCAAGCTTATTCCGTGACATTCAAAATCGTAATTCATGAATGAAGTGTGTGTATTTTCTATAATGTTATCCAATTTGGTACTGAAGAGCCTTAGGGCAAGTGTCTAAAGGCGAAACATCGGTGTATACCAGTGAGGTTGACAGTGTTCTATGTGAGTACAATTTATTACCATTCATTCAAAGTAGAACTCATGTGAATGATATCTGATTCTTATTCCACAACAAATGTTTGAAATACAAACTGAGTAGAGAAAAGTATCTTCTGTATAATTCAGTGTTCATATAGAAGTATATGTTTCGAAAGAATTATTTTCTTTCGTGTAATTCAATGTTTATATGAATGTAGCTGTTTCAGGAGGACTTTCTTTCAGTTTGTGTCTGAAAGTTACTTCTTTGCATGATCTACACATTCATGTATAGAGTTTCAAATTGATTACTTCCTTCCTTTCTTTGGAATATTCTCTCATCCCCTTTTTTTTGTATCAAATGGAGTAGTAGAAAGCCAAAAACTTTCTTTCCTAAAAATACTTATTCTGAAATTGTAATTTATTTGGGTTGAAGAATGAATTTCAGAATGAAAATTTTTTGGGAAATATTTATTAAGATGAATGATTCCAAACAAAAATATAATCACTACACTACAAGATTGTCGTTGAGACTGAGCTCCGATCGTCTTAAGGGTTTTGGTAAACTACTTCCCCGGATAATAAGAGGCTACTATGCTAATAGGAGGTTGTTTTCGATAAATCCTCAATCGCATGAAATAAGTATGTATTAATTGTTCTAGTTGTTGTAGTATCACAGTTGAAATTCATAAAGCATGGGATAATAAGTCAACAAGTTAACAAAAATTCCAAAATATTTATATTAACAAACAATAACAATAATAGAACATACAGGATAATTAAAATGTTGGTATACAAATGTATTCCATCATAATACTAACACCACATTGATTAAAATATGTACATGTAAATCAACAGAAAGTGTTTTTACAATACTAAAATTAATGACTATTTTCCACATTTGATCTATTCTAAAATTCCCATTAGAATCATGAACATTAACTGTTTCACAGTTTTTTCAAACATTTCATTTCCAATTTCATGTATCTTCAGGGTTCCCAAAATAATGTATATCTATAATATTTCATATCTTATCATCAAAATCCGTAACTGATCTTTTCTAAAAAAATAGGGTTATCAAAACTTATAAATAGTTGTGAAAATTACGATGTTTATAAATTAAGTGTTGGCAGTTCTTCAAAGATTTTTCATAAAATCCAACCTAATCACAGATATTCACAATGCAAACAGCACTTCATGCCCACTACTGAAGAAGATATTTGGTTCAATTTGAAATGAACATGAACCTAGCGTTGGTTGTTTGTCTCCCAACTGATAATGGAATACCCAAATACATGATTCTAGGATGAATTTTACCTCGGATATGCTTTCTCAAATGGATACAAAATGATTTCAAAAATAAAATATGCCGTTTGAATATTAGATTTGAAATCTGTAAAAAAATATATATCAAACTACTAAAATATTTATATGAGTTTTTTAAAAAGAGAATATTAGAAAAAAAGAACAGGAATGAACGAATCAGAAATGATATTTTCAAAAATGTCATTTCTGACATTACTGTTACGGATTACCATTTCCGTAACAGTGACAGAAGTAATTTATAAACAAAAAACATGTACCCCTAAAAACAAAGGTATACTAGTCCCAGATTTTTTTCTAAGTTGTAAACCTTCCTGGACAGTTTTCGATGGGCCACTCTATATACACTTGAAATAATTTCTCTTCTGGCAATTAGCATAGCACATTTGTTCACGGCTAACTTATTACGCCTGGTCCTAAGAATGGCATGATTGGATTATATTATAATTTTTAAGCGTCAACTCATGAAGATATGGCTCCCATAGTTAGGAATTTGCTACTAAACATTTAGAAAGCTCAATATAATTAATCTGTGTGATTGATGACTTGTTAAATATGACGAAATTCATGATTATTGTGATGAAATGAGTATAAACATTTTTTTTCAATTTCCACTAGGTATTTTATTTGTACGACCGGTTTCATGTTTTATCCGATTATCAAGTTTTAAACTTGACAATGGGGTAAAACCCGAAACCGGTCGTAGACATTAAATAATTATTTTGAATTAGATGAAAGTGTTTTTGTTCATTTCATTTAAAGTGTCAATGTAATCACTCAGCATTCGATTATTCTTATATTCATGGATCAGAGTGAGTAACCTTACCAACTGAAACAAGCACCATTAAATTTGGTGATATCAATTTGTGATATCAATTTTCTTCATTTATACTAGAGCTTTCGACTCGGTCGATATTTCTTTCTGATAAATTGAATAACCTTGGTGTCCGCGGCCCAATCAATGAGTGGATCGTGTCCTTCCTCGAACGAAGAAAGTTCATTGTTAAAATTGATGTCATCTCGGAGGAATTTGAAACAGATATTGGTACACCCCAGGGAACTGTACTCGGTCCTCTAATTTTCCTCATTTTCATTAACGACTTTCCCATTCACATATCTCAAGGAAGGGTGCTTATGAATGCAGATACTTCATCAGATACTTCATCTGCAGGACTATCTGAAAAGGTCAACACAATCCTAAGAGAGTTCATGGACTGGACGGAATATATAGAATTTTGTAGCAAACATAGAACATCTCTGCATATACCGCTCTCATTTGAAGTAGTGTCAATTGAGCCATCAATAATGGTGAAGTTCTTAGGAACACAATTCGACTGCAACCTATCATGGAACTCGCATGTCGATGTAGTGTGTGGCAAGTTTTAATGTGGTCACCACACTCCAAAACATGCTGGAACGGCAATGTCTGCTTAAAGTTTACTATGCACTGGAGTACACCGCTATTTCAGAAAGGATCGTTGTGTGGGGTCAAGCGTCCGAACTACAAAGAGTGTTTGCGTTGCAAAAACGTATTATTAGCCGTATTTTCTGCTTATCTCATAGAACATCATGCAGAGACACCTTTAAAAGTAATACAATTCTCAAGGTGCCCTCTATTTATATATTTAAACTTTTGAATCACGTTTTCAGTAACCTAAACAGCTTTAGAAGGCATTGCGATATTCACATGTATGACACCAGAAACAAAAGAAATATCCTAACGAAGCAAATTTGTCACTCCATGCAAAAAAAGCTCCAGTGAATACTGCAATTCGTCTATTCAACATTCTGCCCCTCGAATTGAGAGAAAGCAGACGTCGGGATATCTTCAAACGCAAATTGAAGGAAGTACTGGCCGAAGGATGCTTTTACTCCTTCCGTGAATTCGAACTTTTTTATGGTTAGTGCATCACTGAAATACCCCCCGATTCAAATTCGGTTCTTGATTCGATGTTTCATAACATTCAAGAATGTAATTTTCTTTAAACTATTATTTATGTTCGCCATTTTAATTGTACATATCCATCAGACACAATTTAATTTGTGAACTTGTGAACTAATCCGATCTATTTCTTGTTAATAGGATATGGATGCAATAAATTTGAATTTGAGTTTCCTAGAACCACGCCTTACTAAAAATAATGACTCATTAAATATTAGACTACAGATTTGTTTACTCCGAAATGATGTTTCTATAAAGTTATCGTCATTTCTTTGACTCTTTGATTTCAAATCGATACTCAACGTAGCGTAAACACAAAAATGGCTCTCTGAAAATCTTATCAAATGGAGCAACTATGTCAGTGTTTCATTGCAATACGGTTTTTCTTGTAACTTCATATTATAATTCACTGAAATGTCTCTTCTTCTTTTTCTCGTAGTCGGGGTCAGCCAGTAACTTTTCACCAAGTCCGCTCCCTTTTCTCCTATCATGATGACAGGTGCGTTGATGTTGCCATTTGTTATGAAGGGCATTATGGAAGCGTCTATAACTCTTAGTCCTGATATCCCGTACACCTGAAAATAAAAAGAAATGCAAATGTGGGACAACCCAAGATTTTTTTGAGGTGAACTTTCTAAAGAGTGGCGCAAACACCCAGTCGTTAATGGCATGAATATTTATGGATTTCTGGCTAAATCTTCCAGGATTGGCTCACTCCACCCTTCGAAGCTTGATACCAAACAGTTATTAGACCGCAGTAAGGATGAACTACGATGTCAAACAGGCCTTCTTACAGGTCACTGTCATCTGAATCATCATATGAAGAGACTTGGACTGTCAAATCAGGTTTTTAGAGTTTGGCAGAGCCAAACCTGAAAGACCACTCACCATAACTAATTGGCTTCGTTGAGAAACTAGGTCAATTTGGTCGAGTGGGAATAGGTGTGAGGTCCAATAAACCTTTGTGGATTGCGGTGGAGGGTCGATTTCAACCCACCTACTTTTGACTCAACCCAACCTTGGTTCGCTAAATCAGAAGCTGGATGAGAATTTGACACCGCTCTTGAAGGAGATTATCAATTAGGAAAAATTAGCCATTTCGATATAGACATTTCAGTTGAAAAATAAGTAGTAGCGAGACACAATTTGACATTTTAAAACACGAATGGATAGAGTGAGAGGGTTAAACATTAGGAAATGATCCAAATGGATGATAGAATAGTTCTAGTCATCTCATAATGATGCCAACTTGGTTAGCGAAACGCGCGTCGGGTGTGAGTATTTTGTTCAGGTGTGGGAAAAGTGGTTTTGAGTGGATTAATTCCACCTCAGAGGTTTCAATTATATATCTCAAGTAGGGAGTATTTTTTGATCGAGTCAATTGATTTTTTGAAATGAGGTTAAATCGCTTTGAAAGTGTATGTTAGTCATGAAATTGAAATAGAGTGTTTTTTCTTTATAAAACATCAACGATTACCTTACTCTGGATATAAAATTGATTTTGGATCCACAAGGATTACTAATGGACTCTTCATTCTTGAACCCAACTAGACTGGGCGACTTCGCCTTTTGTTTTCTGATTTATAAGACCTGTTGTTTTGATAATAATGACAATTGTTATTTCAAAAACAATATTGGTCACTAGTATCTGTATCTGAAGAGTAGAGAGGCTGAATGTAGGCCCACAGCACTTAGGCCACATGTGACCCATTGTACATCCTCCCGAGGAGTTGTTCTCCTAGGTCATCGTCCATCCTGTCCTTTCCAGGAAGGTGGAAAGATCACTGGGAGTCATCTCCTTTATATCGGCAGGTGTAGGTCGAGATTCTCTTATTGACGATAATGTGTCCACTAGCCCCATATTATGGAGGTGTTTTCTTAGTTGACAGCGGCCAGTCAGAAATTCTACTGTTAAGCGTAGATTTTTCCCAGTCATCGCCAGATATTTCTTCGGCGCCAGCTTCCCAGGGTCGCCCAGGGGGATCCTGGCAAGATTGCACCCTTTGATTCCATCCCATCTCTTTAGAGATTGAGCATGGGTGTAACGTTCGGCTAGTTCCGCAATTGTCGAAGTCATCAGGCCAAAGGTGCCACTGGGTCCTGAAATTCTTAGTCTAGCCGCTTTCTTGACTAAAGAGTCGGCAATGTGATTACGTTTACTCCTGTCGTGTCCTTTAACCCACCTCAGGATAATGTAATTATCTACCGAGGCTTTGGCTAAATCTTGGTGGTACTCTAGTACTAGCCCTCAGGTAACACGATGTCTGTTCAAGGCTGACAGAGCTTGTCTACTGTCAGTGTAGTTCTGTTTGAACCACTCTGGTATTTTTTCCCATTCCTCACTCAATCCTTAGGCTTAATGATCTGGAGTACACTCCACATCCTGAGCCTTCTTTGGTTTTGGATCCTCAAGGATTACTGATGGACTCTTCATTCCTGAAGTTATTCCATACTCTATTGAACCCAACTAGGCTAGGAGACTTCGCCTTTTGTTTTCTGATTTATTAGACCTGTTGTTTAGATTATAATGACAATTCTCATTTCAAAAACAATATTGGTCACCAGTAAACAACGCTTAAAATTCTAAAATGTAACTGATGAGTTAAACAATATGTATGAACAAGAAAGCTACTGAAAACACTTACCCTGGCCAGAAAAAAAACGATGTCTTTTGACGCGCGTTTCGCTAAGCAATCTAGCATCATCAGGAGATGACTGAAATGCGTGGGACAGAATTGCTCCCAGTTCGCTGTTTTCACAAGCCGCATGAGGGTATGGCAATGGGAAATATAGACGAACCATTTCTTAACAAGAGTGTGAAAAGAGTTTTATTAGGTATGGGATCTTCGTTACCGCGGTAATTAAAAAAAAACTATCAACATCACCTTTACTCTTGATTGACTCGACCTTTTTTCGGTTTCGGATCAGTTGGAAGGACACATTCTGAAGCTTATTGCGTAATTTGCATGTCAAATTCGTATACCCATGTCTCTTCACCAGTTACAAGGCGTTTCATGAATGTAGGGTCAGAATTGACCATGTTTTCATCGAACTAGCACTAGTCGAGCGGTAAAGCGTTTCATTTCTAGAAATCGTTTGAAATGGTACCAACTGCTTCGTGAGACGTGAATATTTTATCATCTTGCTTTCTCAGTCTCGAATGACGATTTTCAGATATAGAGTTCAGTTGATAGCCGATGAGAGCGAGGCAAATCTTCGTCTATATCCCGACCGCTTCCAAATTCAATGTACCACTCATAGGCACGTGTTTTGTAGTGCAAAATTTAGGACGTGGGTGTCCCACGACTTGGACGATCGACAGAAACTGTCACGTTTCGTTCCAATTACTAGCTGTGAATATGAGTGCTGTATCGTCCGCATATGATATGAGATGACCCCCAAAATTGTTGATGGAACATATACTATTAATGTAAACAAGAAATAGTATGGGACCTAAAACTGTTCCCTGTGGTACTCCTGTTTTAACTTTCATTGCTTCACTCAGGCTATTATCAACTTTGACCTTTTGTGTCCTACGTGATAGATAGTCTTCCAAAATATCGTATGTTGGGCCACGGAAAAAACATTGAAACATAATTTTTGCAATACTTGGCTTTTTAGTAGACTACTTACCCTTAACTGCGGATCCACCACCGCATAGGGATCACTTTCTGGTCCCATTTTTGCTGTACACGAATAATGGTAGATAGACAATGTGTACTGTCGAATGTAGCAGTTCCAGTATTCATCAGTGAACTGTGGCAGATGCTTACATTTCGGTACTGGTACGGAATGGAACCGCGCGCCGAATCTCTTCAGAGCCTCCGTTTGTCCAAAAGCGACTGCCGCCTTCGTACCTTCTCGAAGTACGTTCACGTCGTGTGGATGTGTCAAGTAGTTGTGGTAAAGAAGTGGATATTCCAAAGGGTTGTTGGACCTAGAATTGGTAATGAATGTAGGAAGACCAAGCTGAACTATTTAGTTTGAACAGTTTAGTTTGATCTTCCTTTTGAAGATGATCACTTGGTGATCTAAAATTGTGTGGAGGTGTTAAAATAACATTTTGGTGTTGGAATGAAACTCCAGTAATATTCATTACTACACCAAAGTTGCCAAACAGTGCATCACAAGTCATTGCAAATGTTACATGTTTTTATTGAATTGCGTTTGACAGTCTTATACTTCTCTTTCTAGAGAGTTTCTGATTTTGAATTTTTTTTATGAGGTAGATGAATTATTTCAAACAGGTTTATCGAGGGTACAATGTCCTAGTATTATCATTTCCATCACCGATGGTTAAGGATTTCGCGGCTGGTTTGAAGGCCGTGGATTTTTGGAATTTCTTCCTAGAGCAAGTCGTCTATAAAGGAGTCACTTTCTGGTCAACTCTGGTAAGCAGTCAATCAAATGAAGAGAATTAGTCGAATATTCCACTTACGAGGTGATAGTTCTATGAGGATGCCAAAGCCTATCCTGTGAGTAAACGTAATACAACCACTTGTATTTGAAGAATTTATGGGCTGCGATGATAAACCACGGTGATAAGGATAGTAAATATGGTGAAAACTGGTACTACGAAACGTTTTGTCTACTACTATAGTAAACATCATCAGTGTATCTGCGTTGATAAGACGAAGGTTAGGTTACATCTCGAAGTCAGTATATTGACTTGTGAACATCGTCAATTGCACAAATCAATCTGATGCAGTGTACAACAGACTGCTGGTGTACACTGGAAGTCACACCATTCTGGGAATGACCTCTGACAATATGCCTCCAACTGTCAACTACGAACTGCCTTATACAGTGCTATTTCCGAGTAGAGAGGACGGGGTCCTCCGGAAAAAGGAAATTGAGCGCAAATAGATGTTGGTTCACAGATGGATCAAAAACACCTTCAGATTCTGGTGCAGGTGTTTTCAGTCGCAGACTAAGGACAGAGAAAATCCTGTCTAGGGACTTCTGTGATTTTATTCTACCGGAAATTTATGCTATTGAAGTGTGTGCGGAGAGACTGGTAGAATCCAACCTCATACACAAGTCAATAAAAATATTCTCGGACGGTCAAGTGGCGTTTGGAAGCTCTTGGCTCCTGCCGAGCAACGTCTAAATTGGTAGAAAATTACCATAAACGACTCTCCTCAGTTGAAGCCAATGAGGAAGCCAATGAGGCTGCTGACTTCCTTGCAAAGGAGGGTGCTGCAAGCAACTTCATCGGACCAGAATCAGACTAAACGAATATTGAACACTTTGGATTTAGGGTTTCTGGCAAAAACTTCCAGGATTGGGTCACTCCAAGGCGTTCATTCACTCTTCGACGCTTGAAACCAAACAGTTCGTTAAGAAACTGATTTCATTTGGTTGAGTTGGTGTAAGCCACAATAAACCTTTGCAAGTTGCGGTGGAGGGTCGAATAGACCACCTAACCTAACACAACCTCAGCAAAGAGTGAACGAACTAGATACTAGAAATTCCATTCCACCACGACTTACCAGCCCGGTTTTGTTCAGTTCCAGTGCAACAGAAGCAATGATCGGCACCATAAGGACCTTTCGCTGCCGTGACGTTAAAAAGTTATGTAAAAGTAACGAGTTTTATACTCCGAAATGAAGCACTACAGCGGGTTTGTCATGAGAACAAAGGAATGTTTTAAAAATATTTGGTTTCACGCGACATGCTTTTCACATAATGGATGGTATATCGGATCCAACTTGAAAAGAAAAATTCCAGTTTTCAACATATAATAGGGGAGCCCACGATACAAAAAGGGGATTTACTCGAGCGTCATAGAGACATATTAGGTTGCAAAGCTTAGATGATGAGAAAAAAAAAATGTTATACAATATACCATTTCATGTAAAAAAATACTGTTGCATGGACATACTCGAGCGCGTCAGATATTGATAGCATCAATGTCCTACGTATTTTTAATAATGTTCGTATGTTAATCTGATCGTTTACATAATGCTGGGGGTTGTACGTAAGAGTTGAAAGTGAAAAAAAAATGTAATCGAGCGCGTCAGATTTTCCAAGATGGTGTTAAGTGCAACAAAAAAAGCTCTCATTCAATAATCTGACGATTTCGATCTGACGCAAACTCGCGGCCATTATCATAATGTGCAAAAAAAATTCGCGATTTTGAAATACTCAAGCGCGTATATATATATATATATATATATATATATGCAAATAAATAAGCGTATGTTTTTTAAGTAGAATACTTGTATTTATAAGAAAATAATTTTTTAAATTATCAAAGAAATTTAATTTTTCATAATCATCTGATTAATTAATCATCATCTTTATTTTCATTATGAATGAGTCTCTGTGATCAGCTGTGATGGCGTCATGGCAATGGAGAAAAAGTGGAAGAGGAATAGAAACTTGGAGAGGGAAATATAGGTAGGTATCACATAGCTGCACGCATTAAACTTCATCGACGAATTTTTGTTATTTCGGCTTGCGGAAATCGTCAGATTATATATTTTTCGTTATCCTTGAATTATTTCCTTCAAAATAAAAAAAAAAGTTACGCTCGAGAATGTCGAAATGACGTTATTTTTTTTACATTTCTGTCCTCCCATTTCTTTACGTCAGTCTCAAATTGTCAGGTTACTAGAATATACTCTTTTCAGCATGTAATTAACTCACCCTACCTTAATCTGACGCGCTCGAGAATTTCAGATGATCAATTTTTTTTTACTAATCTGATCCTTTATTCTTTACGGGCGGCCGTATATATGGGGCTCATATTTGGTGGAGGTATTTAACCGGTACAAGGTATCCCCTGGTATATTAATCTGCCGCGCTTTAGTAAATCCCGAAATCCCTTCTTGGGCTTCCCTATTAATACATTAACCGGGAAAAAGTAACACAAAAAGGGAGATATAATGAACGAAGCTGATCAAAGCGGTCAACGGATGAGTTCCTGTATCATATTTTGAGGATGTACTGGCAACTAAAAGATAAAGGAGATAGCGACACTAGCTGAGACTCTTGGAGATTCAAAATAAATCAGAGAATTCGTACAAACCTCAGCTTGATTTCTCCTCTACTCTTCGGCCTTAACATCATTGCGAAAATGCCGAATGTGTCTCTGAAATTTATACTCTCGTACACCTCCTTATAAAATTCGTCGGATAATCCGTGAGCTTTCTTCACTTGCGTTCCCCCATCAGCCGGTGTTGTCGTGCTGGTGAGCATGAACTCCATATCGGGCCAATCATCAGATCTGTTTGCGTACTTCGTGGGAATGAATCCTACTGTTTCCAGGCCGATCGATGAAGTCAAAGGACCATCTTCCTTCACGGCATATCGTAGGGCTGTGTTCAGGTTGACTAGTCTATTGATGACCAAGCTAATGGGATGGTCTATGAGGAAGGTAACAACGCTTGATATGTGGTCTTGGAGGTTTTGACCTGCAATAATGGCAATCAAGTATTTCATGAATATCTCTGGAAAATAGTTAGAGAATTTATGAATACCAGTGTGTTAGTTGCAGAGAATTCGAATGAAAATTTTATACGATTTACTACCTAATTTCGAAAATGACATATTGAATGTGAAATCACTGTTTTGCTATTGTAACATTTCAATATGTAGATAGGATTTCGAAATTTCATGGAATCGTCTCATATTTAAAAAAAAGAATACATCACGTCACCTATGGAGGAGAAAAATCTGAAATGGTTTTGCCTGGGCCAAGGATCCAACCTTGGCCCATTGCTTTTTTTAATTTTCATAAATGACCTACCGAAAAGAATGTCATTGGACTGTTTGCTATATGCTGACGATTTCAAAATGCTCAGAAATATTATAGACCTAAATGACTATTTAGAACTCCAGAAGACATAGATAAAATATCTAATTGGTCCAGAAATAATGAATTACCTTTTGACATTTCTAAATGCAAAGTTATGACATTCAGTCGACATAAGATTCCACATCACTTTATATATATAATCACAGAATACAGTTTCAGAAAGACTTCAAGAAATACGTGTTTTTCCAAATTGACCTGAAATTCAACCGGCATATTCAAAATATTACTGATGAGCTAATAAAAGACTAGGTTTTTTAAAACGTACCACTTACGAATTCAAAAACATAAACAGGATAAAATATTTGTTCAATACAATTATTCGAAGTAAACTAGAATATGCGAGTATTGAATGGGAATCAAACCAAAAAAAATCAAAGCAGATTCTAGAAACGACACAAAATGAATTTTTGAAATATTTGTATTTAAAAAATAAGGAAATTTGCAAGGATTCATATCATATGGACCGATCAGAGATGAATTTCACATAGAATTACTGGAAAACAGAAGAGTCTTGGAAAAATTTTGAATGGCCATGTAAAATAGCATTTTTCTCACCAGTCAAATCTGTTTGTATGTTTCGCTGCCAGGTATTCGCCGCGACAAACTACTTTTCATATCAATCAACATAAATCCCACATTGGCAGAATTTGCTCAATGTATAATAAATACGCAAATATCATTAGGTTTGTTTGAAGGTGATTGACAATGTTTCGTGATGAATTTCACTAGTTCGGACTTCCATTGTCTACTATATAAAATGATTTGAAATCCCTGAAACAAGTAAAAAAGAATAATTAAAAAAAAAAAAAAAAAAAGAATAGTTGAAAATAACAATTATATTAAGCAACAATAAACCTGAAATGAAATGATAGTGAAGTAACCTACAAGTAAAAATATAATAAGTGAATAAATAAAAATCAAAGGAATGCAAAAAGAAAATAATAAAAAAATAAAAAAGTGTAGAGATTCCAAGTCACGTTAGTTCACGACGTTTCGATTGTTGGTATCTACAATCGTCTTCGGGTGATGACTGGACTAGTCCAGTCATCACCCGAAGACTCTACACTCTACACTTTTTTATTTTTTTATTATTTTTTTTTGCATTCCTTCAATTTTAATTTTTTCACTTATTATATTTTTACTTGTAGGTTACTTCACTATCATTTCATTTCAGGTTTATTGTTGCTTAATATAATTGTTATTTTCAACTATTCTTTTTTTTTTAATTATTCTTTTTTACTTGTTTCAGGGATTTCAAATCATTTTATATAGTAGACAATGGAAATCCGAACTAGTGAAATTCATCATTAGGTTTGGTATCTTCGAGGTATCATATTCAAAACACAAATTTAACCTACGAGAGGTTATGAATTCCTGATTCTGCTGACGAGTGTGAATTTACCCCTATAGTTTACTTGTTCACTACTGCGTTTATATTCGCTCACTTGGTTTTTCTTTAAGTCTTTTACTGTTTAAGTCTTTTAGTCTTTTTGTTGTTTCAAAACTGTACTTGTAGATGATAAGAAACATATAACTAGGCTCTACCTGTTTGTTTCGAAATAAATAAATAAAAAATAAATAAATAAATACTGCGATATGACAGCTGTCATATTGCATTCGAAATGGTTTTCATTCTCTCTCGAATCCAGCTTTAATAGTAAAATAGCCTAATCAGTATTTTTATTTCATGTCCTTTCATTCAATTTTTGAGCATATCGTGTATTTTCATTTTCAACTTTAATTTCAAAAAATATCAATGGGAGCCGCTAATGACGATGTTTCAATGTGAAATTCTTCCATTTACTATATTGTGTAGCAATCCTGTGAATGATGTTTGATTGATGTCTGAATAACGAATGTTTGGAGTACAAACTGTATAGATAAAGGTAGATAAGTAGTCGTTTCGAGAGAGCTTTTAGTTCCAGTTTTTATCTAAAAGTTACTTCTTTGCATGATTTATACATCTTTGTGAAGAGTTCATTTTGAAATTGTTTGCTTTCTTCCTTTCTTTGGAAGATCCCCACATTTTTGTATGAAGATGGAAGAGGAGAAATCCGAAACTTTTCTCATCCAAAAATGAATCTTAACTGGAAATATATTCCTCTCAATTTGAACAACACACTTCGTTTTATTTCAATTTAAAGATGGAAAGCGCTTAATAAAAGACCCGTTATTTGGTTGGTGACGGCTTTTTTTTCAGTTTTTGTTTTGATAAGGTAATATTTCAACATTTAAATATTTATTCTTATAATGGAAATGATATTTTATTTTGAGTATATTGACTTCCGATTGCATTAGTATTGCATCAGTAGCAGACAGCATTGGCCAGCAGAAGAGGTTCGATTCTACTCCTAATCACTGTATTAAGCGAATGTCGAAGTTCTGCTTCACCCAGCATACTCCCCAACCTATCGTCAAGCGACTACCATCTTTCTAGCACTTGGCAACAGTGCACTGATTTGAATGACGCTCATATTTTGATCAAATTAAATGACTACTGTTCAATATAGATTCAAGAAAATGGACAAAGCTGTGCAGGAATCGACGGCTATCCATCGTATTTTGTTAAAAACTGTGCAGTCAGTTTATGCCACCCACTCTGTAAACTTTTCAATACATCTATTCAGTCTGGTATCTTCCCAAAGATTTGGAAAACGGCTCTTCTCGTCCCGATATATAAAAACTCAGGCAGTAGAAATCTAGTCAATAACTATCGGGGTATAAGTAAACTCTCTATTTTCAGTAAGGTATTTGAAAGCATAGTTTATGATTCACTATTTTATAGTTTAAAGACCTCACTCTGTGACATTCAACATGGTTTCTTCGCTAAACGTTCCATCGAAACAAATTTAGTCATTTACACTGAATATATCTCGAGTACACTGGACAGTCATGAACAAGTTGATTCACTGTATACTGATTTCAGCAAGGCTTTTGACAAGGTTGATCATAACATACTCATGTCGAAACTTGCTGGAATTGGTGTAAAAGGCGATCTTCTTAGGTGGCTGTCCTCTTATGTATTTAATCGTAGTCAACTTGTTAGCATCAATGGATTCAAGTCGACGCCCTTCGTGGTTACCTCAGGGGTACCTCAGGGCACACACCTGGGTCCACTGTTGTTTTTAGTATTCATAAATAACATACAGTCTTGTTTCCTTTATTCTAATATTTTGTTATATGCAGACGACTTGAAAATATTTAAAAAATTACCTCCATAAGAGACTGTTTAAAAATTCAGGAAGACCTTGCTAGATTTGTAATATATTGTGATATGAATAAGCTGAAACTCAACGTGAAAAAGTGTACATGTATTTCGTTTTATAGAAATCATTCACCTATATTGTTTCAGTATTTGTTGAATAGTATTGCATTAAATAAAGTAGAATATATCAAGGACCTTGGAGTATACTTTGACACAAAATTGAATTTCAATCGCCATGTTGAATATGTCATAAATAGAAGCAACAGAACACTAGGTCTCTTCAATAGAATGTGCAGAGACTTCAACAACGAAGCCGCTATTAAAACTATCTATTATGCATTTGTTTATAGCAAGTTGAATTTCGCTAGCATTATATGAAATCCTTGCTATAATACATTCAAATTGCGTTTAGAACGACTGTAAAATAGGTTTGTTAGACATCTTCATTACCGAATCACTAATGTCTATGTAACTCACGGTATTAATCAAATCCGTAACTATTATAACATTCAGCCTCTAGAACAACGGAGAATCACTTCGGATCTAGTGTTTGGCTATAAAATTTTAACGAATCTTATTGACTCGCCTGAGTTGATAGCAATGATGTCCTTTCATGTACCCCAGAGAAACACAAGGAATAAATATTTATTAGCTACTTCCACATATAACACCAATGTGGGGAAAAACTCTCCAATAAATAGAATTACAGACTCATTCAACAGATACTGTTCCAATTTGGACGTTTTCTCCATGTCCTTACAAATGTATAAGAATAACATAAGGAAAATATTCAATTTTTAATCATTTATGTTTTAGATTAAGCATTTAGATCATTTACCTGTTGAACGCCAGTTTTGTTAGCACAATCTGTATTTTAGTGGATACTTGTTTGGGTTCTTTTACCTGTCCCGAATTTAGAATAAATAAAAAAACCAGTAGTCGCGCCGGGAAGAAATTTGGAAAGTTTAAAGAGTGATACAGGTTCACAGTACTAGTTGCAAATTGGTAGCAAATTGCCAAAAACGACTCTTCTCTATAGGAAGACTCAACAGATTGTCTCTGGACTGGATTCTTGGCTATACTGACATGGAAGGCAATGAAGCTGCTGACTCTCTTGCAGAGGAGGGTGCTGCAAGCGACTTCATTGAACCAGAACCTGTCATTGACATCGCTTTGGGCTTTGCCAAACAAACACTGAACATCTGGATGGCAAGAAGAGTATGGACTTCTAGCAGAATCTTTCAGGATTGACTCACTCCAAGGCGTTTATTCACCCTTCGAAGCTTGATTCCAAATAGTTGTTGGACTACAGTACGCATGAACTACGATGTCTAACAGGCCTTCTTACAGATCACTGTCATTTGAATCATCATATTCAGAGACTTGGACTGTCGGAAGACAATGTGTGTCGCCTCTGTCTGGAAAATGATGAAACAGCAGAGCATATACTTTGTGCTTGCCCCGCTGGGGACCGAATCGGGTTCTTTGAGTTCGGCAGATCCGTACTCTCACCATCTGACATGAAAGACCACTCACCATACAAACTAATCGGCTTCGATAAGGAGCTGGGTGTGAATAGGTGTGAGCCACAATAAACCCTTGTGAGTTGCGGTGGAGGTCGAATAGAATAGACTAGTTGTTTCATCGGAACAGTGTCAGGAAAAATATATTTTGGAAAAATTGTTATATTTGATAGTCACTTTTTCATCTTTCAAATATTTCCATTCCATTTTGATTGAATTACCTTTGTTGATTGTTTTATTCGAAACAATGAGAATCTCAATGTATACTGATAACAATTTTCTTTTTTCATCTGTTCATTCAAATCTTTCAAGGTCACTTCTATTTTTTTTATATAAAAGTAAAAGTAAAATACTCACCAACCCCTGGAGAGTCATGAATGACCCTTATCCCTTTCTCCTCTAGATGTTTCCTCGGTCCAATTCCACTCAACATCAGCAAATGGGGAGAATTTATGGCACCAGCTGAAAGTATCACTTCTTTTTTCACCAACACAGTATGTTTCTGTCCATCTTTTATGAATTCAACTCCGTAAGCTCTTCTGGAAGTGGGGTCTATGAGCACCTTGGTCACATGCGAGTACATGGAAATGTGCAAATTCTTCCTTAGTCTAATAGGGCGTAGGAAGGCTTTGGCAGTGCTACATCGGGCTCCCCGCCTCATGGTGTATTGGTACAGTGCAAATCCTGTTTGTTTCTCACCATTGACGTCACGTATGTCGTAGCCCATTTCTTGGCCGGCTTCTAAGAAGCCAATGCCGAGAGGGGTATTGTAAGGGCTGTCTTGAACAGTTTGGTAACCACCTGAAGATAGAAAACGGGTTGAAAGATCATACATCTTTTTCAAACAGAGACATGTTGAAACACCAAATAGTATAAATATTACGGGTAATGCTAGAAGATGGAGTAAACCTAGGTTTACCCGGGTTGACTTAGAATTACCCAAGTTTTTTGGGTAAAGTCCGAAAAATAAGTAGAATAAATTTCAATTCGAGCTTTACCCATACTCACTTAGGCACAAAGTCTAGGTCCCGGCGCACTTATATAGGTTAGGTTTAGCGATTGTTTAAATTAAACTTTTAAATATTCTCAAGGTTAGGTTAGATAAATTAGGTTAGGTTATTTAGGTTACGTTAGTTAATTGTGCTTTTAAACATTCTTATTTACATCTTAGGTTCATTAACAAAAGCGCGCTGGGACCTTAACTAGGCAAACCTTGCTTTCAGGAGGTCAAGGTTATAAAATGTGTAATTGCAAAACAGAATATTTTACAAAGAAGTGTTCTAGCAAAGCTCCAGAAAAATGTTTCAATTAAAAATGCCACAGTTGCCACAAATGCCAATTTCAATAACATTGATCGGTAGTAGTTTCGTGAACTAATTGTCATACAAAATTTCAATATGTTTGTGATATCAAATGTATCGTGTTCCTGCTCGCTATATGTTTATGATTTTCAAGCAGTTGTGGTCGCCTTTGTGAATTTTATTAATAATAACAGTTTAAAATGTCCTTTGATTTCAATTTCATCAATTAACTAGAATAATTTTCAACATAACCTAATCTAACCTAACCTAACCTACCCAATCGGTATTGGATAGACCTAGGTGAGAATGGGTGAATCCCGAATTGAAATTCATTTTACTTATCATTCGGACTTAACCCAAAACGATTGGATAGTACTAAGACAACCCGGGTAAACCCATCTTCCAGCTCTAACCGTAACATGAACACAATATTCTGATGTGACAACTATACTAAAGCAACGTAAAGTGATAAAAGTACTGAAAGAATAGTATGCCATCAAAACTTATTTTCAGAGTGGAACAAGTATTATTTGTCTATTCTTCGAAAGATATTTTTCCATGGAGGAGTCAATGCTTCTTTCTGTTTTTTAGGTGAACGCTGTATGTTCAATAAATAAGGTAAATTTTGATCTTTCTCAAAAAATATTTATTTATTCATCAATTTTATCAGTTTCACCTTTTGGTATGTTCCTGAGGTCTCTCAGCGATTTGGTTTTTCCTCCACAATCGTCACAAAACGCCGTCTCCTCATGGGTCTCTTCAATTTTAGGAATAAAAAAGCGATACAGGGGGGCAAATCTGGTAAATACAGTGGCTGGTTTTTGGTCAAAAAAACACGAACAAGCAGTGGTGAGTGGGCAAGTGCATTTTCATGATGTGAAGGCCATGAATTGTTCTTCCACAATACGGGACCTTTTTCTCGTATTGTTTCTCACAAGGTAACTTCAAGATAATTCTCCTTATTGACCAGACGACCATGGGGCTAGAGCTCCCGATGCAGTACACCACGGTAATCAAAGAGTAAGCAAAACCTTGACATTGGTCCTTTTTTGGTCTTGGCTGTCCTGGGCGTTTTCATAGGGACGATTGGACTTTGCTTTCGATGTCATAACCATGTACCCATGATTCGTCACCAATTGTGACCCTTTCAAGCAAATGTCCATCGCCATAGACGTAATTCAACAATTCCTGAGCAATGCTCATGCGTCCGTTTTTTGGTCAAAATTCAGCAATTCTGAAACGAACTTTGCTGCCACACGCTTCATGCCCGGAATTTATGGAAAACTTGCAGCCAACCGATATGCTGACATCCTCAGCAACTTCTCTTATAAGTGATTGGATGATATTACATAACAATTTCCTTCAATTTCCTTCCTTCACATCTTCCCGACCTTCTGTAAACCAATTGTAAACTTTTCCTGACTGGGAGTACAATCACTGTCAGCCACTGTCAACATTCTAAGTTTATTTGAGTACTGAATTTCAGTTTTTTCACAAAATTTGATGCAAATTCTTTGATTCATTTTTGTCGATAGTAGAAAATCGCCGAATACGCAAAACACTTCCATTTTTTATGCACTCACTAACAAACCGAACATAGTAAACAGGTGAAACTGTGAACATATGTTCTAGACGAGTGTACCAACATAAAAAAAAATTAAAATCGCTGATGGGATGTACATAGCCCCCGAAATTTGAACATTCACCTTATTTTTTGAACAGACCTCGTATATGATGTAAGAACAACTTCTAGAGATTTCTTTTGGCACAAACCAAACCCGAGAATATTCTGAAATCAACTGGTAATCATACAATTAAATGGAGTGAAACTCCAAGAATCCGCATAAATTTTCTCAGCAGATAATGAATGTATTTCAAATAGCTCAGTGAAAATGGATTGTACCTGGTTGCCATTACTAGGCAAGAGGGTGAAAACGAAATTATGAACCTGAACTAAATCCGCAGAAAACATGTATGCTATCGAATATGACATCTGAACATTTCATTCTTTGGACATGTATCAAAGCAAATATATTTATTTGCAATTGAGGCTTTGATCAAATGTGAATTTTTTTGGGTTTTGAAAACGGGAAAGAATTATTTTCCGAAACGTTAGCCATACAAAGAAAGCTAATATAGAAATTTCATTGTACCCATTGATTCTTCAATTTGTCTGCAAAATTTATAAATACAACAAGTTACTGACTAATTGAACTCTTCAGTGATTTATATTCAGCAGATTCTCTATTGATTTAACTTTATTTTTCGAATTTTTTGAAATAGAAACTTTCAGACAATACGCAAATGATATAATTTGGTTCGAAGTAATTTTTCTTCTAACCCACATCATAATCAACTTCCATTATATATTTCTTTATATTTATATTTCTACATTTCAAACTCGTTGTTTATATTCTATTTCTTTTTTGATATCATTATTTTTCAACAAACTCATCCGAATATTGTGTCCCCAATATTTTTCAACACTCAATGATTTCTTTTTGCTTGTGTGTCAAATCTGTTGACACTTATCATTTATCAATGTGAACATTTTTAATGGTTAGTGGGATCGATAGTTAACTAATAAATATTATTTGAATGCTATAAACTATTCTACAGTAGATTATCCAATTTTTTGTGATCGAGTTGTGCAAAAATTCATTCAAGTTAAATGAAACTCGAAAATATTTGCAATTTCTATAAATTTCTTTTTCTCTTCCAGGTGAGTCATTTCAGTGTCGAATGAAACTAATTGGACCGTTGGGATAAGAAAAAAATTGGTATGTATATAAAATGACAATATGTGTATCACACAAAATCTCTTGTGCTATATGTTTAAATTTGTATAACAGGAATTACCTGTGGAATGATATCTTCTGTTCTTGGCTAAATATGGATTTCACTTTTTTTGAAATACGGTAGAACTTCTTCATACGACCACCCTTCGTTTCCATAATCTGCCCATCTGTTGAAATCTCTTTTGTTGCCTCTAATGTACAACATTGTATTCAGCACGCTGGATCCACCTAAAACTTTTCCTCTCGTCCAACTGCATCTGTTCTCTACCATTGCTTGACAAGCTGTTTCTTGTGGTTCCGTTCTATAAGGAATGAATATTTCTGATGATGAATCGAAAATCATTAACCTAATTTATATAAAATTCAGATCTCATACCTAATTCTACATACAGTGTGACACAATTAAGATGAAGATACCCCTGTATTTCAGTCAATTTTGGAAGCAGAGATTTGATTTTTGGTACAGGCGTAGACCTTCACGGGCCGGAATTTTCACAATACGTAATTCGAGTAACAGTCTTAAACCCAGCCAACTGCGATGCCGCGAAAAGGGCAAATTACCGATATTTTGCTTCACGTTGGATATACCGAAATAAGTTTTATGAAAAAATTGTTTAGAAATTAATTTTGACCCTACATACTGAATTTCAACCCAAAATTCCAAATTTGATTCTGTTACCTGCGACTTCGCCCGCATAGGAGGTTTGTCACATTAAGTTTCGTGACAGACTATTTTAAATTAATAGAGTAGATGAACAACACCGATTCTGGTCCACTTGGGAGTGGGGGGAAACGTCATCGAAATCGACGCAGGATGGAACGAGTATCGTAGCGATTTAACCGTGGAACTCCGCCCCTCGGCCCCCTTGGTACTTCACCTAACCTATCAGGCCCCCTAGTACTCCGCATCACCGCTCAGGCCCTCTTGCGACTCTGCCTCACCCCTCGGCCCCCTTGTCACGTTCCAGTCACGTGATTTTAATTAAAAAAAGTTTATAGTTATGAGATTCGAACCTGGCTCGTCCGCGTGGTAGACATTGTCCTTAGCCTCTACACCAACGTAAGATATTGAAGTTAACTGCGAATGTTGGGTATTTATAGCGTTAGTTTTGTCGGGACCGAAATTGACTCATTCATTATACTTGACAGCATTTTTTTTTATTTCCGTAGAATGTAATCGTCATTATCTTGTTGAAGATAGGAAAATATACTAAGATTTGGGAAATAATTAATATTTCATGTAAAGATGTGTATGTGTGTGTAAGAGCGAGAAACGCGTGTGACGTAATCGATGCAAAGAGATGGAAATGATATCGAGATTTACCGGTTGCTAGTGCAAGCAGCTGTTGCCAGTTGTACAATAAATCATTGTTTATAGGGCAATGTAGCGTTGCCGGTTTGAAAATCAAGCGTGAACTACTCGACGAAAATTGGAAGCGCGAAAATGATATATTTTATAATAATGAATCAGATTTTTAAAAAAATATGACAACTTAACCTGCGATCCGTCATCGTGACAAGGGGGCCGAGGGGTGAGGCAGAGTCGCAAGAGGGCCTGAGCGGTGATGTGGAGTACTAGGGGGGCCGATAGGTTAGGTGGAGTAGCAAGGGGGCCGAGGAGCGGAGTTCCACGCTTAAATCGCTACGATACTCGTTCCATCCTGCGTCGATTTCGATGACGTTTCCCCCCACTCCCAAGTGGGCCAGAATCGGTGTTGTTCATCTACTTAAAAGACACGATATTTTTTCATCAACCTCAAACTTCAGGTTTACAATTTCAAAACTGACGAACTTCAATGCAATCTTGGAACCCCTATTTTCCCCCTTTGTGGTGGAAATTTCTGATTCCCTTTCTCGATTCTTATTTACGCTATACAAAGAACCTACCCGCATATACGGGTGTGAAGTTATTCACATCCACAAAGTACACTGAGAAAAAAATATCGAATTATTATTTTTAATATATTCATCCAATTTTGGCCTCCTCAGATGGCCTGGAAAACCATGACGTGAAGTTTTTTCTGTGGAATAGATCATCAGGAATAACATGTCTAAATATTGTAGGTGTACAGAGTTGATTATTCATGTTACAAAATTTTTAATATTTCCACCCTATTTTCACTCCTTCAGACGGCCTGGAAAATTATGACGTAAGTTTTTTCTGTCGAATAGATCATCAGGAATGACATGTCTTAATATTGTAGGTGTACAAAGTCGATTTTTCATTTATTTAAATATTTCCACCCTTTCGGACAGTTTAATAAACTAGAACTGGTCTTTTTTTCACTAAACCAGTCAATAAGCGCATCATATTGAAAAATGCTAGGTGTACAGAGTCGGTAAATGAAAAAATAATAATTCGATTTTTGTTTCTCAGTGTACTTTGTGGATGTGGATAACTTCACACCCGTCCCGCATATTTCAAGATTCTAGATCCAGGAGTTTTGGCTGTACGTTTGATATAACAGCGGGCAACAGCTAGTAATCTATATTTATTATTTATACTTCAAAAATAGAGTAACTAACAAAATATTCCAACTGCAGTAAGTAATGAATAGCTTCGAGAATTAAATTATGTTGCCTATGAAGATATTCCCAAAAATAACACAACCATCAACGACGTCTACCCTCACACGTCTGCCCACGTTCGGGTTGCGTTCTCAGCGATGCGCTTCATTGCTCAAACTCTACCTCTGCGCATCGTCACCGTCGTCTTATAGTAGACGCGACGCGTAATGGGTTACTGGGTTGCGTCAAGTTAATCTTATCATAATAACTTTCAAACGATTTGTCCAAATTACTTAGTGTAAAAGACAAAGTTTATGTATATTAAATACTTAAAACGAAAATTGTATCAATTTTGATAACAATTTGACAGATATTCTGAAATGTTCATTATGAAAATAGTATATAATTCAATTGAATTTATGGGCCAGTATTTTGCTTCTAGTGTGTACCACATAAAATATAAATATATGCCATCACGGACTTTCATTTAGAACTATTCAAGATAAACAATCTTACGGTACATTATCTGCATGTAACTCCAATGGTATAGGCAGCGCACGCCAAGATAGCTCTCAGGGATAAAGAAATTGTCCGACTTACTAAATACTTATCGTTAAATTATGACCAATCACAAAAAACCTTTGTTAATTATAGGCAATATATCATTCTGATGTATGATTTGTATGTATGTAAAATTTATAGATGTAGGTGAGTTAATCGAATTTAGTCTCCTGTACTAGCCTGGCCAATAAGGAGTTCAATATTTTGCCTGAAAATTTCTAATTACCTCTAAGATGTGAGAGTGCCATTATAAATGTACGGGCTAATAATTCTACTCCTAAAAACACCTGCCCACACACTAAATCAAAATTTTCTTCGACTTCTCTGCTCCACAATAGAATGAGGATTTTGTTGTACCCTAGTTTAAGAATTGTAGCGAATAAATAGCGATATCTCATTTGAAAAAAAAATTTTTTTACACCGTTAAATTCCACGTAAAAATATGTTTTGGAAATGTTTTCATAGGAACAAGAAATTTTTGACAAGAAAAAAGTTACGGCAAATTTTCGAAAATGCATTTTAGAAAAACATGCTGTAATTCAAAAACGATGATAGATATCGATATGTGGTATGTCACAAAATTCAACCCTCAGATCATCAATTTTCATCTATCTAGTTTGGAAAGAGGAGTTTCTTTTCAAAAATATTGAAAAAGGTGTTTACAGTTTTAGAGTTTTTATAACAGAAATTCCAAAACAGTCATTAGTGTTAAAACAGACTTAAATCTTGGATGGTACCACCCAAGAAGAATTTCATTTTCAGTGTCACTTTTTTCTGAGTTTGGAAGGCCGTTGATTTTTGTACGTTTTCCTGACGTTTCGCCTACGCAAGTGGCTAGCTTTTTCAGAGGTTTATGTATCCTGAGAAAGCTAGCTACTCACGCCAGCGAAACGTCAAGAAGAAATTCCAAAAATCCACCGCCATCAAACCCGAAAAATAGTAATACTGAAACCCTCGGCCTCGAAAGCCTTAACCATTTATCAGTTTCTTACATATCGAGTGGTCCAACGAAAAGTATGCACCTTGCTTTTCCCCTTTTTTTGTAACTTAACGCAAAAATGCTCGGACAGGTCAATTTTGCTTTTGAGGGGGACACATTTTAGGTGTATTTTTCTACCTGTGACTTCAACCCCCTAGCGAGGGTGAGTAACAACCCTAAAATTTTAAATGAAAAGTGGGGTCGAATGATATACTATTTGAAAGGACACAAAATTCTCTTTCCAATGATACCTATTTTGTTGTATTTACTTGAATAGTTATAAAAAAGCAAGAACATTTACTCGAAATTTTTGGTGTTAATGAAAATGCGGAAAAAAACGGCATTTTTATCACTACTACATTCCTCAATTTCTCTCGTGCGTTTTTTGGTTCAAATAACAACAGCAGATAAGTGTACAAAAAGAATTAAGGCAAACGTTCATTGATTCAGTTCGGTTGCTTTTGAAATTATTTCAACTTTACTGTAAAAATGGTTTATTCCATTCATGAACGAGTTGAAATTATTAAACTTTATTATCAACATAATAGTTGTGCTAGACTTACTTCTCGCCTCTTCAATAACAGTCATCCCGGGAAAAATGTGAATGATTGGTACGTTGCCAAGTTAGTCCAAAAGTTTGTCGATACCGGATCTGTCTGTAATGTGAAACACTAGCCACGGAAACCGATCAGAAATGAAGCAGTGGAATTCGCTGTTTTGGGACATGTTGAATTGGATCATACTAAAAGTACCCGTCAGCTTGCTGCAGCCTCAGGTGTCTCCCGTTCGTCCATAATACGGATATTAAACCCTTTAAATTTCATTCGTACAAAATTAAATTAGTATAGGAACTCAATGAAGATGATCCTGATAGAAGGCTGCAATTTTGTGAACAACTGAGCCAGCTGTTAATTGATGATCCGCACCTATCATTCAAGACGTGCTTTTCCGATGAGACTACATTTTTTTTTGAATGGAGCTGTGAATAGGCAGCATAATTGCCGTTACTGGGATTACAGTAACCCACATTTATTCCGAGGGTCCATACCCAGTACCCTCAAAAAATCAATGTCTGGTGTGGCATATTAGGTAGGGCCACTTTTTATTCCTGGGAATTTAACTGGTGAGGTCTACCTGAACATGCTTGAAGATACAATTGATCCTCTCATAACAGAAATAATTGAAAATGACCAAAATCATAATGATGATCGGCTTCATTTCCAGCAAGATGGAGCACCTCCTCACTATGTTGCTCCGGTAACAGAGTTTTTAGATGACCGGTTTCCTGGACGGTGGATAGGAAGGAGAGGTCCCATCGAATGGCCTGCCAGGTCACCTGATTTATCGTCTTTAGACTTTTTCCTTTGTGGGGACACTTGAAAAATAAATGTTTTGCTACCCAGCCCGAGTCCATAGAAGATCTTCGCCAACGAATTACAGCAGAGTGCAGAAGTATAACACCTGATATGCTACAGAATGTTGGGAATAGATTTGAACAAAATCTGTATTATTGTATGGAAGCAAATGGGTCACATTTTCAGCACTTGCGGAAGTAGGATTCTACTAAGTCAGTTACACATTTCAAAGTACTGGGTTGTAGTTGCTTTTCTTCATAACACCTACATGTTTGAGTGTAATACAACAAATTAGGTATCATTGGAAAGATAATTTTGTGCCCTTTCAAATGATATATCACTCGAACCCACTTTCCATTTAAAATTTTAGGGTTGTTACTCACCCTCCCAAGGGGGTTGAAGGCACAGGTAGAAAAATACATCTAAAATGTGCCCCCCTCAAAAGCAAAATTGACCTGTCCGAGCATTTTTGCGTTAAGTTACAAAAAAAAGATAAAAGCATGGTGCATACTTTTCGTTGGACAACTCTGTATATATTTCCATTATTGAAGACATTTTCATACTTGTCTTGAGACCATCAATGAGAATTTATAATGTGAATCGTTAATAATACTTTTTCATTCTACGTTATCCGATCCATGATTAGAAAATGAGTTTATACTTACTTGTAACCCCAATCAACCTTGCTTTTGTGTAAATACAGACTCAATATGGGTACGTCAGTAATTTCCGTTTCATGTCCCCCAGCTTCCAGTAGGAGCACCTTCCATCCGGCAATTTCGGTCAGACGATTCGCAAGGACCGATCCAGCAGAACCTCCACCGACGATGATAAAATCATAAGAAGAATCAACTTGTTTGCGATCGACTGGCCTATTTTCGGGGTCGAATTGGTCGTAGTGGAAGTATGTCACCGCAGCTATGAGAAACGGCAATATTGCTATTTTACCAACGCCAATCAAAGCGACGCCAGCTTTGACAGCTGTCAAAATCGTGGATAAGGCAATCACGGCCATTTGGACTTCCGTTCAAATTTCGTATTGATTTATAGATGACTAATAAATATCTTCTTATATTTTATCCTGAAGCTGACTCACAAGCTGTCTACGGTTATTTTATTTTCAATCATCACTTTTTTTTTCAATTTGTTACGTTAAAATCGAACTGTGTATTCAATTTTTTGTTATTTAGCGAGCAGGAATGGAGAAATTATGACTAGATTCGTTTCTTGGTATATATTTGGTAGCACAGGAGAAAATACTAGGTGGTTCATCTTTGATTGGCTCCTAGAAAAATAAAGAATTAAATTAGGAAGGGAGTTATTCCATGTCGAAAAAATACATCACATACAAAATTATAAACGAAGAGTTTTCAAAGCTAATACCATGTTCGTGACTATCTTCAATTTGGCACTGTTTTGGCACAGTTTACAAAATCTCAACAAGTGTTTCACGTCCCAGTAGGTTCCTCAGGCGTATTTATACTGAACACGCCCGAAGAAGTATAGTAAAACACTTGTCGTGGTTCTGTCGAAACATTTCAATTTCATCACTGATCGTTTCATAAAAAAATAATTAGAAGACGCATGAGTTTGAATATTTCATCTATCTGCTAACAAATACGAACGGAAGTGTATTCTTATAGCACAAGTTATAGTCGAAGTAATTTTTATTTTGAATACTTAAAGCTATCGGCGCCCGCAAAGGCTAAAAACCAATACAAAGAGATAAAGCTGCTGCCGACTAGTCCACGTGGACTAAAGAATTGGCGGTTCGTATTGGATGATTTTTACCAACCGCATTTTATGATTGGCTGAAGAGTCATAAAATCAAATTTAGAAGTCATGTTACGGTGACGAATAGAATGTCGTCACCATCGTGTTGTCAATGTTCAGTTCAGGAACTGATCGCGATTTGAGAGTTGAAATTCGATATTGGTGCAGTTATAGTTACTTAAAATTTTTGTTATCTGTTTAAAATGTGGCGTCTTAAGACAAGTACCAATAGAAATAACGAGTGTGATAACAACGCAGACGTTTTCCTGTGTAGTGATTCCAATAGCGTTGGTTAACAATGCGAAAAAGAGATACCAGTGGATAAGATTCGGATGCATTTGAATATTGAAACACAGATAGTATGTTTCAATATATATAAGAATCTACATCACAAGTTTGGTCCTTTGAAATTATGTGGAAAAAAACTTGAGGACTGCAATGTTGACTATCATAAGAACATTTAAGCTAAAATTTTTGAGGAACGGTTTGAAAATACATTGATTCCAAATTTGGATGCGAATAGTGTAATAGTTCTTGACAATGCTTCCTATTATCATTCGCGACAGCTTATCAGAGTAGGTACCGGATAAAAATTCGAGGAAAAATGAAATACAAAGTTTTTTAATGGATAACAATTTGTATTCTGAAGATAACTATACCAAAAACCAACTACTGGAAGTTTTACAGACAAAATCATTTGAAAAAGTGTATACCCTTGAGAGTATTGCTGAAAAGTATGGATACACCATACTGAAACTTCCGAGTGTGTATGATATACAAATCAAAAAAGAAACAATTAGTGGACATAACACTCCAAAAAGGGGGGCAAACCGCGACACGTGTTTTTGGCTATTGGTCTCATCAGCGCGGTGCAGCTAAGTGTAAAGATGGGTAACACTTGTAACACCACGTAGGCAGCTATAGCTTCTAACTGAAACCACAAATGTGCGGTTGGGTCCTGTTGTTGACTCCGTGCATATGTGTTGCTTCCTGCTTTCGGCAAACAAGTGTTACCCATCTTTACACTTGGCTGCACCGCACTGATGAGGCCAATAGCCAGAAACACGTGTCCGCGGTTTGCCCCCCTTTTTGGAGTGTTATGTACACTAATTGTTTCTTTTTTGATTTGTATATATATATACATATATATATACATATATATATATACATATATATATATATACATATATATATATATATATATATATATATATATATATATATATATATATATATATATATATCCGTGTTAGGAATCACACGTTAAAAGGTAAGACCTCGTTAATCCTTAGCTCGCACAAGTTTCGACTTCTGAGGGTTGTCATTCGTATATATATATATATATATATATACGAATGACGAATGAATATATATATATATATATATATATATATATATATATATATATATATATATATATATATATATTATTATTAATGTGAGTTACAAAAATGATCTGAAGCTCTATGACTTCTATTTGATTATCTGCGAGCGTTTTCGACAGCTGGTCGTGCTGTCATCTTCTAGGCACTCTTCTATCTGAACGTGTTGTCCTGTTGTGTGTCTTTTTATACGGTCCGAACGCCTCAACACAGGTACTTCTGTTGCTTCAGGTAAATTTGCCTGTATTTGGATTACATCAGGTACTATTCTTTGTGTTAAATCTTCAACAGGTTCTTTGCATCTAGGAGTGTATATTGATTTGTTTAATATACTGAATGTTAGGTCCTGTTGTGTTTTGATTTGTACTTGTTCCTCGATAAGTGATTTTTGACTGTTAAATTTATGAATGTTAAAGTTTTCCCAACTGTCCATGCGATTTCCCTTATTGACTTGTGTTATGAGTTTTATGTTCTCTGGTGGGGAAAAGTTATGTTTGTTTTGTATGGCGTATGTTGCGAGGTTTGATTTATGTACTATTGGGTTTATGTATGCCTTTTTGTGTTCATCGTACTTTTGAATCAGTTTTTTCTTGGTTTGGCCGATATAGAATTGTTGCAGTCCGAGCTTTGTATACTGTATATACCGTTTTGGTTATTTTCTTGTTTGGCTTGTATGTGATGTTGATGTTCAATGATGTTTGTTTGTTAGTTTTTTGGTTTGGTGTCCTTCGTACGTAAATGCTGTCCATCGTTGTGTTGTTTTGTCTGTTGGGTTGGCTTAATCCTTGTTCTGTATTTTTTGTTTGATTCTGTTTTCTAATTTATCTATTGTGTTTTGGGTGTATCCGTTTTCGTCCGCTATTCGGTATATGATTTTCCGTTCTTTGTTCCGGGCTTCCTTGCTTAACATTCTATATATGAATGCGTTATATGCAGTCATTTTTTGTGATGGTGGATGGTTTGAACTTGCGGGTATAGTGGAGCTTGTTTGTGTAGGTTTCCTGTATATTGCCATATATATATATATATTTATATATATATATATATATTATTAACTATTAAAAATTAATAGATAAGTACTCTTTGATCATTCCCATATTGATTTCAATTCCAGAGCCACCATTAGTCAGCTGTTTCAGCCTATTGGGCATCGTCAGTACCGGGCAGGCGGTCCTCGATTGAAGACAAAATGAGAAAAAACCAACACCTATTGGTGTGACACCCAAGTCACGGATAAAGTATTATGAGCTGTTTTCTCGTGTTTCGCTCCGTGTTCTGTGTATATTATTTTCACAACGTTTCGGCAAAGTCTCATTTGCCATCTTCTGGTGATGTCTGGTTTTTCAAATACACAGAACACAGAACACATATATATATATATATATATATATATATATATATATATATATATATATATATATATATATATATATATATATAATCAGAAACGATTATTGAATAACAAAATCAGTTAGCTCCCTAACTATATTAATAAAGGGAAACTGTTGGGAGGTAGGTTGCACTATATCGTTTACTTGAACTATAACTTGTGTTATAAGATTACACTTCCAAGATTCACTCGAACTCTGTTTTTTAATTTATAGGGAGATTTGGTACCATTTACCTGTATTGCTCCCACTGCTTGTGTAGGCCCAATTACCTGTGCTGTCCCGCTTGCCTATGTCATTATATCCGAATTATCACGTGCTAAGTTTTAATTTTGAGGTTGTGCGGACTGTATGATCTTGTAGAGTGATGAGATGGATCTCCACGTTGCTGATAATCTTTGTGCATCCCTCTTGTTCATAGTACTAGGTCTTTTTTATATTTTGATAATCTATCTAATACATCATAAAATCTGAAGGATACAAGAACAGGTGTAAAAATTTATATACATGGAAACAACGTAGTATTTGTAGTCATCCCCCCGTTTCGACTATGTAATATGCATTTGAACCGTCTTTCCAGTTCACCAACATTTTTTTGCTTGCTCATCACGTATATGTCGTTTATTGCGTACACAAATGGCGTCTCGCAAGTTCACGGACATTCTCACAAGAAACTCGGTAGATGTAGAAAGTAAAATCTTTCACTAATGTAGCCTTGACGAACGGGTGTGGTTTATTATGACATGGTTCAATGCTTGCCGCGCTTTTGAACTTGAAGGTTCTCCGTCACTTGCTTGCAGAGACCCATTAACTTATTTATAAAAATATAAAATTTAAATTGTTCTGGTACAGTGTGAAGTAATTCATTAGTGTTAATTGTTTTGTTTCGATTGAACGATTAATGCAGTCAAGCTGCTGAAAAATAAGTCCATGAAAATCAGAAGATAAATAGATGAGTACTATTCTGATCATTCCCAATATAATTCCAATCAATAAGGCCCCTTTAGACAGGTAGATAGATAGATAGGTGTTTTATTCAGGTCTATATCAGTATTACAAAATTAATATAAATACATATTGAGTAAAAGATGTAGAATATTCTACAGCGTGACTCACGGTCGATGGTAGGTTAGACGTTTCTGGAAAACGCAAAGCATGATTTTTCTGGAAATTTCACTTCTCACATTTCCTTACCTGTTCTATCGATCTAAAATATTTTCAGCATTGCGGCGTTGCCACCTCCATCAAAAAGTCCTAGCAACTTTATTTTTTTAAATGGAACACCCCGTATATCAATACATTTTTGAAATCGCTCTGGTATTTCAATACTTTTTTGTTAATAATGTCCTATACCTATCTCTATCTGTTTTCGAGATAAAAAATAAATTGTGCTAAATGTGGTCCAAAACATAGCCTTAATTGAAATTAAGTACATCAGTATTCATGAAAAGTTGATATTTTGATGATAGTTTGGTCAAACTCGAAATATTCAAATAACACCAAGAAATCGTCTCCATATCACACAGGGCGTGCTAAAATTACTATTATTTTCATTGTGCATAAAAATAGTCATTTTTCCAAATGAAACCCTATACATATCACTCGGTAAATTGAAGAATGGTGAAAAATGCTTCAAGATTATATATTATGTCCTTATACCTAAATCGTCAAGTTTTCTCAATGAAGTCGCTTCTTCTAAAAACATTATTTTTTTTAGAATTTGGATTTAGGTAGCAGTGGAATTATCAAGCTTATAGCAGTTCGGTTACTTTTATAAGTAATTTACAAAGAGTTATCGACGGTGTTTCGAATCATCTTCCAAAATGAATGCAAATATCGATTATTCAAACGAAGTTATTATGAAATTATTTATTATACACGGACAGTGTGATCAAATCATTGCCAGAACTTACGTTGGGAGAACAATCACTGTTCCCAAGTACCAGAACTGCAACACTCTTCTCAACTCGTGTTTCACCAAGTAACAGTAGCTTGGTTCAACAGTAGGACAAATAAAATGTATGTGACAACAGATCTAATCAATTATTTCTCAAAACTAATGAATGAAAATAGGTATATTTATGAAAAAATTCAAGAAACTTCTGGACCATTGTAATATTTTTTTGTGCCTGTAGTTCCCTGTATTTACACTATATTGAGAGATATTGATGTCATCATGAGGAAACCAGATAACAAAATAGATAATTTTCAGTACAATATAATATATATTAATGTTTACGTGAAAATGTGTAGATTCAGTCCAACCATGTATATAATTATTTGAAAGAGAATGGGATGAATTTGAAATGTTTATATGTAATATAAATGATGTGGAAATGATGACGAGATTCTGATCAATACTTTTACTTATCGAATATTGGAAAGGATGCCTTTCTAGTTCTCATAGAAATGATAACATATTCCCCTTTTACTCCATTAGAAAAACATGTTATATGTGCTATTGTTTCTCTAGAAGATATTAATGAAAATAATAATTTTCCAAACTTGTTTATTCTAATTGTATGTAAATAAGTATTGGTAAACTGACCACTTGCTTTGTATTACATAAGTGGATTTTTAAATTCTAGTTTGCCTAGGCCTGCCTGTAACTAATTACAATAATTAACAGAAATTTGCTCAATCGACTTCTTGTGAAAAATTTCACTAGGATACGAACCGATATAAACTAGTCAATTCTAGAATGGTGTACGTACAAGAGGAAGATCAAACTGAATTTCGAGGTGTTAAGACAACGATTTGGTGTTGGGAAAACACTCCAGTAATATTCATTACTACACCAAAGTTCCAAACAGTGCTTCACAAGCACATCGCTTTTGATAATGTCTACCGCAGTATTGGACTAAGCGGCAGGCATGATAACCTACAGACCACGGTTTAAAAATCCGGAAAGTGGTTTTTGCACTGAAATTTTACGTTATTTTTTTTTTAGAATTTGGATTTAGGTAGCAGTGGAATTATCAAGCTTATAGCAGTTCGGTTACTTTTATAAGTAATTTACAAAGAGTTATCGACGGTGTTTCGAATCATCTTCCAAAATGAATGCAAATATCGATTATTCAAACGAAGTTCTTATGAAATTATTTATTATACACATAAACAAAGTAATCAAATCATTGTCAGAACGTGTAAAAAATTCAACCAAATGTATCCTGAATTAACACCAATGAACGAGAGGAAGTTTGTAAAGTTACAAAATAATTTCTTTTACTATGGCTCAAAGTTTCCAGGGAACAACTGTACCAAGAATCAGTCATTTCTAGGTAAAAAGTGAGATTTTGTGGGCTAAAACATGTGAAAGTACAGACAATAACAGAATAGGATGATTCAAAATAACAAAATTGTAAACAAAATGTCACATTTTCACAATAAATACTGAAAATGTTGTCCATTACATTCTAAACACTTTAAAATGTTTTTTTGTACGCGACTTGTCGTTGTTCTCCTGGGGATCCAGATCTTCAATTCTCCGCACTATTCGCCGTCGCAATTCTTCTTTGGTAGGCACAGAAGTACTGTAAACCCTTTCTTTTAAAACACTCCATCAAAAAAGTCAAGTGGCGTGAGAGTCACTCCCACGGACCTAAACGCCTAAACCAACGATCGTCGAAGAGTTCGTCAAGTTTCCTGGAAACTTCTTGGGTGGAATGAGCTGGCGCTCCGTCCAGTTGAAACCACGAATTCCTATATTCCTCCAAAGACAAATTTTCAAGAAAATCGGTTACAGTCGTCCTTAATATTTGGAGATATCTCCCTGCATTCAGTGTGTCTTTATGAATAAAAAAGCTAATTTTATTGTTCTTCAGAATACGGAAAACATTCAGGTAAAATTTTTCTTGAAAACCCATTTCTTTTGTAACATGAGGATTATGATCAGCCCAAAAATGTTCATTCCTTCTATTGGAAATACCATCCCTCGTAAACTTTGATTCGTCGCTCCAAATTATTTTTGACAAAAATTCACGATCTTCCTTTGTATGAATCAAAAGGGATTCACAAAAATGCATTCTACGTTCGAAGTCTTCTGCTTTTAGAGCTTGAACTTTGGTAAATTTATACGGATGCATTCCGTGATTTTTCAAAATTCGTTGTACTGAAGCATGTGATACACCTAAATCTTTTTCTGCACTGCGAATGGAAGCTTCTGGATATGCATAAAAATATGCCAAAACGTCAACAGTATTGTCCGCATTTGAAGTAACAGGTTTTGGTAATGTTGAAGGCGCTTTTAACATGGAGCCATAGTTAAGGAAATTATTTTGTAATCTCACAAACTTCCTCTCGTTCATTGGTGTTAATTCAGGATACATTTGGTTGAATTTTCTACAAGTTCTGGCAATGATTTGATCACACTGTCCGTGTATAATGAATAATTTCATAAGAATTTCGTTAGAATAATCCATATTTGCATTCATTTTTGGCGATTTTTTGAAACACCATCAATAACCATTTATCAATTATTTATAAAAGTCACCAAACTGTCATAAGCTTGATATTTCCACGGCTACCTAGAAATCAAATTCTTTAAAAATTATTTTTTGTACAACTGTTATTGAAAATATCTTTGATAGAAACACTTCAATCAGAACACCTACCAAAAATCATTTAGAAAAGTTCACACATGCAGTTCGTGCTACTGGTAATATTAAATCCCTGTGAAGTTACTGACGATGACGAAGTAGTATTCAGTCCAACTGTAGAAAGTCCTTCATGACTAACCAATAATTCTCCTTAAAATAATGTGAGTTGGCGTATGTAGTTGTAACATATGCCTTGTAATCCAAAGAACGTGTGTTCAAATCCCATGGACCCTATAATTTTTTTTTATTATCAGCAGTAACGTTATACAAAAAAATTTGTATAATTTTATATTGCTCGTGAGTTTGCTCCACTTGCTGACGCTCGTTTTGCAATAATCCCCACTCACAAAATAAAATGCCACTTTCAACACTTGTAGGTAAAACGTGAATAACTATTTTTCCACAAAACGGCTTTATTAAGAAAACTTGACGATTTAGGTATAGGTACATGTATATCATCTTGAAACATTTTTCACCATCTTTCAATTTATCGAATAATATACAGGGGGGGTTTAATTTGAAAAAATGAACTTTCGACTACTTTTATGCACAATGGAAATAATAATAATTTTAGCACGCCCTGTATGATATGGAGTCGATTTCTTGATGTTATTTGAATATTTCGAGTTTGTCCAAACTATCATCAAAATATCAACGTTTCATGAATTGAGAGTACTGATGTACTTAATTTCAATTAAGGCTATGTTTTGGACCATATTCAGCACAATTCATTTTTTATCTCGAAAACAGATAGAGGTAGGTATAGGATATTATTGACAAAAAAGTATTAAAATACTAGAGCGATTCCAAAAATGTATTAATATACGGGGTGTGTTTCATTTAAAAAATATAATTGCTAGGACTTTTTGATAGAAGTGGCAACGCCGCAATGCTGAAAATATTTTAGATCCATAGAACAGGTAAGGAAATGTGAGAGGTGAAATTTTCAGAAAAATCATGCTTTGCGTTTTCCAGAAACGTCTAACCTACCATCGACCGTGAGTCACGCTGTATGTTTGTTGGTATTCATTTTTATACGTAATATCAGCAGTAAACATACCATTGAAGAAAAAGCTACATACTACGTATTTTTTCATATATCGTTTGATGTTCAAGACTCATTAATACTTTAATTCTATAAGGTACTGATTATTACTGGAGTAATATTCATTACTACACCAAAGTCTGCAAACTGCATCACAAGTCTATAAGGTACCGATCTGAAATTTTCATGCTGAATTATTATGTAATATTTTTTTTAAGAGAATTTCTTCACGTTTTATAAATTTATCATTTGCATAACTGATTTGAATAACTACTATCAGTAACCTTAAACTCATTTTCCATTAATGATGGATTTCTCTGAAGTTTGAGGAGTGTATATCCAGTTCTATATCATTAAACTGACCGTTCTCCTTATAACTTGCCGTAAGTGATATTAATTCAAATACAGGGTGTTAATTAAGTATGTACCATAAATTCAACAGAAGATTCTTTAAGTAATTTCAAGACGAAATGTTCATATAAACATGGGTCCGCAAATCCTTCGTTCTCAAGATACAGGACAGGGTGTTGAAATAAAAATTAAAAAAAAGTTATTCCTAAATATCTTAAATATCCTTTACCTTATTTTGTTGTAATTTGGCAATGGTATTTATAACATCAAGGAGCTAATTTAGCCCGAACGTGATTCAATTTATCAAGTCCAGTGGAGTCTCGAGCGGGATTTGAACGAATATTTTTGACTTGAAAATGTACGCCACTAACTTTTGTGCAATTTTTATTATTTCTTTGGATTGAGCAATTAGAAATACAACTTTTTTGTCTCTTGAATTTTTTTCGTATCTTGCTTAGTTTCCCTGGACCTCACAAGGAATAATATGGGAAATTAACATCTAGACTAACGAATTGCACTAAACTAAGTGTTGGAAAAGGCCTCCTTCGGCTTCAATACAACCGTCCCGCCGCCGGATCATTGAATTTCGTACTCTTCTGAAAATACCTGGCGTATTTTTTATTATGTCACATGAATTAATGATTTCATTTCGTAAATCCTCTTCACTTTGAATAGCAGTTTCGTATACCAACGCTTTGAGGTGTCCCCAGAGAAAATAATCTATAGGACTCATTTCGGGCGAGCGAGGTGGCCATGGATGTGGGCCTGCTTTCCCAATCCAGCGATTATGGTAATTTTCATAAAAAAATTGCCGTGCCACTACACTAAAGTGTGGTGGAGCACCATCGTGCATGTACCACATACGGAATCTTTCCATGACTGGAATTTCTTCTAAAAGTCCAGGTAAAACAAACTCTAAAAACCTTCGGTATTTGTCTCCATTAAGTCTAGGTGGAAGGAATTGTGGCCCAATGAGATGGTCACCGACAATTCCAACCCAAATATTAAAAGAAAACTGTTCTTGAAAATTATTTTCTATCAAGGCGTCTGGATTGTTTTCGGCCCAAATGTGATGGTTGTGGAAGTTGATAATTGAATTGCAAGAAAAACAAGCTTCATCTGTAAACAATATTCGACTTAGGAAACTTTTATTTCTTCTTATTTTACCGCGTAACTAATTAGAAAAAGCTAGTCTTACAGGCAAATCTCTGGGCAATAGAGTTTGCACACGTTGCATGTGATAGGGATATAGCTGCTGGGCTCTTAAGATCTGCCACACTGTGACATGGGTAACATTCAGTTCTTCAGTTATTTTCCGAGTACTGGTATGAGGATTTACTTCAATCTCATTTAATACAGCTTCTTCAATTTGAACTGTTCGTACCGTTGCAGGCCTCCCAATGACAACCGTCGATCTTTAAAAGCTGCCTGTTTCAGAAAGTCGTGCATGGAGACGTACAAAAGTTCTTCTATTAGGCACTACACGCTGAGGAAATCTCTCATGGTAAATGCGTCTTGCAGCATTCGAGTTTCCGAAAGCAATTCCATAACAAAAATAGTTCAAAAAATAACCACTAAAAACACTTTTTATAACAAATATAAATTAAAAACTTATAAAGTTGACAACAACTGTCGAATCGTTTATCAAATGCTGCAATCGTTTTCTAAGGCAACCCTTGATTATTATTCATGATATTTTCAGAAGAGTGCGAAATTCAATGATGCGGCGGCTAGACTTGTATTGAAGCCGAAGGAGGCCATTTCCAACACTTAATTTAGTGCAATTTGTTAGTCTAGATGTTAATGTTATTTAATATTTGTTGTTTTTATTACATAATTAGTGATGTAAAATTGTAAAAATAATAATTTACAAAAGAAACATTTAATTTCCCATATTATTCCTTGTGAGGTCCAGGGATATGCAATTAGGTTCTTGAAAACTAAGCAAGATACGAAAAAAATTCAAGAAAAAAAAAGTTGTATTTCTAAATAATAAAAATTGCATAAAAGTCAGTGGCGTACATTTTTAAGTCAAAAATATTCGTTCAAATCCAGTTCTAGACGCCACTGGACTTGATAAATTGAATCACGTTCGGGCTAAATCAGTTCCTTAATGTTTCTTAATGAATACCATTGCCAAATTACAACTAAATTAGGTAAAGGATATTTAAGAAATTCACGAATAACTTTTTTTTTTATTTCAACACCCTGTATCTCAAAATTACCTAAAGAATTGTCTGTTAAATTTATGGTACATACTTAGTTAACACCCTGTATTTTCGAACAACAGTGAAATGATTGAATGAGTGTTATTCGTTCTAGATTGTTGCATACAGTGACATGACCTGTAATTGTAATGGAACATTTTAACCACAATCATTAGGGGTTTCATTAGTCCATTACGTAGCTGGGTCTTCAATAAACAGAGAAAACGTGTTTTACGGTGGACCATTGAATTATAGAGCTGGATTATAGAGATACTGGATTGTAAAAACAGCCTGGTACATGTTTTTCTTGTACAAAAAAAGGTGTTGAATCTGTAGTGAATCCCTTGACACATTCACGTGTCCAACAACTATTTGGTTCCAAGCTTCGAAGGGTGAATGAACGCCTTGGAGTGAGCCAATCCTGCCAGAAGTCCATTAATTTAAATCTTTGTTTGGCAAAGCCTGGAGAGATGCCAATAATAGGTTCTGGTCTGATGAAGCTACTTGCAGCACCCTCCTTTGCAAGGTTCTCAGCAGACTCATTGCCTTCCAGGCCAGTGTGGCCGGAAATCCAGACCAGAGACAATTTGTTGAGTTTTCCTATCCAGGAGAGTCGTTTTTGGGCAATCTGCTACCCATTTAGACGTTGCTCGGTAGGAGCCAAGAGCTTCCAACGCCGCTCGACTGCATGAGGAAATTTTTAGTAACTTCTACCAGTCTTTCCGCACATAATTCAATATATTTCCGCTTGAAATACACTCACATAGGTCCTTAGGCAGGTTGATATCTCTGTCCTGAGTCTGCAACTGAAAACACCTGCACCAGAACTTGAAGGTGTTTTCGATCCATCTGTGAACCAATAACTATTCCTTCTTCCGGAGGATCCAGTCCTCCCTACTCGAGAACAGTACTTCATAAGGCAGTTCATAGTTGACAGTTGGAGGCATAAAGGCAGAGGTCATTTCCAGAATGCTGTGACTTCCAGTGTCAACCAACAGTCTCTTGCACATTACTGGAGTTTTTTCCCAACACCAAATCGTTATTTTTACACCTCGACACGTGTTTCGATCACCAAGTGATCATCTTCAAGAGGAAGATAAAAATAGAAACTACTCAAAACTAAAGCTATTTATGTTATTCAGGTACATCATACAGGTAGGTAATTAGTAATGCCACCCATACAAGTGTACCAACCTAAATTAATTTTACAATTGGCCTTTCTATCATTTTACAATATGTTCTTATGTATGTTTAAATGTTACAGCTATATATAGAACAATTTTCAGCTATATAAAATTAGTTTCACAATATTGCCTATCTAAATATATTTATAATGTGTCTTTTTTTAGTAACCAGTAAACCCAACAATTTTATTTTAACAAGCTATATAGTATGCCATTTGGTATTGGTCCGTTATCGTTATTCATGATATTATTATGTTTACTTATTTCTACACTCTCATAGGCATCTAGTTGCCTGTTGTTGTTAACTTGTCTAACTAATCTTAAAGAACTGAAGTCTATGGAATGGTTTTGTTGCAAAATATGATGGGTGACTGCTGATTTTTCAGGTCTTCCATATTTTAAGTGTGCTATGTGTTCCTTATATCTCACTTTAATAGATATTTTTGTCTGTTTAGTCTGTTTTGCATCGCAGTCCTTACATTCGATTTCGTAAATTCCAGACTTTTCCGAATTCTCGACTTTTGGATTTCCCAAAAGGCTCTGCAGTGTATGACTTGTTTTAAAAACCACCTTCATACCCAGTTCCTTGAAAATCTTTATCTTGGTATTTATCTTGGTATTGTATTGCTTGATATTTCCTGTATTGCACGTTTTTCTTTTGTGAATCTATCATGTGTTAGAGGGAAAGTCAAAAGACGATGCACCAAAAAATTCAACCAAGCACGTTTGTGCTGTCCACAGTGATGTGGACTGTCAGGAATATACCTGTACGTGCTTGTTTCTTTTCTAAATATATCGTATTCTAACCCTCCATCTTTGCTCCTCATTACCAAAACGTCAAGAAATGGTAGTTGTCCCTTATTTTCTAATTCATACGTGAATTTTATTGATGGACATCTATTATTTAAAAAGTGAACAAAGTCCTCGATATTCGATTTTTTGGTATCGAATACCGCGAAAATATCATCCACATACCTTAGCCAAATCCTAGGAAAATACTTTGACTTTTCTTTAGTTTCCATTTCGAATCTGCTCATGAACAGGTCTGCCAGGTACGGGGACAAGGGATCTCCCATGGCCGTTCCTTCCTGTTGTTCATAAAAGCAACCTTCTACCTTCTTCCTCTTGAAGATGATCATTTGGTGATCGAAACACGTGTCGAGGTGTAAAAATAACGATTTGGTGTTGGGGAAAAACTCCAGTAATATTCATTACTACACCAAAGGTTCCAAACAGTACATCATAAGTCTGTTGCACTCTGCATTAAATTGATTTATGCAATTAGCAATGTGCACAAGTCTATATGCAGTCCATCTAGCCTCTCTCTCTAGAAAAATGTGGAGAGTAGGTAAATCTAGGAAGATCTACATGGCCGCTGAATTATAGGGAGGTCAGTTGGGGTAGTTTAGTTAATGTCCATCTCATCTATAGACTCAGGCTCGGATAATTGGTTACTTTGAGTGTCTATGAAGGGACTTACTAGTAGCTAGCGAAAACATCTCAATCACGGCAGAACGCGCATTGTCGTAAAATTATTTCATCGAAGGGACTAACATCCAAATATTATTGGTAGACAATTTTAATGCCTAATGGATATTCCTCAATGAATATGTTCAACTGCAAGTCTGTGGATGTTCAACTTCATTCACTAATAACCTCGTGGTTGATATGGTTTCTTACTGAAAACAACTATTCATATTATATTAAAACGTCCCCATTCAGTGCTGATGGGCGAAAGTTCCATATCAGTCAGAAGAGTTTGAGATGTACTGAAAGAATTTTAATATTCATTCCAACTTTCTTAACCATTTCATTGAATAAGAAAAAATGCATCATCAGAAAATTTTCATTTTACTTATTAGCATATGATCTAAATCCAACACAATTCCAAATAGTTTTCAAATTGTTACAATATACATTTTTTTATGAAATACCGATTTCTAGAACTAGCAATCATTCAAGTGCAAGTCGATCACGAATTATAGATCGCTAATTGACCAGAATTTCGTAATGTACTTTTCATTTAATAACGATGATTATATTTTCATGTTTCAAATGTGGAACAAACGACCGAATCTAAGCATGTCCTTGCTCATCTAAGATATTTATTCAAATCTTCCACTTTTTGACATCAATTGCATAGATGGGAACTCATTATTATCAACAGAATTCGCATTTTCATTTGTACTGAGTTCAGCATTTTAATCTAACTCATATCGGTTTCATAATTTATTGTGAAATTAACAAGATCGAGTGTCAATATCTTCCACTTTTTTTTCGACAGTAAAACTACGATATTCGAATCAGTGTACGAATTGATTTCAACTCGTTGAAAGTTAAAATAAAAATTTATTCTTCTCAGACATGAATTCTGATTTTCCATTTTATAGGTAGAACTTTTCTAAAACTTGAGCAGTTAAGTTTGTTATTCAAAAATAATATGTTCAATCTCTGTTTTAAAAGTATATTTTCTTATTGTATATATTCGACTTGATCGAAGCTTGTTTGAAATATTTTTCAGAAATATCGTTCATTTGTAACGAATCAAATTTATAAATTGTTATTTTTTTTCTATATTCACAAGCACTGCATGTCTCGATTCGCTGAATGATATATTCATTTAAAAAAAACATTTCGGGAAATTTACTTCATAAAGTTGCCGTTCTCCGAATGGAAAAGTAGTCAAAAAGGGTATTTCGAGGTGTAATGAGTTGAACCTCGTAGCGATAGGTCTACTTCTGATATACAGGGTGTTTATTAAACATGCGGCAAAAATTTAAGGGACTATTCTTTTGACCATTCTAAGGATATTTAATTTTTTGATGATTTTTGATAGGGCGCTTCGTTTTGAAGATATGGAGCAAAAAATTTCAACAATTTAAATCTGAAAAATCACCATTTGTTAGAAAAAATTTAAAAATACCTACTGTTCAGCTAGTTTTTGAATAGATATTTACTGAAATAAATGAGAATCAGTGCGAGTATCTTTAGGCTCTTAGCAGGTTATTGATAAGAGATTTTTCAGGAGAATAATATAGATGTCCATTGCTGAAATATTCAGGCTGAAAACATAGTTGAAAACTGACGAACCTTATCAAGGACCAGAATTAATTCGAAGTCCACAGAAAATCAACCTGTAACTAAGTCGAAAAGCACTATTTTATGATTTTTCAAGAGCATTACTGACTATTGTAAGTGAAGGGAAATGAATAAATATAAACATCAACAATTAAAGTGGATTCAGCTCTTATATCATAGGCCATTCAATTGTATAAACAAGACTTCATGGCTGGCAAATGGCTATTCACACAACTCATTCGTCAAACTATGACTTGACGGTCCATTCCAGTGAAATGAAATTCATTGGAATTTATTCAAATTGTTTCCCAAAAATATGAGAATTACTTGGGTAATAATGGCATTGCTATTATATACTAATTACTATTCATAACATTCATTATGCAGCTATTTGACTTCAAACTAATATTGATTTTGTTGATAGAAACCAACACCAGGCATGAAAGACAACACTTTCTAATGTTTACTCAGTTAGATAACACGAATTATTGATGAGTAAATCAAATTTACACTCCATAGTAAACAAAATTTATTCCTCTGATGAAAATCATAAAGTTTCATGGTTTTCCTCGAATTATATACCGGATGATTGGACATACCATTTAAGAAAGGTCACAAAAAATTAATCTTTCTCACCTATTGAATGAATTTTTCCATTATCACTTCCGAATTATTCAAATTTACCAATGTAATTATCACCACTTCATTCACTTGAAACGACCGTTTGTTGCAATTGGCGATATACCATAATCCGACGTATTCAGTGAAAGTTTGGTTTTACACTGAAATTTTAACTCGCGTTCCAAGGCAGACTGTCGATTGAAGAAGTTCCTCGACACTAGACTCATTTCATACTGAAGACGAATTGGTATTATATAACTTTTGGGAACTATGTCGATATTAATTGACGGTTTTTGGGGTCAAAAGTTAATTGTCTTCGGATAATGTCATTTTTTGTGTTTTTTTTTCACTTTGAACAATTTCTTCATCCAGTATCTTCGAGAAATGAAAATAACTGCGTTTCAACATTAGTCAACTTGAATACAGAAACTTATGAGGCTTTGAAATTCCTCCTCACATTAGAATGTCGAAGGTAGTGAAAAATATCAAAAGAATCCTATTAATTATAATGTACTTGTGATGCACTGTTTGAAACCTTTGGTGTAGTAATGAATATTACTGGAGTTTTTTACCCAACACTAAACCATTATTTCAACACCTCGACACGTGTTTCGATCACCAAGTGATCATCTTCAAGAGGAAGATCAAACTAAACATACTAACAATGTTATCCTTATTCATACCATAGATGTCTCTTCTAGATACCTGCGTCTCAAGTGTCTCAAATCATTTCACAATATTGCCGTATCTTCTAGTCTTGAATTAGGTTTTAAGAATGAACGAAATCTCGACTTTTAAAAACGACGGAAACCAAGATAAATATATTTCAGTTCCATACCACCAATACACGAAGACAGATTTTCAAAGAACTAAAGAACTAGGTATGGAGGTGGTTTTCAAAGTCATACACTACAGAGCTTTTAAGGAAATCCAAAGGACAAAGTGAAAAATTCGGAAAAGTCTGGAATTTACGAAATTAAATTGTACAGACAAAAAGATCTATTAAAATAAGATATAATAAACACTTAGCACTCCTAAAATATGTTTGACCTGAAAATCAGCTGTCGCTCATCATATTTTGCAACAAAACGAATCAATTATTCATGAAAAAATTTCAAATCGCGTTTATCCATGTCTAAGTGAAAAGCAACATGGGTTCTTACCTAAAAGGTCCACAATAACTAACCTAACATGTTTTATACAAGAGGCAAATCAAGTTGTCGAAAATAATAGTCAACTAGATATTATTTTCACAGATTTTGGTAAAGCCTTCGATAAGGTTGATCATAAAGTTATGTTGAAAAAACTTTACACTTTTGGGCTGTCAGATCGACTCTTGAAGCTGTCAGCTTCGGATCTTATAGACAGGAAACAGTATGTAGTTTATAAGGGATAGGAATCAGAGGATTTCTTCACAAGATCTGGTGTACCCCAACGGTCCAATCTAGGACCCCTTTTATTTTTATTACTAATAGATAATCTGCCAGAAGTAGTTCAGGACTCGCAATGTGCACTATTCGCGGATGATTTTGAATTATTCAAGTAAACCAAAAGTCAAGAAGATGTGAGTTTGCTACAAAACGACGTAGATATAGTTTACGAGTGGTCCCTGTCTAACCGCCTTACATTTAATGTTGACAAATACTTCAGTATGTCAATAACTAGAAAAAAAATACGGAATGATTTTCAGTCTAAGATAAACAATGTATATTTAGCCAAGAAGATAGAATGTAGAGATTTGGAAGATACGCTGGATGAAAAACTCACTTTTAATCAACATATGACCGACATTATAAACACAACATATAGATTACTTGGCTTCATTATTAGAAATTCATTCAAATTCACAAAAATATCCTCATTACTAACACTTTATAATGCATTCGTCCGTGGTATGCTGGAATATGGTGCAATAATATGGTCTCCTTATTATTCAGGTCATAAAAATGAAATTGAAAAGGTACAGAAAAAAAATGTTAGGATTTCTACATTACAAAAAACATGGTGAATATATTTTCAATCTTAGTTATCATACTTCCTTGAATGAATTTAAATTCACAACCTTAGAATTTAGAAGAAAACTTACTTTTCTATTATTTTTCTATAAGCTATTGCATAATAAAGTAGATAATCCACACTTATTGTCAAAAATTTATCTGAACTACAGTAAATACTTCAATAATAGAAGGAAAGATATATTTGTTTCGCCTAAACCTCGAACCAATCTAGGTTTAAATTTCCTACTATACAATATATGTTATCTTGCAAATTGTTCGAGGAATATAGATTTCTTTTGTCAAATGTAATGTTGAAATTGAGATGTCATCCTCACAAATTATTACTAATTGTAACTGAGAGTCAATTTGAATGAAAAACGTCCATTTGTCATTTTCAACTGAATGTGTCTTTGAATTTGATTTTGATTCAGGTGATTTGGAGTAACTTCAGTTTTAGTCATTGTATTATATTGAGAATGGTTATTTAGTTAGCTTTTGATATTGTGATCGATTATTGGAACTGCTTGTTCTGTAGATTACTTAATAAATAAAATAAAATAAAACAAAACCATTATGAATAACGATGGTGGACCAATACTCAATAGTATACTATATAGTTCGTTAAAATAATTATCGGATTTACCTGTCTATTACATAAGGACACATTGTAGAATTAATTTAAAACTAGTAGATAAAGCAAAATTGTGAAATTGATTTAAGCCACTTAAGAACGCAGGTACCTAGAGAAGGTATCTATAGTATAGATAAGGATAACATTGTACGTATCTTTAGTTTAATCTTCCTCCTGAAGATGATTACTTGGTGATCGAAACACGTGTCGAGGTGTTAAATTAACGGTTTGGTTTTGGGATAAAACTCCAGTAATAAACATTAATTGGGTAGGTAAAAGTGAGGTATTCGATATTCAGGTATACTGCAAAACTGTAAAATATATATAAAGCATTGAATATGGAGATTTTAGTTAGTATAGACACGTCCAAAAAAGCTATTGTTTAGCCAAATTCGTGTTGCGTTTTTGTAAAACTGTTTAGTGAAAATCTCCCGGTAAGACCATCATTTTGTGTGTATTAGTAGTTTGTGATGATGTTTGACCTCGGATCAGAAAAGCTTTGAGACAATCAGGACTCTCAAATGGGTGAAACTGAATTTCAAACGCATGCTACTGGGGTTATATGCTGAAAATATTCCGACAACAAATCATGTTCTCATCGAATCATTACATAAGAAAATGATGTTTGATGTCAGGGAACTGAAAGTTCAGAAATATTATTTTCACGTCACTACCTTGGTTTCATTCCAAGAGCATAAGCATGCTCATTACATTAAGAAGGGCTTCTCAGAATTTTATATTGTACTATTTGTTGATAGTTTTCAGTTGAAGAATATGTCACGTAATTTCAAATATAATCCATTGCAAAAGATATAATGATGGATCGGATTGCAAGTTAATAATTTCAGTCGATTAAATCGTAACTGACCCACACAGAGAATATAATCGTTATTGAATTAATGCAATGCATTTTCAAATCGTTCCTAATATGCACTAATTCACTATTACAAAATTAGGTTCTGTTCAAGATTTTCCGTTACAGTGGAAAAAAATATTTGACCCCGCTGAATGAGTCGCAATAATTTTTCAACCTCATTTCGAATAGATTTTTGAGAGAAAGTATGATGCAAAAATATTTAAATGAATTGTCATAATACTGATTATTATACACTCGTAAAAGAAACAATTTAGCCTCGTTCTGATATTGAACAACGCTGTAAGTAGAGAATGTAAACTCTCACGGCCGGAATTAACTGCCACAAAGCTATTTTTTTGGATTTTTGGCCGTGGTCCGCAGATATTTATCTCAAACGTTTCGTCTACTAGTGCGGTACACATTATGTCTCAGTTCTCAACGCATAAAATTCCGGGTCAAAAAACTTTGCCACAACGCTGTTTTCTTTAACTTTGATTTTGTTTACTTTATACCATACCCTTTCTCGTTTCTTGATCTAGAGCAGGGGTCTCCAAACTTTGAAGCCTTCGGGCCATAATAATTTTTTCAGTTTGTTCCAAGGACCAATTTCTGCCCTTAACTATATTTCTAGACTACGATAGTCGCAAAGTTCGTGACCTAAGCAAACTTACGCTTTTTTTGCATTTCAATTTCTATTGTGTATTGTGACACTTAACGACATCTAGTGGCGAGTAGTGGTACTATGTACTATCTTTTTCAGCTACCCGCTAGGTGGCATTAGGCGTAATTAAATATTTGGAATTACCGCGTTGGTTCGAGAAGTTCTGGTTCTAGCTAGTGTATTCCGATTACCTCGAGATGGCAGTAATAATTGCATATAAAAAGGCTAGCGGCGCATCTGCGAGTTAGTCTGCGTAGGAGAGGCGAAGGAAGCGAAACTGTCTATTGTGAAATAAAGTAACACCCGTCAATGAAAGTATTTTGATTTGACTTATTGGGTTTTATGTGTGATTTGTTAGTATGGAAAAGAAGCGAAAAATTGACAGTGAATGCAGAACGTTCCAAGAAAAATGGAACTTTCAGTATTTTGTGATTGGACCAGTAATAAGGCGCTATGTTTAATTTGTAATGAAACCATAGCTGTTCTCGAAGACTATAACATTAAACGACACTATGAATCGAAACATCTTCAAAGTTACTCCAAGTATACAGGAAGTTTGCGGAAGGAAAAATTTGAAGCTTTGAAACGCGGACTCAAATCGCAGCAATCTTTGTTTACCAAAGCGAATACTGAACTGCAACTCGCGCCAGCTTTTGTGTGGCTCTTGAAATCGGAAAACGTGGCAAACCATTCACCGATGGAGAAATGATAAAAGAATGCTTGATTGCAGTAGCCGAAGAAATATGCCCCGAAAAGGTAAATTTATTTAAAAGTGTCAGATTGTCAGCAAACACCGCCGCTCGGAGGGTGCAGACATCGCAGAAAATATATCATCTCAACTGTCTGACAAAATGGAGATCATGGGTGGTTTTCTCTAGCATTGGATGAGTCAACGAATGTGTCAGATACTGCTCAGGTGTTGATTTTTATTCGCGGAGTAGATAAAAGCTATGAAGTGTATAAAGAACTTCTTAATATTGATAGTATTCACGGCACGACAACTGGGGCAGATATTTTTAAGGGAGTTAAAAATACCATTAATAAAATGAACCTTCGATGGAGAAAGTCTATAACAACTAATGGAGGCAAAAATATGTATGGTAAAAATAAAGGAGTGGTTGCACTTGTGTCAAAGGCTGTAAAAAATGATGGTGGTTCAAAACCATTAGTCTTACATTGTATCATTCATCAACAGTACTTGTGCGGAAAATGTTTGGATATGTCTGAAGTTCTAAAACCAATCATATCAGTTGTTAACTTCATCAGATCGACTGGGCTGAATCACCGACAATTTCGCGAGTTTATTCAACAGATTGGAGAAAATGATTTACCATATCATACTGCCGTACGCTGGCTTAGTTGCGGAAAAGTCCTTAAGCGCTTTTTTGAACTTCGAGCAGAGATCGAAATGTTTTTAAATGAGAAGCAGCGCCCTTTTGCCGATTTAGAAAATAGTGAATGGATGTGGAAGTTTGCCTTCTATGTCGATTTGACAAATCATATGAACGAACTGAATTTGAGATTGCAAGGAGAAAATCAGCTTTTCCCTGATTGATACACCAATATCAAATCCTTCAGGCAGAAAATAATACTATTTCAATCGCAATTACGTAAAAAATGTTTCACACATTTTGAAACATGTCAAATATTCAGCCACACTACAGAGACTGAATTTCCCGTCAATTTTGCAATCGAAACTTTGAGTGCTTTAAAGATAAATTTTGATACTCGTTTTTCAGATTTTGATGTCATTGAGAATGAAATGAAAGCTTTTTCAAAATCCTTTTGATTCTGACATTGAAACCCTGGTTCCGGAAGTCCAAATGGAAATTATTGATTTACGGTGCAGTGATATGCTCAAGAACAAATATCAAAATTCATCTTTGTTGGAATTTTATAAGAGTATTACACTAGAACAATTTGATAATTTGCCTAAATTCGCTCGTGGGTTGTTTTCTGTTTTTGGTACTACTCACTTGTGTGAGAAAACGTTTTCCAAGATGAAGTACACAAAGAATGTTTACAGATCTCAATTAACCGATGAGCATCTTGAATCTCTTTTGATAATTGGTACAAGTAAAATTGATCCACAACTACAAAGTATTGTCGGTGGAAAATCACAATTACATAAATCTCATTAGTGTTTTTGTTTTACTGTGATTCATTTCAATTATTTGTTAGTTATTAATATGCTTGAACTTAGATACTTAAGTTAAGTTTTATTTGTCATCATTTCTGTCGTTAAGTTTTACTTACCTTGCAAGAATATAAAACAGCAATGGTATTAAGTAATCATTGGCTGTCGCGGGCCAGATTGATGACAGTAAATCATTGGCTGTCGCGGGCCGGATTGATGACACTGGCGGGCCGGATTTGGCCCACGGGTCGTAGTTTGGAGACCCCTGATCTAGAGCAAGAAAGGGGTACTTGTACCCAGTTAAAATGACTAGCTCTTGATTTGCGGATGCAGGTTGGTTCTTGATTTTTTACAGAAATTAAATTATAAGTGATGAAAATGGTTACCAAATTGAAATTCTTATTCGGACGCCATTCGGACTTGTCAACGTAGACCAACTTAGTTACACCGAGATATGATTCACTTTAAAAATACGAATAAAACAAGGAGTACGGCCTACTGAACTTAAAAAAAAAGGTTTGGTGGTGCAGCCAGGAAACGACTGAGTCGTCTCCTCAAGAGCGGGGTACCTTATAAAACCGCCTTGCACCAAATTTTTGAGCGGTGTGAGCAGAATCTGTCTCAGGTGAGGGAACAAATCCCCCATGAGCAGGTTAGCAAACGTTTGCGCTCAAGTGATTCACCAAAACCAGTGGCGAAAAAGCCCTGCACGGCTGAATCTAAGGCATCGCCAGATGTAGCTGACGTGCAGAAACCCTCGTATGGGAAGTTTGTCGAGGGTATCAAGGTGGGAACCTTGCAAATTGACTATCCGACTACCTCAATAACAGAGCATATACTCTGTACCTGCCCGCTGGGGACCGAATCACGTCCTTAGAGTTCGGCAGAGCTGTACCATCTGACCTAAAAGACCACTCACCATACAAACTAATCGGCTTAATTAAGAATCTGAGTTTATTTGGCAGAGTGTGAATAGGTGTGAGCCACAATAAACCCTTGCGGTGAAGGTTCGAATAGACCCACTCACTTTGGACCTAACCTAACCTAACTACTTCAGAGTTGTAATATCGTTTTGCATCCCTACCTTTGAAATAAATTAAGGAAAATACTGAATGATCATGAAAATTGAGAAATAAAATTTAGTATCTATTTATACTCCTTGTATAAACTACGCAACTATTATTGTATTCGTCCTATAATGGTTTTTGCGTGCTTTTTCATTCCTGTATGCTTTTTTATGTTCTTATGATTTTGCTAGGCAGACCTCAAAAGATGGAATCTATTCTTATGGATGATTCTCAAAAATTTTACTCAAATCACCACTACGTGTTCTCTATTTGAAGCTAAGCACAGAAAAGACCCTTTCAAAATTTCATCCTTCACATATTGAATCGGTATCGGTTCAAAGTTCAAGCAATGCTACCACCTATTGCAAACAATTCTACCACCTGCAGTACCCAGAGCACACCGATTCTAAGTATGGCAATAATAAAAGTAGATATCTCTCTGATGAATTGATATATGTATCCGTTAGTACGTGAGGAGATCATCTTGAGATATGAGAAATAATACTGTTTTTTTTGGCCTATAAGGACATTTTCATACGAACTAACCTTTCGTTAAGAGATTCTGTAATATTCCGAAGATCATCTTCTGCTCGTTTCATCAAATTTTGTATTATCCTTTCTTGAAGCGGTGACCGTTTTACGTTATATGCTCACTGTCAACAGTATACAGTGTGGTCCAACGAAAACTTAACACCTCGATTTTCCGGCGTTAACATGAAAATGTGGAAAATCGCTCGAACCCGTCAATTGCTGATTCGAGGGGGAACAACTTTTCCGCTGTTTTCATCCCCGTGACTTCAACCCCCTAACGGGGGTGAGCACAACCCCTTGATTTTGAATAGGGATGAGGGGTGTTGAGATACTTCATTTTGAAGATCTTATCGTGTACTATCTGCCCGTAAAATTTCACTTCAAAATATCCATCGATAATGAAATAACAGCGAAAATAGTGAAAGAGGCAATATGGAATTTATCTCGAGAATATTATTCGTATCCGACGCATTTCAAAGGTATTGAGTGGTTAATTTTTTGTCCAAAAAAGTAGACGGACCTTGTTTTTGTACCTTAGTCTATCGTGAATTGTTAAGAACGGTACAAGTGTGTACAAGCGATTGTAAATTTGTAGTGGAATTAAAATGGTGTATTCCGTAGAAGAAAGGGTGGAAATGATAAAATTATTTTTCCGAAATAACGACTCTGCGCGCACAACAGCGGCTTTATTTAACGAACGACATCCTGGAAAAAATGTATCCGCTGCTTACGTTGTGCAACTGGTTGCCAAATTTGACGCTACTGGGTCAGTTGGAAACAAAAAGAGGGTGCATGAAAGAGACGAAGCGAGGGACGTGGCTGTCTTAGGTCATATAGCAATGGATCCGACCGTTAGTACTAAGAAATTGTCCGAGGTATCTGGTGTTTCACGCACAACAATCATGAGAATCCTGAAACAACATAAATTCCATCCGTATAAGATACGATTGGTTCAGGAACTGAATGAGGATGATCCCGATCGCCGACTCCAGTTCTGTGAAGTGATCAGTGAAATAATTAACTGCAATCAAAACTACATGTTCGATATCTGTTTTTCGGACGAGTGTTCATTTTACCTTAACGGCATTGTAAACCGGCATAACTGTCGGTATTGGTCAGATGAAAATCCACGATTATTTCGTGAGGTGTATACACAGCGCCCCCAAAAATTAAATGTTTGGGCGGGTATTTATGGAAATCGGCCCTTTTTTTCTACCCGGTAATCTCACAGGCCAACTTTATCTCGATCTATTGGAGAACGCTATTTATCCAGCCCTCGTGCAAGTATTGGAGAATGCAGAAGACCATCAAATGATCATTTTCCAACAAGATGGCGCACCACCTCACTTTGTTCAACCGGTGCGTCAGTTTTTAGATGACAATTTTCCTCACGCCTGGATTGGAAGAAGGGGACATATTGAGTGGCCACCCAGATCACCGGATCTGGCTCCACTGGACTTTTTTCTATGGGGTCACCTGAAATCCAAGATTTACGCTACCCAGCCTGAGTCACTGGATGATTTGCGAACTCGGATCATTAATGAATGCCGTCAAATTACACCAGACATCTTGAGTAATGTACGTGAACGTTTTCAGCAAAACTTATATTACTGCATGGAAGTGGATGGTGCCCATTTCGAACATTTAATAAAGTAATCACAAAAGTACGTACTCTTCCACTCTTTTACCTGTCATGTCGTTATCGATGGATATTTTGGAGCGAAATTTTACAGTCAGATAGTACACGATAAGATCTTCAAAATGAGGTATCTCAACACCCCTCATCCCTATTCAAAATCAAGGGGTTGTGCTCACCCCCGTTAGGGGGTTGAAGTCACGGGGATGAAAACAGTGGAACAGTTGTTCCCCCTCGAATCAGAAATTGACGGGTTCGAGCGATTTTCCACATTTTCATGTTAACGCCGGAAACTCGAGGTGTTAAGTTTTCGTTGGACCACACTGTATGTCGACCGCACACTGAACACTCCGAGATACGGCTAGGGAGGTGTGTTAGAATGAAGGGAACTGTGCCGTTATGCGTTACGTTATTACGTTAATAATTAAAATAAAGAATAAGTGAATAGGTGTCAGCATTCTAATTATGATTCATTTAGAGTACTACTGTAGACTGTTCAGAACAGTCCCAAATCTATGATAATAAAAAAAGAAACTATAAATAATTCGTATCTCACAATCTACAATTCAAAATTGGCAAAACAAATTTCTTTGTGTTCAGATTTTCTCGCACACAGTATGAAATGAAATGTTGCAATACGTATCTTTGGAATAGATTTTACCCTCAAGTTATGATATAAAACAAATATTAGGAAGAACAAAAACTACATCTTCGGAAAGAAATTGATTTCAAATGATTCTTTTTTGGAAATAAACGAACGTATGATGAATCTCCGAAATAATTTTCAAATATATATGTATGATATTTTTTTAGTGAACAAACGGTACCGGCCAAACTGAGATTGAAAATATCAACATTTTTAATGAGCATTTCGAGTACCCCCACTACTTCATTTCCAAGATTTCTAGAATTTTGAGATGAAATGAAAAATAGAAACTGGAAACTGAATCAAAAATCATAAAAACGGTATCGGAATTGTAGCAAAAAAACGTACCTGTAGTAGCGCATAGAAATATGTTATTCATGATATGTCACTATGATTAACTGAAGATGTCAAGTTATTAGTTTCATTTGAAGTTCAAAATTTATTGTTAATTAAAAAATTAACATGCATGGTGTTGTAGAATACGACATATCGCCGATAAGAGGACCCTTGGCGAATGCATTTGTGATACTGATAAATGTGTTGTTCTTCAACATCAAACTCATCGGACTATATGATGTTTATCCCAGGGATTATAGTCAGAAATTATTAAACGTACGTATTTAGTTTTGCAGCACTATCTCTGAAATAATTTATATAATCTGATGCGAAAAATGGCTTTTTCATTAGTAACTTTCTCTCTCTCTCTCTTGAGCTCAGATCTGAACGGAATTTTTGCTCAGATAGCTTCCAAATGAATAATTTCGTGATATATTGTTTATCAGGTCATTCAAAATGTCTGAATATGAACTTGGCTGAACATTCTTAACGATGTTATCTGAATTAAAAAAAATGTAAAATAGTTCATACCTCGTATATGGTTTTGAAGAGAGTCATTTGATATTATTTCCCTTGCGTTCTCTGATTCAGACAAGTGAAGCTACATCTCAAAATAAGCTGTATTTTGGCATTCTCTTACTGAATTGAATGAGCTACTCCTATATAATTTTTTTTCACATTATATTAGGATTTTATGAAGATTTTTTATTCATCCCCGATAAATTTTGCTAGCTCCACTGCAGTTCCATAATCAACAAATCTATTATTATTCAAGTAATTAATATTTTTCTGAACAATCATTGATGATGTTTGAAAGTTAAATCTCTCGGGGTGATATCGTTTTTTATCCGTTAATTATCTTTTTGAAATGCAAGAAATCAATGAATTATGAAATTTCTGAGTTCGAAAAATATAAAAGTGATTTTTTTTGAAAAACTTTTATTCAAATTGAAACACGACACCTTTCCTCTTTCTTGACAGCGATCTGACTTGACCTTTTCTTCCAAGTCTTCAAAGAACACTGTAACCCCACGTGGTTATTCATTTTTCACCAGTTTTTTTTGACATTCACCAAACATGTTTCCCTTGATTAATTTGTAAAGGTTTTAGATGCTCATCACATTTTTCTAGACTTGGTTTTGGTTGTCCATAAATTATTAGGTTGTTTCAAAGGTTTTAACCAGTAAAATTGCTTGATCGAGATTCGAAGTCGATGAAGGCCGCTTTGCCTGGTCCGGATTGGTGAAGTTTCTACCGGTGAGAAAGTTTTCGAAGTGCTTTAAAAGATGGTAGTCGGTTGGCGAATGGTCTGGAGAGTATGGTAGATGAGACAGAACGTCAACGCTCAAATCGTTCATTTATCGATGTCATAGAGGATCCACTTTTCATCACACGTGACGATCCGATCTTAAAAACAATTGTTTTGGTTCCCCAGAAGCGAGAACAACAGACCTCAGAAGGTGACAATTTCTGTCGATAGTTCAAATCGTGGTGCATCAATGTATAGAGTTCCGAATTCTCTATCGATTAGTGTGTACCACAACACGGTAAAATTAATATTCTTTGAGATATGGAGCTGCAATTGGCATATGCAATTGGCAATACAACTGAAAGAGTCGTCTTTCGATTTTGGAACAGGCACACTTGCAGACCGGTTTTGGGCTCCTTAACCACTCGTCAATGCAAGATAGTGACCATCATCGACCTAAAGTCAATGATATTCCATAATTACCATAACTTCCAGAGTATTTCATTCCTCGCCTTAAGTTAGAGCGAACAACGAAAATGTCACTCCATCTAGTGGACGAAGTACTAACCAATTGCATATCTGAAATTTACCTGATTCCTCTGAATAAGGAAGAAAAACTTTCTTTTTCAATTATGAAATATCATTGACTTTAGGTCGATGCTGGTCACTATCTTGCACTGACGAGTGGCTAAGGAGCCCGAAACCGGTCTGCAAGTGTGCCCGTTCAAAAATTGAGGGTCGACTCTTCCAGTTGTATTGCCAATTGCATATGAAGGAAATTTTCTGTGGAGATTCCTGCACTGACGCCTGTCAGATATAATCCAACGCCGTTCGTGGTATCCGCCAGTGGAGTAGTTGTTTTCTGATAGGCGTCAGTTCCTTCAACCTACTGTGTAGATATATCTGAGTCTGGCTTGAACATTTAAAGTTCATATCTTTAGATTTAATACTTGATCGTTGAGTTTCGGTGTCTTCCACGAGATATCCTGTTTATGTTTCCTCTGGTATAATTATTCTGAGCTGAATCCTGTTCTGTTGAAGCTTTTCTTCAGTTATTTTTTCAGACTGTCTTCATTTTCTCATGTACGCTTCTAGGTATATTTTCACTGTACTCTTCATATTTATTGACCACCTTCTACTTGCTCTGAATCAATACGATGCTTCTGGGAACCCCACAACTAATTCACAACCCATATACAGAGTTGATGATACATTGCTTCTTCGTTTCTTTTAACTTCTGCATGTCCAGTGTACAGTTAATCTGTTCTTCTTCACCACTTTCTTTTAATCATCACACCGTTTGAGAATATTAATCTGTTCATTTTGTTGAGTCCTCCTTGCAGGATTGCATACACTTTTAATTGGAATCATAATGACCCAGCTTCAATCTAAATTTCTATTCGCTCAGTTTATTCCAACCCCACTTCATACCAAGTATCTCTGCCGTGTTTGTTCTCGAGGACTGTTTATCATTTGCTCTTGACGTTCTGTCGGTTGTAAAGTTTGTCTCGAAAACGGACTCTGATCTCATAATTTTTGAGTACCTATATTTGATGTTCACTCTTCTATATATTCACTCCCTTGAATTGGACGCTCTACCTCCCATGTTATTAAATATCTGAAGGAGTAGGTTCATGATACTAGTATTTCGGCTATTGTAACATCAGCCTTTTTTTTATTCTTTCTAGATCTTGGTTCCAGATCAATCTGAAATCCATTATCGCAGATAGATAGTGATCCTTCTCTTCTTTGAACTGTTTTTCAATTCCTTATTTCACTAGTAGCAATATTTTGCAAATATATGAATATATGAGATGAAACTATTTGCTCATATTCATAGTATTTTCTCACCATTAACACCTTGTTTTACTACGTCCAGGAGGAAGAGAGCATATTTGATTTCATCATAGTTGGCGCAGGCGCTGCAGGATGCGCAGTTGCAAACAGAATTTCGGAGCAAGAATCCTTCACTGTTCTCCTGATAGAAGCAGGCGATTACCCGTCCCCTACTACCGATGTAATTAACGTTCCTTGTAATTTTTTGGTTTTAGACTCATCTATCATTTAGACCAGTGGTCGCCAACCTGTCGATCGCAAGTTACCGGTAGCTCGCGGAGGCAATTCTGGTAGCTCTCACAAGGATTTTAATTTAAAAAATACAAAATGCAAAAACCAGAGAAGCTCCCGAAAATTCCGCAAAAAAATCTAATTGTCATAATGTTAAACATAAACAGCGGCAACATTGCGGTGAGCAATCCTCCGCTGACGCCATCAAGCTAAAATCGGCTAGAACCGACCAGCCGGACCAGCGCGTTAGTGTTCGAGAACGATCTGGATTGCTTTGAACGGGATAAATACGCACGGCGCGGCGACATTGCGCTTAGTTTAAAACTGAACGCGTAACCAACGTCCAGCGGTTGGGTTAGTAGAGAACAACAAAAATGATATTATGGCAAGCAGTTGTAAGAAGGTAAAGACATACCACTTTCATTCGGAATGGGAAGAACAATACTTTTTCACAGAAGTTAAAGATAAAAATGTGTGTTTGTTATGTAATACTTCGGTCTCCGTTACTAAAAAAGGAAATATTGAGAGACATCATAAAACTGTACATTCTAATTTTGAAAAATCATTCCCACTACATTCTGCCGCCAGAAAGGAGAAACTGAAACAGTTAAAAAAGCAGTTAATTGGACAACAATCAATATTTTTAAGAACAGTCGACAAAAATAAGGCTGCAACTGAAGCATCGTACCGTGTGTCCCAGATAATTGCACAAAAAAAGAAACCTTATGAAGACGGGGAAATGATAAAACAGGCGTTTTTAGAAGCTGCTGATTCGTTATTTGCCAACTTTAGAAATAAAGACGAGATAGTTTCAGCTATAAAATCTATGCAACTTTCTGCTAATACAGTGATGAGACGTGTGGAAGTAATGAGCAATGATATTTTTTTACAGTTAAGAACTGACTTAGATAACTGTGTTTATTTTTCACTTCAACTGGATGAATCAACAGATGTCGACACTGCCCCGATGGCCGTGTTCGTCAGGATGGTTTTTAGTGATTTTACGATTAAAGAAGATCTTTTGAAGTTCATTCCACTGAAAGAAGACACTACTGGACATGAGTTGTTTTCTCATTTAAAAAATATTATTTCTTCCGAGAAAATTTCAATATCGAAAATGGTAGGCTTGACAACCGATGGCGCTCCAGCTATGGTGGGTTGTGATAAGAGCCTGGTGGCGTTATGTCGTAAAGATGAAACTTTTCCGCAATTTCTCTGTTACCACTGCATTATCCATCAGCAAGCATTATGTGGAAATTTCCTGAAACTAAACAGCGTTATGAAACTGGTGGTAAACTGGTGGTGAACAACATTAGAGCTCAAGCGTTACAAAGAAGATTATTCAGAACCTTGGCTGATGAAGTTGACTGTCAATACGGGGACCTACTCCTTCACTCTGAAGTCCGATGGTTAAGTAGAGGACGGGTGCTGAAACGTTTTAATGATGCCCTACCTGGCATAGTTCAATTTTTCAAACAACGCGATGAACCGACTCCGGAACTAGAAAATTCAATCTGGCTTAGAGATTTTGGTTTTCTCGTCGACATTACAGAGAAATTAAACAAACTCAATTTGCAGCTTCAGGGGAGAGACAAAGAACTAGCGGAAATGATTTCTGATATAAAAGCATTTATCAAAAAGCTGGAGTTTTGGGAACAACACCTAATTAACAGCGATGCCAAGCATTTTCCTATTCTTTCAGAAAAAATATCTCAAAATCCATTAGAACCCTATGACAACAAATATCATGTAGAAATAATTTCTACCCTGAAGAATAACTTCAAAAATCGTTTTAAGGATTTCAATGAAATGGCTTTAGTAGCGCAGTTTGTTGTTTCACCCTTTATGGAAATTGATATCCAATAGTTTGCAACTTGTGTTATGCAGAACTTTGGCGAAGACATCGCTTCAACAGAAATGGAAGTCATTGAGTTTCAAAATGATTTAGCCTTAAAATCGTTAGTCTCAAGTACTGAATGTATCTGGCCTATTGTAAGTAAAGACAAATATTCAGTTCTATGCCGTGTTGCCTTGAAAGTGAAAGCATTATTCAGTTCAACCTATTTGTGTGAATCTTCTTTTTCCAATATGAAGTTTATTAAGAACAAATATCGCAATCGACTTACAGATGAACATTTGGATAATTGTATTCGAATGGCTTCATCAAATTATAATACTGCAAACATTAAAAAAAATATCGATGAGTCTGAATGTCAGCCTTCTCATTGAACGTGCTCTTTTATTTTTCAATGTTTATGTATATGATAGTGCGTTACTTTTTGTTGTTATTATTAACTATTTTTATATCATACGTGACATGCCGTTGTGGCTGGATAAAAGTTTGTCTTTATTTTTCAAACACCTTCGTTTGATAGTTAGGAATGTAGCTATGAACAAGTACGTACTAGTAATATTAGTTATTAGTTTATTATTAGTACCTATGTATTATGTATTACCAGTTGAATATTAAAATAAATACATATAATGATAAATTAACTGTGGATTATTTCATTTACGTTACGTTAAGTGGCTTCCGTGTGGGTAGCTCGCTGTTTATTCCAAAATTAACAAAGTATCTCAACACATTGAAGAGGTTGGCGATCACTGATTTGGACATTCGTTTGAATCATCAAATCAGGAATCTAAATTGAGTAGATTTCTTAAAGAACATTCACCCATAATAACATGAAAGAAATAAAATAGTTATTTCCTTTGGCGATTCTAAAATGAAATAAATATTGACGATATGAAAATATTGAATATTGAAGTAAAATTTGTGTGTGTTTGTTTTCTATATCTATTCATTCATTCATTTATTTATTTGATTTCAACCAAACAGGCCAAGCAGCCTTATTACATGGTTAACAACTACACATAATACTTAAGGTATAATAATTAAGCTAAAGGATAAACATAATACGTATCAATGTATCCCCAATGAATTTCAGGGGCTTGTACTTCATCCACAATAAAAATATTGGAAATATCGAGAAATCCATTAAGACCTGTTACATTTCATAAGGAGATGTCCAGAATGTGATTAATAATTACGAAAAACAAACTTTGGGAGATAGAGAAAAATCTAAATTTACAAATACATTGTTACTGTTGAATAATTTCATAATGCTTACGAGAGGAGCTCTTAAAGTTGAGAGAGAAGTTGGTATATTGAACATACGGCGCCCAGGTACATTAAAAGGAATAAGTGACAGAATTTCGCGACTATTTAATTTACTATTGATCAACTTGTACAAAAACATCCTAGCAGATAGATTTGTTCTTTGATCCAAGGACCTTATTTTGAATTCATTTCTTAAATTAGTTGATCTAACTATATAATAGTCTGGGTACGAACGGTATTTTCTATAATACAATATTTTTAAAAATGTATTCTGTACTCTCTCTTTTTTATGTAATGAGGATACATACTTCGAGTATCACATTAATGATGCAAACTCTAACTTAGGCCTTATTACTGCAAAATAGAGTAGTTTTATTGTGGTAATATTTGAGAAAGTTGCAGATTGACTCATTACATATCCTAGTGTTTTGTTGGCGGTTGATAATATATTTCCTATATGCTCCACAAATGAAAAAACTATATTGTACGTTACACCGAAATCCTTGATATCTGTACATCTGATTAGTTTTTTTCCCCCATCTCATAGTTTAAGATAACTAATGCAGTTTGTTAATCAGACTCCATTTATGAATACTATTCATGTCCTCCAGCAGCATAACATAATCCCGTACTGAGTGAAGATCGTTTATGAATATAGTGAAAAGGAGAGGCCCCAAATTGGAACACTGTGGCACTCCAGAGTTTGCATGGTATTTCCCTGATGCATTTTCTTTGTGTCTGACAATTTATTTCCTATTTTCCAAATTACTTCATCAATTCAACAAAATTCTTCGTTAATTCGAAGCATGTCAACTTTTTCAGACGTACGTTATGTTTTAGACGGTCGAATGCTTTGAGGAAATTGGTAAATACCGTATCCATTTGGGATTCACATGCAACTGTTTCAAATACCTGGCTTCCAAAAATAAACAAATTCTTATTGATCGACTTATTTGACATGAAACCATGCTGCTCGGATTTTTCAGCATTTTGATATAGTGTACTGTATATGATATGTTCGAATAGTTTGGACGGAGCACACATGATTGAAATTGACCGATAATTGTCAATGTGCGCCTTATCACCAGATTTATAGGTTGGTGTAGTGATGGTTGTTTTCCATTGCTCTGAAAAGAGTCTCGACTCGAGAATTTTATTGAAAATATTGAAAAAGGTTTTTTAACCTTTCACTACCACCTTTCAAGACATAGGGAAGGATACCATCAGTGCCTGTAGCTTTTTTGGTTTTGACACCTATTGACACCTATTAATAATCTTTGTGTCTTTGTACTTATGATATATATAGGACGTTCCAACCAAAAATTGACCCCCTGAAAGTCAGAAACGGACGTGTTATCGAAAATTTCAAAGAACACGTCAATTTTTATTTCTAGGGGTGGAAAGTCACCTTCGTTTCAAGCAGGTTGGAGCCCAGCTCCCTTACCCTTAGGACTGAATTTCTGGGGGATTTCTGATATGGAAATCATACTCGAAACTTCACCCCCCTGCGGTCGGCAACTACTTTTTTTCAATGGCAGGGGGTCGAGTGATACATCATTTGAAAGGTATTACTTCTGTTATATTTTTCGAATTTGGTTCATTCGTTATTGAGAAATTGAATGTTGAACGTTTTACTTAAGAAAAAAATTCGCTATCGCTCATTTCATTGAGGAAATCACGAAAGTATCTGTATTTGTAGAGTAGGGAGGGTGAGTGTTAGCCCACGCACTAAGGCCACATGTGACCCATTGTACATTCTCCCGAGGAGTTATCCTCCTAGGTCATTGTCCATCTTGTCCTTTCCAGGAAGGTTGACAGGTCGCTGGGAGACATCTTCTTTATATCGGCAGGTGTAGGCCAAGACTCGCCGAACACACACTCTCTTATTGACGATAACTCCGGGCACTCGCACAGGACATGCCTGACAGTCTCATCTTCCTGTTCACACATCCTGCATAGAGGTGTGTCCACTAGCCCCATATTATGGAGGTGTTTCCTTAGTTGACAGTGGCCAGTCAGAAATTCTACTATGAGGCGTAGATTTTTCCTGGTCATCGCCAGATATTTCTTCGGCGCTAGCTTTCCAGGGACGCCCAAGGTGATCCTGGAAAGATTACATCCTTTCATTCCATTCCATCTCTTTAAGGATTGAGCATGTGTGTAACATTTGACTCGTTCTGCAATTGTCGAAGTCATCAGGCCGTAGGTGCCACTGGGTCCTTAAATTCTTAGTCCAGCCGCTTCCTTGGCTAAAGAGTTGGCAATGCGATTATCTTTACTCCTGTCGTGCCCTTTAACCCACCTCAGAATAATGTTATTATCTACCGAGGCTTTGGCTAAATCTTGGTGGCACTCTAGTATTAGCCCTGAGGTAACACGCTGTCTTTTCAAGGCTAATAGTTCTTGTCTGCTATCAGTGCAGATTGTTATGTTTTTGCCAGAAATTCTTTTTTTGGTAATTTTTTTGTGGCGATTGAGATACCAGCCAGTTCTGTTTGGACCACGCTGGTATTTCTTCCCATTCCCCGCTTAATCCTTAGGCTTAGTGACCTTGAGTACACTCCACATCCTGAGCCTTCTTTGGTTTTTGAGCCGTCTGTATAAATCCGTATTGCATTTGTAGCATCTGACTCTGTGTTCTGCTTCATTTGTATTTTGTAGGGTTTATTGAACACAAACCTGGGTTCAATTATATCATTTGTTGCCTGCAGCAGAAGTTGCGCAGTAAGCGCTACCCGCCATAGGCCCAGCCTCAATTGACCCATTCCTACTACGAGGTTTACACCAGCCGTGCACAATCGTACCATGGCCATTAACGCAACCTCCTTAACGTACAGATCCAGAGGGGTCAGACCCGTGATTAATTCCATTGCCGCGGTTGGTGTTGTTCTCATTGCTCCTGTGATGTTTAAACAAGCCAGTCGCTGTATTTGGATAGCCGTTGCTTGTAGAACTTTCGGTCCCCCTGCAATGGCTACATACGTTAACATAGGTCCGACATTGCTCATAAGCCACGTATGCTCTTTTTGCTTTACTATCAACAAAAGTAATATCAATGGCAACACAATCAACGGATAAAGTATTCAAAATGACCTCCACTAATCTCATACAATAATACAGTCTACTTCAGAAAGCGTTCCTTACATTATTGAAGATGTCATAGAATTGTTCGGAAATGCCGAACAATTCTCTGTCGCAGCTATTCCAGATTTGTAGGCTCAGCAGAGTACACTTTCGACTTCAGTTGTCATTACAGAAAGAAGTCCATCGGTGTGAGATCAGGTGATCTAGCTGGCCACTCCACTGGATCCCTTCTGTCGATCCAAAGCATTGGAAAACATTCGTCCAAAAACTGTCTCACGCGAACATCAAAATGTGAGGGTGCACCATCCTGCTAGAATGTTACTTCATTTTCTACTAAATTTTTATCATTTTCTACAATTTGTGCAATCATAGGATCTACACAGTCTTGTAATAGATTTAAGTATGTGTCATCATTGAGAATACGTTCAATGAAGAATGGTCCAACAATATGATTACCAAAAATGCCGGCCCACATGCCGATGTGATTCCATCACCAAATGAGGAATCACATCGCGCCAGTAACGAAAATTATGTCTATTTATTTCACCATTCAACATGATTGAACTTTCTTCTGACTTCTGACTCCGGAAATATTCAATAATGTAAGGAACGCTTTCGAAAGTAGACTGTATTATTGTTTGGAACTGGATTGAGGTAGGTCATTTTCAACACTTTATCCTTTGATTGTGTTGCCATTGATAATACTTTTGTTGATTCCTCAATGAAATCAGCGACAACGCATTTTCTGTTATTTTTTAAATGAAACGTTCAACATTTAATTTCCCATTAACGAATGAACCAAATTCGAACAAAATCACAGAAATAATAGAGGGACAAAAGACCTTTCAAATGTTGTATCACTCGACCCCGCACGCCATTGATTAAAATGGAGAGGGTAGTTGCTGACCGCGGGGGGTGAAGTTTCGGGTATGATTTCCATATCAGAACAAGCCCCCTAGAGATAAAAATTGACGTGTTCTTCGATATTTTAGATTACACGTCCGTTTCTGACTTACAGGGAGGGTCAAATTTTCATTCGAACCAACGTTAGTGATAGAAACAGTATCAGAAAACTGTCTTTTAAGTACCTTTTCTAATGTCTTCCATAAAGGTTATAATGAAAAATATGCCCTGTATTGTTAGGTTACGATGGGTTAATGTTACACCGACACAAATCAGCAGCATACCACTATTGTAACATTTTTGATAGTTCAAACGTATGTGTTCATTGACAACCCCATTTGTTTCAACCCCATCTCGACTCCCACAGGTCCCAGGTCTCTTCACCACTCTTATTGGCTCGAAAGAAGACTGGACTTTTCTAATGGAGACGGAAGCGAAGGCGTGCAAAGCGTACTCAGACCAAAGATGCACTATAAGCAGAGGAAAGGTTCTTGGAGGTACCAGCACCATTAACAACCTGCTTTACATTCGTGGGCTTCCCGAAGACTACGAGAAATCTGGTATAGAAACCTGGAATTCTGAAATAACTACAAAAATATTCGAGAAAATGGAGGGCAACGAGAGCGCACCACTCCGGTCTTTGTTTAGTGATGCCTGGCTGCACTTGAATTTTACCAACTACACGGGAACTCCGAAACATGTTTTGGAAGCAGCCTACTTAAGAACCGGTTACAGGCGACTACCTATAAGACATGCCATCGGCGTTGTGGATCATTTGACAATGAAAAATAATGGAGCGAGGATTAATATGGCTCAGAGCTTTCTCACTCCAATAAAGGAGCGTCCAAATCTGTTTTTCACTAAAACTACGGAGGTGGAGGCTATTGGAATAACTGAAGCTGTTGATAAGCGAGCCAACGGAGTTAACGTTTCCATCAATGGAGTTAGGTTCGTACCTTTCAAAACCTAAAGCAAATGCAAATCCAAGATAGAGTGGATGTAAACATTGACATGCCCTACGCACGTGATATTGAAAATCCCAAGAATTGGCCAGGGTCGTATTCAGAACCAACATCTTGTTGATCGTAAATGCTATATCATACTTAGGAAAACTTTTTTATAATAACGAGTGAAATGCACAAGTTTTGCAGTTTAACGGGAAAAATGCAGATAATATGTATAATATAAAAAGATTTCCATTGGATTTTTCACAGCGCACTCAAGCATTATATGAAAAGAGACGTAATTATTTCTTTATTGATAATTTTTATTTCATGTGAAATCAAAAAGAATATCAATCAAAATTATTCAACTGGATGAATTTGTCTCTTCATCAGTAGTGTCATCCTCACCAATCTGAATTATCAGTGGTTCGATTTGTGCCTCTATTATGTTATCAAGCTTCCACATCTTCGTCTCGACTTCCGATATCACATGCCGAACACACTTCTTCCATTTCTCCGGTGTGACTCTTTTCAAAGCCTCATCAAAAAGTATTTTGAGATCTGCAAATTTGAACATGGTGTTATACTGAGCTACAAAATTTTTCACATCCGCCCATATTAACTCGATGGGATTGAGCTCGCAGTGATATGGAGGCAGGCGAAGGACAATTTTGTTTTGGCCTGCTGCTATCTCATCGACTATATATTTTTGGTATTCAAGCTTGCGCTCCTTGATAATTTTTAGTAGCTGTACTCTTAGCATTGAGTCTTCAAAGCTAATATTCTTTGATCGCAGCCAATTTTGGATTTCAACCTTCTTTGAAGACGTTGTCGGAATCTTCTCTAACCGTCGCGAATGATAAGGTGCATTGTCCATTACAATCACAGCATTATCCTCCAGATGGGGTAGAACTTTGGAAAACACTGTTCGAAAGATTCACCGTTCATTTCTTCGTGATAATCTCCAGTTTTCTTCGACTCGAAACACCACAGCACTTCAGCTACAAACCCATTCTCATTGCCGATGTGACAAATAATAAGCCGTTTTCCTTAACCTGAAATTATGAAGAGGTAAGTAAATAAAACAAATACGAGCATTACTTTTTATATATTGAGATTGAGGCAGGTCTTAATATAAATATAAGTTCACCTGATGGATTTGTTAATCCGGTGGATAGTCCATCTAGAAAGGCCTCCCTAGATGAGGTCACAGTTTCATCGACCCATACTTTAGGGATAGTATGACCAGCATTAACCCAGGTTTCATTCATATAATAAATTGTTTTCTGTTGTTACCTATAATATTTAATTTTGGTCAAATACTCTCTCCTCCATAACACAATTTCCTCTCTATCCAGTAATAAACTATTGCGCCCTCGTTTTATCCATACAAAATTCAAATGTTCCAATACTTAGGGAATGTTGACCGTTTAAAACTTGGCAATAAAACATCTTCATTTATTTCTGTGAGTACTCATGCACTTTCCTCCTGATTGCATGTTTATCAGCATCATCTATTGATTTTATAATGGTTTGACGATTCTGATTTGTATTAGGTTTGGAAAGTGTATGATTTTGTTTATAGTCCCATAAAACATTGTAAATCGAAGCGCAACACACTCCAATTTTATCAGAAACTTTCGATACGACTTCGTCGACAGTCGATGTCTCAATTTCTTCCATCTCTTTCTTGAACACATTTAAAATCACTTCTTTCATCTCAACACTCAAATGTCTTTTTTTGGGTCGTTTCCAGGCTGGACTCAGAGGATAGCTCACAGTGTCATCAGCAGTGTCTGTACTAGATGGACATCTTGGAAAACAATTTTAAACAATATACTTCAACGCACGCCACACAAACACGCAAACGACTGATTACAACCCTGTGCTGGTACCGAACTCGTACCAAGAAGGCGAATTCACCAATGAACGCTGCTCTTTGCATCTGACACTGGGCGATCACGTGAACATCACGCTTCGGTTTTGTTTTGTTTTACTCTATCTTGGATTTGGATAGACTTTAGGTAAAAAGGGTCTTGATGAGGAGTTCGTTCTAGGTTCCCATGTTTGAAAAACAAATATTCCTCTGAGTTATGAGTGGAGAAGTAAACATGCTTAAGTTATACTAAAGGCGTTAACTACTAAGGCTTTTCAGGTTCTGGTATTTTCTCCACTGTTTCACCACATAATGTGCAATAACATTATTTATGAATTTTGTAGCCCTACTATTCAAATATTTCAAATGATAATTTATCAACTGCTTGTTTTATGGATGTAACAATCAATGCAGTTGAACCACAAATCTTCAAGTTACTTTCAGGAGTACACAATATTGAAAAATATTTTTTTTCAAAAAGTTATTTATGAAAATGTTCTCAAATGGATGTATCAAGTAATCCCTTTGGTCAAATTGTTACATTTTCCTTCTACATTCATTACTAGTGGCAAACAGTTTTTATTCATCAACTGTTACATTATTTTCATGTAATCGTATCACTTGAATTTATAAAATTTACTTCACTAAGGTTTTGCTTTGTTGACTCTGATCGTGTTATTAATTGGCAGGCTTTTAGTTACTCCACCCAATTCATCATTACCCATGCCTAGAATCATGTTAGAAATATGCCAAAACCTTTCCATTCACCGTTCCAAAAGTTCTCAATTGGCATTCCTGATGATCTCATCATAGAGTGAAAAATGGTTCTGGTCTTTAAAATTCCTCACATATAGCAAAAACACTTTCAAGCTACTCAACTCACTCTCATTGACAAAACTTCATTAAAAAGAAGTCCAAAGACCTTAATTTAGAGAATCGCAGGATAATTAGACTGGGGAAATCCTCTAATATTCCATATCCTCCAAGGAAAGAGCTGGAAAGGCTTGTACTTTTCTGCATGTATTTTTAGCTTGTTTGTTCATGTTTCATTTTCATTCATGAACGAAGATGATCAATTCTTAAGAATACTTCGACATCAATTGTACTTAGAGCTTTCAAATCAATCAACTTTCAAGGAATAATTTGTAATAAAATTGAATTTAATTTAAGGTTCTTCCTGAGAGCAAGAAAAGAGGTTATTCTAACTGCTGGAGCAATCAATAACGCCAAGCTGCTTCTCATGAGTGGTTTGGGATCTAGGTCCTACCTCGTGTCCAAGAATCTTCCATTTCACGCAAATTTGCCAGGCATAGCGAAAAATCTCTTGCTGCGTCCAACAGTACCTCTGTATGTTGCCATAGAACCGTGTTGCAGTGTTTGCCATCGAGAGTACTACCAAGAAGAAGACCTCATAAAGGATTGTTTCGACTATATCATGTACAAGTCTGGTTCCTGGAGCCATACCAACATCAATTCATTCGTAGCTTACATCCTGACTCGAAAGCTTGGCACTAGTCTACCCAATATAGCGGTTCACCATATGTATTTTAAAATTGGAGATAGGAACTTGAACGCTTGGGTTGACGCTATGAACTACCATCCGAAAATTACTAATTCCCTACTTAATTTCAACAAGGAACGGGCGATTATTTTGTTTATGGTCGAGCTCCTGAACCCTTTGTCCAGAGGCGAAGTTCTTTTGAATGAAACGCATTTTCTGAGCAATCCGATTGTTAAGGGAAATTTTTTCACAGACGACGAGAACTGGGACTTCGATACCTTGTACAGCGGGTTCAGTTTCATTACAAACCTGACTGAAATTGAGGCTCTAGCCAAAGATAAAGCCGAGTTTTTGGATTTAGACCTGCCGAACTGCAGGAATTTTAAATTTTGTACCCCCACATACGTGAAATGTTACATACAAAATATGGTGTTTCCGAGAAGCGACATAGGTGGAACGGCGAAAATGGGCCCAGAATGTGATCACAACGCTGTGGTGAAGGAAAATCTGGAAGTAAGGAGTGTGAGGTGTTTAAGAGTGGCGGATTCAAGTGTTTTGAATTTTTTGCCAGTCGGGAATACTGTCGCTACTGATGCCATGATTGGGTACAACTTGGGGGAGATTCTAAAAGAAAAATGGCTGAAGAATTACACCTCAATATTCCGTTCATGAACGTTTTGAGATACAAAATTATTCTTTTATCAATAATATTGGAACTCTTCATAACTGTATGTAAAAATTTACTTTCTGTAATTGTAGCAGAAATAAATTCAAGTTCTCTTCTCCATAATTTGATTCCTTCATATAATAATAACAATATAATACAATTATAAACGATAATGTTGCAACTATGGTATTAAATACTTCTGAAAGTGGGAAATTGATCAGACTCTATTGTTAGCTAGTCGATATAAACAAATTCATTCACATAACCAAGAAATTCGAAAAGAAAATAAATTCAAATGAAGTTTGTATGGCAAATAACCATAAATTATGAATAGATTATCTTTGTGTTTGAATACCTATTTTTCAATAAACAATCAATTTCATACATTTAATTTAATAACATAATGAGTTAATGTTATTTGAAATTTTAGGATTTTGATTACGTTTTATGTTTGGATACCAGTTACTACTCAATTAACTCACTATGGTCCTGTTAGCGGACCCAAACTTTTTTATTCGAAGACTTGAAGAAAATAATCATTCGAATGAAAACAAATTTCCATCTTGAATAACTTTTATAGGTACGATTCTGACGATTTTTTCAATCATTAGAAGAAAATTTATCTCAAATTCATTAATATAAAATAATTTTCTGTTTCTGCATTCATTTTCACATCATGATTCGTTTCAGATTTATGAATAATTGAAACATTGTATGATTAATGAACCAAGTTTACATACAGAATCGTTTTATGTTTATTCCAAAAGGTATTTATTCTACAGGATGTCTCAATCCTACTGGATAGAAATATAACTTCTTTTTCCCGTATGATGCTTATGAATTGGGCATCTTCCAAAAATGTATTTATTGCGAATCAATCTGGGATACACCCCCTTCCATTCGTTGAAAAAAGATCGAAACCAAGATATAAAAGATATTCAAGATCAAAATTTGTTACCATTCAAATGTGGCCGTTTTTATAATACCTAAGTGACGAATATTTTTTGTTTATCTCAGAAAAAGTGTGCAAAACTGGTTACAAATTTTCTGTAACATCAATACTACAGGCACTACCGATTCTGATTTCAGTTTCAATTCCAAAACAACTGTAATTTTTTCTCAATTCATTTGAGAAATTGAAGATTCTGATGAATTTAGGTTTTACATGGTTTTGCTTCATTTTTACAATGCTCTTATGTCTAATTCAGTATGTTAGTGGAACTTCTTCTATTCTCTTATATGGGGGTTGTCCGTTTTCGACGCAGTTCTGGCCTCAGGTTAAGGATGGTTACCTAGGTTAATGACGTAGCTTTCACTACGTTTGAAAATTTTCAAAATCTGATGAGTCGTGTTTGAGTTATCAATTACAGATGAACTAACAAATGAATGATATACAGTGTGATCCATTTTTAATGGAAACACCCCCCTAAAATTTAAAGTTGTAAACCGATTTTAATAATTTTTTTTTCAATGTCAAGTACTAAAAGGTCTACCTTGGGACAAAATTTGAAATGTTTTTTAAAGTTTCAGGGCATACTACAATATTTTTTCTTAGTAGAAAATCGGGATTTTTTACTAGCGATTTTTTTTATTGAAAAAATCACTACGCCACTGGATTCAGAGTGCCTCTAAACAGGTGTGACCACAATTTCATGAAAAAACATTCATTATTAACAAAGTTATGACAACTCAAAAATTCAAAAACTCACACAGCTAACAGTCACAAAAAACACCCTATATCAACAGATATAGCCATGAGAATATTTTTTTCCTGATTTCAACAATAAAGTGCCGCCAGATGAAAAAAAACAAATTGCGTAAATATTTTTAATGAAAATAACGGAATTACATTCAAGTTTTCACGCAAATTAACTAAAACTAAGACCTAATATTTCAATTTGAACCTTAGTTGCCATGGGAATGATATTACAGTTTGACACTTGTGAAAGATTTAAGTGTACTATTGTCAACAATATTCACCTTACAGTTTTTCGAATTATTTTGTGACATGGCTGCAAGATTGAGCGTAAGAGAGAAAATTGAAATTGTACGCCTTTCGGGAAATAACGTTAGAAGTGCTGGAGAGGTTTGTGGAGTATTTAATGAGAGACATCCAGATCGTCCTCGTATTAGCTGCGGTACGGTAAATAAAATAAATGAAATATTCAATGAAACTGGTGCAGTATCAAAAATGATGTTAAAAAGTAATCCTGTACAAAGACGAAACAGGAATGACAGGAATGATCAAATCATTTTAGATTATTTCGGAAATAATCCCAATGCCAGTATAAGGAATGCCACTTTAGATTTGAATATTCCACGAGAAACTATTCGGAGATGTCTCAAGGCGAAGAATATTAAACCTTTCAAGCCAAAATTTTTACACACACTTCAAGAAGGCGACGAAGCAAGACGTCTGAAATAATGTTTATGGTCCCAAGGGAAATATTTAAACAATAGAAATGTCCTAAAAAATATTTTATATACCAACGAAGCCATTTTCACTACAAATGGAGTAGTGTCATCACATAATTGTCGCTATTGGGCAGCGGATAATCCTAACTGGGTAATAAATTGTAAAAGCCAGTATTCCCAAAAAATCAACGTCTGGTGTGGGATATTGAACGAACGAATTATCGTTCCTTTCTTTTTTGAGGAAAACATTAATGCGCAGAGGTTTCTAGAATTTTTAAACACAGAGTTTTGGGATGCTATTCATGAGCTGCCAATCAATGAACGATCAAATTTAATTGTCCAGTTAGATGGGTGTTCAGTTCATTATGCCAGAGCTGTGAGGCAATGGCTTAACGAACATTTTCCAAACCGATGGATAGGCCGTGGTAGTCCATTTATAGGACTACCACGTAGTCAGAAACATTCGTAAGCGCTACGACACATGTATCGAAATACGTGGTGGATTAGTAGAGGCTACTAGAATATGAGTTAGAATTAATTGTTGCACTGAATCGAAACATTTCAATAATTAGTTATTAGTTACGTTTATTAAAATTTTTTGCTTCAATGTTAGTTGAATTGTGTGAATGTAATTCCGTTATTTTCATTAAAAATATTTACGCTATTCGTTTTTTTCCATCTGGCGGCACTTTATTGTTGAAATCATAAAAAAAAATGATATATTATGACTGTCAGTTGTGTGAGTTTTCGAATTTTTGAGTTGTCATTACTTTGTTGATAATAAATATTTTTTCATGAAATTTTGGTCACACCTATTTAGAGGCACTCTGAATCCAGTGGCGTAGTGATTTTTTTAATAAAAAAATCGCTAATAAAAAATCCCGATTTTCGACTAAGAAAAAATATCGTAGTATGTCCTGAAACTTTAATAAACATTTCAAATTTTGTCCCAAGGTAGACCTTTTAGTACTTGACATTTAAAAAAATTATTAAAATCGATTTACAACTTCAAATTTTAGGGGGGTGTTTCCATTAAAAATGGGTGACACTGTAGATGAACGTCTCTAGAGTTTGATCTAAAGGACACTTCCATCCTACCATAATATAACGACATTTATTTGAAATTTACCTGAAGCTAGCTCACAAGCATGGGCCATCAAAGGGAGGTTTATGTTTTCGCGTTATTGAGCCTCTTTGGATCAGGACAAGGAATAAATTATTCAATATCCTTGATACGAGGCGAATCTTTTAAGTGGTTAGGGTAGGTTCAAAGTGAGTGAGTCTATTCGACTCTCCACCGCAACCCGCAAGGGTTTATTGTGACTCCCATCTATTCACACTCGACCAAATAAACCCAGCTTCTTAACGAAGCCGATTAGTTTGTATAGTGAGTGGTCTTTCACGTCAGATGGTAAGAGTACGGCTCTGCTGAACTCTAAAAACCCGTTTCCCAAAGGGGCAGGCACAAAATATGTGCTCTGCTGTTCCATCAATTTCCAAACAGTGGCGACACACACTGTCTTTCAACAGTCCGAGTCTCTGCATATGTTGATTCAAATGACAGTGACCTGTAAGAAGGCCTGTTAGACGTACGTCTTTTAAGTAAGTACCATTTTGAAATCTTAAATCTACTTTTCTACATAATCGCCTCCATTATTAAGGCACTTATCATATCGTACAATGAGCTTTTGCATACCAATGTCATAGAAGTCTGCCGCCTGAATTGTCAGCGACTGCGACACGGCCGTTTTGACATCGTCATCGTCTTCGTGGTGTTTTCCGGCCAGATGTTTCTTCAAATGCAGGGACAGTGGTAATCACTAGGCGCTAGATCGGGACTGTATAGAGGGTGATCGAGTTGTTCCCATCGGAATGATGTCATGTGGTCTTGGGTTCGATTAGCCGTATGTGGAAGGGCATTGTCATAGAACCCTTACTCAGCTTGCTACCTTCCATGGCTTATAATGTTTTGTTCGTACACTGCACAGATGTCCTGATGAATATTGATCGCTGTTAAGCACTCAAAAAACGAATTACAGATCGAACTTCACAGCCGACGGGACTCTCATGTGGCGTTGCCATTTTGAATGCTTGTTAGATAATCGTTGGCGTATTGGTGTCTTATCCTTGGTACTCGATGCAGGCACTCGGTGCAGGCACTCAGTGCGCATGCGTGGAATGCCGACCACAGCGCTGCAACGGCGAAAAATCAAAATGGTACTTACAAAATACGCCTTATATATCGTAACTCAATAATAAATTTGGGTATGCATTAGATACATTTAATGAGAAAATAAAACCTTGAGCTCTGTAGATTGAGTGTACTAGTTGGACTTTTCTCGAAATCGTATCTTCCTAACCAATCTCACCTTATCAAGTTGGGATTGATTAAAGTTGGTGTAGCTAGACAACATTTCACCAGAATTGTTCATTTTTTGGTATCCCTTTTTTTTGGCAAAAAAAATTCGAAAACTGTCTTTTCCACATTGCAATTACTATAATTGTATGTTTGAGATTTATTTTTGTGGAAATTCATGCTTTATTACGTATGTTCAAATCCTCGTAAGTTGATGTTCGACCTTTCAGTTCTTTAAAAAAATCTGTCACATTCTGAGTTGAAATCTAGTTTCAGATGGTTGACGACGGAACATTGTTTTTACCAAAAATTCAGAAAACGTTTTGCCGACATTTACTTCAAGGTTTAAGTGTAATTAATTTTATTTCTCAATTCATTAGCATAGTACCCAATCGATATGTGCATATAATGATCGATGTTTGCCCTGTGACCTCAAAGAGAAACATACATTTCAGAACTGCATTTCTCTAATTCATGGTTTGGCAACGAGTTTCGTAAAAAGTAGGTAACCATAAAACTTGCAACTTTTTTCAAATGTCTTCGTTCCTGCATTGAATAGCATATTGCATAACCTTTTCTCAGTATCATTGATGAAGGCTGTGAATTAATTTGTGAATAAAGTTTATGAGTCGTATCAACCGTTATTAATATACTTTCGATAATTCAGGAAAAGTTGAGTTTCATTGGCTGATTTTCCAACTCACACTCAAGGAAGGAGAACATTAAGACACGCCCGCAGAAGCCGTTGTATGGCGAAACACGTGTTGCGTTTTTGTAAAATTGTTTAGTGTTTTTAGATTACGTCAATAATTAATTAATTCATTCAACCCTTCATTTATCAAAACAAGAGAACTCCAAAGCTTATCTAAAAATATTAGATAGAAACTTCAAAATTTAATTATATAGAACTGGAGTGTTTCGTGTTTGGAAACCTGAATATCAACTCCGAGACTAACTTTTTCAGTGATGTATGATATTCAAGCAATTTCGTAGAATAGAATAGAATAGAATAGAATAGAATAGAATAGAATAGAATGGAATGGAATGGAATGGAATGGAATGGAATGGAATGGAATGGAATGGAATGGAATGGAATGGAATGGAATGGAATGGAATGGAATGGAATGGAATGGAATGGAATGGAATGGAATGGAATGGAATGGAATGGAATGGAATGGAATGGAATGGAATGGAATGGAATGGAATGGAATGGAATGGAATGGAATGGAATGGAATGGAATGGAATGGAATGGAATGGAATGGAATGGAATGGAATGGAATGGAATGGAATAGAATAGAATAGAATAGAATAGAATAGTTTATTGGCTACGTGATGCATTTGAACAAATATTTGTAGCAAGTCAAAACACAAAAATTTATAAATATGACGTCATATATACAAATAAAACTATCACAATGCTTGTATAACAGAACAGTGTACATAATAATAAAAACAATCAATCAACTAATGTTAAAAATGAGAACAATTGTTACTCACTCGAAGTGACATGAATTATCTATGTTGTATAACATGTATCCATCTGTGGAATAAAAACAGTGATTCAAAAAAAATGATTTCAGTTTTTACTTGAAACAGTAGAAACTGAGTTGTTTTATGTGACTTGGTGACTTATTATAGAATTTCAAATTCAATGAATTATTTTGTGAGGTGCTCAGTCTGAATCTCTCAGTTCTAATCAGATTTCCTGATCTTGTAAGATATTCATGTTGTTGCGATTATAAAATGTATTTTGATTTATTTTTATGAATTTCAATCAATGTTTCATATACAAAAGCTGTACGAAGCGACATAATTTTGAGATGAATAAAAAGTGGGCGTCAATGATCTTTAAAGTTGGCATTAGATATTAGACGTATAACTCTTTTTTGCAATATAAACATTTTTTTGGAATGACAAGAATCCTCCCACAACACTATGCCATATACCATGTGACTATGGAAGAGTCCGAAGTACGAAAATTTGACCACTCTGATACCGGCGAATTCCTTCAGTCTACAAATCATAAATATTACACTTGATAATTTCTTGGCCAGTTTGTCAACATGACTTGACCAGTTCAATCTGTCGTCTATATGAATCCCCAGTAGCTTAATACTTTTACCTGGGGTTAAATGAGTATTTGTGGAAATTATAAGATTTTCATTTTTAGTCTCATTAAGGAGAAGTCTATTTGAAACAAACCAGTTACTTGCAGACTTCATGGTGGCGTTGACAGAAACACTCAAATCATTAACACTACCGTGACAGTCCACTAAAGTGGTATCATCCGCAAAAAAAAACATTTTTTAGGAAGTATATGGTAGTATAGGTCATTAATATATAGTATGAACAAGATTGGTCCCAGTACAGAATCCTGTGGACTTACCTTTCTATACGCAAATTGTCCAAGGCAGAAAAGAGAATTAGCTTCTGAGTATGCTATTAATCTGCTTTTGACAATTACCTCGATAACTTTTCCAAGTATAGGTATTATTGAAATAGGTCGAAAGTTGTCAATAATATGAGGGTCTCCTTTTTTAAAAAGAGGTAGGACTACAGATTTTTTTTAATATTGCAGGAAAAACCCCATGAGAAAAACATTTATTTATTAATAGGGATAATGGGTACGCAATCATATTGGCAATACTTTTGATGATCCCACTGTTAATCTCAAAATAGTCCGAACAATTGGAGTTCTTGAGAGACTGGATACTTTCCATTACTTCCCTCAGGGTCGTGGGGAACAATACGAAGGAGTTAACTGATGTTTCAAGATTTTTCAAGAAATCTGTCGCTTCATAATTTACTTCAGGAAGAGATGAAATGAGATAATCTTCAATGTCAACAAAATAATCATTGAAGTCGTTCTCTGATTGCGGTGTATCAACCTCCCTTGAAGGTCTCCTATTACATTCATAATTGATGATCCTGCAAGTATGTCTACTGATATTTGGAGAACATGCCAAAAAACTTTCATACGATTCTCGTTTTGCCAGTTGTATAGACTTTTTGTAATCTTTGCGTAATGTTTTGAAGATTTTTTCGGTTACCAAATCTTTCCTAGCATTTTGGACAACCCTGATGTTCGAGAGGATTTCCCTCTTATATCGCAATTCATCACCGAACCAACTGACTGGAGGTCTTTGATCGCGATGATTTCTCGCCCTCCTCAAAGGAAACATCTCGATCACATAGCAATTCAAGACCTCCACAAGAAGTTCACCCAAAGCATCCGTAACTTGCTCTGAACAAATATCTACCTACCAGAGACTTTCAAAACAAATATGTGTGAAATTTCAATAAGGGATCATAAATTGATTGAACATAAGCTAATAATAACTGGTTTAAATGTAAAAAACAACTAAAAGAAGAAAGATTTTTAAAAAATTCTTATTTTTAACGATATTGAAATTGAAGAAAATCTAAATTATCTCAATGATAACTGTGATTTGATTATCCAAATCAATTATTTGATCAACTATTAGAAATTTTCAGAAATTGTTCTTCAGAGAAATCAGGGCATATAAGAGAAAATTCCAAACCCTGGTTCGATGAAGGTCTTTTAAGATCAATAAAGCAACGTGACAAATTCCACCACAAAAAGAATCAACTTATAGCAGATTCATTCAATCAGTATAATATATTAGTTGAAAAAAAGTATTCGAGTTGCCAAAAATAAATATTATGAAGAAATTTTGATGTCAAGTTGGCGGGAATTCGGTCAAAGTGTTGAAGAAAACCAATTTCTAAATTGTCGACGTTTCGAAACTTCATTGTTTCATCTTCAGGACTCTGAAGTATAAGAAGGAGACATACATATTAAAATGGATATTTACAAAGCAGTTCTGTTAGAAACAGAATAAATTATGTAATATAACAATCGTTATAAAATAATAAACTTTACAAAAAACAACGTTGATGAGTACTTACATTTAGGGCGGCTTTCCGAGTTGAAGGGTGAAGTGAATAATTTCGACATAAAATATAAATACGTACACAGGTTCCTGAAAGACGTTGACACAGACACGAAGGGATTAACAATCTGAACTGTCTGTAAACCGTTCTTTATAATACAAAAAAACCCATGAAAGAAATGAGAATTGTATTTGGAAAAGGCAGTTGGTCAATGATTCCAAAGTAAGTTATTGTTTGATTTTCTCTATTAGATCCGACCTTTTGTTAACGCATTTTGTTCCATGTTTTGTTATTTCAATCATTTCGTTCAGGAGTCTTTTTTAGTATCGTCGATTACAGACGATACTCAAAATGAAAAGTATGAAGGGACGATTTGCAATGTTCTGCAAGGCTAGTAGGATTTTTCATTGTTTTTAGTGGGTTGTGTATATTTTTACAATCCCTGCTATGTTTAGTAATTCTTTATTTGAGATACCTGCCTGTTTGCCCTATATATATTTTCTCACATTCACCACATGGTATCTTATAGGGAATATTGGATTTCAGGTCTTTTGGTGTTTTTGTTTTTATTCTCGTGAATAAATGATTTTTAATTGTTAATTGTTAATTAGATTTCATACTAATTTTAAAGTTTTTATTTTCTAGAGTCTTGCATAGATGTGGTGTCAGACCTGCTACATACGGTAATTTGAAATATTTAATGTTCAACGGTGTTTTTTCTTTTTTTTTTTGTTTATTTGTTCTGTCTGAATATACTAATTTTTTAATTAAAGATCTAGGATATTCTATTCTTAAGTAATATAGTTTCTATTAGTTTGAGGTTGTGAAATTTCAAAAACCAAAATCACATTCAACGGTCGCCATCCTATTCAAATTATGAAGAAAAATTTGCTCCAAAGTGCACATGGAAATCAATTATCAAATTTGTTTATTTGTGATGCACTGTTTGGAACCTTTCGTGTACTAATGAATATTACTGGAGATTTTTCTCAACACCAAACCGTTATTTCAAAACCTCGACACGTGTTTTGATCACCAAGTGATCATCTTCAAGAGGAAGATCCAACTTTCTACAAGATATTTGTGAAAGTTCAAACAATTATTTTATTACTGTTGATAATAATTTATCATCTAGTATTCCTACTTAACAAAGTTTAGCAGTTCAATCAGAATTATCGTCTATGTATATCAAGCCTACCGAATCAGTAAATATAGAAGAAATAATCAGTATGTTAGATTCGAGAAAAGGTCCAGGATTCGACGGAATTACCATAAAAGTTGTTAAAAAAGTTTAATCAGAATTAGCACCACTGATAAGTGAATTGATAAATCTTTCTTCTTCAACAGGTTTTGTATCTGATAATGTTAAAATTTCCACAGTAAAACCATTATTTAAAGAAGGTAGAAGAGACCAAATGACGAATTATAGACCAATTTTAGTTCTACTAGTTTTATCTGAAATTATTGAAGAATCAGCACATTCCAGATTGTTTCATTACAATTTTTCAGATTGTGGTAGGTGAAAATATCCAAAGAAGGTCGGTAAAACACTTTATACGTTTTTCGAAGCTCTCATTTGCTTTTTTCCTGCTTTTGGATTTTTGACAAAAGAAACGATTTGGATGTTCCATTCGAAGATGTGCCAAGTTAACGGTTATATCATCATGGAAAGTGGATATAGCTACGAGTCTCTTCGTACACTTACTGGGTCAATATAGAAGTTGTTGAACCTATCATATATGGTTTCAATGAGTTTTCCTTTTTCTGTGATTTTTTATTTGGATGAAAAGTATTACACAACGAGCTCCCTTATTTCTCTCGGCATCAACAGAAAGGAAATTCAGGGCGAAGAAATCAAAACTTTCAAAGGTATTGAAATTTGTTTCTGGTTGATTTAAAAGTTATGAGTTGATATAAATCATGAAAAAATGAAGGAATAATGCTGTCTTTTCACACCTGAAACTACATTTGCATTCAATGAAACCATGAATCGTGAATTTGTGACTTATGAACAAAGATTTCATGTACGGCTCATAGAAAATTGAAATAACATGTCTCAGATATTTTTTTTTGAAAACAGTAAAATATGAGAGGGAGAAATATTTTTCTAACTCTGTTAAAAATATGTGATAGTTATTTTCCGGGTTTTCCAGCTGTGGTCTGCAGGTTTTTATGCCGTCTACTACTCCGGTAGATATCAAAGACGATGAGGTAACGGCCAAAGAGCTCGAGTTGTTGATCCTGTTGTTCTCAACGCAGAAAGTACATTGCTGAAATTTGTCTCCGGTTTTATATTATCATAGGTCGACGTGGTTTTTCTTAATTGGATTAGATTACCTGCCCTTCTTCATGTATTACTGCGGAAGGCAGCCAGATTTTATTAATGTTGATTGCCTATTCTCTTCTATCAAAATATCCTTGTATTTTTGAATTTCTATTGACTCTGTATATACTTTTGTATAGTAAATAGAGAGTATAGTGTGTTGAAAGAGACGGGAACCTTTGGAGTATTGTTCTCATATATGGAGCTCTGCCTCTAAACATACCCTGAAGTTGCTGGATTCCATCCAGAAAGATCCATCCGCCTGATTGGAGACGCGAACATCACGTGCAACCTTGATAGACTGGAACATCTAAGAAAGGTTGGCGATTTGTCTCTCTTTTATACAGGGTGTAACATAAGTACGTTGAAATATTCAAGTGACGTATTCCTGAGACAATTTTAAGAAAAAAAGTCTATACGAAAATGCTTCGTTTCGGAGATACGGGGTGTAGAAATTGATTTTTTGTCCGCTTTTTAAAAACAACTATTGCAAAAAATAAGTTATTTGCACGAAATTCAGTACCCGGGGTTTTTGACGTGAGAAATAATAATTTCGTATTAATTTTCATGTAACATCTAGAGGGCGCAGCGTACGCTGTCATTATTTATTTCAAATTGTCCTAACTTTTTTGACGGTAAACTTTTGGTACTTTTCATGAAAACACCTAATTCCCACACCAATTGCAGGTGAAAAAGCTAAACCTCCCCAACAACGCTGGAGGTGATCGTTTTCGAGATATTCACAATTTTCTATATAGATGCATATTACTTTATAGCCAAATTTGATTTCAATAATTTTTGTCACTCTCCGCTTGCAAATTAAGTTAATTAAATCGAGTAGGCTATGGAAGTTTGTTTATAAAAATAGAAGTTCGCTGTCACATTTTTAACTATTAATTGACAATTTCACAGTTCGGAGTTTATAAAGTGATTTTTTGGTACCATGCCCGACTTTACGAATGCTGAAATTGCTGATATGGTTTTTGCATACGGCTTGGGTGACGGAAATTCAAGCGAGGCCAGACGCATCTTTCAGGAAAGGTACCCCCAACACGTGACTTCTTGTGGAGCGACGTTTGCGAATCTTTTCCGGCGACTTTCCGAATCTGGAAGCTTTGAAAAAAGAATTGCAGTAGGACGGCCACGGACTACAAGAACTGTAGAATTGGAGGAGGCCGTTCTCGAAGAAATTAGTGAATATCCAGAGACAAGTACAAGAAAAATTAGTCAAACTTTCAATGTGAGTCACATGACAGTTTACAGAATTTTAAAGGAACAGCAATTATATCCTTACGCTACCTGATTTCCAACCACGTATCGAATTTGCTCAATGGCTTCAAAGAAAAGTCGAACAAAATCCTCAAATTTTATCAAAAATCCTCTTCACAGATGATGCGAATTTTTCAAGAAATGGTATCATGAACTTCCATAACAACCACATCTGGACGGAAGATAACCCACATGCGATAACGCAAACTCATTTCCAAGACAGATTCTCTTTTAATGTATGGGTAGGCATAATCGGGAATTATATAATTGGGCCCTATTTTCTCCCCTCAATTTTGGATGGAGATTCTTACCTACATTTTTTGGAACACGAGCTTCTCCAACTTATGGAAGATGTTCCCATTGGTCTCCGAAATCACTCTTGGTTTATGCACGATGGAGCTCCTGCTCATTTCAGTGTGATAGCAAAAACTTTTTTAGACGTAGCATGTTCCCAACGATGGATAGGAAGAGGTGGCAGTGAGCATTGGCCCCCGAGGTCACCGGACCTCAATCCCGTCGATTTTTTTAGGGACACCTAAAATAACTAGTTTATGCTAGCTCCATTGAAAACGAGGAAATGTTGAGGAATTGCATCATAGCTTGCTGCGAAACGATAAAAAACACTCCGGGAATTTTTCAACGGGTGCGAAATTCTTTGATGAGGAGAGCAGAAGCCTGTATTACTGTCGTCACTTTGAAGAGTTGTTGTAATAGTTGTTTCGTTCAATTTTTATATGTTCATTTTCCTAATGAATAACATAGTACTCCTCCGAATTGTTTTTTTTTTTACAAACTCCGAAATGTGGCTTAATGGCCAATGTGGTTTAATTGAATAATTAAACCTGACAATTTTTTTTTATTTGGATTGACAAAGCAGTTCGCTAATGCTCAGTTTAGAAGAAGTCTGTACCGGTATACTGCGTATAAAGTTTGATGAAAATAACTAAAATTGCAAAAAAAAACCTACCATGCTTTGAAAAATTTCAACAATCTATATTTCGAGAACAAATCATTCTTCGTTGAACATTTTATAGGAAAAATTTGTTTATTTTGACGAGATCCACCACATACTTAGTTTTTGTAATGTACTCAGCAACTTCACTTGGAGCGCCCTTGGAGCTAAGTAATATGCATCGATATAGAAAATTGTGAATATCTCGAAAACGATCACCTCCAGCGTTGTTGAAGAAGTGTCCCTTTTTTACTTGGAAAAGGTGTGGGAATTAGGTTTTTTCATGAAAAGTACCAAAAGTTTACTGTCAATAAAGTTAGGGCAATTTGAAATGAATAATGCCAGCGTACCCAGCGCCCTATAGATGTTACATGAAATTTGATACAGTACTCGGGGTTTTTTTGACGTGGGAAATCATAAATCAATTTCAACACCCTTTATCTCCGAAACGAAGCAATTTCGGACACAAGTTCATATAGACTTTTTTTCTTGAAATTGTTTCAGGAATACGTCACTTGAATATTTTAACGAACTTATGTTACACCCTGTATATACATGCACGGGAAGTGGCACATTTGATTGTACCAAGAGCGGTACATATCAGAAATACTCGACAGACTATGGCTGCCCATCGTTTTAGAACTCGTTCATCTGAACATTGTGTTTATATGGAATAAACGTTTTTCCAAATGGATTCAACCTTAAGCGATCCAAATCCAATGTGAATCACTACTTTGGCACATGCACCGCTTTGAGAGCGCCTTTGAGAGTTTCTTGTAGTGCTTGTGTTTTGTTCTTGAAAAAACTGCACTTTTTTTCGTGGTTCCAAAGTAGACTGACCCGCAGCTACGAGAAATGCTCTATATCCCGGATGTTGCGAAAGTTTCTGTGGGGTCCTTAGCCGCATTTGAATACTTCAAATTGAATATAATTTTTTCATGTCAACTTTTCACATTCGAAAACGTCTTTTCTGGTGAAGAAGTACAGCCAAAAGGGACTGAGACAATAGTTACAGTCACATTATTTCATCAGATTCAGTTTTGGCAAATATTTTCTATCGACCATCTGGAGGACTGGCCAGATACTGTTTTCAGTAACAAACATATTATTATGTGGGTTCCGCTCTTGATTCTTTCGCCCAACATTATTACAGTTCCAGACCGCAGGAAATTCCGGTTCAATCGTTAAATGAATACTTATTTCCACTACGATGATCACCTGGCATTTATTATCATTTTTGGAGGAAGAATTTATTTCAATGTAATTGATAACCATTAATATGCTTTCGTCTGAGAACACAAAAAGCGAAAGTGCCAAATATTTCTCAACATAATTAGCGTACGTGCCCTGCAGCTCGTCTCGACCAGAAATAATTTCTTCGATAGCGGAGAAAGCCCAACTCAAACATACCGTGAAGTGTTGACCTTGAGTTGTTTCTCTCGTAAGTGAACCGTTCTCGGTCATCGTCATCTTCAAATGATATTCCTGGAAGTCATGAGAGCAGAAATTGAGGAAAAAGACTGACTCAATTTCTGCCTCTATAATATTAGACAATGGAAGTTTAAACTTCCATTGTCTAATATTATATAAAATGATTTTAAATCCCTGAAGGAACCAATACAAATGCAGAAATTCAAAATAATAACTCAAAATAACAATTATATTAAGTAAAACAAACAAAAAACCTGAAATGAAGTTACAGAGAAAAAAATACAAGTGAAAAATTGAACAATAAAAAAAATTGAGGGATTCCAAGTCAAGTTACTTCACGACGTTTCGATTGTTAGTATTCACAATCATCTTCAGGTGATGACTAGACTAATTTCTCCGAGAGATGATTATGGGTCATTGAGGAAAGTTTTGAAAGCATGTGATTTCAAAAACATTTGATCGATTCACAGATAGAAAATAACGTTGAAAATATGAAAAAATCACAATTGAAACAATTTCTTAACGATTTTCCTTGATCTATTCTATGTAATTCAAATATTGCAGATTTGAGAATTTCGTATTATTTTTTATAAAAAATCTAGAGCTTTGACATTGATAAATGTTAGTCCAACAGTGTGTTAAACAGAGGTTAAAAATATTCTCTTCATTTTTTAAATTTTCTTGAACAAAAGTCCAGTATGATGCCATCTAACGCAAAGTTTATTTATTAATAGAAACAGAAGCTAAGTTCCAAAGTATCCTTCAAATTTCTGCGTACAATACAAATTATACAACCTGTAGAGGGCACACTATGTTTATGTTTTCAAAAACAGTTTCTAATACTGATTATACTTCTGGGTGAATGCACTTCAGTAATAATATTGATTTTATACCGTTGCTAATGAATTGTGAATTATTTGTTTTATGGTATTTCGATTTTCCCAAATTCAAAGGGGCTATTCAAAAAATATTCTAATAGTACGCCAGTGTTACTTTATTCGCAGTCTGATCAACACCCTGAAAAAAACGTCGCAATAAAAATTAATGATATTATTTGTCTAACTAATGCAGTTATACATCCTCAATGTAAGATTTTTTCTTGTTAATTTCTTCAGAGTAAGGATATAAATGTTATAGTTGATTGTACGAAGTCTGTTCAAAAAATAAGGTGAAACCGTCGCATGAGCGTTGTTCAGGAATTGTAGAACGTCAACGGCGATTCAGATTTGCTAAAAAGAGCCGTAACTGATGATAAATCATAGGTATATGGTTATGACATCGCAACGAAAGTTTAATCGTCACAATGGAAGAGCCGAGGAGAGCCAAGACCAAAAATAGCACGCCAAATTCGATTCCCAAGGTTTTGCTCACTGTTTTCTTCGATTACCGTGGCGTAGTGCATCAGGATTTTTTGCCATATGGTCGTACAATCAATAAGGAGTATTATTTTGAAGTGTTGTGCCGCTCGCGAAAAGCAATACAAAGAAAACGTCAGGTATTGTGGAAAAACAGTTCACGGTTTTTGCATCACGATAATGCACCTGTTCACTCGTCATTGCTTGTTCGTAATTTTTTGGCCAAAAACAACTTCGTTACCATCCCTCAGCCACCGTATTCTCCAGATTTGCCGCACTGCGACTTTTTCGTGTTCTCAACATTGAAAAAATCCATGAAAACCGGCGTTTTGCGACGATTGAGAAGGTGAACTCTGAATCGATTAGAGTGCTCAAGGAAATTCCAAAAAGTGTATGTCAAGCTGGTACTAGTGTATTACATCTGAGGAGGACTACTTTGAAGAAGACATACGTTTCGAAGTTATTGAACAAATTTATGTAAACTGGAACTGTTAACAGTAAAAAGCATAACCGTTAAGGATTTGTCAACGATGAAGCTATTTGTACTGCAGTTTTAGGGCACGCTGGACTAATGGAAAATTCGCAATCTCTCATTGAGTTATCTCGAGAATCAGGAATCAGTCGTACCAATGTTTTCAGGATCCTTCATCAGTACAAATTTCATCCACATAAGATTAGACTAGTTCATTAATTGAACGAAGGTGATTTCGATAGACATATCGATTTTTGTGAAAGTCTCAAAGCGGCAATGGAAGCTCCTTTATACCATTGTATGAAAGTTGCTGGAAACGTTTTTGAACATTTACTATAGAAAATTAATTTCTTCTTATTGTCCAGTCATCAGATTTTGATTAAAAAATTAATAAAAAATCTCTTTTTCTGATTTATTACTTTCATATTTGTCTCTATACCGAATATTTCAAAATGTGGCCTCCTGTATAATTGTTGACCTGTTTCACCTTCACCTAAATTATTTACGGCGTAAATAATTTAGGTGAAGAACAAAAGAAAGCTTTTATTAAAGGTTGTAACGATAATTCTGATCGATTCGAAGCAGCAATAAAAAGAAATGTCATTAAAAATTTTGAATCCGAATGTATAAAAAAACCACAAAAAAATAAAGACGGTCAGAAGCAAGTATTAATTGCAATGGAGCGTGATATTTTTGGCCGTTTATTAGCAGTTGCATTAGAAAAGAAAATAGATATGGCTCGATGTTTGTCATATCCATCCACTGCATCTTTTCTACTGAACGCGTTCAGTAGAAAAGATGCAGTTTCATCACACGCAGCCCGACCAGTTACAATATTAAACAAGTTTTCTTTATCAATTTCTTTACTGAATGGATTCATATTTCTGTTTATGGTATCAATTATAGTTTCCAAGTATTTTCGGTCTTTATTTATTCTGTAGGAATCTAATTCTTTTATGGTATCATTTTCTACTGTCATACTTAACTCGTCTAAAACTACTGATATAATTTTAGTTCTTATGCTATGACTTAACGCCCAACGTTGCCTTGCACTGATAGAATTAGTGAAATGACTTATCCCTGTTAAACAATTAGCTGCATCAGCATTAATTGTTTGTTCTATAGTTAAATCAACTGGTGCCCGAGAAAAAGTATTATTTGTTCGTTTAATGCCAAATGCTCCGTTCGTAAATTCTTCAAGTAATGGTGAATTATTACTCTTCAGATTCAATAAGTTACTAACATAATGAATAGTCCACCTAGCATAGTTTGGCTGATTCATAGCAAAAAATAGATTTGTCATTTCATACAAACTAAGAACGTATAACTCAAAATCACTATTCCTAATACTACGTGAGAGTGAAAAAAATATATTTACAAAATATATGTACTGCATATAAAACTGAGCAGTTTTACCGTGAACTCCACTTAAAGATAACTGGGCATGACTTAAATAATTATTTATTATGATATCTAACGATGGAGGTACATTTAAAGGATTATTATTCTCTACAGGATTATTAGAAATGTGTTTTAAATCATGTAAAAGAATATCATAATCCACTTCATAATCACTTAAAAATTCTTTTATATGTAAACTTTGAAGTGCTGCTGAAAATAGTGGATGTAATCGTTTACAACGGTTGAAATGCTTGCCATCGATAAAACCATTTGTGGAACCCTGCGCTAAAGCCTCAGATTGAACAAGTATATCGATTATTCCTGAGGAGTCTATATATTTGCCAAGGGCTTTGAAAAATGCCATTTCTGTATGGAATGCTCCAAGATTTATAAACAAATTATCAATGATATATCAGTAAAAGTAGGCATAGTATAAGTATAAGACTTTCAACATGAAATGGTGTGTGCCATGTATTTGTAACAGGCATAGGCGTGGCACCCATTTTTTTTTAATAAAGAAATGTTTAAACTTTAATTTGGTACTAGTTTGAAGTTGTTACACGATAGGTACACTAATAAATAAAAAAAAAATGTTTAAATATGGTGTGCCAAGGCATGGGAACGGGATTTAATGAGGCACACAAAAAAAAATTATTTTACTTCTTAAAAACTAACTTTTGAAAATAATTTGAAAGTGTTACTCCATTGGTACAGTTATTGTACGAAAAAAGCTCCAGAGACAACACATATAAAACTTATGAACAAGTTCCGCCCAGGCACACAATGATATTTGTCATTCTAGATATAAGTACTAACTTTTAAAAAACATTTCATTCTGTTAACTGATCGGCCAGTATTTTTGCAGCCAGCTCTCGCTCTATCAAGTGACACTGAATTTTTAACAAAACCGCAACACGTTTTTGGCTGTATAATGGCATCCTTAAACGTGTTCTTGTACACTGTGATGTTTAATTAGGTAGTAACTTTTTGGGGTGAACTCTTCAATTTAGCCGTCACAGTTCATCATTTTCTCTAATGATTTAGTTCTTTTTATTTTTTAGATTGTGGAAAGCTGAATACCTAGAAAAGCAGTAGAAAATAGTGACTCCTCCACAAAATTTCTTTCAAAAAATACCCCAAAATTTCATAAGTTCTCAAAATATATTTATTATATATATATATATATATATATATATATATATATATATATATATATATATATTCATTCTGAACAAATCAAATATTTTCATCTCACAGTTCGTCACGTTTCGACCTCCAATCTTCAGTAATCATCACACCCGCTTTGTGTCCAATCATCATGATCGGGGCTTGAGTATTCCCGCTGACTATTTTTGGCATTATGCTCCCATCCACTACCCTCAAATTTTTTATTCCGTGCACCTTCAACCTGCTATCGACCACCGAGGAATTGTCGTTTAAGGGACCCATTTTGCACGTACCGGCCTGATGATACAATGTCGTGGAGAGGTGCCTCAAAGCACATTTCCAGTACTCGTCTGAGCGGAATTGAAAAACGTCGCATGCTGGAAGGTTGGCTCGCAGAATTTTGGGATCGTGTTTTTTGAAAGGGTCTGATTCAACGACTTTTTCAGCGAATCTGTAATAAGAATATAAACGATCAATAATAATTCACACGAAGATAATGAATATGTTTCCGATCTTTATGCAACAGAATCTAATTTGTGAAATTATTTTTATGCAGTTGGGAAAATATTTGTCCCCACTGTTGTCCTTTCAATCAACGAGCCACTAAGCCTTCTGTGTCATAATGAACGCAAAGTACTGGGCTATGCAGATTGCCTAGTCATCCTAGTCCTAGCCAAATATATTAGGTTGTTCCGTTTTTTTTTTGTTTGTTTTTATATTTGGTCGATTTTCTCACACTGTGATGGTTTGACCAGGTTGCCCGCTGACCACTATACAGTTAACCTTGGTCTTTTTTTGGTGGGAATCAAATGCGCCAAGTCACTTGAACACCTCCCGTGAAAGTATATATATATATATATATATATATATATATATATATATATATATATATATAAATCAAAAATTAAACAATTTGTGGACACAACACTCAAAAAAGGGGGGCAAACCGATAAAATCTCTATTTGTATTTATCCTGGACCCGGATGTCACGCAGGTAGCTATAGCTGCCTCCGTGGTCATGTTAGATGTAGCCTGGGAATTCTAGGTCTTCTAACTGGAACCACAAATGTGCGGTTGGCTACTGTTGTTGACTCCGTGCGTTTGTGTTGTTTCCTGATTTCAGCAAACAAGTGTTTCCCATCTTTACACTTGGCTGCACCGCGCTGATGAGGCCAATAGCCAGAAACACGTGTCCGCGGTTTGCCCCCCTTTTTTGAGTGTTGTGTCCACAAATTGTTTAATTTTTGATTTATATCATGCACACTCGATAAAATCTCTATCTATATATATATATATATATATATATATATATATATATATATTACAATGTAGGTTTTCACGGATGGTAGAATATGATGTGTTGTTTTTCCGGCTATTCATCCGTTGTGTACTATTCGATAGTCGACGTTTCGCCATCATCTCAGATGGCATTATCAAGACGAGTTACTGCTTCGCTTCGAGAGGTGTAACTGTTACACACATCTGTTACAACACATCATATATATATATATATATATATATATATATATATATATATATATATATACAGATTTTGCAAAAGCCTTTGACAGAATTAGTCACTCCATTTTACTAAAGAAAATAGCTCAAATGGGTTCAAATTTCTCACTAACTCAACTTCTACGCTCTTATTTGGATCAGAGAACCAATGTTGTTCTTATAATGGATTTGAGTCTGCACCATCCTTAACACCATTCGGTGTGCCACAAGACTACAATCTGGGGCCCCTGGTTTCGTGTGGCAACTCACTTTTTGCGGAAGACTTGAAGATCTTTTCATCTATCACAAGTTTACAGAGCCGCTCTTATCTCCAGTCTCAATTAGACCTGTTAGATAACTGGTGTCAAATCAATAAATTGGCAATGGATGGTTACCGCCTTAACCATACTTTATACATATCTCGTTCGCTCCAAGTTAGAGTATGTATGTTTTCAGAGGCTAAAGGTCACATCTTGAATATCTTCCAAGTACTCATTGATTGAGTAAAAACTGGTTTTTATGTGAAAACTGATGTTGTCAGAGTTTCTAGTGTTATGATGTTGTAGTGAGAGGTTGGACGATGTTTTGTGTATTTCAAGGAGTGAATTGTAAATGTATAGGGACGAAAGAGTCATGATTCTGAGTTTGATGAGTAAAAGTTTACACTTATTTCTATACCCCAGATTACCTAATATTCTCATTGCCTTTTTTTGTTGAATAAAAATAACATTAGCAGCCGAGGATTTTCCCCACAATAAAATGGCGTAACCCATATGAGACTGAAACAGTGAGAAATAAACTGTTCTCTAAGTTTCGTAGTTTGAAATATGCCTGAAATGTCGCAGAAGAAATAATAAGCTCGACAGTTCATGTTTCAATTGATCTATATGAGCATTCCAATTCAGTTTAGAATCTAAAGTAACACCAAGTAGCTTCGAATTCTGGTCTTGTTGTTTACACTGACGGGTCATTACGAGTAGCCTCTGAGACTTGTCATCATTTAGTTTCAGATTGTGGGCTCTAAACCATGTTCCAACTTTTTCTTCAACTTGTTTAGATCGATCTAATAAAACGTGGTTATCTGGACTTGAACATATAAATGACGTATCATCGACGAAAAGAACACATTTGAAGGGAGTTATGAAGTTGCTCAGCTCATTAACGGAAATAATAAATAAAAGTGGCCCCAGGACAGATCCTTGGGGTACACCATGATTCATTTCCTTAAAATCCGATGTACTATTATTGAAACTAACTGCCTGAAATCGATTTTTCAGGTAGGATTCAAAAAGTGAAAATACAACTCCACTTATTCCATGAGAATATAGTTTTTTCAGTAGGATGTCATGATTGACACCGCATTATTATATATTGTCCTGTAAATAGATTCATCTGTTGTGCAATAAATTTTGTTTCTTTTTTTTTCTTTTTTTTTGTACTATAAAGGGTTTTACAAAAACTGCGACACGTGTTTCGCTATACAATAGTTTTCTTAAGCGTGAACTCTTACGATTGACAAAACTATTGTATAGCGAAACACGTGTCGCGGTTTTCGTTAAACCTTGTGTAGTTAAAATCATACAATAAACTGTATTGAATAGTTCTAACTCCTCACCTAATCATTTTTCTTTCATTTTCAAAACAATTAATATTAAATAGAATTCTCGTATTTCATTGAACTAGGAAATGATAACTTTTTCAGAAATGTATGAAGTTTGTATTTCAATTGAATTTAGTCTCAGCTCAATCAGATATGTGTATAAAATATCGTTTAAAAATGATTGTAGTATCAAAAAAAATTGTATTTTCCATCCGAATTACTGATGCACGATGGTTCTGTAACATGTGTAGATCCTTAAAGGTCAATATTTCACCAACCGAAACGTTGAACTGGTAATCCACCTAACAGTCCTGATTTGGCACCCAATGATTTCAAATTGATCATGTATGCATTTGGTGTGATTAGGTAAATCAACGTTGAGAAATGGAAATCTGATTCGTAAATATATACATTATAAATCGAGTTTGACATATACGACTCACCTTATTCCACCTAACAACACATTTATATCTTCATCCCCTATGTCAGTGAAATATCCTGATCTGATCATAGGTTTTTCGAAAGGATCATTGGTTCTCAAGTAGATCTCACCATTTGATTTTGGGTTGAGAAGAGTAGGAATGAATTCTAGTGTTGGATATTTTTTATTAAAATCCTGTTTTCTTTGAGTAACTTCATCCCTGAAACCCATAGCTTCACCTAGCAATGGTAACAAGTAACGGTCATCAGGCACATAAATTATGTGGTGGAACTGAATGTCTGGATATATTGAATCATTTTTTGTGTTTATAAATCCCACTAAGTTAGTTATTGAGATTCGTGCTAAGTCTCCTGATCTGTTCAGGAAATATTTGTAAATATCATCAATCTGGTGCAGAGAATGTTTCAATTTAAGTGCATTATTGTTCAATTCCACTGTAAAACCCATAAATATCATATGATCTTGAAGATTCTTTCCCACAGGCAAATCTTCAATAACATCGACACCTAGCTCTTCTAGGTGGTGCTTGGGGCCTATACCTGAGAGCATGAGGAGTTGCGGGGAGTTTATAGAACCTGCAGACACTATTATTTCTTTTTTTGCATACAGTTTCAACATTCTGTTTTCTATCACAACTTCAACTCCCGTTGCGATTCGAGACTTTTTATCAATGATAATTTTTTTGGTAAACGATTGAAGCGCCACCAAAAGATTTCTTCTATATTTAACAGATGCTAAGAACGCTTTCGCTGAGCTGACTCGAACCCCTCCCGCTATAGTATTCATAGCTTCCATATATCCCAGCGGATTCAAAGGATTTTCTTCTAGAAGGCTGGGGTAGTTCAGCAATTGTCCGGCCTCTTTTATTGTTTTCGCTATCGGTTCATCTGGAAGAAACTAGTTATCAAAAATGTTATGATTTGAAAGTATTTCATGTATGCTGCAATACATAATAATCAAAATAAAATCATTGAATTTATGTATCCTCGATTCTAACAACTGGGAACCAAGATTTGGAAATAGACGAAATTTATTTGATTATTTCCTGAAAACCGATGAGATGAAAATATAAATAAAAGGCTAGGTGACCTGAACAGAGTTTCATAGCAATTATTTCCTTCAGGTCGATGAAATGAGGAAAAAATGGAAGCCTACGTCAACTGGGGTGACTTTGTCCTCTGGGGTATCTTTGCCTAGTTTTGAAAAAACAGTTTCGCGCCTCCATAGTGAGTAGCTGGAAGGTCGTTTGAGGCGCCGCAGTCAATGAAACATACCTCCTCAGTGACTACGAGATATTCTATAGTTTGTAGGTAGTTCCAGATAACTGCTATCACCAATTAACTGTTTCATTTGTAAAGTGTGTAATAAATAAAAATGCCACTATTGAAATATGTAAGTACCAATCAAAGTTGCCATGGTTTGACTATGAGATATATGATTTAATCAAGAAGAAGGATAGAGAGCATATAAAATTGTTAAATCGAGCTGCAACAACAACAAACAAGATAAATGGGAAACCTTTAAACTATCGAGAAATGATGTTGTCAATCTTTCAAAACAAAAAAAAGAAATATATTATTTTAACAATATTGACAGATATAGACATAATCCCAAAGAAATGTGGAGAACTTTGAAGCGACTGGTTAAGAGTAATAGCCATAAACTCTCGAATTGCATATATTTTGAATCAAATGAGCATAATCGACTATTAACGAGTAACATAGAAATAGCGTGCGGTTTTAATTATTTTGTTCATAGTATTAATGATATTATACAAAGTATTAGCATCACTGAAAGTTGGCACAATGTGAACAATAATTTAAATTGTAAATTCGAAAACTTCGAAATGCTCTCTATGATAGATTTGCGGAAAATAGTTAGTAACCTAGACAATAAATTCTTCATATATGAAACGCTGATCTGTAAAATGATCAAAGAGATCTTCGAAACCATCGATCATATTATTCTAAACTCAATTAATACATCTCTATATACAGGAAAAATACCATATAAATTGAAAAGCAGTACTATTATTCATATTCCAAAAATAGCAAACACCAAATAAAGCCAGTGAATTTCGACCCATTAATACTTTGCCCCCAATTGAAAAAATTCTGGAAGTTGCTGTATATGATCAGTTATTACATCACGTCACTAAAAATTCAATTTTGATAGATAATCAATCGGGTTTCCGTAAAAACTTCTTATGTGAAACAGCATTACAGCTCACAATATGTAATATTAAAACTAACTTGGATAACCAGAAATATGTTATTGCTGTATTTTTAGACTTAAAAAGAGCTTTTGAGACAATTGATAGAGAAATTATGTTGTTGAAATTGGCTCAGTATGGGATTGATGGAAAGGTGTTAGAATGGTTCAGTGATTATTCAAAAAATAGAAACAAACAATAGACATTGATGTAGGTGTTCCCCAAGGTAGCGTTCTGGGCTCACTTCTTTTTGTTTTATATTTGAACGATATTGAACTTTTTATTGAATCTGAGTTCATAAACCTATTTGCTGAAGATACGTTGCTTATGTGTAGCGATATGAATTTAGATAGAGCTATAAAATGGATAAGATTTTAGTAGCGGTAAATGAGGATTTATGCACTAACAAATTGAAGTTAAACGTAACAAAAACAAAAGCAATGATATTCACTACGAAATATAAATACAGTTCTCTAAATATCAACGGTATATACCTCAATGTCAATAACGAAAACCAGTTGAAAACCAAATACCTTGGTTTTCAACTGGAAAATTTTTTAAATTTTGACAATCACTTTGAATATATACATAAGAAAATATCGAAAAAACTATATTTTTTCAGTAGAATAGCACAAAATTTGTCAATGCAGTCCAAAGTAACAGTTTACAATACCATTATTCAACCACACTTTGATTATTGTGTCTCACTATTATTTTTATTTAACCTCTATAAATTAAATATGCTACAAAAACTACAAAATCGGGGGATGAGAGTAATCTTGAAAACAAATCGCCGTACTCTTATAAAAAGTATGCTTGATTGTTTGAATTGGTTATCAGTTGAAAGTAGACTCTACTATTTTACAATGACTCTAGTATACAAAATTGTAAATGGAATGGCACCGAAATATTTTAAAGATTACATCAAATTCAATAAAAACATTCATAATTATAATACAAGAAATTCCAATAATATACATATAAACAGACCGGCATTCGGAAGTACCATGAATTCGTTAATTTTTAAGGGCTTCCACGAGTTCAATGAATTACCTGAAGAAATAAAAAAAAATATCCATTTTAAAAGATTTCAAAAGAGCACTCGAAGAATTTTAATAAAAGTAATAGAATACAAATTGTATAGTTATGTGGAATTATTTGGGACATTATTGGCTATCATTCATAGTTTTTTCATTTATTGTTTTTAATTGTTTTCAATTGTTCACTGGGGTATTTGTATCTGTAATGAAACCAAATATCACTGTTTTAATAATAATTTAATGTATATATGTACCTATATTTCATTATCTATTTAAATGTTACTCAACATATGATACTGAAATATTTATATGTAATATTCACTGTCTGACTACATGCTAGTTTAAATCTCAAATTGTTTAAATTTAAAAATTTTATATGCATTTTTTTTTACATTTCATTGTGCTAGTGTTATTATTACACTCGTAGATATGTATATTAGGTTTCCTATTTCAATAAAGATTATAAAAAAAAACCTAATCAATAGAGTTTATTCTATGATTTTCACTATAATGGTTTTACAAAAACTGCGACACGTGTTTCGCTATACAATAGCTTCTTCAAGCATAACATTTAACATAGAATGAACTCTATTGATTAGTTTTTTAAATATGGATTTTCATCAAGTATCGGCCAGTTCTATTCAATTAATAAAGATTATTATTATTATTATCCATAAAAATTTGAGCTCTTCAAAATTTCATATACACGGCTTCTACGAAAACAAGGTGAGTTTTATCACTTATTATTATTATTAGTAAATGTAATGAAGAATTCAATCCACTTGCAATTTCGTTTCTGCACTCAACATGTTGATTGTTATTCGAGTGAAAGTTGGGGTCACTTTGCCCACCTTTTATTTAAAGTGTTACATTGTAATTTTAGTTCTTTTACTTTCTCATAAACTTCATTTTGGCACTTATTCTTAATGAACTGTTCTTCATTTTCATAATTAATCCTTTTTGTTCCCATTTTGCAAAACTTTCAAGCATTATTTGTCCAAGATTTGCATTGTTATTTATATTTTGATAATAAAATTCGATTTTTCGAGAAATTTTTGTCTTTACTGTGGCTCTTGTAACACCCTGAGGAAGTGGCTTTGCCCATCTTTCACCTATAGGTTTTGTTATACAAAAAAAAACATCTGGTGTGCAAAGTACCCCACTTCACGAGGTTACTGTGCCCACCCATATTTTATTTTTTTATTTAAGACGGGAAATGATAAAAAATAAAATAACTTCATGAATAACTTCTACAAACCACCTTCAAAAGCTACAAATTTCATCTAGGATATCAAAAAATGGGTTATGTGAAAATTATTAACTTAAATTTTAAAATTGAGCAATGTCACCCCAATTGGTTGAGTGGTAGAATAGTCTAAGCTAATAAACTCCACCAAGATAAAAATAAAGACCATTTATTATTATTATTATAATTGACCGGTATGCTACAAAAACAGAGTTTCACAGCAATGAAACGCTTCTTGTCGATAGCAATAAAACTGACATCCATGGAATTAACAGATGTTAATGAATAATGACACCTACACAGATGTCATTATTCTTAAATCATAGACAAATTGTAAATTGTGAAAAATTGCAAAAGTTATACACAATTCAAGATGTAAAAAAAGAGATTAAGGTTTTTGCGAATATTTCGAAAACTAAGAATTGAGAAATAAAAAATAAACTTGAAAAGGGGAATATTTCTGAAGAAAATTCTCTTCTTCTGAAACTGTATCTCTATTAGTTATAATTCAGTTTGACGCCAAAAATTATCATAAATATAGCCGAATAATAATGAATAATTAGTTATGAATATGAAAATTGGAGTAAACGGCAAGACAATAATTCAATAGATGAAAAACCAAATTATTTTTAAATGAACAATTGCATCGGTTACAGATTGAATCAATAAACGACATGTCCTTCTTATCATGTTTCCTTCTTATCTTCATTCTAGATATTTTTGTAAAAGGTTTGGATTACTAAGATATTGAATGACAAAGATAATACTTTAAATGTCAAGAAATATTCACGTGACCGAGTTTTCTCAATTGAAACACATGTCACATTGAGTTTCTTAATCTCAATGTTGAACTTTCTTCACTGTATTTCCAGATATTTAAAATTTGGAACTACCTTAAACATTTGCTGCACAAGAAGAACCAGAAACATTTACATAGATTCTTCAAGATCTGAATAATATATAATCATAATCAAAATCATTTCTATCATTTGACTACAATACCGTTTCAAAATTTCCAATCAATTATAGTCTTGCTTGAGGAACTAAATATTACAAAAGTAAATCCATACAGTGTAAAAACCTAGAAAAACTAATTATACTAATATTAATTATTATTATTATATTAGTCTTACCTGAATCATAGCGAGTAAGTGGCATATATCCATTTCTACCATACATTTCACTGGCATTCATATCTTCAGATTCCAGTTTTTCTAAACTCTTGAAGTGTTGAAAAACGTTTTCCCATTCCCATCCCACATTTCCCATGGTGGCCCATTCATCGTAATCTCTCTTGTTTCCTCTGACGTACAACATGGAATTCAAAGAACTGGTACCACCGAGGACCTTTCCTCGAGCCCACTTGCTTTTACCGTCCTTCATTGCAAGACAAGCTTTTTCTGAGGGTTCAGTAGCATACTGCCAATCTTCGACAGTTTCCTGAAGGCTAAACAGAAGTCCGGGAATCTGAAAAGAAATTATATCAGATTCATTGGATACATTTGGATGAGCTAGGCTAGTTATCAGCAAAACGTGCCCATATAGTCTGGGTCACAAGATCCTTTTTTTGGAACTTCTGTCCAACAGCACCGAAAATTTTGATTCAGAGCTCATTCGATTCGGAATGACCTCTAGCACTTTTTGAAAAATTTCAAGAGGGACTTGAAGAAACTGCAAAATTTATAAACAATTTAGTAAAAAAGGAGGGTTTCGTTTTTTGCAAATATCTGGGAGAATATTGAAGATATCCAAAATTTAAAAAAATATCTTTAAAGAGGAGGAAATTTGCTAAAAAAATCCCACCTCCCGGACCTCTATCAGCAGTATTTATATTTTTTATTTAGAGGCAAAAATAGCGCTAAAAGCGGGCGTGTCCCGCACGCTCTGACCGATACGTACCTTTGAACAATAAAAATTATTTTAACCCATTGAATATCATTATTAAGAAAAAAAATTCACATACCTTCTAAACACTCGAATAAACGAAAGTCGATGGAAAAAAAATTTTCCCGTGATTATTTTATTAGATATACATCGTGACTCACGGTCGATGGTAGGTTAGACGTTTCTAGAAAACGCAAAGCATGATTTTTCTGAAAATTTCACCTCCCACATTTCCTTACCTGTTCTATCGATCTAAAATATTTTCAGCATTGCGGCGTTGCCACTTCTATCAAAAAGTCCTAGCAATTATATTTTTTAAAATGGAACACCCCGTATAATAATACATTTTTGGAATCGCTCTAGTATTTCAATACTTTTTTGTTAATAATGTCCTATACCTATCTCTATCTGTTTTCGAGATAAAAAATAAATTGTGCTAAATATGGCCCAAAACATAGCCTTAATTGAAATTAAGTACATCAGTACTCTCAATTCATGAAAAGTTGATATTTTGATGATAGTTTGGACAAACTCGAAATATTCAAATAACACCAAGAAATCGACTCCATATCATACAGGGCGCGCTAAAATTACTATTATTTCCATTGTGCATAAAAGTAGTCGAAAGTTCATTTTTTCAAATGAAACCCCCTGTATATTACCCAATAAATTGAAAGACGGTGAAAAATGCTTCAAGATGATATACATGTCCCTATACCTAAATCGTCAAGTTTTCTTAATAAAGCCGTTTTTGTGGAAAAATAGTTATTCACGTTTTACCTACAAGTGTTGAGAGTGGCATTTTATTTTGTGAGTGGGGATTATTGCAAAACGAGCGTCAGCAAGTGGAGCAAACTCACGAGCAAAATAAAATCAACAAATGTATCATACAAATTTTTTTGTATGATACATTTTTTGTTACTGCTGATAATAAAAAAAATTATAGGGTCCATGGGATTTGAACACACGATTTTTGGATTACAAGGCATATGTTACAACTACATACGCCAACTCACGTTATTTTAAAGAAGATTATTGGTTAGTCATAAAGGACTTTCTACAGTTGGACTGAATACTACTTCGTCATCGTCAGTAACTTCACAGGGATTTAATATTAACAATAGCACGAACTGCATGTGTGAACTTTTCTAAATGATTTTTTTGGTAGGTGTTCTAATTGAAGTGTTTCTATCAAAGAGATTTTCAATTGATAAATGGTTATTGACGGTGTTTCAAGAAATCGCCAAAAATGAATGCAAATATTGATTATTCAAACGAAGTTCTTATGAAATTATTTATTATACACGGACAGTGTGATCAAATCATTGCCAGAACTTGTAGAAAATTCAACCAAATGTATCCTGAATTAACACCAATGAACGAGAGGAAGTTTGTAAGATTACTCTTACATAACTCTTTGTAAATCACTTATAAAAGTAACCGAACTGCTATAAGCTTGATAATTCCACTGCTACCTAAATCCAAATTCTGAAAAAAAAAAATAATGTTTCTAGAAGAAGCGACTTAATTGAGAAAACTTGACGATTTAGGTATAGGAACATAATATATCATCTTGAAGCATTTTTCACCATCTTTCAATTCATCGAGTAATATACAGGGGGTTTCGTTTGAAAAAATGAACTTTTGACTACTTTTATGCACAATGGAAATAATAGTAATTTTAGCACACCCTGTATGATATGGAGTCGATTTCTTGGTGTTATTTGAATATTTCGAGTTTGTCCAAATTATCATCAAAATATCAACTTTTCATGAATTGAGAGTACTGATGTACTCAATTTCAATTAAGGCTATGTTTTGGACCATATTTAGCACAATTTATTTTTTATCTCGAAAACAGATAGAGATAGGTATAGGACATTATCGACAAAAAAGTATCAAAATATCAGAGCGATTCCAAAAATGTATTAATATACGGGGTGTTCCATTTAAAAAAATGAAGTTGCTAGGACTTTTTGATGGAAGTGGCAACGCCGCAATGCTGAAAATATTTAAGATCGATAGAACAGGTAAGGAAATGTGAGAGGTTAAATTTTCAGAAAAATCATGCTTTGCGTTTTCCAGAAACGTCTAACCTACCATCGACCGTGAGTCACGCTGTAGGTACTGTAATTAACTAACTAATTTTCACGAGTTTGAAATTTACATAAAAACCCTAATAAATTTTAACCTGAAAAGCTCAAATTTTTTTCACTTCTTGGAGCTTTTCTTGAAAGCTTTCCTGTTGAAAAAATAAAAAAAAGATTTTCCACTTTGTTATCTGTTCTGTTTAAAATCTGTTTAAAATCTGTTTTTCCGTTAACCAGCTGTCGCACCCCTACGAACGACAACCCTCAGAAGTCGAAACTTGTGCGAGCTAAGGATTAACGAGGTCTTACCTTTTAACGTGTGATTCCTAACACGGAATCAATAATCAAAGACGTTAAAAAGTAAATTCAATTAGAGCAATGAAAAAACGTTTTTTTCAATATTCAAATTCATTCGTATTCTTATTATTTAAAGTAACATAAAAATGAGTTTTCATAATTTTTAGCTATATTTGTTCAAAAATTGTTATTAACAAATTTATTGTTCATGAGATATTTGAAATTTTTTTGGAGGGATTTTTATCAGTAATGAATATCATACGTTTGTTTGAAGGTGGTTGACAATGTATATTAGACAATGGAAGTCCGAACTGAGAAATACGATGAACATTATGTTTTTGAAACAAAATCGTTTCTTAAAAAAAATTGTTATTGCTTAAAAACGCATTTGTTGATTTACAATTTTTTTACTACCAAATATGAATATAAAGAAACATTTTTTTTTCAAATCATAATTTCTATTTCTCTTTGATATTCTGAAAAATAACTTTTTTCAATTTATATTTTCTTTATTAATTTAATTAACAATTTGTTTCAAACAAATTAATTTTTACGATATATATTTTTTTAAATACTACCAAAAGTAAAACATGCGTCACCAAACGCAAAAATAGAAAAATATTCCAAAAATTGTAAAAAATTGAGATTCATTATAGAGTACGTCAGAAGAAAAAGACAGCTTTTTGCCATATATAATTTTTAAAACTTACATCGCTAGTGGCCGAAGGATATCCTCCAGCTTCCAGGACCAATACCTTCCAGTTTTCATTTTCGCTCAATTTGTTGGCGACTACAGATCCCGCTGAACCAGATCCTATAACGATAAAGTCGAACTCTTCTCCATCCGTTAGTTTGGGTGCATAATTCTCTTGATAAGGCTCTGATGATCCAAGTGGACACTTTGATGCCAAGAGAGTATTCAAAAGTGTAAGGAAGAGCTGCCCAGAAACACCTTGCAGATTATTCGGACACGGATCTGTCATGCTGAGGGAAGGGTCCATGGCTAACCTGAAAACGATAGTTTGAATTCAAGATAATACAATGTCGGAGTTGGTCATTGTGAAGTTTTATCAATAATATTAAAGAATCCCCTGAGGATCCTCAGAATCACGATCGCAATCGTGACCAAAATCAAAAATATCAGTATCAATGGGGCAATTTCCCAAGAACAATCATTTCCAGTTCAATATTTGATATAATTATGTCGATTCTAATGGGGAATGTTCCTCCTGACGAAAATCAAGTAGTTTTCATAAAAGAGCTCTAAAACAACGCATTTTCAACTTATCATTTCAACCTTTTTCTTTAAAAAAATTATATAAATACTTAAAAAAGAGGAATGAAATAATGCATTCAACATTTAAAGAGATTCCTTTCTATTTCACCATTTGGCAACATCGGTTATAGTTAATAAAGGACAATTAATCTGTTACCTGTATGAGACAAAGAAAGATGACATATTTTAGAGGCGTGCTATTCTGTTTACTTATGTTCCGAGTTCCGAGACATTCTGTGATATGTCATTTTGTGCACCTAACGTATCTTCCTCTATATAAATTAATAACAAAACAACTGTTGTTTATGTGGCTTGTGGAGGTGGTATTGAACTATAATTTATATTTTGCCTATAATTTTCCTTTTTTTAAAAGTAGAATATCTAGGAACGTATAAATTATTTCAACTTGATATAGGCGCTGTTGCCAATATCTGAATTAGAAACAAATCCCTTTAAAAATTAAAACCCATCATTTTAAACATCAATTTGAATACTTTTCGAAGTCAATTTGAAAAACTCATAAATTAAACTCAACTTTATTTTGTTCAAACTTGCATTTGCTGTAATAACCCAAATTGAGGAACATTCCCCATTGTCGCTGTTATATTCAGAATATCAAGGTTTCAGCATAGCTGTGGGTCGTGAAATTGTCACTATAGTTTTTAAAATAAAATATAAAGACAACCACTACTACTACGCTATTGAAGTGATGAAATGAACTCACCAATTCGATGTGAAAAAACCTGAAAAAGACGATTGAACTTTTCCTGACAGCTGGGTGGGTGTGTACTATAAAGTTGCACTTGTGGGAAAGTATACATCGGAACCACCATAAGATCCATGGAAACAAGGTTGAAGAATAATTATGACAGTCATAATGATCTCCTCAAAAAAATTATCTAATTTATAGTAAGTCTTTTTGACCAAAATTGCTTGTATCCTAAAATATAGTAGCGTGAGAGATTCTGTTGAACTTTTAGATAACTTGTACATTTCCACTTCATCATAGATAATTGAGTTCTTGATTTGGCCACTTGGGATACGAACTTTCAATTAACAAACCTGTCTAGTATTGTGGTGAGGCTGAGAGGTAAAGGTACCTTTGTTCCTATGTATAAGGCATGTTGATTCAAGAACGAGCAATGAAATCACAGTCAAAATTCCATTCATTATAAACAGTGGCTTGCATGGATTATTTCACTCTGCTCAACAGAGATACCGTACCGCACTTTTTTGTAATATGAAAACAGTGTGAAAAGCTGTTTACTGCATACACATCCAAAATGCTATGCCATACCTTAGGTCTATGAGGACATAATGAACATTTTTTGCTGCGTGATATCCTAGTTCTTTTGATACTATTCCAACTGCAAAGGACTTGGAAGAAAGTTTCTTATTTATATTGTTATATGCTCCTCGAATTTCAGACACTCATCGATATTAATTCACAAGAATTTTAAAGAGATCTTATTTTCCAGTAGCCTGGACAAAATAAACCAACTTGTGATATTTATTTGTGAAGTTCAACTGTGAAACATATTATAGTGCAATGCCCTCTATTCCAAACTGAGAGAGACACATTCAACATATCCCCTAACTTGAAAGAAATGTTAGACTATAGTAATAGTAACAAAATCATTCCATTTTTACATACTTTAGATTCAATTAGGCAGTTATAAATGTTATTTATCAACTCCACCGCTAATGACCCAAAGGGTTGATACGGTTTATTGAAATAAAAAAAAAATAGCTTGTTTATATAATCTATCAAACTTTTGAATTTTGTGGTGAAATCATTCGAGAGTCAAATAACTAGTTTTTTTTAGTAAACAGTTCTCCTTATCTATCAATCTGAAATTATAATCATTGATTCGGTTTTGAGCTTCAGGGGATCAATCAATCAATCAAAATATACTTTATTGTCCAAGAATAACAATTCTCATGAGAATGCATACAGTCACCATGATAATATCGCAAATATACAGTTAGCAAGGAAATCATAAATACACATAAATTCAAACTTACAATAAGCGGACATAATTACATATACAAAAGCAACAAGATTTACACCACTAAGCCAAATAACATTGAACAACAAAACTACGATGTGCCAATTAAATGAATAAAGTAACATGCCGGAAAAACAAAAAGAAAAAATTTTTACATTTTGTACATGAAATTACAAGGACTACCTCTAAATATATGAAGAAATAGGCATACGTTATATGACGGCCTCCAAAGATAGAGATCTCAGCAAAAAGAACCCTGAAGGGTCTAGTAGGCCCTCCCAACTATGAGCGTTTTTACAGATTTTCTGAACTTGACTTCGCTTTTGATGACACGCAAGGTTAGGGAAAGGTGATTGAAGATTTTCTTCCCCTCAAAAATTAGAGAGTTGCGAGTTAAGGTTGAGGAGGGATATGGAAGCGAGATCAAGTGAGAGGAGCGAGTGTTATAGGTTGACTCAGAAGTAATTATATCTTGGTATTTCTTGTGCATGAGGCAAGCCATTTCCAAAATGTAGATACAAACCAATGTCAGAACTCCATGTTGCATAAACAAGGGACGACAGGATTCACGGTAATCAGAACTACATAGGTATCTAATTGACCTTTTTTGGAGAGAGAATACTCTTTGAAATAAATACTGAGCACAAGCGCCCTAGAAGCAGATTCAATTACGAAGATGAGATTCTATTAGTGCGTAGTATACGTTATTCGCTATACCCAAATTCAACTCATTAGCAACGAGACGAACCGCAAAGCAACCTGAAGCTAATCGATTGCTTAGTTTTGTAATATGGTTACCAAACTTCAATTTATTATCAATCAGAAGTCCCAGACAAATATCTTTCAAAAAGATGATGAACTGTTTTTGTTAAGCTTCTTCTTTCTCTAACCTGAAGCTGGACAAATGGCCGAACAAATGAAATCAAACGAACATATGACATAGTTCAAAATTGGTTCATAGAAAATGGAAACGGTATCCCTATCCTTCTTTAAAAAATCATATCCTATCCAGATTATGCCTATCACCTTATGCCAAAAATTCTATATGTGAAACCACTTATATACCCCACCATACAAAAAAAAGGCAAAAAAGTGGCAGAAAATAAAACCACCAAGAGGAAAAAAAGAAGAAGGAAACAAGAATAGTGGCCGGAAGCAACGGCCAACGAAACAGAAAGAGAGACAGATATGATAAACAAAAGGGAGAAATAGGGTATTATGACATGAAATTTGCTATTGTATAGCGAAACACGTGTGGCGGTTTTGTCAACTTTCCAGTGAAAATCTCACATCAAAGTGTGTTTTTTTGATACGTTACACTGGATTTTCATCAAGTATCAGTTATTTCTATCATATTTTCCGAACTCTCTATTGTGTGTTCATTATGTTTGTTTTCGTAGAGTCAATTTTCGTTTTCAAACTAATGTCTCATTATGAACTTTAATATTATGCATAATTATTGGAAATATGTAATTGTACAATTTACTGAATATGAATAGTTTAGAGTTCTGTTTCTGTGTCATTGAATATAATAACACAATGTTACTAAATATGTTGTTGTTGAGGAAACTGGAAATGGTACCATTTTTTTTCGATGTTAATAATTTAATCTAAGTCATGAAATGTGAACAGATTCATTCGGTGACGTTTATCTTCAAGAAATCTGAAATTTCAACTTCCGCATTCAATACAAATATTTCTAGAACTCTCAGTCAAATATCAGAATTCAAATCGCATTCAACACAAATTATTTGAGAACTTTCTTGCGTTCAAATGATGAAATTTGGAAGTTCAATTATGTAAATTCTAAGGAACAGTTTTTATTTCAGCTTGTTAATGGGTTTGTTTCATGATTTTTAGTTTATAGTTCACTTGATAGAAATTTCAAATTGAAAAACAGTGCACTTTTTTTCAGCTCTCTAAGTACCGTAGTTTTCCCGTAATTAATTATTAAAAATCGAATGTGGTAGGGTGGTGACGTCATGCCCCTATTCCCGCTTCTTGTTTGATTGACCAATAGGAACAATAGAAATAATCTACATTGCCAAATCGTAAAATTCACGAAGCCTATAATTATCAATTTAATTATGGAAGTGTATATTAACCCGTTAACGTTTCAATTAATGAAAAATTTCCACATGGAATAAAATGTACATATCTAAAATCAGTACACAAAGTCGAAAGATCACAAAATATTCACCTAATTTATGATTAGGTACAGATACATTTTTAATGCGGAATAAATCAATAAATTGTGATATGGGTTCTCCATTTTCCTGAGAAAATGAACGATCAATTAGAATTTCCTGTAATTATTCATTAATTTTTGTTAGGAATGAAACCCGGAAACAAATAAATATACAATAATAAGATCTCTCGAATCCTCGAATCAAATATAAAAATGGATAATAATATTTGCCTTGAAAATTGATTTAGTACAAGTTATATATAAATATGATTTTATATAGAACTTAACGAGCTGAATTTTCAAATGGTTTTCGAATGTTCATGATCCCTGATAAAATAAATCAATTTTGTACTCATGCCACCCACCAAAAATAAGAAATACAACGTTACTGGTATATGAGCTATATTGTCAGCCAGCGCCCTCTGTAGTGTATGCGACAATGTTCTCTTTCTAATGTCAATGGTTACCACACATAACTTCGTATTTTTGTTAAAATAATTTCAAAATGTTGAGTCTAGTTTTGTTAAAGCTGACTCCAAAAACTTACCAAGAGTCGATTTTTAAATGATCGATAATTTCACTTGAAAAATTTGCAATACTTTGGAACAGAAATGAAGAATGAAAAATTGTATATCAATAAGTGGTATATTTAGTAGGTCCCTTTTATTTATATGACTTTCATTTCACACTTTTTATTTATTCGAAGGATGGAAAATTTTGATTTGAGCTCGGCCAAGGTAGTAATGGTAAATTTCAATCCAAAAATAACCTGAAAAAATATTGTTTGGAATGTAAACTAATGACACTTAATATGCAGCAAAATAGGCCCCCGCTGAGACCTACCTTTCACAAAAACAGCGTTCTTTATTAGATAATTGTAACAGTTGTTTTCACATCGAGTTGACAACAATAACAACAAAAATGGCGTCTGTCAAATTGGATCATCAGATCTGTGATTTGATATTAAAAACCAATACACTTCGCAACTCCGCTCTAGACACTAACAATTTTATTGGTCAACAGGCACGCGGCCAATTTAAATTCTTGCTTTTCGAATTGTTTTTTTTTCTGCAAATATAAAGAGATCATGTGACCGATTAGGCTTGGTAAGTATAAAATACCCCTAACTCGACAGTCTGTAAGCAAACCAGTATCATTTTCCATAGCATGAAACAAGCCTATTACTATAATTTTATTTTCGTATTATCTTCTGTTATAAAAATAGCCTTATTTTATTTTCGTTCGATCTAGCTCAAAAAATAAATTTTCACTTTCGTTCCAGTTCAATTGTTTTTTAGATAGATGTATGACATGGCAACATTTTGTCGACAACGACACTAGAACTACAAGAATATCATACCCACATTGAAAAAAATTAACTCTATGAAATTACAAAAAATTAAATAAGGTGATTCATGCTACTTACTTGAAAAGTGGTTTGGAACTTCAACAGACCTATGTTACACACCTCCAACTCCCAATCTACAACGAATTTTTAATGGTATAGGCAAGACGATAGCGAGTTAAATGGTTGTACCTTATTATCATATATCTTTACTGATAATATAAATGTTAAGTTTGTGAAGATGGGTAAATGTGTGTATGTATGTTTGTGGCTCGTTCACACCTAAACGTCTGAACGGATTTACATGAAACTTTACATAAATGCAGCTTATACATCAGAATAACATATAGATTATAATCCTGTGTAATTTTGGTCATAATATATAACGATAGGTATTGAGTAAGTCGGAAAAATTTTTTCTCCCTGAGAGCTACCTTGGCGTGCGATGCCTATACCGTTGGAGTTACATGCAAATAATGTACCGTAAGATTGTTTATCTTAAATTGTTCTGAATGTCTTCTCCAGCATTCTAATAGATATTTGAACAATCACAATTTTTTTATGTATTACTTTCTTTTTGTTTTAGCTTAGGTAGAATCTTTTTGAGGTTGAGTGGGAGAACAACTCAGTAGCACTTGTGCAAACTGAGTTGAACTTCGCCTTTTGTTTGTGTCAGCAACTAGCTCTGTAATTTATTTATATATTTGTATTGTAACTACAGCTGGGAAACAATAAAGACGATTATTATTATATGTTCTTATGTGTCTGCCCTATATGCAAAATACTGAACAGTAGATACAATTGAATTGGATACTTTTTTTACAATGCACATTTTAGAAAATCTGCCAAGTTCTTATGAAAATTGATACAATTGTCGTTTCAGGTAATAAATATAGATAAACTTTATCTGTTACACTAAGTAATTTGGACGAATCATTCAAAATTTAACCCGACAAGATTAACTTGGAATTTGAAATATCAAGGAACACTTTTATTTCAAATCAAAATTTATCTTGCTCTTTGATAACTGAAAGAAAATTACTCTCACAGTTTTGGGAGGTAGAACTTTCTTGGGGAATTTCCCCCGCTTTTTGAGCCTTTTTTCAAATTTGTAAAATGTCAAATAGCATTTGAGATATTCTCAAAAAATCAAACGCCATTTTTTACAGTTAATTCTTTATAACTTTTGCAATTTCTGCGAGCGATACCTGATTTTTTTTTTAAATCATCTACACTTTGCTCCGAATCGAATGACAAGCTCATTCATATTTTTCGGAGGCACTTGTTGACCAGAGTATTAGTACCGAGAATAAAAATGAGATTGTTATTTGCGAGCTATGCATTGAAAATATAGTAATATAACTGCAAGAGTTCTATGACACTCCTTATGGAAAAACACGTGCAAATTTGAGCAGGTTCGTTCTGGATCTTTTTGGACCTAAGGCCCACTTCACACGGAAGGGACAAAGGTCAGCGCCTCGTCTCTGTCAGACGTCCATTATGTGTGAACTGAGCCTTAGCCTCCAAAGCCCACTCCAGACCACCTCCACTCCTCCACTTTCACCGTTATTGAGTCGACCAATCAGAAGCTACCGCGCGTACAACAGGAAATTCAAATTCAGTAGATGAACAAGACGGGTACGAGAGCAAAATCCCATGTATTTTCTTATGGAGCTGAACTTTTTGCAATTTTTAGGTCAAACGAATGTGTTGGTAGAGAAACGTGTGACGTAATCGATGCAGGTTGGAATGAGTATCGGAGAGATTCAAAGAGCGTGAGCCCCCTTAGTACTCCGCCCCACCGCTCGGGCCCCCTTGCAACACCGCCCCACCGCTCGGACCCCCTTGCGACTACGCAAGTTTATAGGTATGAAAATCGAACCCAGGTCGTCACCGTGGTAGACGTTGTCCTTAGCCTCGACACCAACTTAAGATATTGGATGTAATTGCGAATTGTATTTATAGCGGTTCTTTTGTCGGGACTGAAATTGACTCATTTCATGTACTTGATTACTTTCTCTTGACTTTTCTTGCCTTACTTATCCCTTTTATCTTGTTTCATCTTGACCAAGATAACCCAATCTTTTCTCTTGTCGAGGCAGAGTTTCTCAATAGAAAAATTTTCAAATACGGACCTGTATTTTTGTTATAATTTTTAGATCGTAGACATTCACTTCATACTGAGAAATTTAATTGAATAAAATACGCAACTTTGCCATAAATTAACTGACACTATCTCTTATCGTTTACGATATCCCAATGTATAGAAACGAATTTGAATAGCCCTGTATAATAATACTTGTATGTCATTAACTCATTTTTATATTTTATTTGAAATAGTAATTAACAGTTATATTTGAACAATTATCTTCCATGTCATCAATTTTTAATTTTCGAAGACCATCATAAAATAAGGCCAGTAGCTAAAGCAGCCTGAAATCAAAACTAAACATTCATTTTTTGATAACAATTTGAAAATTTTCAATTCTTACTTTCATCATCAAATACTTTTCATCAGGTGCATCTTTCGAAAATTGTTGAATTTGTTCAGAAGTTATTGTTTTTGAGTGTTTTGGAGCATATTTTTCAGATTTGCGTTTTAAAAATGAACGTAGTTTCACGTATTTTGATATATCAACACAGTTTTAAATAATAAAGGTATTCCTCAGCATCGAGTACTGAGACCATAATGTTGATGATTTCAATCTTCTTGACATCCCTTCAAAATAAACTAACAAGGCATTTTCGGAACAAGAATTTACCATGGCTTTCATTTTCAGTCCATGAAGTTTCTGTAAACGATTTCATATTTTTCTCTCGTTGTGCTTTCTGAAGGTGTATTTTCCAACTCTAAATCTTCGTATTCCATTATATTCAATAAGTATTTAATGAATCTGAACTGTTTATACTATAACAATCAACAATAAAACTGTTTTCGTTGGGTAAGTTGACAGCAATAATTATGCAGTGCTTCGGTTTTGTTGTTATGGAAACGCCGACAATGGGCTACTTGGATATTGCACGCAAATCGTCGGCGTAGCGTTGTCAACATGGAGAACGTGTCATATCAATCTGACATGTAACAATTCATGTGATGACAGTGAGAAATTATTTCTCACTGTAATGGCGGATATTTCTAACTACGTGAGAAATCTTCCGTTCTGAACGCATGAAAGCGATGAGAGAAGTGGCACATTGTATAGAATCCGTAGCAAAAATTATTAATTTGTTTATTCAATGATTTATAGTGAATGGGGCATGAAAATACGTATGTATTCATTCATTCACATTGATTAATAGCTTAATCTTGAACAATTCATAACAAGAATCAATCTAGAAAATCTGTAGGAATTTCAAAAATAACTCTTGCATATTTAGATATTTACTTCCATATGTTCTCCCAACAAATTTGCAAAAACAATTGCTACTAGCATAATTAAATAATATTGCCTACTAGTTTATGAAATGTAATTCTTCAGTTTGGATCTACAACTATTAATTTTTGTTTTCAACAACACATTTCGAAAAGTTTCTACTTCCAGTCCTCAACAATCATAACACCTCCCTTATGTCCGATCATCATGGACGCAGCATTGGTATTCCCGCTGACTATATTCGGCATTATACTGGCGTCTACCACCCTTAAATTTTTCAATCCATGCACCATCAGCCTGCTATTCACCACCGCCGTACCGTTGGTGGCAAAGGAAGGTTGGGTGGCAAAATTTCCGGATCGTGTTTTTTGAAAGAGGCGGACTCCACCATCTGTTCTAAGAACCTATGAAAATAAAAAACAAATGAGTGAATGAGGGTTAACAAGCTGGTTCAAAGCTATTTTCCGGGATATCAGTTGCTTCATCGCCTTTGATAATTTCTACCACCAAGGGCGTCGCCAGCTTATGACTAAGGGGGGACAGTGGGGCAATATTATTGAGGATAAAAAATATGAACGCCTGGTACAGTCGAAAACATGAAGCGTTACATTGTGGAAGTCTTTGCCTCGATGACGATTGTAATAAGAACGGTTCTGATATCAATGTATAAACCTTCACAAGCCCTCGACAGCACAATAACAAAACCAAACTTGTGAACACAGTAATAATCATTTATTTTAACAAAAATAATATTTAATTAAAACATATCCTGCGGGGATTTTTTGCAAAACTTTCAACCACTTCATCATTAAAATTATTTAGATTTTTATTTATTATAGCTCTGTATACACTCATCATGGCCAGATCATGAAGGCGATCATGGTGTTTCTTAGCCATGTTTTCAGTCTTCTGAGGCTGCTAAAGAATCGCTCTACTGTACAGGTCGTGCATGGTAAAGCGATCAAAATTTTCAATGGTTTTTTCGTTTCGGAAAAGAAGGAATTTGTATCTTTTAGGACATCAACAACTGTAAGATTTGTTAGATTGAGCCTATCGTGTCACAATTGCTGCCAAAGTTCGATTTCATTCTTCATGTTCGGTAATTCATAAAACTGAGCAATAGGTTCACAAGCCGGTAGTCTTATAATCGCTTTCCAATTCGCTTGTTTAGCTTGTTTCGTTGATCGCTTCCAATTAAAAGTGACTCGCTCACTTTGGCTTCAGGAGAGAACACTGCACTGAGTTACAGGCTCTAAGGCTGGTCGAAAACACCATCCACGAGTTGAACACTAATAAAAAAGTGCACATTGTACTGTTAGACATCTCGAAGGCCTTCGACCGTGTATGGCACGAAGGCCTTATGCACAAATTATTCGCGTTAGATCTGCATCGGGGCCTGATCCGGTGGATTGGGTCTTTCCTGAGAGACAGAACATTTCAGGTTAGAGTAGAGGGCTCTCTGTCTGACAACAGAGAGAGCCACAGGAGGCCGTGCTCTCTCCGACGTTGTACTCACTTTACACCAGTGACCTTCCAAGGCCCGAGCGTGTGAAGATATCCCTATACACCGATGACACGGCTCTCCTCTCGTCTTCAATGGGTCGGGAACTCGGCATCGTCTACATGCAACGTGCATTGAATGACCTCGATTGGAAGATCCGAGTGAACCCGAACAAGACTCGGGCGATAACCATGGGAAAAATGCTATATTCTCCGGCCAGAAAAGTGAGAATCTCTGGAAGGGAGACTGACTGGCAAGCGCGGGTAGAGTACCTCGGCCTTCTAATAGACCGTAGGCTCACTTGGAACCCGCACATTATGTGCGTTAAGTCAAAGATCGAGGGTCGGATAACTAGTCTGTACCCTCTGATCAACAGAAAATCAAAAATGAGTCTAAAGAACAAAATACTATCTAGCCTGTTCAAGACTGTCATCATGTATGCTTCAGGCGTCTGGGACAAGCGGCTACGTATAATATCTCCATTCTGGAGAGATTGCAAAATAAGTGGATGAAGATGATTGTGAATGCTCCTTGGTTCGTGCGGAATGAAACCATCCGCAGAGATTTGCAGCTGTCTTTCATTTGACAGTCCATTTAGTCGAGAAATCGGCGAGTTTTTGATAGCACGGAAACTCACGAAAATCCTATAGCTATAGATTATGCTGTAGATGACCCCTCTCGATATAGAGGCCCTCATGTCCCCCGTTAACGGACGAGTAGACTTTTCATCCATCCCACTCCAGCCAGGTAGGGGTACCCCATGAAGGGCGGTACTGATGTCTGAGGACTTCATACCACCAACATCCCCTCAGACAAATATCAGCTGAAAGGGTAAGGGAGCTGGGCTCCAACCTGATTGAGTTGAAGACGATTGGTCAGTGACTCGCTCACAGCGACTCACGTCTTCATATACCTTAATGAACATCATACTAGAATGTACGGTAATATTCTACCTGGTCTAGAAACTGCTACCAAATTCCAGAGCGTTCATTGAACAAGCGCCATCTAGCGTCGAGTAGCAATAATAGATTTTACAAGGATTGTAGTCGATTTATTCAACTGTAGGCTGTAGGTGTTTCTTATAAACATTTACACTTATAGATGGCATTGTCCACAAAACCAATTAAAATTGTATGTTCGTAACAGTAACTTCTTCTTTAGGTATGCCGCATACAAAGTATACAAAACTAACGTGAATGCTGGTGAACGGCTGTCGTAGAAAGAAATACAATGCACACAACACACACACCATACCTACCTCCTACCTACATATTTTTACACTATTTAATGGCAAATCTGATATAGTCGTGATGATAATGGCGGCGATTTTAAAAACGGATGTCAAAATCTTAATGTTATTCTGAATACTCCAGTACTTTCTACAATATACATTAAACCTTGTGAATTTATTTACGTTTTGTCATGCGATGCGGAATTTATTAATAGGTAAGGAAGTCGACTTCTCGCACTTTGGTCGCTTTGGGGCTAGGTACATTTGATCTCCAACTAACGGGAGGCAGGGGGAGCAGTTGCCTCTGCTGCCCCTCGTTGGCAACGCTCTTGTCTACCGCAGTTCTAGAAGAAATTTGAGTCATAAAGTCTGCATACTACACAGCAAAAATCGCTTTAGAGTAATAATTTCAAAGTCGACTTTTAAAATAGAGGTACTCTTAATTAATTCAGACAGTCGGATCTCTCTATTTTCACTATTTCATAAAACTGAGCCTGGTTCTCCAGTAAGACTATTTGATTTGTTGTAAAATTCCGGAATAGATTGAAAATTCACTCTACGGAATTGAAAAACACATTTACTGTAAAATCCAGTTTGTGGCACATGTTCTTAGTGTAAAATTATTCGACTGCTCATGCGTGACAGTGAACAATGCCAGACTACGCCGATCGCGTTATTTATCTTTTGTGTTTGTGATTGTCGCGCAATTAGCAAATATATGTTTGCTAATTGCACGGCAATTGCGAACCGATATATTGGCCATTATAGTTTTTCTTTACACAAATACTACATTGGCTAAAAAGTATCGGGGCTAACACATAGATGGCACTAGTATTACTGTATTCACCGCTTCAAAAGAAACCTGTTACAATTTCATGTTATTCTACTCATAAGTTTGTCATTGTGCTAAGAGTGAAACTACTTTTGTTATTTTCAAAACAATGAATCAAAAACAATTTCGTGTTTCAATTTTACGCTGTTTCTTGATGTCGAAAAATGCCGTTCAAGCAAAGCAATGGCTTGAAAAGTGTTATAAGGATTCGGCTCCATCAGAAACAACAATTAAATGGCGGTTTGCTGACTTCGAACGTGGTCTTAGAGAAAACATTAAAAAATCCACAAAATCGCTTTAAATGATCGGAAAGTGAAGATGCATGAGTTAGCTGACATTGTAAAGTTATCAAAAGAACGTGTTGGCTTTATATTGCATAAGCATTTGACTATGAGAAAACTCTGTTCCAAGGGGGTGCCACGCGAGCTCATTGTTAACTAAAAATAAGAACGTCATGATGATTCTTAGCAGTGTTTGGCCATGTTTAACATGACAAACCGGAATTTTTGCGTCGATGTATGACAATGGATGAAACATGGATCCATCACTTCACTCCGGAATCAAAACAACAAACTTTATCGCTCCTTTACGCTTAACGCATGTTTCCTAGTGTATAGCCATCCAGGGGACTAGACAGTAACTATTTCCTGTCCGATAGTTGTCAAACTGTACAATAGATGGCGGTAAGCTTCAATGCGAAGCGAGAAGTTTCTAGTCACCATTCTCGAAAGTACTAGGCCTGGCCGCTGCCTCATATAAAAGCGCTAGCGCCATTCAGCCATTCACCCTGAAGAGGCATTAGCCTATAGCAGGGCCTCACACAAAAATACCCAACAAATGAAGTGTAATTAACCAAAAAATTTGAATAAACGATTTTCATTCACTCATTCAGCCAGTGATGTCATTCGACGATATGACGAAAACAAGTGAATTTCGTTAGCGACTAGCTAGGTAAAGTGCTGTACGTGCGGTGGTGAATACTGTAAGTGGTGTCATTAGCAAGTTTTTAATAGATTCTTCACTTCGGCATTGTTGAAGACAAAATTATGTCGGCAGTATAGCGCGGAATATATAAAATATGGATTTATTGAAAATCCTACAAATCCATCCAATAAAATGCAAAAGTGTGACTTATTTTCAAGAACTGGAAAAGAAACACCCAACTCAGCCAACTGTGTCAAATCGACACAATATCTCCTTGCTAACTGCTCAAACAGGTAAACCTCTCACTATTGGAGATAATTTAATTTTACCGGAAATAAAAAAAGTAATAACTACTGTGCTACATAAACCAGCGGCAGATATTATCTGAAAAATTCCTTTGCGCAATAGTTCCGTGCAAAGACGAATTGATGAGATGGCTGAACACATTGAAGAGCCATTGTGCAATCATCTGAAGACTTCTAAATTCTCAATTCAGTTAGATGAGTCCACTTTACCAACCAATGAAGCATTGTTTCATACGTGAGGTTTATTAAAAATGAGAAAATATATCAAGAACTTCTATTTGCCAGGAATTTAGAGACGGATACAAAAGGTGTAACCATATATAATACACTGAAAAAAATTTGTGATGAGGAAGAAATTCCACTGAAGAATATTATATCAGCTGCTACGTATGGCGCTCCGGATATTACAACTCATCACAAAGGCTTTATAGCGTACTTGAAAAATTAAATTCCAGATGTGCTCGCTGTACATTGCGTCATTCATAGGCAACATTTGGTTGCGAGAAATTTGAGTGAGTGCCTCTCTCAATCACAGCAATATATCATCAAAGCAGTCAATAAAATCCGACACAGCTCTTTCAATGACAGATTATTCAATCAGCTTTGTGTTACTAATGATGAAGATTTCAACCGATTGCTATTTCACACAGAAGTTCGTTGATTATCAAGAGGTAACTGTCTGACTTGATTTTACAATCTATTTGACTCTGTAATACAGTTCTTGGAAAACAAAGACAAACAATTGCACGACAACCTCATCACTTCAAAGAATGATATGGCGTACTTGACAGACCTGTGTTATTCCAGGACATTTTCAAATTGGAAGTACTTGACTGGGTGTTGGATCCTTTTTCAAATGTCAACACAGCAGGATCACCCCAGCTGGAAGAAGAACTCATAGAACTGATAACGAACGAGGAAATAAAAATAAAATTCAAAAATGGATACCACGAATTTCGGCTACAAAAGCCAATCCCGCAATTGTACCATCGTTCAACGAATTTTGATAGCATTCCCATCATCGTATTCGTGTGAACGTAGATATAGTGCTGTGGCAACGTTGCTAACTAAAAGGAGAAATCGGTTGCAGATTACCGCACGCGGTGGTATTTTTGAGTAAATACCAGCCTGATATTAACAAACTTGTTAAAAATTCATCCTTCACATTAGATTAGTTTCAAAATTCAAATTGAAATGTTTGTTTTAATAACATGAATAAAAGTTTTCCTAATATTACAAAATGGTGTTTTACATTACCCTCATCAGAAAGTCTTATTTTCACATGACACACATAATTCAATTATTAAAATAATGGTTGCGATTGTGATTCTTAAGATGTAGTAAAGTGAAAAAAATTGAGGGACGCTAGAAAACAATTAATTCTCGAAGTGGGCTTTAGACAAAATAAGTTTGTGAACCTCTGATTTAGAGTTCTATATCTATCTACCTTATTCCAGTTAAGAGCTCATTCATATCCTCATCTTTCTCATCGGTGAAGTATCCTGTTCGAATGATGGGCGTCTCAAAAGGACTGTCGGACCTTAACAATATTTCGCCCTTGGATATTGGCCTGAGAAGAGTGGGAATAGGTTGAAGTACTGGGTTTTTTTCAGTATATTCGAACATTCTGTTAGTAACATTTTCATTGAAACCCATAGCTGTATAAATTGTTCGTAAAATATATGTATCTCCTGGTCGAAATAGCATGTGGTGAAACTGGATATTGGGGTATATTGAATCGTTTTTTGTATTGACAAATCCCATCAAGTTGGTGATACCTATTCTGGACATTTCTCCACTTCTGTACATCATATATTTGTAAATATCGTCGGTTGCATCTTGAGGGTTCTGTGGCTTGACCGCGTTGGAGTTCGTTTTCACGAGGAATCCCATAAATATCAAATGATCCTGCAGGTTCTGTCCCACTGGTAAGTCTTTAATAACGTTGATGCCTAGCTCTCCAAGGTGTTTTTTCGGTCCTATCCCCGAAATCATGAGGAGTTGCGGTGAGTTTATTGCACCTGCGGATAATATGATTTCATTCTTCGCGTACAGTTTCAACGTACGATTTCCTATTGCAACTTCAATTCCTTTTGCTGTTCCTGACTTTTCGTCGATGATAATTTTCTCTACGAAAGATTGTCGTGCCACTGATAAGTTTTCTCTATCTTTAACGGATCCTAGAAAAGCTTTTGCCGCATTGAATCTCGTCCCATTTCCTATGTTGTTCAATATGTTCAAGAAACCCAAAGGTTTTACCGGGTTTTCTTCATCAAGGCTGGGGTAGCCCAATACTCGTCCAACTTCTTTTATTGTTTGTGCAACTGGTATACCTGCGAAATAAAAAAGGAATATGTGTATTGCATTCACGGTCAGCTGACTGACGTTTTTCAATTATACGTGATGTCAATCGAGATGGAGATACCGAACAACTATAATGCTTAGACATGATTTTCGAGAGTTTGCCGCATTTTTTGAAATCCGTTACGTCAGCCACCGGCACCGGGAGTTTTGCATCTCCAATTAGTTGTATCGGCATTGAATTTGTTGTAAAGTACTTTTGGTCGCCATAATAATTCAAAGCTCTATTATTTTGTTGGTTGTTGGAAAAGTTTTGTCCGTTTTAATGTCATTTGTTTTAGTAGCTCTATTGTACTCTGAACAATTGCCTGGTGCAATTGCCTGATGGCCGAAGGCTTTACAGAAGCTCTCTGACTTACAGAGACAGGCTTATCTGGCCATCAGTGGTGCCATCAGTGCCACACCGTCAGCGGCCATAGAGATCCTTCTCAATATAATGCAGAGTGCAAGAGCATTCTGGAAATGACCTCGGACTGTCTCCAACTATCAACTACGAACTGCCTTATAAACTACTGTTCCCGAGTAGAAAGGACTGGATCCTCCGGCGTTGGAAGCTCTTGGCTCCTACCGAGCAACGTCTAAATTGGTAACAAATTGCCAAAAACAACTCTACTCGAAAGAAAGACTCAACAGATTACCTCTGGTCTGGATTCCTGACCATACTGGCTTGGAAAGCAATGAGGCAGCTGACTACCTTGCAAAGGAGGATGCTGCAAGCAGCTTTATCGGACCAGAACATATCATTGGCATCGCTTTAGGCTTTGCCAAACAAAGATTGAACACCTGGAAGGCAAGAAGATTCATGGACTTCTGACATACTCTTCCGGGAGGCAGCAGGCGTTTATTCACCCTTCGAAGCTTTATACCAAACAGTTGTTGGACTACAGTAGGGATGAACTACGATGTCTAACTGGCCTTTTTACACTGTCATTTAAATCATCATATGCAGAGACTCGGACTGTCGGAAGACAATGTGTGTCGCCTCTATTTGGTAAATGATGAAGCAGCAGCAGCATACTTTGTGCCTGCCTCACTGTGGACCGAATCAGGTTTTTTGAGTTTGGCAGAGTCGTACTCTTAACATCTCTCACCATCTGATCGGTTTCGTTGGGAAGCTGGGTTTATTTGGTCGAGTGTGAATAGGTGTGAACCACAATGAGGGTCGAATAGACCTACTCACTTTGGACCTCACCTAACCTAACCTAGACACCGATGAGCCACTCAGGCACTTCGCCAAGACAAAAACCCACAAAAATATGGTTACTGTTTAGTCAGCAGCTGGTGTGACTTAATATAACTCTCTGCAACAGGGCCAAACCATCATATCAGAGTAGGTAGCAGTCATGACACCACTCCACTCAGCAATCTACGATATTGATCAGATAAAAAAATTATGAAATCATTAGGCGTAGCGTACCTGAATCAATAGGTAAATACTACGCCCAACGATTTTATTATTTTTTTGCTAATGACACCACTCACAGTATTCACCACCGCACGTACATCACTTTACCTAGCTAGTCGCTAACTGAATTCACTTGTTTTCGTAATATCTTCGAATGATATTACTGACTGGATGGCGCGCGCGCGCTATTATATGAGACAGCGGGCGGGCCTAGTACTTTCGAGAATGGAGACTAGAAACTTCTCGCTTCGCATTGAAGCTTACCGCCATCTATTGTACAGTTTGACAACTATCGGACAGGAAATAGCTACTGTCTAGCCTCTAGATGGCGTTACACGAGGAAACACGCGTTAAGCGTAAAGGAGCGGTAAAGTTTGTGTTAAAAGCAAAAACAACATTTTTAAATCAGTCATCGCCCCGCTTCAACCGCTTCAACGCCCCCCAATCTTTTCTGTGCCCTTTACTGCCCCCCTATAGGCCTCCAGCGCCATCAAGGGGACGTTATCGCCCACTTTGAGAAAGACTGGCTTTGAGTATCGCTGCGGTTTGTGGTTCATTCGCGCTGTCCTGTTGAAACCATATGTAGTTGGTATCTATATCATCCAATTCAGGCCAAAAAAAGTTGGAAATCAGTGACCTATAGTTTTCTCCGTTGGCAGTGGTAGCCTGGCCAAAGTCGTTCTCGAAGAAATATGGACCAATGACACCGCCAGCCCAAAATCTACACCAAATGTGTCTTTTTCGGGACGCATTGGTCGCTCTTGAATCTCATTCATCAATAAATGGGTCGGGTTTCATCGCTAAAAATGATTTTTCGATGAAAATAAGGATCAGTCGTCAATTGCTCCAAAGCCCATTCAGCGGACACATATCGTTGTCTATGGTCGTTTATCTTCAGTTCCTGGGTCAGTTGAATTTTGTACGGGTGCAGGCCCGAGTCGACGCAAAATTCGTCGAGTTGTGGTATACGAAAGGCCAAATTCTTGAGAGCGACGCGAAATCGACTGACTGGAATTCTCCTGCACACTCTCACAGATGGCGGCGATATTTTCGGCAGATCTTGCGTTTTGTCGGCGATCGGGTGGATATATTTAAGTCCACTGAACCAGTGGACTTAACCACATTGCGAATAGTCCTTATGGTAGGATGATTATGGCGACCGTAAAATTGGCGAAGCGCGCGGTACGTTGCTCGAACAGAACACTAATTTTGATTGAACAATTTAATTATTTGCACGTTTTGTTGAATGCTATATGGATCCATGGTGATTTGGCAAATCAGGCTGAATAAATGACAGATGCAGCCTTAACAAGATGGCCTTGACAATTTTCAGAGTTCAGAAGCCTCTGTTGGAATACTCCATACTGTATAAGATGATCGTGATATTAATTGTTAAAGCTACTTCTTCAAAATGAATCACATTAAAAATTTGATAGTCTTAAAACGATGTTTTCAATGTTATCTCGAATGTGTTATTCTAGAGTTGAATGGAACAGAGAAATCATACATTATTTTTCAAATAATGAACCTGGAAAAAGCTTGAAATTGTTGAAAAAACATGTTCTTCCTCACCTGATTCATATCTAGTTATCGGCAAGGATCCGTTTGTACCATATAATCCACTGAAAACCTCAGATTCTAACCTTTCAAATTCTTTGAAGTGCGGAAAAACGCTCTCCCAGTCCCAACCCACATTTCCGCTCTCAGCCCATTCGTCGTAGTCTCTTTTATTTCCTCTGACATATAACATATAGTTCACAGAACTGCAGCCGCCCAAGGCCTTTCCTCGGGGCCATTTGCATATGCTGTCTTCTATACCAAGGCATGATTTTTCGGAAAATTCTGTTTTGTACTGCCAGTCTTCAGCAGTACCTTGCAGACTAAACGTCAGGCTGGGAATCTTGAAAAAAAATTTCATTAGTACGCTATAGATATAAGATCAATGGAATATCATCTTTTTTTCACAAGATTTTATTCATGTTGTAATTGTGATGAACTGTATGGAAACTGCCCAAAAAAAAGTACCTCCGGCCGCTGCTGGTAGCCATAATTCAATTGTGACGTGACTAAGATCACGGCTAACTCGAGGTGTGCTAGCGGCCGTTTCAGAGGTGGTGTTTCCTCAAGAATAATGGTCCTGTTTCGTGGCTGTTAGGTGTTTGCACTGGTTCGATGTTCGCGTTGCTTCGATAGAATTCCTGAGAATTTTCTACGGCCTTCGATTGCCAAATATAAACACGATCCTCTCGCCTATCGAGACAGTCAAATGACAGTGCGGTACGCGGAGCGATCTAGTAAGGCGATAGAAATTTGAATAATATTTGGTTTGAGTTAACGTGTTTTGTTGTATTGAAAGTGAAATAAAGTTAGGTTTGATTATCATACACTGTAGTCAATTCTTGGTAAACCCACGGAGAAAAACGTAATAGTATACAAGGTGGCCTATAGAAATCTTGACATTGAGGGTAATAATGTCGCAGATATGGTAAAATACTCGAGTTCAGATTGAAAGGAGACATTTTATTTTCCTTCAAGTAGTGGATTGAAGTGAATTATCCTGAAAATGTATATTGAGAGTAGGCATCGAGCGTTACATCATTTGAGAGCCCGTGAAATTCTCAAAAAAATTGTTCTCAATTTTTCAAAATGGAAATCCATGGTGAAATCAAATTATGCACCTGTAACCCGTGGGTTGGGCTACCCATCAGGCGCGTCCCCAGGTGGCGGATAGGGCAACGGCCAGGGAACTGGAGGCCCTGTTCGGGAAGCCAATGTGGCCTTACGGACGGGGTCGCCGAACTCCTGAACAGCGGCAGAAATAAGTAGGGTGAGGGGAACTAAAACTCCCCAAAAAGCCTTCGCAAAACATGCCACCGTGGACTAGTCTACCCAAGCTAAGGTGTAAGGAATCGTACCGCCAGCTGAATGGCCGCAGGGTGATATGCGGTTACGAACGATCCCTTTGGGGAAGTGAGCGCAACCTTATTGTAATCAGCCTACCTCTGGTAAGGCGGGGCTCTGCCAGAGGTACCAACTCTTCCCTTGCTACACGTGGGAACACACATGAATGAAACAAGAACAAAAAACAGAAACAACAAAAACAAATTCCGAAGCTGAACAGATATGGTCACCTCAATCCAAGGCGGTAGCCGGGGATGAATAGAAATGTCCACCCCAATCTACCGCTTGGAATGAGGCTGAATGACATAGCAGATCACCTCGTGATGTAATACAAAGGTCAAGGCGTAAGCGCATTTGCGGCGCCGAGGCCATAAGGAGAAACAGATCGAAGGAGGCAGGAGTGGCAGCAACTATAAGTGCAACCTCCTCTTCCCCCACTTCACCCACAACAGCAATGGCACTTCCTGCGGCGGGCGCCAAGAGCTCCGCCTTGTATGAAGGCAAGGAACCGACTGCCCCTGCAGGAAAGCTTCCTCACTTGTGCACCTCCAAGGAAGGAACCCCAAGTAGGGTTCCATAACCTTCGCGGAGGCCACCCTGAGACACCTCAATGTTGCCAAAGAGAGTGTTTTCGACGAGTCTTGGCCTACGCCTACCGATATAAAGGAGATTTCTCCTAGTGACCTGTTCACTTTCCTGGAAAGGACAGGATGTACGATGACCTAGGAGGACAACTCCTCGGGACGATGTACAACGGGTCACATGTGGCCTAACTGCTGTGGGTCTACACCCTCCCTACTCTACAGATACAGATAATACAGATATGTATCTATAATTACATTGATTTTGCAGAAAGCGTTAAGGAACATTTCTGGGGGTAATTAGATGACATTCATTTATGATAAGTTTTTATAATATCGATTGTCTTCTAAGAATGAAGGGCCAACGATACGATCACCTAAAATACCATGCCATACATTTAATTCTTGGCGATGTTGCCTTATGAAAAATGTGTGGATTCGAATCAGCACAATATGAACAATTATAACAATTAATTGTACCATTGTTGTGGAATTGGCCGCGGTGGTAGTGCGCCTGACTCACGATCGGAAGGCCATGGGTTCGATTCCCACCTCGACCTGATATTTTCCTCGAGATAATTTATCTGGTTGAAGCTGGGATGATTCTGCAACCGTGTTAGGAATCACACGTTAAAAGGTAAGACCTCGTCAGTCCTTAGCTCGCACAAATTTCTCAACTTCTGAGGGTTTTCGTTCGTATGGGGGTGACAGCTGATTAACGGAAAAACAGATTTAAGAACAAAAAATATCATAACTGAAACAGATGCTGGAAAAAAAACTGTGGATTTGCAGGATTATTAGAGTCGATCAACATCATCTACATAAAGTATCACAAGTGATCACCACCTGAAATTAATGATATCTTTCAGGAAACTTCATATAAATCTGTTTTTTTTTTTCAATTCCCAAGACGGAAGTATGTATTTAAATTCCGAAACGCCAAGGTGGGTATTATTAAAATTCCTAGCTCTATTGTATAGACAAAATCTATAAACTAAGTCAAGTAACAGAGCATCATTCTTTTTGAAGAATTTTCCGTATCACACGGTAACTTATCAGGGTGAACTAGAACTTTGCCTTTTCCACATCTGTATGAAGTTCTCCATTACAATTTTTATTTTTTCATATTAGTTGTGAATATTTCTGGTGTTTCTATCCATAATAAACATTATATTCCGATGGTTCAATTCAATTCTTTTCGTCACCCTCGAGATCCTTCGTAATGTATAATAATCAAGAACAAAAAAATATTTCAATTTCAAGAATATTCAGCAAATCTCAAAAAAAAATTCAAAGAGGTACATTACATCGCTAGTGGCCGAAGGATGTTCTCCAGCTTCCAAGACCAACACCTTCCAATTTTTGTTTTCGCTCAACTTATTTGCCACCATAGATCCTGCTGATCCAGCTCCTATCACGATGAAGTCGAAATCGTCTCCGTCCATGAGTTTGGGTGCATAATCATCTGGGTAAAGCTGTGATGATCCTAGCGAACACTTTGCTGCCATGAGGGATTTTAAAAGGGTGAGGAAAAGTTGTGCGGGAACTCCCTGTAGGTTATTCGGACAAGGATCCGTTATGTTGTAGGATGGATCCATCGCTGTGCTGAAATTCAAAAGAACATTGTGTGGTACACCATATTTGTGGCTAATTCAAGGCAAGAATTTGACCGCTTTTCACGATCAATATCAGAAAAATCTGTAGACAGCAAACTCATTATCCCGTATTCTTTACGGCCCGCGATCAGCAACAGGTGGACCGCGGTCCGTCGGCGGACCGCGGTCCGCCGACGGACGGATATATATATATATATATATATATATATATATATATATATATATAAAGAAGTGTTAGCTACACTATTTATAACTCAAGAACGGATGAAACGATGTGGCTGAAAATTGGTGGAGAGGTAGCTTAGAACAAGGAGCCGTTCGACCGCGTTTCCGTGAAGTCACCTAGAAGTTACTATAAAACGTGGTATAGCAAAAACGTATCTGACATGGTATAACAAAAAAAGGTAAATGGCAGCTAAACGTAACTTTGTCAATGGTTAAGTATGGTAAAAAATTAGACAATTATAAAAACAATGCCGCGACCAAGACGATCGAATTTTTCCCGACAAAGTCGTAGTGCAAGAAGGATACGAAACATTGCGAATGAAATGACTGTATACAAAAAAAAATTATAAATCAAAAATACTGACTTGAAACTTTCGTCGACTTTTGGTAGATTGCATCACAATTTAAACTGTCCGATTCCCCTAGTTTGGTCTTTTTCTTTCGCTATTCACAAGGTTTTTGAAAAATTCTGTTTCTGTCGTACATTCAGATTGCATACTAATAACTTTTATTTTCTACTGGTGTACACTCAACAACCAAAAAAAAATAAAGGATGAAAAAATCAGTAATTTGCCCAATTTACAAAAGAGGAGATAAAACCTCAGTGAACAACTACAGACCAATATCCCTGATCACACACTTATCGAAAGTTTTTGAAAAATTATTGAAAAATAGGTTGACGTCATTTATAAACAAATATCAGCTAATTTCAGAGAAACAATTTGGCTTCAGACAAAATATTTCAACCGATGATGCTTTAATAACTTTAACTGAGAAGATACACAAGGCTTTAGAGAACTCCACACCCTCTCTCTGTCTATTCATTGATCTCTCAAAAGCCTTTGACACCGTGGATCATAAAAAACTTCTGAATACATTGGAAAATAACGGTATTAGGGGCAATTGCCTGAAACTGTTTGAAAGCTATTTACTCAATAGAGAACAGTCAAGAAGAATTGAAGGGATACAAAGCGAGCCGAGAAGAGTAGAATGTGGTGTGCCCCAAGGTACAATCTTAGGACCAACTTTATTCAATCTCTACATGAACGACCTATTCAAACTTAATACAGCTGGTACAATAATTGGATATGCAGATGATACAGCAATTTTTTATGAGGAAAAGACCTGGAATAACCTCAAAAATGTAGTTGAAATGGATTTTAAAGCTATAAAAGAATTGTTCGACAATAAATTACTCACTGTTAATATGGAGAAAACCAATTTCTTACCCTTTAGTTGCAATTCAAACAATTACTGCCTTTTGACAATCTCCTTATCAAAAACCAAACATCAAACTTCACAATTCAAGCTGTTGACGAAGTGAAATATTCAGGTGTTTATTTGGATAGGTACCTGAAATGGGATACTCATATCAAGTATGTCATCAAGAAACTTCAGACAATCCTATTCAGATTCAGATTTCTGAGGAAATACCTCCCCATCAAAGAATTAAAAAATCTTTATTATGCGCTGGTTGAAAGTCATTTGAAATATGGCATTGTAGCCTGGGGAGCTGCTCTACGTACCCATCTCAACCCGCAAAGGAAAATACTTAAAATTATAATGTTTAGAAACAATCGCTATTCCTCGGACGATCTATACAAGGAATGTCAAATAATGGACCTTAGACAGCTTCATTTTTACAACGTACTCGTCAAATACAATTCCAACAAAAATCAAATAAAACCAGAACATCACAGTTACTATACAAGAAATTATAAGAAAATACCGTATCCTATCATACTGAAAAAGTCAATTTCACAAAGAGCATTTTCATACACATCAACCAAATCCTACAATATTATTCCTGATGAAATTAAAAACAGTAACCGCACTCCAATTTTCAAGAAGAATTTGAAATCGTTTATATTCGAAAAAAAAAGACAATATGTGATAAATATATTGGAATAAAAAGTATACCAACCAATTATGCTATATTACCCTAGTCACATTATATACATTTTATACAAATCTTATTATTATTTTTACATTCTGTCAACATATATTTGTTTATGTCCTTGTTTTATTTCTTTTTATATTATTTGTCTTGTGCCGTATTCTAGAAAATATACTCATTGTTACCATAAACAGGCACCCTGTATTAGGTTTACACGAATCTTATTATTATTATTGTTTTATTTATATTTTCTGTCAACTCATACCGTCATGTCTTTTCAAATTATTTTTTTTTGTTTTTATGTTACATACTATTTGTCTTGTAGCGTACTCTATAAATTATACTCCTTGTTACACAATAACGAAACAAGTGCAATAGCGCTTATCGTTCAAGTCTTTATTCACACTCTATCATGTAGTTCATTTATTTATATTCTGTACTCTTACGGTGAATACAGTTTTTTATTATTATTATTATCTGAGATTACATGATATAAAATATGAAAATTAAGTATAAATCTTAATTTTTGTATTCAATACTAGAAACAAAAATAAGTTTTTGGTTTCAAAAGTATCGTTTCTTTCAATTCAACTGTATGTTCAGTAGAACCAATTGAAACAGGTTCAAAGTATTTTGCATTTCTTACGTTTCCTCAAGTATCGTTAAACTCACCTGAAATGTAGTTCTGAACTCCACCCAAAAATGATCGTGCTCACTTCCTATTCACGTCTACAAGTTGTAATAGCAAGGTGTAATAGCATTTATAGTAGCAGTATATATAGTGATTTGGTATCTATAATTAACATAACAACTCCTCAACGTAAATGAGAAATCATCGATAAAATTCTTCCTCGTTTTTTTTCTTTTTTGCATATGCAAACTTCTTTGCAGTTTTTCCAATATCACAAGATTGAAAAACATGAAGATAATCAAAAAATGTGAACTGTCACGGCCTGAGATAACTGTGTCAAAACTATTTTTCGGCTGTTCAAGTTTTTATTCATTTTATGGGGTTGTATTAGTGATTTACAATGTACATCCACGTACTGTAACCCTCTTCAGGGTTACAGTTATTTAAACTCATCAACGGTAGTGTTTGTGTGTTTTTCCTTTGTTTGTTAGGGTGTCCTGGTCTATAGCTGTGGTCGTTGTTCGATGGGTATCGGTTTGTGTTAAGCCAGAGGTGGTATGGTTGAGTCTTCAGAGTGTTCCAGGCCGTGTACTATACGCTATCTGATAGCCAATGGATATTCCTCTAGGTTGTTTTAGATCTACTCCGTAGGGACTTCCACTAATCCCAGGAGTCTGGCTGGGGGAACGGTGGCTTTTTCCGTGGTATCCTTTTGACGCCTCCACGCGGCCTTTAGGGGGTGGTCAGGGTGCCGTTGGCCGCGGTGTTGTGGCTTCTCATGGTTTTTGATGCGAATCTGCTTTGCAATTCCTGAAATCTAAAGTTGATTGGAGTCATTTCTATTCGGTTATAGAAGTCTTGGGAGGGATACCGGTATGGGAGGTTATGGATATTGTAAAATGTTGCTTTCGAGTTGTTGAGATGAGACATAAACGCTGATAAAATTTAAGCTATACAGGGTGTTCCTTAAACACATGCTAATATTCAAGGAGGTAATTCTTAGACCCATTTTAAGAAAAAAACTTCCTATGGACGTATGTCCTAAACGCCTTAACTTTTGAGATACAGGGTGGCAAAGTTTCCAAAAATAATCAGTTTTTTAATAATAACTGAGATAATTTTGTAGATATCTTTGGCATATTTGGTACATATGTTCCAGGCGCATTTTCTGATGTACACAAATTTGTATTTTTTCAAACAATGGCATCCCTATGGGTTTCGCATTGAATATTTTTGGGGAAAAAGTACTACACCAATGCTTTCTTTTCAAAATAAAATCATTTTTGAAATCCTCATTCATTTTTGAGAAAATTTGATCTCTTGGTATTTTTTTTGTCCGACGCATGATTTTCACTCAAAAAAATAAAAATCGACAGAAAGCAAATTAAGAAATTAGATCAATTCTAAAATGAATGAGAATCTGAAAATTGCTTCATAACGCATTACCAATTCCCTAATAATATTTGAAAACATAATCTGCCAAAAAAATAATTTTTTTACAAAAACGAGTTTTATTTTATTTTGTGACAGTAAGTCTAAACGAATAGCACAAATTTTTTAATTAGTAATAATACCAAAAATGAATATAAAAATTGTTGGAAGTGGCCACCTGCACTTAGTATGCATGCGTCCGCCCTTCTACGCATGGAGTTACGCACCCGTTCAAATATTCCCGGCGTATTTCGTATAGTTTCACACGAGGCAACTATTCGCTCTCTTAAATCTTCTAAAGTATTAACGGGAGTTTTATACACAAGAGTTTATAAAAAAAATCTAAACTGTTGAGATCGGGGGATCTTGGTGGCCATTGCTGAGGTCCTCGGCGACCTATCCAACGATTAGGATAAACTGTATTTAAATGATTTCGGACAATTACACTGAAATGAGCAGGGGCGCCGTCGTGCATGTACCATATTCGATTCCTTAACGCATGTGGCACATCTTCCAATAACCCAGGTAAGTCTTTTTCGAGAAAGTGTAAATAAGAACGACCATCAAGGCGTCCTGGTAGAAAAAATGGGCCTATTAGATGATCACCTATAATTCCTGCCCATACATTAACCACCTGATTGTTATGGAAATTTTGAATGGCATTCCAAGAAAAATTTGCTTCGTCTGTGAACAAAATTTGTGTCTCAAACTGCGGATTTAGTGCAATACTTTGTAGATACCACTGACTGAAGTTCACACGCTGTGGAAAATCTCTGGGGAATAATGCCTGCACTCTTGAAATATGATATGGGTATAACAAGAAATCAACCAAAATACGCCAAACAATTTGATGACGAATATCCAGAGTTCTAGCGATCTTCCTCGTAGTCGTCTCAGGATGTTCCTCAATTTCTTGCAGCACCGCTTCCTCAATTTCAGGAGTTCTTACTACACGAGGTCTACCTTCCGGAGTCCCTTTCTTGAAACTACCAGTTTCCCCAAGTCGACGATGAATATTTGAAAAGGTTCGGCTATCTGGTAAGGCACGATTAGGATATCTTTCCTGATAAATGCGCCTGGCTTCTGTTGCATTACCATCGGCAAGGCCATATACGTAATGCATTTGCGCGGACTACCAAAATAACTTATAACACTTCAAAATCAATCAAAACGCGCTGTGACAGTTTTTAACACCAACACCTTACTTTAAACCAACATCAATATTAGCTACTGACGTTTGTACATACAGAGAATTGGTTTTTTATTGCTAAGGTGGGTACGCTGTTTTTTCTGCTTTTAATCTTTAAAAGAAATCACATATCGACAAACTCCATATTTCCAAGAGGTGCAGTAAATAAATTCTGCTACACGTCATTTATTCCAGGATAACTAAATTTATGTTTTCAAAAATTATTAAGCGGTGCTGCGTTATGACGTAATTTCAATTGAGAACAGTGCATCTGACAACAAACAAATACCTTTCAGATCCTCAATTATTTTGCAACAAATCTGATCTCTTAGTTTGCTTTCAGTCGATGCACGATACCGCATCAGATTTTTAAGGAATGTATCCTTAAGTAAAGCGAATTTAAATTTTTTGAGCGAAAACCATGCGTCGGACAAAGAAAACCCAGTTAATCAAATGTGCTCAAAAATGTATGGAGATTTTAAAAATAATTTTTAATTGAAGATAAAGCAGTAGCGTAGTATTTTTTTCGCCAAAAATATACATTTCAAAACTCGTACGTACGCCACTGGCAGAGGAAATTAAGAAAATTGTACATCAGAAAATGCGCCTTGAGGCATGGAACATATGTACCAAATATGCCAAAGATGTCTACAAAATTATCTCAGTTATTATTAAAAAAATGATTATTTTTGAAAACTTTGCCACCCTGTATCTCAAAAGTTAAGGCATTTAGGACATACGTCCATAAGACATTTTTTCCTTAAAATGGGTCTAAAAATTACCTCCTTAAATATTAGCATGTGTTTAAGGAACACCCTGTATATTGCCATATTTGTTACATCATGCACCGACAACTGTTCAAGGCGATGTGAAATACATTTAAACTACAAAACGATGACCGATGCTCGCCTGTTGCCATTCCGGGAAGAAGATATTTCTTAGTATTCTTCTCTCGGTTCTGAGTATGCGGAAGATTTGTCTCTAGGAGAGGATGTAGTAGACCGTGGCTTCATGGTCCACGATCGGTCTTATAAACATTTTGTAAATGTGTAAGAGGTTCTCACTGTCGCATCTACGGAGCTTGCTTCTCAGCGCTTTTAGGAGATTAGCCCTTTTCGGACTCTGTCCAGGATTTCTCTAAGGTCGGTGTCCCAGTTGAGGGTACTCGTGAAAGTAACCCCCAAGTAGGACACCACTTGGAGGTGGAGGTTCTCTCCCAACAGTCTGAGGTTCAAGTTGTTAGAATTCAGTTTGGGGCAGGTAGTGGTTTTAAGGGGATTCATTTTAATGCGCCACTTGTTGCACCAGTGCTCAAAGTGGTTTATCATTTTTTGTTTGTAGGATACGGGTGTTAGTGGCGGAGGAGTAAAGGATTATGTCATCTGCGTATTGTAGAATTTTTCGAGTGGAGGGAAAGTCGTGCACATAGATTAGGAATAGAGAGGGTGCTAGGACTGAGCCCTGGGGAACATCCTAAAATCTCACTGGTATCATGTTTCCATTCCACTTACAAAATTAACTTATCCTCTCTTGTTGATTTTGCGAGAAGGAATAACTTTCCTGTCAAGATCCTCTTAAACAATTGATTTTTCATTTAAAAATTCTGATTTCCTAGGACGGGTTCGTGTTTTGTGTTTATTACGGAAAATACGGGGGTGTTTCCATGAGAAGTTAGACAAATTCGGATTTTTCAGTACTGAAATTTTTTCAGGGAAAAAGTGTGTTCGTAGTAAGTTGTTAGTCCTGAATCTGAAGGTATTTTGAGCCTATTTTGCCCCTAGTATGTTTTACCATAAAAATGGGGTGTTCCATCGCGGGTGGCGGGCAGTGCATGTCACTTTGGCCAACCCCATTCAAGCGGTAGGTGCATTTTTAGCTAATTCATCATTCTACTTTGAATATTACGGAAGATACGGAGGTATTTATATGATAAGTGAGACAACTGTATATGGCATAATAATCGTGTTAGTTAACCTTTATAATAAAAGATCCGTAAATATTTCTGAAATTCACAATGGATGTTTTTTACCATTTTGAAAGTGGTAAAAAAAATAGAAAGTTTCAATTATCTTTTCTTCATTCACAATTGAATATGAAATCCGACCTCTTCGAACATATTTTTTGGAAAATGATTAGGAAAATGATAACAATAGTGACTAATTATATAACAAAAAAATATGGATAAGTTATCAATAGATATATTAATATTACTTAATTAAAATGTATCATGTTCACATTACAGATGAACAAAAACATTTAAAGTGGATAACAAACATCCATCAACGATAACTATACAAAATATGTTTCTGATACGATTTTTTGATAAGGATCTAAATGCATGAACACAAAGATGCAGTTTATGTTCTGATGATTTAGTAGAAATTTTCGATGAATTATCTTTCATCCCTCAATCGTAACTAGTTTTTCAGCAACTTGATTAATGCCAGGTCAATTTATATTTCATCATTGGTCAAGAAGATCTACTTGCTTATGGAATATTGAAAACTTCTCAGTATATACTTTCAACTGGGCCTAATGTCCTCCCAATACTTCTCCAAGATCATGTGGTGATCAATTGAACCTCTTTCAGAAAGAAGTCTTCCACACCTTTCATATCCATTCATATAATCTCAAGGACGTTCAACTGGTATAAATTCATTTTCACCGAAAAAAACTGTGGTTTTTTTTCTGAAGGTGATAAACTTTGAATAACTGCTCTTGTTAGGCTAAGAAAACCATTTCAATCTGGCAAAGGTGATGGAGGTGTCATCAGTTGTTGGCAGTGAATTGTTGTTATTTTTAGAGACATCATTTAACCACCTGACCAATAGCAGGTAACGACTTTCCACTTACACTCTTTTCCAATATCATGTTGGTTACTGTCTCCAGCGGTTACATTCTTCTAGAAAATCCTTTGTGAACACTTTACCAAACCGCAACACGTGTTTGACCATACAATACCTTTCTCAGTATGTATAAACGAGCAAAACCTTGACATTCGATCGAACTTGGTGTGCTTTTTTTGGTCTTATTGGCGCTCCTGGGCTCTTCCATTGGGATCATTGGACTTTTGTTTCGATGTCATAATTTTATACCTATGATATACAACTATACCACCCTTTCGAACAGATTTGGTTCACAGTTGACGTCATTCAACAATTCCTTAGCGATGCTCATGCTACGGTTTTCTAGTCAAAATTCAGCAATTTTGGAACGCACTTCACTGCCACACGCTTCATTCCCAAAATTTTCAAAAAACCTGCATTGCAAGAGCCAACCGATAAGCCGATATTCTCAGCAACTTCTCAGATACTTATTCGACGATTCTCCATAACAATTGTCTCCACTTTCTCACCATTTCCATCGGTTGTTGATGTGCTGGGCCGTACAGGGCGAGCGTCGTCTTTTACATCTTCTCGACCTTCTGTGAAAATCTTGTAGTCTAATCAACAAGTTAAAAAACATGAAAAATAGAGATACAGGTCCTAAAATATGAGCGACACCTTATTCGATTCGGAATCACCTCTAGAAAAATGCTTTTGAAGGATTTTGGTGCAGTTAAAAAATTGCAATTATTATTAACAATATAAAATTTAAAAAAATGGTATTGAGTTTTTCGTTAATAACTCAAACAATATTAATATTTAAGCAATTTTGAAAAAAGCTCGTTAAAGAGGAGAAAATTTCCGATAAAAAAGTCCCAACTCCCGAAACTATATTTTCATCATTTTTAATTTTAATTTGACGTTGAAAATAGGGTTCCGCGCGGTGGTTACGGCATGCGCGCGCTGCCGCTAAAGAGAGTTTATCAAAAGAAATATTTTGTTTATAACATAAAATATCATTTTTAAAAGTTGAAAAAATCTAGTATGTTCTTAACACTTGAATGAATCGAGTCCCGTAGAAAAAAAAGTTGTATCAACATTTTTCAAAAAATTATTCAATTGTTAACTAATAAAAAAAAATCCAATCTCCGTTGGCATAAATTATGGGATAAACTGTATAAATAATTGGCCTACAAATTTTAAACTTTGTGGAGCCCTTTTGATATATGTATATATACTTCATACGATCCTTCAATAAAAAATCATAAAAATTTATTAATTTGTTAATTATGATTTTTTATAACTGTTGCAAAATGAAATATCTAAAAATTTTTGATAAATTGATATTCAGCTATGTCTGTTTTCATATCGAACAATGGCAGTTATTAACATAGGATATGAATTTTTTACGTAATTTGTTTATTAAATTGTTTTAAACAAATAGAGAAATTCAATATTTTTGAAAACATTTTTTTGCTATATTTTTTTGCGATTTTTTTATATTTCGATTGTTTGAATAATTACTTAAGAAATAATTTTGCTTTGAAAAATTATAATTTACACTTTCAAATAGTTTGTCAAAAAAAATATTCATTATTTAATCGTTCATTAGTTTAACAATTTGTTATAAACAAATATTGACCAACGTTATATTTTTTTTCTGAAGCAGAAAAAAATTATAAAAACAGCTTTATATGAAAAAGTGCCATGAAATTTTTCTCCATTTATTAAAATACTTTCTAATATCAATCAATCAATAATTTTTATGGCACTTTTTTATATATAGCCCTTTTTATAATTTTTTTCTGCTTAAAAAAATATAACGTTGGTACATATTTGTTTATAACAAACATATTTGTTTATAACAAGTAATAAACAATTGAGTAATAAATGGAAAAAAAGTTTGCCAAACTATTTAAAAGTGTAAATTATGATTTTTGAAAGCAAAATTATTTCTTAACTAATTATTTAAACAATCGAAATATAAAAAAATCGATTTTAAACAATAAAAAATTAAAATTAAGAAAAATTTTTTTTATCATATTTAAAAATCCTAGAATATTGAATTTCTCTCTATTTGTTTGAA